>NC_058193.1:19025520-19650520 GCF_907165205.1 Coccinella septempunctata | reverse complement strand
TTGAACGTACAAACGAAAAGGGGAGATTCCTTAAGTGAGTTTAAGAAAAAAAAGTCCCATAAATATGGGGTCGCAAACGTTTCGTTTTCGAGATGCAGAGTGTTGAAGTGTGAATTTTTTTCAAGTTTTTTCTCATAGTATCTACACTTCACAAGATATTCAACTGAAATTTGGCATAGATATCACATTTTAGAGTTCTCACCGCGTGACATGGCAATTTCGATAGAAGATCTACAGGGTGATATTTTTTCTGGAACACTGCCACCTGTTCTTCTGCAGAACTTTTTTTTGGTGAGCAACTGTCGTATCTTTTGAACGATTCTATGATAGGAAGGCCAGTTTGTAATCTGTGGTGAATGAATTCAGTGCCAGTTTTGACACATCAAATTATTGGACGTTTGTTTTTTTAAAAAGTGAAGGTGGGTGCATTTGTGGCTATTTATTTTTTGAATGTAGTGTAGATACTATGAAAAAAAAAATTGAAAAAAATTCAAACTTCAACACTCTGTATCTCGAAAACGAAACGTTTGCGACCTCATGTTTATGGGACATTTTTTCTTAAACTCACTTAAGGAATCTCCCCTTTTCCTTTGTACGTTCAATTTAGGAACACCCTGTATATGTCAAAAAGCTCCAAAATCTACTACATCGGTGTATTGCTACTGACGACTGCTATCTTAGCGATATTGTTTAAAACCTTGAGTACCAAAACTACATTTTTCCGAAGTAAGTACTTCGCAGGTGTTATACATTCTGCGAAATGCAGTCGATGGCCTTAGTAACGTCTGCAAAAATAAAAGTCAGTTTGACTTTTCAAAATCTTATTTCTATACAAATGTTGTAGTGCCTCAGATATTATCATGATTTACACTGCTGTACATAGTAAATAATTCTGATAAGTAGCTTGCATCAGAAATGTATCCATTTGATCATTCGTCAAAGTACATATTCGTTTTTTTTTCGCCAAATAACCAACAATTTTCTTTTTCAAAAACGGTAGTAATTTCGGGTATTTTCTCACATCGACTCTATTAAGCAAGTTGAGACGGTTGCTTAAGATATAAAAATAACTATTTCGATATACACTCCAAAATTTCAGAGAATGAAACACAATTTGCATGTTGTGCGTGGGTGCATAAGATTGTATGGGTGATTACTCCTAAAATTACTAATAAAACGAACAGTATGATGACTTTATCTTCTCTTCAGAATAATGAAAGACTAATAACATATAAATTTCAAGAGAATACATTTAGACTTTTTAATTTTATCAACAAAAATGTGAGAAAAGTTTCCACTTTGGGCGCCCTATTTCTGAGAATTAGTGCATATTTGACTCCATGTTTCTTCATGACATATTGCCGCAAAAATTCTCTAAGACCAATTCTTCGAAGTAATAAATTTTGCTTCAATAGTGTTTCCGAATGTTTGTTTCGCAAACAGGTAAATAAACTGGGGTATCTAATTGGAAGGTAAAAATAGTTGTCGAGTTTCCGCTGGATCTGAAGTAATGAAACGACAAGGAACTCATTCACTATTGCGGACGGACGACTTACATTATTGTTTCTAGGAAGTTTTGCCGTTTATAGGGAAGGAATGGGAAGTAACGAACTGCGTCTGTTGAGTCACAATTTCCAGTAATAAACCTATGGAAACGAGATAAAAAAACCCATTTCAACTTTTTGGTTATAGTGCTCATTAGTTTTTTTTCGGTAAAATTGAATAGATATAGACGACATAGACACAAAAGCAATTTTACATTGTATATAACGTTGATTCTGTCCAACGATTTGCATCTATCTTTAGGTTTTGTCTATAGAAACTTGTCTAAGGCAAACCTAAAGATAGATGCAAATCATTAGACAGAATCAACGTTATACAATATAAAATGTAGCCTTTGTGAGGACGAATATTTTGGACAAACTGGTGGAACACTGAACACAAAAAAGACTGTAATATGATGAAACCAATTTGCGGTTTATCCAAGTTAGAAAGGGGGACAATATATTTAAAAAAAAATGAAATCTTTGACTACACCACTGCATTCTACATGAAAAAGTGTCTATAGAATGTAACATTTGTTTTTCGATATAACTGATACTTAAACATGCCACCCATTTTTCCCTAGCTTTTACAGTTACAGAGCTGTCATTCAATCCCATCGAATTTTGCCCACCCTGTACTGTTATAATCTCCGCAATTGTCAATTTGGGTAGTTTGGATTAAGTCGATTCTAGCAAAAGTTGTTCGTAAAAAAAGGCGAACCACAAAGGCGGTCGGGACTTTTTTGGAATTAATGGTTATGAACACTGTATAGCACTGAAGGGTAGAAGTAATGTTAATCTCCAGAAGCCTCCGTATATTCGAATGAACTATTTCCATTAAGTATTATTCTAGGGTGTTCGGGATAAGATTTTGAGGGATCCCTTATTGATTCTTTTCCTTAATTCGGAATACCTTTTTGCTTCCTCAGAATACTCAGCTATTCTAAAATCTCCAACGAAAGAATAAAAAGTAGAACGGGTTCCCAAGAACAATCATCATATACTTTAATGAGTCAAATTAGGCGTACTTCTGCCTTGTTATCGATTATCATAAATCAAAGAATTTTCATAACAACAGCTAAATAGAGTTCGTCATCGAGATCCATGACGCTACCAGTTGTAATTAAGAAATCTCCTTCGGTATTCATCAGTTTCCACTATGAAAAATATCGAACTGTAACGCTTTCATGGGTTGTCTTTGCGAGTCATTCTTAGATTATTTATCGAAAAAATAGTCGCTTTTGTTGAGGCCTTCTGAATCTGACCATAGAAAATAATAAGTTCGAAAAGTATTGAGAAATATATCTCTATATTTCTGGTACGAGCTCATTGAACGGCAAACATATAAATTTTACAATAACAATTACACAACAAGCACATAAAAAAATGTCACAGTCATACCGATTTCCTACACATCCATTTAATCGAAAAAAAGGAGTCATTATAAAAAATACAAAGACATACAAAGTAGCACACAAACCTCATTCACAAATGGAAAACCAAAATGTCGAACTCCAAAAGGGTCACAATCGACTTTTAGATTTTATACTTCAAAAACATCAACCACTCCTACAGCTTATATTATTGACCAATACACATAATTTTAGCCATTTCATCACTATAATAAAAACACCGCTAGAATGCAGCATAATGGCTCTACATCCAGACATTTCTTAACCAACTCTGGAATAAAACAAGGCTGCGTGTTAGCGCCCCTACTGTTCAATATTTTCACCATAGCTGTCTCGATAATTGCTGACATAAAAATGCCTGTAAGAGGTGTTGGAATAAGATTCAGATTTGATGGAGGCCTATTTAACCTGAAGCGCCTCAGAACAAAAACCCGTTCAAAGTTTATCACGGAACTTCAATATGCAGACGACTGTGCACTTATAGCTAGCAGCCCAGAGGATCTACAGATAATGCTGGACATCTATAAATACATATACGAAGCTTTATGCCTTAGACTCAATATCGACAAAACCAAAATCCTAGTAAGTCCGCCAGAAAGCCTTCAAACACATATCAGTCTGGAGAATGAAACTCTGGAACAGGTCGAGCAGTTCAAATACTTGGGAAGCTTCATAAATACTAGGGCTAACCTAGACACGGAAATACACAACCGCATCAATTCGGCATCACGGGCATTCTGGAAGCTAAAGGTCAGAGTGTTTCAAAATCACGACCTCAATCTGACGACCAAGACAGCTGTTTACAAAGCAGTAGTCCTCCCAACGCTTCTTTATGTAAGCGAAAGCTGGACGCCCTACAGGAGACATATTAAACAGCTTGCACAAACGCAACAACGTCATCTAAGACAGATAATGCACATCAGATGGTTCCACAAAGTTTCGAATGCAGAAGTCTTGCAACGCGCGAGTTGTACAACAATTGAGACTCAAGTAACGAGAGCCCGACTCAGGTGGAGCGGCCACATTTTGAGGATGCAAGACACAAGACTCCCCAAAATAGCTCTGTATGGCGAATTGACAGAGGGAGCCCGGAAACCAGGAGGCCAGTATAAGCGGTTCAAGGAGACACTACATCAATCCCTAAAAGCAGTTGATGCTAATCATAACTGGGAACAACTAGCGTTAGACAGGTCACAGTGGAGGTCTATGGTGCACAGTTATAATGGAGAATCGAGAAGAATACAGCGGCGGCCAGATCTGGTTGGTTACTAACCATGCCCGGAATGTGGAAGGATCTGTAGGTCACGGTTGGGTCTCAGGAGGGCACACAGTCGCAATTAGCCCTAAGGAATTATAATTCTTAGTCTTAGTTCATTTTTTTATGTCTTTTTGTAGATTTATTCCCTGTAACGGGAATGAGCAAAGAATGAATGAATAATAAAAAATGGCGGATGAAAAAATCTACCATTTACCAATCCATTTGTGGCACAAAAAGTAATAGGGTCGCGATTGTAAACCACCAAACTGCCCTTCTGTCTCGTAGAGGGTATATGTGAAAAGTTGGGTTATTCAAAATAAAAATTGTCCTGTTTTACCCAATCTGTAGTCCGAAAACTGTATTTGAGACTACTAGACTTTTAGGACAGCTTATCTACTTGCATAAAAAAGAAGAAAATAATCAATAATTCTTGTTCTCAGTCTTCTCTTTTATGTTGGTTAGTCAGGCTGTGGGAAATAATAAAATTGATTAACAATGGATGCCTCATACGCACTTTGATAAGGTGCTCTGCATCATTAACACTGATGATAAATTTCCGAATGATATCAGGGAAAACCGTGTTCGAAAAATATTGTGCAACTGGTCGTCAAAACGAGCTCATTTCAAAGCACAACATGATAACATTTGTTTTGTTTCCATAATATCTTCGTCACAAATGCGGCAACATGGGTAAATGCCCTTCTGAGACAAAGTAGCTTACAAGTTAACGCTTTATTCCACTCGACTGCTCACAAGTATGAGACATTCTTCATGTTTCTCCATTATGATTAATTTGTCGAAGGTGTATGAATCATAGGTAAAATAAACCAAATACTTGAGGGAACGTTTAAGTGGAAGTAAAATAAGTTCTTATTCGCCCCATTATTTGTTTTCTCTAATATTATTTGATTTTATATTCGATTAGCATGAACGATTCAATATATTTCTCTCAAACACTCCAACGTTTGAAAAAATCACACAATTCAATTTCAAGTTTAGGAATACGGAATGTGGATGGCAGACACATTCTAAAGGGAGGGGTAATGCTAATGATCATGATTACCACAATGTTTTTCTCAACATTTGATTGCACGCAGGGAAACAATATATCTACTAAAATAGGGCAAATAGGTAGAACCTTAAAAAAAACATAATACCACGATCCATTCAAGATTCGTGTATCTTACGTATGAAAATCGTGGACTTCGGTTAAAATTTTTACCAAACCGATTGTTTGGATTCTTGTGATCTGAGTCAATGAAAGAAATGCTTTGAGTGAAGTTTACAGGTAACTTTTTCTAAAAAGTGCCTTTCCACACAAAATTACAAATATAGGTACGTTAATGTCAGCATCGTTTACATTTTGGAAAGATGAAGTAATTGAAGGAAAGACAGTTCAGTCACCGAACATCAACCTTCAAAGTTTCATAGCGTACTTGACGATGAATATTTTTGAACGCACGTTATATGTCGATATATTACTTACATCTCCAAAGCAAAATCAGCATAAAAGTGAAATAATCACTAGCTATTGAGTCTCACATACAAAATTCTATTGCCTGGCCAGCAAGATCACCAGACCTCAAACGTTTGGATTTTTTGGTATGAGGATATGTTAAAAATAAAATTTCCAGTCATAAATAGAGTTGATTTAGAGCAGAGAGTCAGATATTTCCCGCGTTATGTAGGTATTCACAGTGACTTCTGTTAGAAAGAGATATCGAATTTGTTTACAGAAAGATGGTACTCAATTTGAGAACTTTTTATGAGTTATATTAAAATTGATTATAGAAATTCTTTTCGACATTTATTCAAATTTAGTGTAACATGGATTTCATGAATTTATTGAAGTTATAGATGTTTGAGCTAACCGAGCAGCTAACAAATGAAATTTTATGAACGAGAAATTTTCATTCATATGTCAATAGTTTCATAGAATTCTATCAAAATTGGGAATTTTGAATTCCCCTAAAATGGTAATTTTCCTTGATTAAAGAAGTAAAAGATGTAATATATCGACATAAATATTTTTTTGAAAAACTAATTTTTTGTATAACATGATATCAAAAAAGGTACCATATCCGTATTTAAAATAAAGAAGTTTTTTCCCATCCTTAGTACAAGAGAGAAAAAAATGTTGAATTCATAGTTTTCAGATATTTTCGAATCATTATGGGCTATAATCGTCCACGCATAGACGGTTTTATAGGCTATTTCAAAAATGTTTCAACGATATTGACGCAAACTGTCACTGTTCCTAGAAAAATCCCTGCAGCATAAAGGTAGAAACCGCTCCTAATGAATAATAATGCAATTGTTGCGAATAAAAATATCTATAATCATATCTACAAGGAAGATTCATACTTTCGTAGAGAAGGTTTAGTCAAATTGTTAAATTGGCTCTATGGTCGTGACCGTGAAAGATCTCACGATTGTTTATTGTTGCAGAAACAAGTGGACGATTTGAATAGCGATGAGGTGGAGGTGGATATAGATGAACTTCTTGATATGGAAAGCGAAGAACTTCGAAGGAGGCATTTACAGGTGAGAAAATAATTACTCTGCCCCTCTGATAGTTATGAGAGAATGAACACATCTCAAATATTGTTGCAATAAATTTCAAAGGCTGATTCTTTAGTAAAAATCAAGGTGGGTGTTTCATATAACTTTTTATTCAACACCCTTTTCTCTCCAAGTTACAGCATATTCTTTCAATAAAGTTTCATTAAGTTGTGAAAAATATTTGAAGTCATTATAAAACTTTCTGGAAATCAAAGAAAATCAGGACAATAAAACTATTTTTATTAATTTATGGGAAAAGAGTCTGAGAAGTATTTTATTTTTTTGTGATCAAACTCACAACTTTATGTATAAAAGTCAAGACATAAAAAAGTTGCAGATTGAGCCTGTCTTTTTAAATCAATTTTTTAAATATCAAAATAATTAATTAAAAATTTCTGATGCAAAATATTATAGAGGTTCACAAGGAAGGAAAACACAATAAACTATAACAATTATAATTTATTGGCAATTGATTTCGGATAAATTGCAATCATCAGGCCAGCTGAAATACCAACAAACATACAAATAGACAATGAAAAAACAAGTACATAGTTAATTAAGTTACATTTTTTAGTGTCAACATGTCAACATATTTCTATGAAAAAATAATTCTTACCGTCAAATCATGAAATACCATCAAAACACCATCACAAAAGTCAAACTGGGCAGGATCACAGAACAATGAGGTAGCATTGATATAATTACTTCAATATAATGAAAAGAATATTTCAATTATTATAAAGATTTAAACATATGTCTTCCAGTAAACTCAGATATATCATTTAAAAGAAATTATTGTCTTTATTTTTGAGAATTTCATATTGTTCTAGGAGAATAAGTTTATTATAGTTATTATCTTTATGTATCAATGATAAATTCTCAATTGTGGTCTTATGTTTACATTCCAACAAATGATTTAGGTCTGTTCTTTACGTGTTCATTATATCCTTATTTTGGCCTAACGAGTGGTCATGCCTATATAAAAAGAAGGGCACTCACTACAATTAATTTTGTATATACCACTACAACATACATCGTCAATCCTATTCTTATTGTTAACAAGTATGCTCTCTAGGGTTCGCTGTCGTTTATTGACCATCAAATAATTATACTTTCTCAAGCAAGAATTCATTCTATCATCAAGCCCCTCAAAATATGGGATTGAAATATAATTTTGTCTGACTGAAACATGAGGGTATATCTTCTTTAATAGGTTCTTCTTTTTTATGGATTAAAAAATACTGTCAATATGTCCTTGGACAATGATTGGCTTCTGCGATCTTATATATTGTATTTATTTCTCTATTATAATTAGTTTTAGATAATGGGACATTCAAAAGTCTATGGAATAATAAGTTAAAAGCTGCTTTTAAATCGATCGCCAATAAATTATAATGGTTATAGTTTAGCGTGTTTTCCTTCCTTGTAAACGATGATCACACCAATGGAGGAGTTCACAACTAAAATTATAGGGGTTGTTTTTTCAGTCCCTTGTGATTACATATTGAAGTAACAAAAATACTCAAAAACTGCCATAAAGTTATAGGATATACGGTTTCCGAGATACGTCCGGTCGCCCCACTTAATGAATCACCCTGTATATTCAAAATGTTGATGATTCAATTGAAAGTGGATTGTTTGATTTCAATTAGCGGTTGTTATTTCTTCAGGCAATATCTTATTTCTTTTTTTACTTATGTATATGTTTTCTTACAGGCGCTACTCATAAATGCTAAAGGCTCACAAAATGATGTCAAAGTAAGTTGATTTTTTTTTAATTTTAATTTTAGTATCGAGTGGTCGTTTGATGTGAAATACAAACCTTTCAACTCAAACGATAAATAAAACCCAATGAATTGAATTCAGCACAAAATTTCGATTAATCTACTTAGGTATGTTTCAATGGAAAAATTGGAATTATTTCAGTTAATTCACAAGAGATTTAACTCGATTGAGGATGATTTGTTTATACAGGGCCAATTGAAGGTTCAATTTTGATTTATAGGAAAAACGTTCTTTTGATGAAAAACGATTTCATTGATAGATAGAAAAACAATATTAGCCAGATGGCCTCGGTACGGCTATGTTTGCAGGACCATGCTCTTCTGGTGAAATTTTTTCATCCCATCTTCGCATATTTGGGGCTCTGTTTCATTGAAAGCAGCATGTCTCTGCCCTCAAGTTCTTGACTTGGCGGTGTAGCAACCGCATAAACTGTACCTAATCCAAAAAGTAAAATTCCAGATGTTTAAAATCGCGTGATCTCGCCGGCCAATTATAATCGCTGCAAAAATCGATGGTTTCGCCACTTCTGCGGCAAGTAGGTAGTGCCATCTTTGGAAACAATCATCCTGCTCAAAAACCGCACTGAACTGTTACACGTTCTGTATAGAAAGAGTTTTCCACAATCTTCTTTGAGTTTTCCCAGCTCCAAATTTTTTTTCGGAAATTTTTTCACAACGACAGTTATTCCATAAATAGGACCTGAGTACTATTTATGGAATTAAATAATAATATAAATCTAGATAAATGATTCGTTGGAATTTTGAGTTTAGTTGATTTGATGTTAATATTTTTCTTGACAGTAGCCTGTTGGAAATAAACTATGTATCATTAAAGATATCAATTTTATTCAATATGTCGCTAAATTGAATAAGATCCTAGGGCAAATTCGAAGATTCATGTCGAAGCTAACATGGATGTAGTCCATGTGATATGTTTTTCTCGACTCATTCATTCAATGTATTGCTTCTGTATATTTGTCATCTTGAATTACTGTTAAATATTTGAAGAATTTCATTTAAAAAAAAATTCTTATTGATACTACGAGAAACGGTAATTCAAGGCTTACCATTTACTCTTAAAATAACTAGATAGGCATTATTGTTGTTAAGTTTATGATGACGTAATTTTTATTTTCAGAAATTCATCAATGACTTGCTAGATAAAGCAAAGACACTGTAATTTCCGAGTTGAAAGTGCCAAAAAGGTTCAACATTACTTTGGCCCAATGGAGCCAGCACAAAACACTGTTATTTGCATCGATGTCTGTTTATCGTTGGATAAAAATGAAGAAAGTATGTAGTCGCCCTTGTCACCTCAGTTTGAAAGAAGAAAAGCAGCAGTTATGATGGTACAACTCAACAAGTTGATTTGAGCTTTAATCTTTATACATAGATATAATATTAATATAATAGTGTCTCCACTGGCTTTCGTGATTCCATGTTTTTAAATTAATATACGATTCGTCCAGTACAGGAATCTTTGTAGAACATACGTAATATTCTCCAAATTATTCACGGATGTGTTCGATAAACGTATGTTTTCTCCAGAATATTTTATTTATGAACGTGGCCAGTGACAATGATTTTCTAATTTTTATATGCAGTGCTAAATTTTTGCTACAATATCTATATCGCTAGTACTAGTCTATGTAATGAAAAATTTGTTTTATATCTTCAACAAGTAATTCGATAGATTTCTGCTAGAAAATATTCAGAAAATACAAATGTTAAGATGGAGGAACTCACGTGGAATTTATATAGAATGATTGGACTATGTGATTTGACTTATACTTCATATCAATTTACTAATGTTAATGCTATTGCTATTGGATTTTCTTGAATGTGAAATCAATTCAAATTATGGAATTTAATCGAATTCTCATTAAAAGGACATTTTGTTGTTTCTGTTATTCTCACTTCTATCGAGTTGATTTATTGAGCTTTTTTGTCTAGCTACAACGAAGCGAATTATTGAGTTTATTGATGTTTCGATTTTAAAATATTTTATTTCGGCAAATGTGTGTAATACGTGCGAATATTAGCTATTCTATCCATATCATTAATAATACTAGGGAAAACTGTCTGCAAAGCTTTTTATCGAATTTGTGTGTGATTAAAAAAGCGAACTCTTATTTGAAATATAATATCAGTATTCTCAATCCTGTAAATTGAAGTTACGTATCTTCCTTTTTAAATGATTAACTGGCTCAAAACTCATTGTCATATGATTTCAAGTTCATTATGTTAGCAAATCATCAAATTGTACTTAGATGATTTCAGAAATACTGATCATGTTGTGATCTCAGCCGTCTCAATTTTGACATGTCTATCATAGGTTGTATAGAATTAGTCATAAGTTATCCATTTTAAAATAAATACTTGAAAACAAATTGTTTAATATTTCAGTTGATTTGCAGGACCCTATTCGAATTATGATTATAAGGTAATCGTGAAAAAATATAACATTTACTCGATGGTTGGTGGTAATTATCTACTAGAATAGGTCAGTTATACAGGATGTTTTCTAATTGAGTGTCAATATTTATGGGGCTGATTTTTGGGCCCATTTTAAGAAAAAAAATTATATGAACATATGTCCTAAACAAAAAACCTTTTGAGATACAGGATTGTATAGTTTTCAAAAATAAATCATTTTTTATCAATATCTACAATACCACTTCAAAGATTTCAATGAAATTTGTCATACATGTATACTATGAAACGAGAGGCGTTTTTAAATGTATCACTTTTTTCTTAAGTTGCACCAGTGGCGTTCATACGTAATTTGACCTACCTATTTTGGCAGACATTGATGGTACGCCACAGATTTTTCCTGAAATAGAAATTAGTTTTGAAATTCCCAATCATTTCTCACCAAAGTTGATCACTTGACTTTTTTCAATCTGATTCACGGTTTCCGCTTAAATAAAAATCGTTTCTCTGCATGTTCATAAAAATATCCTTAATACATACATATGACAATATCACCATGCAGAGATATACGTAGATTTTATTTTTTTAGATGAAACCCGTGAGTCGGACTAAAAAAATTTAAGAGATCAAATTTGCTCCTGTCACCATGTATCGATTGAGTGTAGAGAGAGGAAGTTCAAACAGAGCGTGATTTAACCGCTAAGCACTAACGAATAGTGCTGCAGAGTCTCGAGCACTGAACACCGATTTTTCATAAAAGGTTCGCGATTACTGAGCAATTTGTGAAAGTAACTGGATTTTTTTAGAACTATAAAGACTAATCACTTTCCTCAAAAACTGTTGAAAAATTTTATTTGATATATGTAATGTTTTGACATCCAAAACCAATACCTTGGGACGTCGATATTTCATAATCACCTTTTTTTCTTGAAATTCTAACTTTTACTTTAATGTGCTGTGGAGCGCCGTACTTGGTGTATAAGTTACTGCGCAATTTATTATTCCGATCAACTTAGATATTAGAATACTGGAGTCTGGAGTCCTAACAAATGGGTGGATTGCTAGGTCAATACCTCGGACATCTTCACAACTTCCCGCTAAATGACGTGTATAAATAACGCTATTTAATAAGAATTCGTTTTCCTGCTGAAATTCGCTTTCTCTTCAATTTCGTGGGATATAGTGGCGTTCAAATTGGAGTTCAGTAAGAAATATTATTTTCTCTTCATTTGTTAGATTAGAATGTGAATTCACCTGAGAGAAGTATTCATTGGTCGCAATAGTTTGTGAACATTCAATGATCAATTTACATTGTGGTTCAAAAGTATGAAACATGTGAAGACAAAACGTCACATGCTGGAGGATTAGAATTTTATTCGTTATTTGACTTTATTTGAATGATAATTTTCGAAAAGCACCGTGACCTTAAACATGATACATAATATGCGTAACACAAACAATTATTGAACAAATTGAAAATTTCACCAAACATGTTCTTGTGTGGGGTATTGGTCCACCTCTAGCCTGTGAAAGCTCGAAATGTATAAGTTAATCAGTTCAATGAGAAACGAGTACCAGAGTTCTATAACATCTCGAGAACGTGCAAAGTTTCTGTCTGACATTTTCTTCGGAAAAACTCCTAACTTCATCTAATACTGTTGATGTCACCGTGATTATAAAATTCTGCTCTTGAAGCTCTTGCTTGATGCGGCCAGCATCCATTTCACCTTTATTTAACATTATAACTTAAAAAAAAAACTAGAAAATGTTACTTTAAATCGAGGTTCTCTTTTATCAATATCCTCTTCGCTGCACATCCAGGCTCTTGACTATTTTGATTCTAAGAAACCTATTCCTTCAAGCACTTAGAACCAGTATCTGCCATTAAAGAAAAGCGCACTCCACGAGAAAAACGGATTTTTATAAAATAGCAGACGTCGCAGACGATATAGCTTTGCTGAGAACATCAATTTCCTAGGACAAATGTTTAGAAGAGTCAACAATGCCTCTTCCGCTTACGTGGGAGCTTTGTTCGTTCTATGGAACTTTTTAGGAAATGTTTGTGATTCTTGGATAGCATGTTTCTTAGTTATCGCTGTTATATCAGTGGTGGCCCAATAAATGTTGTCCAATGAGTAGCTTTGTGCCCAGCGAGCCTTGCTCGATTTTACTGTTTAAGTTAGTTTTCAATATTCATGTTTTAGTCAAGGATATACAGGGTCTTTCACGAGGAACCTCACCCATATTTATACGGGAAACTACTGAACGTATTTTCATGAAATTCAGCACTTATAAGTATTTCACGATGCTGATGAAATCTAAAATATTTTCAAGGCATGAGCACCTCCGGTTTTTCCGGAAATGTTTTTCAAATTAGAACACCATTTTTTCATTGCAGAAATAGATTTCTTAGAAAATTTCAAGTTATTTCGATGTAACTTTTTAGTTTTGGTTGGAAAATTCTCTCTGAGCGGGAAAATTCAAAAAAAAAAATCGAAAATAGAGCTCCGCTGAAACAAGAATAACTTCGAGGTTTTTGGATGGAAAATTTTCATTTTTGGGATTTTTCAAGATGTAAGATTGATGTATCCACTTTAAAAATCGAAATCGCAATTCATGATACAGGGGGTGAAAAAATCGCTTTCAAAGTTAGGGATGACAAAATCGTGAAAAATCAATTTTTTCAAATTAGAACCCCATTTTTTGATGGCAGATGTTGAATCTACGTTAAAAAAATAATGTGAGTGTATGCATCACACCCTTGCCCTAAAATGGATATTTTCTGAGTTATTCACAAAAAACTGTTTTTCGTCTTGAATTTTCAGCTATTTCTTTTCCCTTCACGCCAAAAAGATGAAATTTTCAGGAACTGTTATTTGAACCATGCTGTAGATTTTTCACCCCTTCTTGAAACCGACTTCAAGTTACTATTAGGAGAACCATGGCAAACTCTCGCAGTTATAACTAGAGAAGATGCTCAAAGTTTTGACCGTTAATTTCTAGATATTTATTTATACGTCTCAGGAATGCTTATTTCATCGGGAGGAAGAGATCTGCAAAAGTGTTTAAAAACCAAACTGAGTTTCAACACTATGAATCTAAAAATCTAAACAAACCTGAACGCATTTCTGACTCGTTCTATGCAGTCCTCTTTATCAGTCAGGGGAGTTGAGTAGACAATATTTTTTATCCTACCCCAAACATCATAGTCTAAAGGAGTTAAATCGGGAGAACGTGGTGGCCAAAGATGTGGACCATTGTTCGCCAACCATCGATCTTCAAATAGCCTGTAGAGGATATTTGACACATTGAGTGAATTGTGTGGAGGCGAGCCATCTTGTTGATACCATAAGTCATTATGGTTCTGTACTAGCGGCTCAATTATTTGAGTCAATATGTCAGAATATCTATCTCCTAAGGGAGAACATTCTTTAAATGATGCAAACATGTGTAGTGTTCTATCTGACCAGTTAAAGTCCCATCATAAATGTGAACATCGAGAATTGCATTATTTTTGATGGCGCAAAAAACATTGAAACTCCAGGTCTCTTGAAAGTTCCATTGTCTGAAGTGGTGGTTGTTCTCTTCATCCCAATAATGACTGTTATGCCTATTGAAAGAACCATTCTTTGTGAATTTAGATTCATCCGTCCAAATTATACAGTCCAAAAAGTATTCATTCTCTTGAAATCGAATCATCATAGCTTCGCAAAACTCTGTTCTCCTGACGAAATCAGTTTCCTTCAAATGCTGTACCCTATTGAATTTATATGGGTGCATTTTATGTTTTCTTAATATTCTCCAAACACTCGATTGAGATAATCCCAGATCAATCTCGGCATCTTTGAGAGAATTTTGAGGATTCACACGAAAATATGCAAGAACTGTAATTTCGTTGTTCTCATCTTCTACTACACTTTTTTCTCTGTGTATAGTTTTCTTAACGAAAGATCCGACATTTCTCAAGTTTGTCATGGTTCTGTTAATGGTATCTCTCGTTGGTCTGGGTCGGTCAGGAAACCTCTCAATGAACAGTCGAAACGTTCTATCTACAACTTTATTACATTCTCCATGAAGTAGAATGAGATTTAAATAATCTTCATTGGTAAAATTAGGCATAGTGATCGATTTTATAACATAATACGAATTATCACCAAATTGATAGTAAACACAAAATGCTACTGAATAAAGAGGAATTTGGCAGATGTAATTAATGATATCTATCATTAAAAAAAAAGAATGTAAAACATGGTAAGTTTTTGCATATGGTTCATAAGGAATTATTTATTTATCACTGGAGAGAAAACCGATGGCCTATTAGTTGAAATAAAGAGGTTTCCGATACAAATTCGAATCAAAATTCGCAATCTAGGGTCCGACCGAAACTAGTTTTTACGGCCGAAACCGAAACCGAATTTCGGCTGCGGTCTCAGTTTCGGCCGAAAACGAAACCGAAACCGAAACTTCAATAATGCCATGTTTCCGTGGAAGAAAATTCATCATAATCAGTCATTATTTTTCAGTTACATAATAATAATCTCGATAATCTGATCTTAAAACTGATAATCAATATAAATAAATAAAAATATAATTATTTTTTGAATCCAGTGAACAATTTGTGGTTTTAAAAAAATGTCGAAATGAAATGAGTAATTCCTTCCATATCTTTCCAAATTCATTAAACTTCGAATTACACACACTAGTGGAAAACATGAAATGAAGAATGCAAACAGAAATATTTTTTCTCAATATTTTTAATTGTACGAGACTCTCAACTTAAGGAAAAGAGAATATCTTCTAAATTTTGCTCATTTTGATGACTATTTTGTCAATGAACCAAAGTTAACTCAGAATGCCGATCAAAAAAGCTGTAGAGATATTTATTCAACGTTATTTAACGACAACCAGTGGCGGATTTGCCTTAAGACCAAAAGTAGGTCTAATTGGGCGGCTTTTCGAGACAAAAACAGAGTAGGTGAAAATGATTTGACTAAATTCAACAGGGCTAAGTGCCTAGCGGGTTGCAAATCCGCTATTGACGACAACGTGAATGATATTGTTGATTTTATTTCATATACATGATGTGAATGAAACCAATAGAAAATATCGTTTCGAGATAATGTTGTAATTTATAGCCGTAACGAAATTTAACAGCAAACAGCACTAATGCAAAGTTCGCTGCGCCAATACCAGTCACGCAAACGATTCGATATCATCCAGCGAGGACAATTACAATGAGCGCATACGCGATGAATAACGAAAGAGTAACAATTCTATGGATAACCCTTAGTAGCGCAGCTGCACTGAACTCAGTTTCGGTTACGGCTGTAGTTTCGGCTGGATTTTGGCCGAAAACGAAACTGAGCCGAAACCTGTTTTTTTGGCCGAAACCGAAAACGAAACCGAAAGTTCGGTCGGACTCTATCGCCATCTATTTAGGAACAACCTGTAACTTTTTTCTCTTGCATATTAGGGTAGTAAAATCTAAAACATGGTTTAAGTAACAGTTCCTGAAAATTTCATCTTTTTGGCGTGAAGGGAAAAGAAATAGCTGAAAATTCAAGACGAAAAACAGTTTTTTGTGAATAACTCAGAAAATATCCACTTTAGGGCAAGGGTGTGATGCATACACTCACATTATTTTTTAACGTAGATTCAATATCTGCCATAAAAAAATGGGGTTCTAATTTGAAAAAATTGATTTTTCACGATTTTGTCATCCCTAAGTTTGAAAGCGATTTTTTCACCCCCTGTATCATGAATCTCGATTTCGATTTTTAAAGTGGATACATCAATCTTACATCTTGAAAAATCCCAAAAATGAAAATTTTCCATCCAAAAACCTCGAAGTTATTCTTGTTTCAGCGGAGCTCTATTTTCGATTTTTTTTTAGAATTTTCCCGCTCAGAGAGAATTTTCCAACCAAAACTGAAAAATGTTACATCAAAATAACTTGAAATTTTCTAAGAAATCTATTTCTGCAATAAAAAAATGGTGTTCTAATTTGAAAAACGGAAGTTGACGTCATTTCCGGAAAAACCGGAGGTGCTCATGCCTTGAAAATATTTTAGATTTCATCAGCATCGTGAAATACTTATAAGTGCTGAATTTCATGAAAATATGTTCAGTAGTTTCCCGTATAAATATGGGTGAGGTTCCTCGTGAAAGACCCTGTATAAACATATCCTCTTATCCATTTCCTTTACTGCCTCACTTGTTCCAATCTCTCTGAGCTTCACTATACCGTCCTCTACTTTTCCCCATGTTATGTTTACAATGCGACAAGTTTTATATCCTCATCAGAGTATTCAGTAAAATTTCCGGAAATTGTACTATCTTGTCCTATGGTTTACACTGTCCCCACCTTAAGCCTGTTCTCTTCCGAAACGTATTCCGTGAATTTCCCCGAGGACCGTGGCGAAACCTGCAATCATCACCATTCCTCTAGTAGCCTTTCTGATGGAAGTAGCAATTCACAGTTTTGCTAGTAGGTACTTTGCTTCGAGTTAAAATGGCATACCAAGATTCATATACCAGTCTTCTGAAATACCACCTCCGGTACGCTTTGAACAACCCGCTAATTCAGCTGGTCCAGTACACAACCGAGCTTGGGAACAGCAGATTTCCCAACTCCAAAGCGAGCTATGCAATGCAGTTCATAGATTCTGATAGGTTGGCTTCTGATGGGAATGTTGCTTGGTGACTAGGTAACAAATGAACCGACCTTTAGCCTTGAATTTCAAAGCTTTTCCGATTATTGGCTGCTGTCGCAAGAGTTCTTTCTGACGTACAAATTTGTTTCTGAATACTCTCAGAGACTGTAAAGATGTCTTGATGACGCCGAACCTTGCAACACGTGTCTCACCATAGCAATTCATAAACTTCTGGTAATTGCTGCTACCTTCCATCGAAACTTCCACATGACGTACTATTCTTTAATTCTTAAATTTTCTTATTTTTTATTATCAATCGCTTTTTCATGAGAAAGTCCTTTTACCCCATGTAAACAGTAAAAATTCAGCACAATCCGCGCATTGGTCCAATCGTACGTTGTTGCGCGTTCATTTGATCCAGTTATTATTATAGCTATTTTGAAATTTTAGCTTTTATTTATGAACTAACGGCCGGTTTCATAATCATAACTAAAGTCGCTATAATTTTAAAGCTTCCTTTAACCCTACCGAAAATGACAGTAAAGGAAGCTTTAAGCTTAAAGTGACTCTAAATTTGTTTATGAAACTGGACGTAAGCATGATATAGCATCTCAGATGGACCTTGATACTATATTTCTTTAATTTTTTCATTTTTTATGATCGCTTCTTCATGAAAATGTTCTCTTGCGTCACCAGAGGGCCTCGCAAAATGTATCTTGCCCACATCAAATTAAGATCTTTTGCCGCCACTGATGCCAAGGTGAATATAAAAGATTATAGAGATACTCTATAATCTTTGGTGAATATATGTTAATATTCATCCCAGTACTGGTGGTGATCAGAAACTATTTTGGCTAGATATTTTACCATGATCCGATTCATTCGATCAACCATGCTGTCTGATTGTGGATAAAGAAGTGTACTCCTTGTTTTATGAATTCCCAATTTCCTAAGCTAAGATTGGTGTAGAAGATTCTACACCAATCTTTTACATCTTTTTCACAATTTAGCCAATAAAATCGCTGACTGACTTTTCCAACGTCTTAGTTATCCCGAAATGTCCACTCGAAGTTCCAATTGATGTTCAATTCGGAGCAATCTATATTATTCTGATTCTTTTTCATTCAGCTCAACACATGTCGCGATATCGAGAAGAATTTAAATAACGTGTATATCATGACATCTGTTGATATATCAGACAAATTAGAAGGATGAAAACATGAAATTTGAAGAAATTTATTTTTGGCGTTAACATGTAGTCTGATCAAAACATCTGTCACTCGACTCTCCGGCACAATCAACTGAAGCCTCTGCTCAGATCCATCTTCATTTTCCCAACAACGTTTCAGAAAACCTCCATCAATCTTCAACGTTTCCCATTGTGCCCAATACGACTTTACAGGTCGCTCTTCTTCCAACTCAGGATTACTTCCAAGTCGTTATCTTCCTCTTATGCTTTTTGAATTTCTTGAGGAAGCTAGTCGTCTTTGATTACGGTGGTCCGCCTCAAATCGATTATCTCTTCCATACGTGAACAATGGCTGCAATTCTCGGGACACATAAATTAATAGTTTTGATAGAGCCAGTGTCTACCACTACTTTCACATTTCGGTCAATAATTATCACTTCGGGGGTTTAGCTTGGGTCGGTTTATCCTCCTTACCACCGACCCCTTTCAGTTTCCTTGCTGAAGCTCTTTCAAATTCACAGCAATTTCACTTGCAATGCCCACTTCTATTGAAGATCCAGCATATAGCCTCCTTTTTCCTAGCTTGCGAAATTCTGCGGATTTCCTCTCTGAACATTTTCTCAATAGATCGATCTGTTTCTTGGACTTGCCTTAAATGAAGGTGTCCTCTATGCGACGCTCGCTTTCCCGTCTCAATTTCCAAAGCCTGGGCTAAGGCATCATCTATGGTTCTAGGGCGTGCTAGTCTCGGGGCTTGTTGTTTTTCACTATCCTTGATCGCTTCCACAAATGTCCGGATATCTATTCAAATGAAGAAAGCTATCTGGAGCAGATAGATAAGCCAGCCTTACTAATCTCGCCTCATCGGCTTCAAACTTCTGGAGATGTTCCCCTGTTTTCTGCACTCGGTTCTTTATTTGTGCATAGTAAACTTGTTGTAGATGAGCATCTCCGTATCTCATCTGAAGTTTCGATGTTAGAACCTCGTAACAGGCTTGTTGACTCTCCGAAATCCTTTGCAGAATGTTGAATTCCCCTCCTCCGTATAGCTATTATTATTGCCGTGGCTTTTTCGTTGTCGTTCCAATTTTTTTTCTAGCGCCGCAGCTTCACACTAGGTCCTTTCGTTTCCATAAAAGTGTAGCATTTTTCTACACTCGATTTTAGTTTTCGTTTGCTACCAGCGTAGAGAAAGTGTAGTTTATCTACATCTCCTCTGACTATGTGTAGATAAACTACACTTTCTCTACACTGGTGTAAATCAAATCGAGTGTAGAAAAGTGCTACACTTTTTATGCAAACGAAACTACCTAATGATTTTGATATGTCGACCAGGCTATTTTTCCATCGAAAGTTGGATGTTTGGAAGGTTATGTTCTACTACCTTCACTGTCATTTTCCGCTTTCACAGAGCAGCTGTAGGGTAATGACGACATATGGTTGTATTCTGCTTTTCATCTATAAGTTACGAATCTGTAGCGTACGATCGATCTGTAAGTGTCCGATTTGCAGATTCGTAAATAATGCAATTCTGGAAAGTTTTCTGTAACCATAGATTAATCTATGCCTGTAACTATCAAAATTTTGGAACATATTGTTTTGAAAATATTTATATCGAAGATACCTGTTTCTCCCAAGCGTTGATTGAAGTTTTGACGTACACATATTTCAATGAACGTCCCAAAGTTATAATCACCTCTCGAATAGTCGTAAATTATTTACGTATTCCTGTTAGTACAGATCACTGAAACACGTCCAGAATTGCAATTGTCCTGTAATCTTATGAAAAGTTACAGATTGGCTTACAGATGAAAGCAGAATACCACCATTTATTTCTTTTCTATTTTACATTCTTTTCAGGGAATCTATTGATTTGGAATGATGTTCAATTTCTCCTGCCATTTCTTCAAACTTTCTGTTAACTTTTTCATAAAACACAAATTTCAAATTTTTTATCAACTTCGTCAAATTTTTCCCTCACTATATCGAATCTCTCGTCCGCTTTATCAAATTTTTCAATTATGGTTTCCAGTTTTTTATCCGATATTTCCGTGAGTTGACAAGAGTTCTCGTCGATTTTCTCATTTAACTTTCGAGAATTTTCTTCCAATCCAATTTTATTCAAACGTCCATTACTGCTTGAGTCTCCATCGCGTTCTGTAATCTTGTGGTCATATCAATTTAATTCGAACCCCACTACTGACAAAAATATGTAACGTTTTCTTCATTTAATTAAAACGTCCGACTGATTAAGATTATTTATTTACACTTATATTAACTATATCACCACTATCCATTATCACTTGTATTTATTTCCACTTGCCGCTTGCTTGTACGGGTAGTCATACGAAATACGAATTCACGGCAGAAGCATGAGTTTTCAGGAGAACTTAATACTGCGCGTACAAAATTATAATGAATTGTACAATTTAAGTGACAGAAATTATAGCAACCATTTTTTTTTCGTCCTTCATCAAGTGCGGAAATAAATGAACATATTCTCCAAAATCCTTCCTTTTTTACATATGTCATGTATCCACATTCGTCTACGATTCCTTCGCTTTTGAAACTCTTCTTCCTCCAGAACAAACGCTAGTTCCTCACCGCTTGAAGACATATTCGCAACTAATCTATTCCTCCGGCGATTCCGATGTTATATCAAAGAGTAACCAACTGGTTACTCTTTGGTTATATGTGCGATACCTTCATAAAAATTCCGCCGCTGCCGTGCCGTTCCTTCCATGCCGTCCGTCCGATGCCGATGTATGTGCGCTTACCTTAAACTGTACTGTTCCGCCCCACCGCAGGACTCTTATATAGGCGGTGGAAACATTCTCGCGGTTTCTCGTACTTTCCAGAAAGAAGGGGCTGCCAGGGCCGGACTGGTTACAATATTTTGAAGAATATTGTCTCAAAGTATGTAATTCCACGGAAGTTCTATAGTTGCTGTTTATATAATCCCTTTTACTGTATGAGTTCACTTAATCAGTTACGAGAAGAAAACAGTCAATTTTTTACGGAATAGAACATCTATAGATTTTCATTCATTGGTGATGCAGTGATGCCCTGTATGAGTATGACTCATAACGTAAAAACTAAAGCGGTCCGAAGTCAACTATTGACTGAATTCTAATTGTTCGGATTATTTCGACTCATCATCTGGAAAACAGAACTCCAATGAATAGTTGAATCATCTTGTATGTTGCAAGGTAAGTGTTGCATGTTGCATCGGAGGCAGGACTGCTTCACTTTTTTGTTGCGATACGTCTCGCAACGTGCAAGTACTGCGTTTCATCCCATTTGATTCCGAAATGAAGGAGGAGCTCACAACATTTCGAAACAAATCGCTG
Source organism: Coccinella septempunctata (assembly GCF_907165205.1). Classification (NCBI taxonomy): domain Eukaryota; kingdom Metazoa; phylum Arthropoda; class Insecta; order Coleoptera; family Coccinellidae; genus Coccinella; species Coccinella septempunctata. The sequence goes on along the minus strand of NC_058193.1, from coordinate 19,628,335 downwards.
ATTTCGATAATTTCCAACTTACGGTAGAGCACCTACGAATTTTGTTGCGAAACATCTCGCAATGTCTCGCAACGTTTCAAAGTCGTGTTGCTACAGGTACGTGCGGCCCCATCTGATACTGGAAAAGCAACTCGCAAAATTTCGCAACGTGTCCCAACAAAATGTTGCACCTAGTGCGTTTCCAGCATTTTCGGTAGTGATGCCCACGCCACGACATGACACTACACGTCGTTCATAACGTTTTATGGAAGTGGAATGCTTAAATCATAAATAATTATTATAACGCACATTCTAGTTAATCTCTACAGAGTAATTTTCTCAAATTTTAGCCTTCGGAAGTATTATTATACCTAATAGTGGTGATTCTTTTAAACTTGTGAAATGAATATCTATAGAGCGACTCCACAAAGATTTTTTAATTTTCGATTTCAATCGATTTCATTCTGAAGTTTACGTTATAATACCATGAAAAATTTAAGAATATGAAAATTGAAATTTGAAGAAACAATTATATAAAGCCTTCTACATACACAATGCGGAATGCGGATGGGTTCAGCTGTGCTATTATTTTTTATTTATAAATTATAATAAGCTTAAATTATTAGGTATATTGAAGGACATCTCCTAATTCGAACAAAATCCAAAAACTTCTTTCCCTATCTTTCTACTATGATGGTTGATGAAGTGAGAATATTCTGAATACAAAAAAGAATGATAAAACGAGAGGGATATTGAATTACATATTTCTCATTAAATAATTTTGAAATTCGTAACCCATCTCAAAAAAGGGTCTATAGTCTTTTTTTCTGCACCACACTCACATCTCGGACTATCAACAGCATTCTAACTAAATAATATTTCTTCGGGTGAATTGTTTTTGCTTTTACATTACAATATGCCGTCGTTCAAATCAACACCTTGTATTTTTCCCACAGGCATTTTTGTTCCTATCACTCTATTTAAATCATTAATGTATGTCCAAATAGTTATAAATCACCATGTATATTATCATTGAAGCCATTGAAGGCTAACTAAAATGTAGTGAATAGTCTCATTTCACCAATTTATGGGCTGCAAGGGGGTTTTGCTGCAAAACGCAAGATCCCAACTCAGTTAAATCGTATTATCATTTGTTTAGGCTACAGCTGCATCACTTTACGGTCCATTCAATTGCAGTGAACGCACAAATAAATGAAATATGAAATACTTATATATCAAAGACCACGGGCTTGTGTTTCAAATAAGGATACTGAAAGCCTCAAACTTATTTTTTCGTGCTCTCGAAATCTTGTATGAAAAAAAAATAAGAATGGTGATATGAATAAGAAGAAAGGATTCCAGAGTTTCAATTTCGGAACCAAATTCCCTCATTATCCAAATATTCAAGGTACTGCGAGAGCCACTGCGAGACGAGAGCAAAAACTCGTAATCGGTTCGTTTAACTCAACGATATTTTTGTTTGAACTAAAGTTATGTATTTTTGAGAATTGCCATTTCTCCTCATTTCTGGAAGCTCAATGAGAAAATTCTTCTATTGAACCTCTAATTAAATGTTGAATGAAATGAAGGGAATTTTTTTAAAGGTAACTCTGTAGTCTCTGTATTGACATTCACAACATTCATAAATGATAAGTAATAAAATACATGCATGGTGATCTCCATAGTCTTGATTGAGTTCTAAAAACTATTGCTTTTTTCTCTGATAGTAGAAAACCGTGAGAAGTGATCGAAGTTTTACTAAAGATTAGTTTTATTATCAGAACGCTGTGCGTCTGGAATTGGAGTGGGTATTTTCTGAAACACTTCATAAAAAGATTATATTCCTATTGACTAGGTACTCAATCTGAACTGATTCAAGGATCGCTGATGAATCACCTATTTTTGCTACAAACAACGAAAGCTTTTTCTATTGAAAATTTGTTGTTTTCAATAGAACAGAAAATTCTACAAAACATTCATTTAACGACAATTCTGAAATGTTAACAATGTTCTTTCATATGATTTGAACTTTGAAGAAGCTTCGAAATTAAATGAGCATGTAATCCGAAAGAGAAAAAACTATTAGCTGACCACGTAGCTGATATGGCCAATGTCTACCTGTGGCACCTCAATTCTTCGATTGCCGTTGTCAGAGTTTCAAGAAGATACATTCATTCAATGGGATTTAAATTTGGCGAACGTTGTGGCGACTACATAACAGCATTAACGCATAGGTACTATTTGAAGAAAGTCCTCAGTTCCAAGACCCTTAGATATGCCTTATGTTATGTTATGAATTTTGTCCTGCGACATTGTGGACGAAATATTCTGCAGGACAAAATTTATCTTGAAATCTACTCCGATAGCCAATGAAAATATCAATATTTCCCATTTCTTCGGCTAATAGCGTATTTAAAAATGAAATCTCAAGGATATATTCCGGAAAAATCCAAGGTTTCGACAGCAGATCAAGATATACATACATTTATCAATGAGACTCCTGACTCCTGATGAAATTCATCTATTACCTAAAGTAGTTTTAATAATGGCTGTTTTGGAAGGACTAAGGAGAGATGAACTAGTGAAAGTGTCTATTATTAACGGTACCTATGTCGAAAGGATTTAGTAGAGGAAGAAAAAATAGGAGTTTTGAGGCTTGTCAGAACCTGTTGGAGAAATAACATAGGAAAGTATGGCTTAGATGTTTGCGAAATACTTGAAATTCGATCATGCAAATGTATATACAGGACACTGGTCGAGAAGGACTTCGGCAACTCTTTTAACTGAGACCGGTGCATCGTATGAAACTGTAGGAGCATTATCTCAAAACTAGGAAAAAATCACCTACCAGTAAATATCAACAGTGGAGCCTCAGTGATCCCGCCAGGCGGCCGTGAAGTGAGAGAAACGGATCCAGCAAGTCTCGCACCAGAGCTGGCGACGCATGCGTGTCATTGGCTTTCTGACAGATGTAAAGCGAGTTGTAGAAAATAAATGGATATAGAGAAATCGTATTTTAGTGACCAATTTGCTGAAGGTTAATCAAGTCCACTTAAGGACCACAAAACTTTGAAAAAGCACAGAATATGGAAGAGTGCATCTGTGGCGGAAGGTTACATAGAACAGAGCATTTTCTTTTAAAACAAAGTATCAGCAATGATTGTGAATTCAGTTGAATTTTCTAGGGGTTTTCTTATGAAAGAACTCGCAAGTACTTGTGGTCATATTTTTGCTTCTGAGGTTTCGAACAAATCCGAAGATTCACGATCACATAATTTTTCCGGAAAATTTGAAAACTCCACTTTTAATCTTAACCAAGCAAAATCTTGTTGTTGTCATCCATGTTAGTATCAAAATTCTGCGAATTAAATAATTTCGTTATGATCCATAACGCCCCCTAAAAATGCCCTGGGGCGATATGAGTGTATTTATAGCAACCGTTTTTAATGTACAGCAACAGATAATATACAAGTGAAGAATAAGAAAATTTGGAATTCAGTTTCAACTGACGATGAATCATTAAGCATGAAAATGCAGTATTTTGGCTTTTAACGAGGCACTGAAATATTTGCATCTGAATTGCAATGAATAGAAATCGAAATGTTTATACCTAAATGGAGTGCGATAATGAGGAATCCAATCGATTCATTTTCGTTCTTTAAATATTTGTGGTGGAGTAATATTATCTCTTTATCTCGAGTACTTATTCTTTGATTTTCCGAATTGATCCTTTCCTTTTCTATTGATTAGTCTATATAATCATGTGCTCGCTGCAGAGGTCAACCAATTTTTCTAGTACTTGTCAAATCAGAAAAGATATCGAAGTCAACGATCCAAGGCTTTTGATTCAGTTTGCTACTTACAGTACTCAATATTATGATAATATGTAGTGTTTTCCTGTGTTCCCCTTTACATCATTAAAGAGACGTTTTTCAATTCATAGTAGAACTTTGTGGAACAATGGTGGGTAGGCTGATCAGTGTGGAATCTGTTTCGAAAAAATTGATTCTAGAGTGAAATTGGATACTTGAATATTAGGTGAAAATGAAGATTGAGTGGTTGGATAATTTCTGTGGTTCAGCGTTCTGGGTGAGTAGATAGAAATAATAAATGCAAAATATAAAGTTTTCAAAATTAAAACTACATTTCATTATGAAGTATCTATTCTTCGGAAGCAACTTCTTGGGGGCTGAAAATACGACAAAAAAATTCAATTATAATTCATGCGAATTAATTGCATTAAATTCTGTAGGAATTGAGGGCGGAACACAGTGAATATGACCTCATGATCGCTTTTGATTTTGAAGTAACTCATATTGTGAATTGTAAATCGCTATTATAATGTGGTGCACATGGGGTTTATTTAGCGAGGATCTCGATGTAGTTCAGCATGCTATAGAAATGAAATTTTGATATTCTAGTCGAATTCGCGCCTTCAGAGCAAGCAGAGCATACGATAATTCATTACTTAAAGCAAATTTTCTGTACAGGTTCCTGAATGAGTTGGAATCTTTTACATTCTCCCAAAAGAGAGAGGGTAGATATACATTCGGGAACTTATGTCCAATTCATTTTTGCGCTGCGAAATACCTCGAAGAAGCTTGAATATATATCACTGTTTTAATCAACTCTTTCGGCTAGCCATTATCAAGATGGCGGCAACTACATTTAAATCCGAGAGGGCAGCCGTAAACACTGTAGCATGATGCATTGATCGCACATCTACAATTTTTTCAGATGTAGGTATACTCCATTCCCTTTTATAAAATCACTTGGTTTGCCATGGAAATTTGACACATTCCACACTGTTCGAAAATGTGAGCTTATGCCGCTTGTCAAAATATTTTTAGGTTGAAAATCTGCGCTATGTTTTTCGTTCTACGTTAAAGCCTCTTTAAACAATAATTTCATAAAAATTAACAATCGACAGGACAACTGGGTCATATATCTATAGATGTCTATTTTTAATTTTTAATACTTTGATATAATGAGAATTATATATTATTATTATTATTAATTAAATAACAAGAGCTGAGGCTATGCCTTTCAAGCTCAGAAACAGAAATAAAAAATGGACACAGTGCAGTAATACGAATTCAATCACTCAGTCAGGAAACATGTGGGCGAAATCTTCCCGAATCGAATCCATTTTTGAAGGCTTTCACACTGGGAGCACAAACCACGTTCGCAGGCAAACCGTTCCAGGTTGAAAAAATTCTATTGGACAGGAAGTTTTGTCGTTGGGTAGTCCTGAAGTTTTCTTTCATCAACTTGTACCGGTGTTCTCGTAAGTTATTAGTGTTGCGGGAAATCGAAAAGTGATGATAGGTTTAGACCAGTCATATTTATTGATTGCCCGGAAGCTTAATATGAGATCACCTCTCAGTCGGCGATCCTGAAATGAGGTTAAACCGAAGATATGGAGTCTCTCTTCATATACAGGACGGATGGGACCATAAGCAATGCGAGTAACCCAACGCTGTACCGCCTCCAACTGCTCCATGTCAGCCTTTAGGAAAGGGCACCAGGCTGGGCCAGCAAATTCGAGGATTGGTCTTATATAAGTCTTGTATAAGCTACAACAGACAGTGGGAGAACAACCTCGGAAACACTTCGAGATCATAAAGACGAGGCTCCTTGCTCTGGATGTTACCTTATTTACATGAGGAGACCAACTCAAATCAGGTGTGATGGTCAATCCTAAGTCCTCAGGTGACTCCGTCGTAGCTAGCTGATGTCCATCCAGAAAGTAATGATGTTTCGGGTTTTGCTTGCCAATGTGAAGAACTACACACTTTCCAAGGTTCAGTGGAAGCAACCAATTCCTGGACCAGTCGGAGAGAATATTCAGGTCCTCCTGGAGCAGATCATAGTTAGAGATGGGGTTGTTAAAAATTTTTGTGTCGTCCGCAAATTGGAAACAAGGTGATCTCAAACTTCGAGGTAAATCGGCTGTGTAGACCAAGAAGAGAAGAGGGCCCAGAACTGTTCCCTGGGGCACACCGCTGGTCACAGGTCTAGGAAGGAGAAGCTGTTTGATACCCTTACAGAGAAACTCCTTTCCCGGAGAAAAGCCTCAATCAGCCTCAACAATTGTCCTCTGATCCCAAAGTGCTCAAGCTTGGAAAGGAGACGTCTATGTGGAACACGGTCAAAGGCCTTTGAAAAGTCGAGGTAAATGATGTCAGTGGGTATACCGCTATCGAGAGCCTTGGTCCATTGGTCCATACTCTGCAGCAAGTTGGTAATGACAGAGCGACCCGGCAAAAATCCATGTTGAGTATCGGGAAGAATGCTTTTCTCCAGCAAAAATTTGGTCATATCAGCTGCTATCAAACGTTCGCATACATTCGAAGCGACGGAAGTCAAGTTTATAAGACGATAGTTATTAGGGCACAGTTTGTCACCCCTCTTGAAGACAGGAGTGACAGACGCACACAACCAGGAAGAAGGCAACCGCCCAGATCGAAAGGATGCATTGAAGATCGCAGCCAATGGTTCACATAATAAAGTTGCACACCTTTTCAGAATCTCAGCAGTAATGCCGTCCATACCAGGGGATGAGTCAGTCTTTAAAGCAAGAAGTTGGTGCTTCACTGACTCAGGGGTGAAATGAACTGAATCCAAATCGAACGGACAACGCCCACACCCGACCTCCGGACATGGTCCATCCGGTTCATCCGTGAACGATGCAGCGAAGGACTCTGCCAAAACATCAGCTGATTTCTCAGGGCTAGAGCAAGTGACGCCATCGGTTCCTCTCACTATTGGTGTAGATGTTTTCGTTTTAAAGAAGGAACGTACATACTTGAAGAATATCTTTCTACTCCCGGACGACACTATTCCATCCTCGAATCGCCTCTTGGCCCCATCGATCGCCGCTGACATAAAATAAGAGTATTTTCGGTGTTCATCATAAGCATTCTGTGTCTTCCGTCTCACATACCTCTGCCATAGTCTTCGTTTATGTCGAATCATGCTACGAATTTTGTTGTCCATCCAGGGATTAGACGAATTTTTCTCTACAATCTTCGACCTAGTATTGTCTTTAAATTATTATTGATCCCTCAAGACATTCACAATGTATAGGAAAAGTCAAATGAAAAACAGAAAACTTAGTTTTTTGGAACTTATTCTACGATGACATTAATCGAAAAATCACACTGTAGTAACTTTTTGCGTTCGTCCACCCTAAAATAAAGTCTTCAAATGCCACACCACATTTTTGGGTCTCCCACGTGAAATAAATTCTTCCTCGTTCTCTTCATTCACAATCATTCTGATAGTGGAAACATTAAGCTGAAATATACACTGACCGGCAAAAAAAACTCGGCCACCTAAACTTTTGCTGCGTTGTCCAAGATCTTTCGGTATTTTTCATCGATTTCAATTGTTTCTACGCAAAATTGCAGATAAATTCTTTGGTATTAAAATATCCTCCAGAAAAGTTTTTCAAAAATGTTTATAGCTTATTTATACAGGGTGAAAGAAACCATGTATTTGTAGCCCAATTTCTTAACACCCTGTGAAATAGTTCGGGAAGTTTGTAGGGTTTACACTCAGTTTATTACAAAATCCATTGCAATCTGATAAGATCGCATTATTCGTCTTATCAATTCGATGTCCCGGCTATTGCGTGGATATATTTCCGTTAGAGGTTGGCATATAAAATATTGAAAAAAGCCAATTATGTTTTTCTTTTTGTTTCAAATTACTGCTGAATATTAAAATATCTTCAAAAGTATCAAGTGATCAAGGTGAAATAAAATCTGGAAGATGGCGAAAATGATAGTTGTTAAGAAATTGGACTACAAATACATGTTTTTTTCACCCTATATAAATAAGCTACCAAAATTTTTGGAACACTTTTCTGGAGTTTATTTTAATACCGAAGAATTCATCTATAATATGGCGTAGAAACAATCAAAATTAATGAAAAATTACGAAAGTTCTTGGACAACGAACTGCAGCAAAATTTTAGGTGGCCGAGTTTTTTTGCCGGTAAGTGTAATGGTGCCTACAGATTAGTCTGACGTGACGTGGGCCCACGTTATAATGCGCATGATTCAAAAATCTTACATAGGAGTTTGCGCGAAAGTGTTCAAATTGATATGACCTGACGTTGGATGCGCATTCCTATGTCACGTCAGAACAATTTTAACGCTTCCGCGCAAAATGTTTTGTTAGATTTTTTAATCATGCGCATTATGACGTGGGCCCACGTAACGTCAGAGTAATCTGTAGGCACCTCAAGTCGATGTTATTCTTTTCACAATAAGTATGAATACCAAGGGCGGCCCGAAAGATGAATTTTCACTCAGGGATGCAGTTTGGGTTATTATCCATCTTTCGAAAATTGAGGTCGGAAACGTGCCATCTATTTTCCCTAGCTCTTACGATAAGAGGGCTTCCATTTCATTTCCCATCAAATTTGTAAAGCCTTACAATAATGAAAGACTTTATCGAGCATCTCTAGTGAATTAAAATCAAAAGAAAATTTGTGTGATTTTCCTAAACGCGTACAAATACCTGAGAGCTGTTTTCATGAAACTATAAAGATTCAGATTGCGTAATTGTATATAACTTTATTGTTATAGGTAAAACATCTGGTTTGTGTGACAAGACTTTTATTTCAGTTCCATTAGCATTGAGCTTAAGCCACACTTTTTTCAGAATGATTCTATATCTTGGAATACACAGCAACCTGACTTCACAGAATGCTTTGGACAAACAGTAGCTGTATGGATACCATCGGCATTCTTGTGGTTATTTTCTGGATTAGAAATTTACTATTGCATCAATAGTAAAAACAAGAAAATTACATGGAATTGGTTGAATCTAATGAAGATAAGTTTCACTGTGGTTCTTTGTTTATTAGTAGTTATAAAGGCTTCGTATTCTGTAATAAATGACGAAGAACTCAATTTGAAAGATATCATCACACCAGTTATAGCATTCTCAACATTGGTAAGTACATCAACCTATCAAAGTAACTACCATTTCAATTCATTTTTATTATCATTTCCAACTCGAATAACTATGCGTTTAGTATGAATAAATAAATGACGCATCATATAAGGTTTGTATCAAATTATATACTTGTATAAAATTCTGTGATGAAAAAAAGTTATATATTTACGAAAACGAATACGAATGTATATTGTTTTCATAACTTTGTGATGATCTTGGTCGCCTCGTTGTGTTCCATTCACCATTGATGAAAAATATTCTCAAAATGTTAAACCCATTACTCATTACTTCTACATCGCAAGGTGAAGCCTGGCTATGCTTGCCGGTAATTTGTTCCCTAAAGCTCGTTTGCAACAGCCGAGAATTTACTCGTGAATTTATGCGCCGTGAATTTTCTGCAGTTACATACGCACTTTCGGTAGAATTCACTGTTCAGTTGCATACAAAATAATCTCTGCCGTTTTCTTGACAAAATTTTGTAGAGAATTCTCGGCTGTTGCAAACGGGCTCAATCCAGTAACTTTTCGGTCAAGTTGGAAATTGGACTCCACTAAATTAGGTACTAACTAATCTACTATCCTAAATTTCTTGCGTTCATATACGTTTAGTTATTAAATTACTCGCTACTACACTCAACTACTAACCTTGTCTTCAGACAAGGATTAAATTAATGGCTAGTCTACTCTCCTAAATTTCTGGGTGTTAGCACTGTTAGCACTGATTTAGTAACTAAATTACTCGTTATTTAAAAAAAAAATCGGCTGGAGAATAGCAGCCCTGGTTGTTTTTCAGTGCGAAACTAAACCGGAACATGTGTGAAAGATCCCATAATATCAGTAGATATCTTAGACTCTTTCTTTAGTCTAAGGTAGATATAATTCGGAACATCGGGGTCATCGGGTAAGAACCCGATGGTGCGAAATGAGTCTAACTCTCTCTTACTTTATTTCGGATATCTCCCTACTTTAACAGATGGCAGACCTAACTTGCGGCTATTTTTTCACAGGCAGCCATACATCATCCTATTGGAAAAAAAATTAGCTTTAATTTGATATCAAAAACATCCGTGTAAGTCATGAACGTAGAAATACGTCGAAATGTTACCTGCTTACACCTGGCTGTGAGGTAGTTGCGGCCGAGTGTGCAACGCCAGCTATGGATTTTAGTATTCTTAACATGCATTGTTATCATGTGGATGATATTTTATTTCAAAACAGAGTGAACGAAATTTCTCTTGGAATATTGATTAACATTGATTTAATTAAAATTACTTGCGGCCACTTTTGACAGGCTGCGGTGTTATCAGTGTATTCTCCTATCCATAAACGTATGTGAAAATGTGTGTTTGTCTCTGTACGTAATGAACGTAGTAATTCTGCAGTGGGATCGTAGACTATAACTGCATAGTTATCCTTTATTATATCTATATTTTCGTTAAAGTTTAGTGAAGGATCATTTTATACACACCTATATATAAAATGATCCCTGGGGTAGGGGTAAAATGATCCTACGGATCATTCTATAACATAAGTTAATATACCTCAGATCAGAGCCACACTTTTTGATTATTTTACTTTTTTTATTATTATTTATAGAAAACGCCCTCATATCTCGAGTACTAAAAACCGACTACATTTTGGTGAGTGAAAACACACTTGACAATGAGATGGCGCTTAAAACGCACTGGCAATACAGTGACTCTAACGAGACAGTGGCGAGAATTGGAAATTTAGCAAGAATATGGCGGCTTAGAAGCACAGATTTCAATGCTCTCTAATTCTCTCTAATTCGGAATGCAGATTGGCTCACGTGACCAAATTCGCCATATTCTTGCTAAAACGATGAAAAATGAGACCACAATTGTCGCCACTGTCTCGTTAGAGTCACTGTAACTGTCAATACAGAAGAACTTTTTAATAGGAATTCTTGGAGGTATTAAGGTGGGTCTAATCAGTGTCTATAGACCTCCCTCAGGAAGTATTCACGTCTTCCTGGATAAAATTTCCTATGTTTTACAACACTGCTTAAAATTGGTCGACTACATATTTCTCTGTGGAGATTTGAATATTGACTTTCTCGATAATGGTTGCAGACTCAAACTGCTCCTCTTGGAATTATTGGATTGTTACAATCTGAATGTTACCAATCTTGAACCAACCAGAGTATTCGTTAATAGAAATGGTCATCTTTCGTCAACAAAAGTTGATAATATTCTAACAAATTATGACCTTAGTTTTTGTGATACAAAAGTTTTTGTTACCCACATTGGCGATCATAAGGCATTATTATTTGAGGGCAGACTTTCAGATATGTCTGGCTTACCGAAATCCAATACAATAATTAACAAATTATGTATACTTCATTCAAATTTATTTTAGCAGTCGGTTGGCCATGAAATAATTTTCTCAAGTTTTTGTAACTAGAACGGAGTAAGGTTGGCACTCATGATATGTCGTTAATGTCATAACGCCGTTGCCACAACTTATATCAATTTTTATTACGAAAATGTCGAAAGTGATTGAAAAAGGAGACAGGGTTTCAGGAAGTGCTATTTAGAATTCAGGTCCGCTCATTCAAATAGTTATACCCTGATATTCTAAAATCCACAATACGTCAGACGGTAGCGAACATATTCAATGTAAGAGAATTTATATAATGTTTCATCTGAATCTAAACGACTTATATTTCAGCTGGATATTTCCACAATCAGAAAGATTGTGAATGAAGGGGTTGACAAAGAATTTCCTTCTATTGGGAGACCCAAAAAAGTGGTGGCATTTGAGAATTTTATGTTTGAGTGAATTAATGCGAAAAGTTTACTACAGGATTTTCGATAAATGTCATCGGAGAATAAGTTCCCTAACATGGATTTTTCTATTTTTCATTTGACTTGTCCTATACAATGTAAATGTCTTAAGGTACTAATAAATACTTAATTATTATTATTACATCAACGTATTAAGATGAATAGCCACAAATACGCACAAGTTGCCCTGTTACTTGTTTATTCATGTGAAATTTTTGTTCAAAGGTGAAGTTCATCTTAACTTGAAACTTCCTTCAATTACTTTTACTTATATTGATGCAAGATGATTTTTGTTGAAGAATTTAACATTCTTGTAATTATCTGTTAATTCATTCGGGAGATACCCATTCCCAACCACTGCATCATATGCATTTCATCTTCGGGTTAATATTTTTGAAATCTACAAATGATGTGATGTAACGTATTCAAACTTCAGCCAAAGAAGATAACGAACATTAACTCTCCTCAAGCTAGTGCATATTATGATATTATACTGATCTCTTGTATTTTCCATGCAAATAACTGGATTTGGTATGCCTTCAATCAGTTTGTATAAACTTCAATTTTGTTCGTCACATATTTTCCGAAGAGATTCGAAATTGTGATAAAATACGTAATAACAGAAACTTTTACGTAGAACGGGCAACATAGCGTTGATTTGAAACCCAAAAATGTTTTGACAAGCTTCATAACCCCACATTTTCGTACTATACAGAGTGAAATGTGTCAAATTTCCATGGCCAACCGACTGCTAAAATAAAAGTGAATGAAGTATAGAAACATTTCATCACATAACTTGTGTGAATTCAGTTTATTAGTGTCTAACGCATGTTTTGACTCTGTTTATTCATATAGTGATGTAAATTTGACTTATAATTGTTTCATCGATATTATTAAGTACTGTTTAGACACAGCTTGTCCGTTAAGATACCGCACCATTTCAAGCTCTTCAAAATTAGGATGGGTAACTTTGGAGGTAAAAATGGCTAGTGAGAGCTTGAAGAATTTATATTGGCTCCATATGAATGTCAAAACCCAACAAACGTTTGATATGTACAAGAACGCGAAAAAACAATATAATATGCTACTTCAAAATTCTAAACTTGCATATCATACAAAACTCATATGCTCATCCGACAACCAGAGCAGAGCAGTCTGGAACATTGTCAATCAGGAGACCGGCAGGAAGCTCAGCGCTCGGGATCATGTTAATTTGAACGTCGATGGCGTACTGGTGTCTGATGGTGTTCTTGTGGTTGAGACATTTGCTGATTATTTCTCATCCATAGCACAAAAGTGCCTTGAGGCTAAATACGGCCGTTTCTTGTCTCTCATGTGTACAACTTCATCCCTGCATGATGATTCGTTTTTCTTTCATCCAGTTGATAAAAAAGAAGTAATTGACACAATTAAGTCATTGAAAAATAAAAAAAGTGTCGGTGCCGACTACATCTCTGTCAAGATCTTAAACTCAATATCTGAGTTCATTGCTGAACCTTTTTCTCACATAATAAATCTCTCAATTTCTACTGGTATCTTCCCTGAGAAGCTGAAGTTTGCGACAATTATTCCAGTGCATAAGAGAAATGATGTGGAGGATGTCTCAAATTATAGACCTATCTCTATTCTTAGTGTTCTCTCCAAAGTTATTGAAAGAATAGTCCTAAATCGCATGACCAATTTTCTTAATAAATTCAACCTATTAACTAGTTGTCAACATGGCTTCAGAACACAGAGATCTACTCAGAGCGCTGCGATTGACTTCTTTGAATATGTCTATGAGTCCTTGGATAGGGGTCTTTATGTGGCAGGTCTTTTTTTCGACCTCTCCCGTGCCTTTGACTGCATTACATTCAAGTTCATATTGAATAAACTTTATCACCTCGGTTTCCGGGGAGTCTTCCTCGACTGGTTATCCAGTTTCATAACGAATCGTGTTATGTCAGTGAAGGTAGGTGGCTGTTGGTCGTCTATTCGCATAAATGAGCTAGGTGTTCCTCAGGGCTCAATATTAGGGCCGCTACTCTTCCTTCTTTTTGTCAATGACCTACCCAAACATCTGGTCCTGACTCTAGTTCGTTTAGTCATTTTTGTTGACGATTTGTCTATTGCTGTGTCCGCACAGACGATTGATGAACTCAAGAGTGTATGTGAATCTCTTATAGGACAGTTTGAGAACTGGTGCAGAATGAATGCCTTAATCATAAACATCGATAAGACTGAGAGTCTTCTCTTCACATTACGTAACTCTACCGTATGCTCATTTGACTTATACCATGAGAATGAGACCTTGAAATCAAAGAAAATTGTTAAATTCTTGGGAGTGTTCGTGGATGACAGGTTGAGGTGGTGTCATCATGTAGATCAAATTTGTAAAAAGATGAGCACTGCTTACTATGCTATCAGCCGTATAAAAGATACTCTTCCTCAACAATCAGTAATTAGTGTATATTATAGCTTAGTCTATAGTCATATGTCCTATTGCATACTTGTTTGGGGTAACTCAATTGATTTTGATAGAATTTTACTATCTCAAAAACGCATAATACGTTTGATTTTTGGCCTTCATCCTCGTACATCTTGCCGGCCTGTGTTTGTTGCCCAGAATATACTTACTGCACCTTGTATATATATCTTCAATGCCCTAATGTACGTCAAAAGTAATCAAAGCAGATTCGACAAACTTTCAAGTTTTCATAGCTATTCCACCAGAAATACTGAGACCTTTTCTATTCCATTGCACAGAACTACAAAATTCCAATCATCTATCTTATATAGTGGAATTAAACTTTACAATCATTTGCCATTCAAGGTACGGGCAATGGGTGGACGAGGGTTCAGAACGACGGTGAGGAATTTGTTGATAAAAAAGGCTTATTACAGTATCAATGAGTATTTATGTGATTCCATTATTGTGTAGTTTACAAACTTGATGTAAAGCTGACTTGTCCTATACATTGAATGTCGAACAGGATCAATAAATTATTATTATTATTATTATTATAATAATAGTTTTCTGTTTTTTCATTGGAGGGCGCGAAATTCGAATTCTATACCTTGTATTAAATTTCAATATCGACTTTGTTTCGATCAGAAAGCAAACATCCTGAGCGACAAAACAAATGTATGGTTTTGTTTTGTGATCAGGACGTTAGTTTTCATCTAAACATTGTTTGGAATCAATTGATATCAATGAAATACGATGTTGGATGTGCTATATTTTTATTTGCAATTTATAAAAAAATTTACAAAAATTGAAATTATGGACAATAAAAGAAGCTTTGACTAGGACACAAAAGTATATGGTGATCTGCTATACGCCAAAGGTGTTATTTCTGTGGAATAGGTTGTTTTGAATTAATAAACTTAGTTGAATCTGTAAAATATACATATATCAGAAATTAATATGAAGCAATATTGAATACATCACCATAGCATACAAATTCCAGTTACTTACATATTATATATGTAGGTATTATTTATAGAATTTTCAGGACCACACCTGCAGTAAAATGTTCACTGCACATGGTGCAGTCAGTAGTGTTTGCTGAAGTATGTCATTGTCTTAACGCCCTGAGAATTTTATCCATTTCAGAGTTACGAATTATAATACTTACACTTCCATTTTCCTTCCTTAGTTGAGTGAAAAACTTAATCTCGGAAAATCTATTTTATTTCTTCATCATCCAATAATTTTCGAACAATATTTTGTTGTTTTCACCAAAAAATAAGACCAAAAAATTCAATAATCAGCAACTAGAACGAGCTAGATAAACAAAAAGCTGTACGAGAATCAAAACATTCAAAACCTCTTTGATCCAAATGGACGTCTGAAATCTAACAAAATTTCATATATTTCTGCAAATGGCACTGAAATTTATATTTCAACCAGTCCTAGCGTCTTAAAAACACACTTGACACACAGATGGCGCTCAAATTGCTTTAGTTGCCTCGTTTTCCATATTTCTACTGTATAATCTTTGATACATATATCATGCATGGTAGACGTAGGTATCGCTATTTGTTCAATCACTTACGATATTTGAATGACGTTGAAAAAAATAGCTCTCTTCATAAATTGTTGCATTACTTTTCATCCGTAAGATTTAAAAAAGAAATAAAAAATTCCTTTTTTGAAATTTTTATCACTTTTTGAATATTTATCCACACATTTCTCTATGTGTTCCCTGTGTACCCTGTCTAGGCTCGACTAACCCTCAGATTTATTTCAGATATTAGCTATATTCCATATTGAACTGAATCGACGAAGAGGGTTGAGGACATCAGGCATTTTATTCATCTATTGGTTTTTATCAGTTCTTTGTGGTGCCATCAGAATATACACTCTAATTCATCGATGGAATGAAGTTTCAGATAATAGATGGATTGATATTACTTATTTCATTATTTTAATTGGTGAATTCTTATTGAGCTGCTTCGCTGATCGAACATATTTATACCTGAGTGGAAAAAAATCTCTGGTAAGTTTTTCTACTTGTCTCCTTACCGCTTTGAGATGAAATTCCGGGCAAACTATTTATTACCACTATATTGGGAACATAACACATGAAAAAAAAAATTTCATTCATTCAATCATGCGTGTTGATTTACTTTTCCTCACTCATTTCAGTTTCGAAAATATCACTTTCTCATATTGATGCAGAAAAATGATACTTTTTTTCCCGCTCTTGACAGCATTTCGCAGACCTATGTAGAAAGTATATCTTCCAATTTGTCCGTGAAGTTACCACCCACTTTTTCGAAAATAGGTAGACTCATAGAAACGGAGAAAACTTTTGAAACAACCTAATAGCTTACCCAGTCAACCAGTTTCAGTCACAGGGAAGTTGTTGGGAATTACCACTGTGAAAATGCGACTTCACAATGTTGATTTAAAAAAAGGCCACCAGTACTTACTGGAGAGTGCTTAATGTCCGCAACATCGCAAATCGCGGGTAATTACCCAGTACATCACATAGTAGGTGTAAAAAAAGCACCCTAGACAGCAACTTTGCGACTTCTCATTTTGGAGGTTTTTGGGAACGATTATTTTGACCGAATAAACTACTAAAGTGTATCCTCTATTGAAGTTATATTCATGTTCAATTTGATAATTACCATCGTGGCAATCAATTTGCACTCTATATTCGAGGCGTTCCGAGGAAAAGTGACCCAAGCTACAATTTTTCTGAAATTGAATTAACAGTAAGAACTGCCTGAAAATGAATCAAAATTTTATATAGGCTCGTAAACTCAATTTCAGAAAAAATGTAGCTTGGGCCTCTTCAGCTCTGAACGCCTCATTTGTACCCTGTGTTTACTCTTTACTCTTACCTACATATATTTCGCATTCTGCTCTCATCCTCAAAAGGGAAATTGAATTACTATATGAATTACTGATATCTTTTTATTCAAGATTAATATGTTTCATACAAATCCAAATATATAAGATAAAGACCATATATCTTGTTATAAATCTTCATTCCACTTCAGGAACGGCATGGTCCAGCTGAAGAAGAAAAAATCAGAGCTGTATTGATAGTAATAAATTGAGTGTCATGAAAAATCTAACAACAGTAAAAGGTGATTTTTTCCAGCACAGTATCTAAAATAATAATTTGAAGTTCTCTCGATGATTCAAATCAATTCCAAGTTTGATTTTGAAGGTTGTGAATGTTACTTATCACCTAAATTCATATGAGGTATGTTGGAAGTTGAACGTTACAAAGGTGCAAAAATGGGGAGGATAAGAGGGCCAAGAAGAGATCATGATGTAGTCATTATTTCAATAGGTTATACATATAACTACTCACCTTTTACTGCACGTTAATTAATCAATCAACGTCAAGTAACACTTAACTAAAACGAAATTTAATAATAGAACAGCTCGGTTAAAAAAAAATTATTCTAAAAATTCATTCATAAAGATTTTGTTTGTTCATTCTCTCAACACAACGCAGTCACAGAACGAAACACGTCACACCACGTTTTGCATAGCGGGATTTAGGTTATGAGTTAACCTCGAGACCACGTGCTGATAAATAGAACATTTCAGACAGTTACTGAAAGTTTTTCTTAGAGAAGTCGCTGGGTAGAGTTCATCGAAATTTATTCACAACACATCATTTCATGTTCTAAAAATATCACAGATTCAATATTTCAAAAATATCAACAGAGAGAAGTCGCATAATAGTAGCTATGTTCACTTCATCGGAACATCTCGATATGATGTTACATGCAACCACTAGGGACCTAAAGTTGAGGAAATCGCAAACTTTACAATATGCGGACGTTAATGTCCACAATGTGAAATCTTAAGTACATCCATGAAACTTCTCAAAGAAGCGCTTCAATGCGATATTTTTGGGTACTCCCTGCGACTTACTGTTACATTTCTGGTTGACTGGGTAAGGATCGACGAAATATTAATTCGTTACAGTTTTTTCCAGAACGTATGCCCAGAGGAAGACAGTAGTTTTTTATCTCGTATTTTATTCTCGTGGATGACACCATTGGCCTGGAAAGGTTACAAAAGAACTCTACATAATTCTGATATATGGCATCTCAGAGACCTATATAAGTGCACAAATGTTCATGATATTTTCATTCAACATTGGAGAACTTCTCAAATCAAGAACAAAAAGTAAGTTTCATCTAAAATACCTGCCACATATTTCGACTAGATTTTCGACTGATGGATGATGGGCAAAACCGCATACCTTAATCTTTTTCTGTTTTCAAGTTATAAGTGAAAACTCATTTTTTGGCTCTCTAAATTGGTGCCACACTATATCGTAAAGTTTCAGTAATATCGAAAAACAAATGAAACCTTCACAATCACTTTTTTATGTAGATTACAGTGGCATAGTCGAAATTTTTTTTGTGCGCCGCCGCTTGAGTGATTTAATCTCAACTTGATTGAATTGCTCAACTATTGACAATCCTAGCGCTAATTCTGAAAAATTAATTAAATTATTATTTCAGTAAACAAGCATCGATACTGCCTGCTCTAATAAGATGTTTTGGTACCAAGAATCTTATGGCTGCTTTCCTGAAATTTATACAAGATTCACTTATGTTTGTGAGTCCAATTGTTTTAAGGTGAATTGATACATATTAACATTATTAATCATAATACTTCTATGAACATTTCAGACGGATTATCGATTTCGTAGGAAACGACGAAGAACTATGGAAGGGCTTCTTTTATGCTTTCATATTATACGGTGCATGCAGTCTACAAACCATTGTTCTATCACAATATTTCTACAAAATGTTCACTATTGGTATTCAAGTTAGAGCAGCTTTGATATCTGCTATCTACAGAAAATCTTTGAGGATTTCTGCCTTCTCCAAAAAGGATAGTAGTGTTGGAGAAATTGTGAATTTAATGTCAGTGGATACCCAAAATTTTGTGGATATTCTCACCTACCTCAACTTGATATGGTCCTCACCGTATCAAATAATCGTTTCCCTATATTTACTTTGGCAAACATTAGGTGTATCAGTGATTTCTGGTGTCACAATGTTGATAATTTTGATTCCGATCAATACCTTCATCATTAATAAGGTTAAAAAATTCCAAATAAACCAAATGAAATATAAAGATGAGAGAATAAGAGTAACGAATGAGATGCTGGGTGGAATCAAAATTTTGAAATTATATGCATGGGAGCCTTTCTTTGAAGATACAATACAGAATATAAGGAAGAAAGAGCTCTATGAAATGAAGAAAGCTGCTTTCATGAATGCGGGATCCAATTTCATTTGGACTTGTGCTCCATTTATGGTGAGTATTTTTTATTTCCTACATCTGAACTGATTACGAAAACTATCATAAGCCAGATTGTGCAAAAGCGTTCAATCATGATCTAACACAAACACTGCTTTGAAGTAATCTATAAAATCTAATAAATTGGAAGCACATCTGCAAATCGCTATATCGATATATTTTCAGAAAGTTTCATTCTGATACACGACCGTATTCAGGTGTAAATTAGGAAATTTCTTACAACTTTTGTTCAGGTGAAAATTCCGAAAAGTTTTCAAATTATTGCATCGAAGGTGAAATTAATACCAGAGTTCCCTAGGAGAGAGATTTTTACTTGCATCATCCAATGAAAAATCTGAAGAAGAATTCTCTCAAGTTTTTATCTAGATGCACGACCGTCTTCAGGTTTAAATTCGGAAAATTCCTACAATTCTTGCGTCAAAGATGGAGAGGGAATAATTCTTCTGACGAAAATGATGTTTTTCTTATGAAATATCGTTGAAACGTCACATTTTAAAATAACCATTTTAACCGTTTCCCAAAAAAATTATTTTAAGTACTTAAAAATGAAAAATAAAAATGGGTATTTAAAATTGAAAGCATTTCGTTTCTATTGAACAAATTGGCAACATCGAGTGAAATATGCGTTGATAATAAATGACAACAAATACACTATCTTGATGAGATAGACAAAGACCAACTTTTAAATCATACTAATTCTTTTTTAACATCTAATACAGGATAGTTTGGCTTTTTCAATAATAATAATAAAGGTCTTAATTCAATCAATTTCATGGGAACTAAATACAAACTCATACAACACCAAAAGAAAAATTGAAAAGGCCAGATCCAGAACACTGTTCAAGTGTACTGTTAAATCTAACCCCATGATTCATTGACAAAAAAAATGGTAATTACTCATGCTCAGGACAATGACAGTATAAATACAGAAGATGTATGACCACCCAAAAAAAGAAACAATAGTTATAGGAAGTGATGCTCTATAGCTCTATATCAGAGAATGAAGAAGAAAAGAAAAATATTTTCACCTGTTAATCACACACGCAGAGTTGCCACTTGCTCATTCATAAGTTTGCTGAAGATCATAGCTCTTAAAAGTTTTATGTTTCTAACCGCCCTGATCTCGACAGATACATTATTTGTACAAAGCGTAACATAATATGAAAATGATCGTCGGAATAGCTCAGATGTAAATACAGGAGGAGTAAGGGTTCCTTTGAGTCGAATATTCAAACTATGGACATCATAGCGGAAGGTTATTTTGTTGTAGAGGTATGAAGGAGTTCGGTTAATTAGTATTTTCATAAATAGTATAGAAGCATGAAAAGATCTTCTTCTTTCCATGTTGAGCCAATTAAAAATTCGCAGAGTATGACTAATCCTATCAAATGTTCTCATGCCAAAAATCTGTCGCAGACAGGAGTTTCTGTACCCGCTTTCTATCAGAGGGGGTCATATACACATTCTGCATAACTTAGATGTGATAGAACCAACGACTTACATAGCAGCACTCTCACATTCCCCTCCAGTGTTTCCCTGTTTCTATAAAGAACCCTCAGCATGGCATAGGCCTTCCGCAAACAGGCAGAAATGTGGTCCGTAAAGCGCAAGTCGATATCTAACCAGACTCCCAAGTCTTTAACTTTGTAACTTACAGTCCCTGGCCATATTATTAGACGCATTGATTCGATGCAAAATCTCAATATTGAATTATTAAATTGAATGTATATGTTACATATATACTTCATCTGTAAACGGTTTTCACATATAATAGATCATATTCAATAAAAAATATTGATTTATTGATGATTAAACATGAAATTCTAATATTTTGATGAGCCACCCTGTGTAGCTATGAGAGCTTCATACTATCAATGCAGAATTGTTCGGTTTGCTGCATTCGAGGATGATGATTTCATATGTGGATTATCGAAATAACGTCAGAACCTGCAGAATGCAAGACGTCCAGTGGAAGACATAGTACTGATTCATACTTAAGAACTAATACTACAACATCAAAAATAAATGCCAAATAGAACAATTTAATGAGAGTCGTAGATGAAACTGACATTCTGTGGAAATGAAATTCAAATATTCTGCTTTTTCTTCGGGCAATACCAGTAAATATAAAAAAAATTATCAGTGCGTCTAATAAACTGGCCAGGGACTGTATATTCGTGTTCTGTGTTTGTAACACAATCCAAAGTTAAAGACTTGGGAGCAAAGAGTTTTGTTGGTTCACGTCTAATTTGGAAACACCCTGTATAATAACCTCTTATTTACACAAGTTATGATGAAACCTATTGGTTGAATCGAATTATTTATTTGTTTAGGTCACAGTTGCGGCATATTTATGAAATGTATCGAAGACCGCCGACTCGTGTTCTACTAAACAAACCCTGAAACATCTGATACATCTGAGCAAAATAGCCGCTCCAACGGATGTGAATTGTGAGCCTGTTCCGATATTGCTGGTTTTACTGGTCCGCAATCGAAAAACAATAGAACCCGAACGACTGGGCGAATAGGCATCGTCTCTGAAATACTGACAGTACTGTTCAGGAATATCGGAACAGACGGTGTGTCAGTTCAGTGCTTACGAACGTAAACAATGGAAACTTAGAAAAAAGGAATCATTTTATGTATTCTATGTTCTAAGGATGGAAAACTTGGGTTGTGCTAGTGCCTCTTTCATTAGTTATGTACGAGTTGCTGAAGAAGAAGTGACGACGGCGTACTAGATGGTCTTCACATTTTTTTGTATTTCACCTACGTCCTTGTGAAAAATTTGTGAAATTTCCTCGCCAAGCGTCTTCTTTTTTAATTCTGTTATAATAATATTCGTGGGTTACTTTTCACAAAATTGGTCGGTTTTCATACCCTTTCATTAAATTCAAACACGTTTCTTGCGAGAACCATATTTAAATGTGTGCGTTCGGTTCGAGGAAAATATGTCAAATAAACCCGTGCACACTGAGCACTAATTTTCTTTGATGGACCGACAAATTGCGGATCGGCGTACTAGATGGTCTTCACAATTATATCTACAAAGAAGTCGAGACCGTAGCCTCAACAGCACTTTTTTTTTGCACGACATTCAGAGTAAGGGCGACAAAATTGGGCGATTTTCATACTATTTTATTAAATTCAAACACGTTTCTTGCGAGAAATCTATATTTAAATGTGTGCGTTTGGTTCGAGGAAAAGATGTCAACTAAACCCGTCCACACTGAGCACTAATTTTCTTTGATGGACCGACAAATTGCGGATCGGCGTACTAGATGGTCTTCACAATTATATCTACAAAGAAGTCGAGACCGTAGCCTCAACAGCACTTTTTTTTTGCACGACATTCAGAGTAAGGGCGACAAAATTGGGCGATTTTCATACTATTTTATTTAATTCAAACACGTTTCTTGCGAGAAATCTATATTTAAATGTGTGCGTTCGGTTCGAGGAAAAGATGTCAACTAAACCCGTCCACACCGAGCACGAATTTTCTTTGATGGACCGACAAATTGCGGATCGGCTCCGCGCAACATGAGCGTGTTCGGTGCGGTGTGTTTTGCCCGTCCACATCTGAATGCTCATTCGGCGCGATGTGCTCATTCGGCTGTTTTGCTCAGATGTGTACGTGGCTTAAAGTTCAAATTCGGAAGTAGAACTCCTTTATTGTCCAAAATATTTACAAATAGGCGAGCAGTGCGAGACTCTTGTACGAGTCTCGTCGATGAAATATTAAGTAAGAAGACTCAAGAAGATGATACTCTCTTGGGCATCACTATATGCAAGTTCCATTTTCGAGCTAAAATGATGAGAATGTATCTTTTCAGTTCAATTATATATGCAACGCTAATTTTTGAATTGTCTGAATGAATTATACCCATAGGCACAACTTTGCACTCTTCAGAATGGCGATTTGTTTCATTGAGATAGATGCAGAAAAATTCCATGAATTATTGTAACTCTCTGACCATTTGCATTAGAAGATTCCTCGTTCGTGTAAAAATCAGACAGCACTGATATTGCTGATAGTGGCTCCTTTCTCTGAGAAGCAAATGTCCATATTGATGGTGCGAAGTTGTTGAATTCAATGTAATATTCCTGCCGCTTCGCAAATTCCAAGTCAACTATTATAATTATTATGTTTAAATTTCTTGCAGGTTTCCTTTGTCACTTTCGTCACATATGTATTAATAGATGAAAAAAATGTTCTGAATGCCTCAAAAGCATTCACATCCATATCTCTATTCAACATATTAAGATTTCCGATGGCCATGTTACCGACATTGATCTCGAACATTGCACAGGTAATCTTTTATTTTTTTGAATTGTCCTTCATTTCAGATTGAAAGCACAGAATTATAACTCAATATAGTACAGTACAATTAAAATTTTGAGAAGAAACATCAAGTTCACACTTCCCTTATCGTGAAATAAAATAATGAGTTAAATTTATAATCGTCTGAGAGAGAAATAAAATATAAAGTATTAAAACAAGAACTTCCGAACTTTGCATAGTCACAAATGATGCCACTGCTACAGAATATGTACTGTAGCTGTTCTATCGATCCACTTCCTCCTGACCTATCCAGTAAATACTACCACAATGTTGATCTACGATTAACTCAAATTATTTCAAATAATATGAAAATTATTGCAATTTATCTGCAGATACGAAAATGAAACGAATTTTTTGTTTTCAGTATTACTGTTATGCGTAGGAAGTTAATTCAAAAATATATTTTGTCAGTGTGTCAATTTTGTTCTTTAATTAACGAATTTTCAGACGACTGTCTCTCTAAGAAGAATTAATAGATTTATGAATGCTCCAGAATTGGATACTAATAATGTAACACACGATACAAACGAAGGTGAGATTTCAATACTACCTAATTCATTATTATTTACTAAGTTTCATGTTTTTAAAATAGTTTAAAAATAAAGTAACAGTAATAGTAAGGGAGTGCCTTTCTCCAATATTAAGTTCATTTCTTCATTCTCATTCAGTTTGGAACAAAAAAAGGCTCTGCGTTTTACCCTTGGATGCATCACTTTTCAACCATTTGTTATTCAAAAAAATAGTCGATATTTATACATCACAAAGCTTCTTAAATTACAAGAATTGTTGAAAATGGCTGCCTCCATCTAAAAATACAAGAATATAGTCTCCTCCTCATGGATTGCCGAACTCGAGGAATATGATATTTATTTCAAGATCATGTAGCGCCTGTATCGTGGAATCAAAGGATTTCCGGACAAATCCAAAACTCCGAGATTAATATCCCGAATTTGTTCTCAATAGTTGGGGAGCCCAAGAGGGAAATTCGGGATTTACTCGAGCGTGTCAGATTAATATGAAGGGGCATACCTTGGACCCTGCAGAGAACCTCTACCAAAAATTAGATCTGTCTATAGGGGGAAATGCCTAGGACAGCCTGTCAGAATAGTAAAAAAACGTACAAATTAAGATATATGTTGTTATTAACATGTCAAAAATTATATATTCTCTTAATCTAACAATTTAAGCGTGACGAAAATGTGTGGGAGGACGCCAAACTTGCAAAAAAAATGTTAAGTGTACATTCTCAGTTTCAGCAAACAGAAACAATAAAAATTGGACATGTTTTCGCATTCATTATAAGAGTTGTAGAGCATAACATTTTCTACAAATTTTGTCCGAAGCAATTTTTTCTACGTTTGAACATTTTTGAGATATAAGGCGATGAATGTACATTAGACTGAGCTTCTACAATGACCTTGGTCTTTCGCATGCGTGGCTAAGCTCCTCGCCCTTATCGCCCTCTAACTCGAAAACGCTTGTATAAAATTGCTTCAGCCAAAATATCGAGTTTCATTATAATCTACAACTTTCATAATAAATAAAGAAACGATTAGAGGTACAGGAAGGGAGATATTTCAAAAAATTCCTTGTTATCTTCATTAAACTGTCAGATTAAGAAAACCCCACCTGATTAATGTCAGATTAATGGGTCAACACGTCTACAACACCGAGATTAACCATCTGTATGAAAATCTGTCCCACACGCAAACTGTCGGGTTAACATGAATTTGTTATCAGAGACACGTAGGGCATATACAGTTATCTCGTTCGTTTTGCAGGACGGCGTGTGGTGTAGTGCATTAATTTGACGATCGATGTCAAAAATAACACAACAGAGTTAACCCAGGTTTGCAAATAAAACGCATCCGTTGACCCACGGTGTACTCTGTGCTGCAAAATGAACGATGTGAGTATCTTAATGTGACACGCTTGAGTATGTACACCTGACAATCATACATCATAGAACTTTTTTTTCTTTCTACCATCTAATCTTCAAAATCCACTAGGTAGGTCTACACGACGCTCAAGTTAATCCCGATTTAGCATCGTCGGCTCCCCAACTACAATGTTTATGAAGCACTCGAATAAAGATAAATTGGGTTTTTCATGTTATTCTCCTAGTACATAACGATTTTCTAAAGTAAACTTACAGTCTGTAGCTAAGAAAAAAACTGAAGCTAACCCAAATAAAAAATTTGAGAAAATTCCTCAGACAGCTTAATTCTGGATTCCTAGGACAGCCTTCAAAATGAAAGCCACCAGATATTTTCTTCACTCTTAAGAGTTCAGTGTTTTACCTTTTTGTACTCTTGATAACTCTAGCACTTCTATAACAAAAATCTGCATTTTTATTAGGACAATCATTCATTTCAAACAATAACTTAAGTGTACTTTCAGATCATCCTCTGATAATAAGGAATGGTAATTTTTCTTGGGGATGTCAGCCAATCTTGCACGATATCAATGTGCAGCTTCCTAAGGCTTCCTTAACAGCCGTAGTTGGGCAAGTCGGAGCAGGAAAAAGTAGTCTCATCTCAGCGTTTTTGGGAGAAATGGAAAAGAAAGAAGGTCAAGTCAATACAATTGGTTCAGTTGCTTATGTCTCGCAACAAGCTTGGATTCAAAATGACACCATCAAAAATAATATACTGTTCGGTAGGAAATACAACGAAAGACTATACACTTCAGTACTAGAAGCATGCGCATTGAAAGAAGATTTGCAAATTCTGCCAGGAGGTGACCTCACGGAAATTGGTGAAAAGGGAATCAACTTATCAGGAGGACAAAAACAAAGGGTGAATCTCGCAAGGGCTGTATATGCTATGCGAGATTTATACTTCTTAGACGATCCACTCAGTGCAGTAGATAGTCATGTGGCTAAGCACATATTTGAACATGTGATTGGACCGAATGGTTTACTAAGTCATAAAACGAGATTGCTCTCAACACATAGTATAACTTTTCTACCTTTCACTGACCATATACTGGTTTTGAAACATGGATTCATTTCTGAGAGTGGAAACTATTACGAGTTGATAAATTCAAGAGGAGCTTTTTCAGAATTTTTAGAACAACACTCCAAGAATAAGTCTGATTTAGACAATGATGAAGGTAAAGTGGTTTGCTCAACCTCGCATAGTTATCACAATTCGCAACAAGAAATATTAACACATCATGATCATCATCATATGCATAAATATCTTGACAGATGAGCTGGGGTTCACGATTTTCCTCGCAGTCACGGTAAATGATTATACAGGGTGTGGCAAATGAATTTGCTGGTTCGAGAGCAATAAAAAGACCTTGAGGTATTGTTTAAATTCTTTTTTCATTCTTTCATAAATATCTTATGCCGACTCTCCTAAGCGTTTTTGAAGTTTCGATGTAACGTTTCTAGTATATCGTCGTGAATACTTCGAGAATGTTATCCTTCGTCCTGCGACCCTAAATGTGCCTTATCTGTCAACTACTACTTGTTCACCATAGCAATAGATCAAATTTGAGTAGATTGATTCATATATAATTACAGGTGTAATTCTGCATGTCGTTACCATTGTTATCTCATCGTTGGCATAGAGACAGAATTCAATTTACTTTTTAACATTTGGGTGCGTGAAAAACCCACTCTTTGCAACTTGAAATGTATGAGGGAAAAGGGTAGAACGCGCACGCTTGTTTGTAAAAATTTTTTTTTCTACAAAGCAAAGAACCCAACTCTTGAAACGAAGTTGGACGTTATCTAATGAATATTTTGACGTTTCGTAAAATAAAAGTATTCTTCATATTTTCTCGTATAGTGCGCCGTTTTCGAGTAGTTTGATGTTCCAAAATAAAAATACATATCTATGAAATGCGAAAATTGGGTACATTGACCGAATGCAACTTTTTCCACAGATGTGTAGTGTCACACATTTAGCTAGTTTTTGGAAGGGTAATTTTGTTTTTCCAGGGGTGTCACAGCTCATAATGAAAACTTAAAAAAGCTATATCTTTTTATCAGGGCCGAATCGAAAAAAATGGTCTAGAAAAGATGTGTTTCTTTTGGCACCAAGAATCTAATGTTGAAATATTTGTACGAGTCACAAACTCACCCTGTATATTCTGTGTCAGAAAAAAATATGGGACTGGAATATATGAAAAAAACATAGGGTTTATATATAAAAAAAAAATTACTACACTGTGTCACTGAAGGGGCGGGTTGAAAAAAATTCTGATTACGCCACTGCATTCTAGATGAAAAAATGTTTGTAGAATCGTAGAATGTTAAGCCCGTTTGCAACAGCCGATAATTTACTCGTGAATTCATGCGCCTTGAATTCTCCGCAGTTAGAGTCATTTGGGGCAACTGTGCGCACTTTTGCCTTTCGAGCCATACCCTGTTTCAAATGTTGAAGCTAGGAAAATTAAAACATATTCATAAGATAGAGAATTTTCTAATCTAATTTCTAATCTATAAAAAAACACCAAAAAGCAAACAAAAAAAAACTTTTTTTTCCGCAAAAAAAAAAATTACTAGTGAAAGTCGGAGTGCGTTCACATGCCCCGTATTGCGGGTAAGAGTGCGCACCCTCACGGGGTAAGTGAACGCAGTGCTTAGTGAACCACACAATCAAAACAAATTACAAAATAATGTCATCAAAATGTTACAATATTAGAGAAATGCTGTTTATTGTTAATACAGAAGCGCCTTCTTACAAGGAGTGCATTATTGTTCGTGCCACCATTCCTGGTAAACACAACAATTGATACATTCCCCTGTTGGTGGCTCTTCATATTTTTCTTAAAAAATAGGACAATACGGATCGAGTTTTAACCAAGAAAATCAACAATGTCATAATTTATTCCTCACTGAACTAATGCCCATATAACGAATCTATGCGCACAGTTACCAGCGCACACTTTCCCCAGTAAGCCAAAATTTGAATTGACGTTCTTATAGAGTTGAGCACCTAAGAGAAACCAAAATTTTTTATTATATATTTAGATTAAAATGCGCATGATCGAATAAAATATTGGTTAACACTGTCGGACTCGGAACTTGGACCTGGCAGAATTTGCAGAGAGAATTTGATTGATTGTAAATAAAAAGTTAAAGAAACGTCGCACGGCGCACTCCTAGGAAAAACTAATTTGGCGATTCTGCGCCCTTGCTTCACCCATGAACCCCTCTTTTATATATTGCATAGTCGAGATATACGCACTGCGCACACTTACCGTCTGCGCTCAGTTACCCCGAATGTCTCTACATAATGTACTTTCGGTAGAATAACTCACTGTTCAGTTGCATACAAAATAGTTTCTGCCGTATTCTTTCCAAAATATTGTACAGAAATCTCCATAGAATTCTCTGCTGTTACAAACGGGCTTTACATTTGTTTTTCGATATCACTGAAACTTTACGAAATAGAGGCACCAATTCATAGAGCCAAAAAAAAAAGTTTTCTCTTATAACTTGAAAACAAAAGAAGGTAAAAGGATACGGTTCTGGCCATTATCTTCTTAAAATCGAGGTCGAAAATATGCCATCCATTTTTCCCTAGATCTTACGATTACAGAGCTTCCGTTCAATCCCATCGAACCTTGCCCACCCAGTACTACTGGGTCATCATTATCATCATCATAGCTGCATCCCGTTACCGGGAATAAATCTACAAAAGACTGTGCGAACAGACTTATAGTTTATAGTTTCTTAGGGCTAATTGCTACAGTGTTCTCCTCTGTGACTGAAGAGACCCAACCGTGACCAACAGATCCTTCCACACTCCTGGCATGGATAGTCACCAACCAGATCTGGCCGCCGCTGTATCCTTCTCGAGTCTCCATTGTAACTGTGCACCAAAGATCTCCACTGTGACCTGTCTAATGCTAGATGTTCCCAGTTATGATTGGCATTAACTGATTTTGGGGATTGAGTAGTATATCCTTAAACCGCTTATACTGGCCTCCTGGTTTCCGAGCTCCCTTTGTGAATTCACCATACAGAGCTATTTTGGGAAGTCTTGTGTCTTGCATCCTCAGAATGTGGCCGCTCCATCTGAGTCGGTCCCTCGTTACTTGAGTCTCAATTGTTGTAAAACTCGCGCGTTGCAAAACTTCTGCATTCGAAACTTTGTGGAACCATCTGATGTGCATTATTTGTCTTAGATGACGTTGTTGCGTTTGTTCAAGCTGTTTATGTCGCCTGTAGGGCGTCCAGCTTTCGCTTCCGTAAAGAAGCTGCTTTGTAAACAGCTGTCTTAATCTTCAGATTGAGGTCATGATTTTGAAACACTTTGTCCTTCAGCTTCCAGTATGCCCGTGATACCGAATACAGTTGTGTATTTCCGTGGCTAGGTTGGCCTTAGTATTTATGAAGCTTCCCAAGTATTTCAACTGCTCGACCTGTTCTAGAGTTTCATTCCTAGGCTGATATGTGTTTGAAGGCTTTCTGACGGACCCGGATTTTCGTTTTTTCGATATTGAGTCCAAGGCCAAAAGCTTCGTATATATTTTTATAGGTGTCCAACATTATCTGTAGATCCTCTGAGCTGATAGCGATAAGTGCGCAGTCGTCTTCATATTGAAGTTCCATCATAAACTTTGTACGCGTTTTTGCTCTGAGGAGGTTCAGGTTAAATAGGCCTCCATCAAATCTGAATCTTATTCCAACACCTCTTACAGGCATACTCATGTAAGCAATTATCGAGACAGCTATGGCGAAAATATTGAACAGTAAAGGCGCTAGCACACATCCTTGTTTTTTTTCCAGAGTTCGTTAATAAATGGTCGGTTGTAGAGCCATTTGCTATATTCTAGCGGTGTTGTTGGTATGGAGGCTCTTGCACACTGCTAAGAATTTTTCTGGTTCTCGTCCACGTGTAGTGGCAGTTTTTCAAATGGCGTTCAGATAGCATGCCATGAACAATCTATAGTCATAGTTTCTTCAATTTGGTCCTTTTTATTTCAGAATTGATCAAGGCGGCGGATAAAGATTTTGAGGTATCACCTGACAATGCCATAGAAAAAATACAATATGATGTTAGAAATGGAACTGGCTCTCTAGATGGGCTATCAGAAAAGGAAATATCAATCAGCCGTAACAGCAGCTTCAGAGAGCGACTCAGCACCCTACATAACTTAGGACAATTAACTGAAACTGAAATGATGGAAATGGGAAGAGTGAGCTTTCAAGTTTACAAGAATTACATCATTTCTATAGGTCCTCTACTGTGCTCCTGTATCCTATTGTTTAATTTAATCTATCAGACGTTCGGCGTATCCTCCAGTTTCTGGCTCTCGAAATGGTCGAATGATGATACAGCAGAAAAATCTTCTGTAAGAAATGAATATATGGGAATTTATGGACTTCTTGGACTAGGACAAGGTGCGTAACCTGTTTATTTTCAGATATCGCAATTTTGACACATATTGTCATTTTTTTAAGGTATCTCCAGTTTTTTATTATCCTTTACATTTGCTCAGGGGTTTTACCTGTCATCTATAAAAGCTCATCAGATGTTGCTCAAGTCCTGTCTCCACGCCCTACAGTCATTTTTTGATACAACACCTTCAGGAAGGATTCTAAATAGATTCTCCAACGATCTCAATTGTATGGATAATACCCTTCCGGTGTCTGTGTATCAGGGTGTGACTACCTTCTTTGTGGTAAATATTATTTTTCTATTCCCATATTTCAATTGTCAGTAAGCAGGTTCCAGGATAGGTTTACGCCGTAGCCTTATAATATGTAAAAGACCTTTTATTATTAGTCTATGGTTTACGGCGTTAACGCCCATCACCTTAACCTTTGCTTTTATAATATATCCTCTGAGAATATATTTCTCGATACTGAGAAGGCGTTGAAAAAGTTTTGGTGCAATACTGCATATTTAACCCTTCCTTACATTAGGAAGGAAGGGTTGAATATTAAAATAAGTTATAAATTCATCAATACAGGATGCTCTGTTTTTTTTATGTCACTTTTTACTAGATATATAAATCTAATTTGAGAATTTATCATTTCAGCTGGCTGGAACTTTATTCGTTATTAGCTACAACTTTCCCATTTTTCTCATCATAATTGTACTGACAGCTACAGTTTTCTTTTTCATCCAAAGAATCTATCAAGCAACATGTAGGCAACTGAAAAGAATGGAGTCCATCTCCCGCTCGCCGATCTTTTCTTTCTTCAGTGAAACTCTCACTGGAACTTCTACAATAAGAGCATTCGTTCAGCAAGGGAGATTCATAGATGAATCGGACAAAAAATTGGACAAGAATCAAGCTCTTTATTACTACGGCTTGGTCGCTAATAGATGGTTAGCTGTGAGGTTGGAAACTATAGCGAATTTCATTATCCTGTTCTCTGCTCTTTTCTGCGTCATCGGAAAGGATAGTCTCAGTAGTGGAATTGTTGGTTTATCAGTCAGCTATGCTTTACAGGTAATTCTTATATACATTAAAACGTCAATTATCCGAACGTATGTAAACCGAACGACCGCCTTACCTAACCGGACAGCTAGCGCTTGATGAACATTTTACATTACCGCAAGTGAAGTTGATACTGCCTTATTGCCAGTGTTTTAAAAAAAAACTTTTTTCGTATTTTTCAACCAAATAATAAATATAGGTAACCAAGATTTTGTGCGTTACTTTTTAGTCCCCCTATATAGGGTGCGGCATTCAACTTGAGAGTTTCAAATAAAAGTTTCTAGGTATAAAGGGGGAAAAGAAGCGAACATATTTTGTTTTAATCTCGACCTTGACTTCAAAGTTTATTCAAGGTCAACTTGATTTTCTCAAATGGAAAGTAGTAACTTTTGTTCGAAACTTTTTTTCATCGGATTTCGATTTTAAAATATGTTTGTAATGTACTACATCAGAGTCCTTTAACCTCCACAGGAAAAGTTTCTAACAGAAGAAGCTACTACTTTTTTATAAAGAATAGGAATATTCACTAAAAAATACACTTTTCCATTCGAAAAAATCAAGTTGACCTTAGAATAACAAGATCATTTTCTGTCTTCCTTGGTACCTAAGAATTTTCATTCGAAACTTTTTTCCATAGAACATCGTTTTTTTTTGAGACAATTTACTGTCTCAAGTTAAATGACGCACCCTGTAGGTATATATTTTCGTTCGCATTACAATATAGCTCAGTACCTTTAACATCACACACCTTAGGATGCTATTGGAATTCCGAATTACTTGTAGTAGTTAAATAACTCATTCCATTGTAAATAATGTACTTAATTCATAATTTTTGAGTTCTTTCCAGATAACTCAAACGCTGAATTGGCTCGTGCGCATGATTTGTGATATCGAAACAAACATCATCGCAATAGAAAGAATCAAAGATTATTCAGAACTACCTCAAGAAGCCCCATGGAGTATAACAGAAACGGAACCAGAAACCAACTGGCCAGAAAAAGGATCAATAACTTTCAAAGATTATTCAGTACGATATAGACCAGGTTTAGATTTGGTTCTGGATAAGATAAATGTGGAAATCAAAGGTGGCGAAAGGATTGGAATAGTAGGTCGTACAGGCGCTGGAAAATCTAGTCTCACCCTTTGCCTGTTCAGGTGAGTTAATGATTGTAGACCAGAATACAAAAGCTTTGATTTATTATTATTATTATCATTATTAACAAAAGATCCTCGAATGTGCATCTGTCGCGTTCGGTCGATAAACCTGCGATTCCGTTGTTTTTAAATAAACTTATATTGATCTCCTGAATTCATTATGAATTCTTCAAGTGATGGAGAATTCACTGTGATGGAAATAGAAGAAAATGGTGAATGGAAAAAAATCCGACAGAGAAAAAAGAGGATAAGAGATCCAACCTCTCCCACGCAACTTGGACCCAACAAAAAAGTACCTTCATGCGATAAAGAAATTCCACAATCGATAATACGGTGCGACTATCGAACGCATCTGGACAACAGAAGAAATCAGATAACACAACAGGATATGCCAATGCGACAAAATATAAACACAAATAATCAACAAAGAATGACTCACTCACGGAAAATTGACAAAAACTTCAACTCGCTTTCCACACGAATGAATGAAATTCGAAATGCTGAATACGAATTTCTTTTCTATCTAACAGTCGACGAGTCCATTATAAAAGACAGAATTCGAATGGCTGAAGAATGGAATAAAAAATTTCCGCAATCAACAGACATTATTCTGAAAACCAAACTGGGCTATCTGCTAAAATCAAATGGTAATAAAGAAAAACTCGAAGCTGCCCTAGAAGAAATGAAAATCGACAAGATAATAATTAAATATAACGAAACAAGACCATACGAAAGAACAAAGGAAAGAAAAGAACCACAAAAAACTTTCTCAGTAGTTATAACTGCCGTAGAAAAATCTATTGATGAAAAAGACATAAGCCAACACCTAAACAATCTCAATCTAAAACACAGATACTGTAAGAGAATAACATCAAGAGCAACAAATACACAAACAGGGCATATAAGAATAATAACTGGAGAGGAAGCAACATTTGAAAAACTGTTAAATGAGGGGATGTTTTATAAAAACAGACACTACCTTGTCTACCCTAGTAACCCACCTGAACCCACACCAATGCCGTGCAGCAGATGTTTATTGTTTGATCACACAACCGAGAACTGCATAAGTCCTCTTGTGTGTACTAAATGTCAGGGCCCACACAGAGAATCTCAATGCAAAACAACCCTCCCTCCCAAATGCAAGTCATGTGGCTCAGAAGATCACCAATCATGGTCCCCTAAGTGCCCAAAACACCCCAGAAAACCGTTAGAGGGAATACCTAACGTCTCAATCAAACCACTCAACAAAAAATCAGGAAACATAGAAGAACTAAACAAGAAACAGAGCAGAATTCACGGCACAATTACTATTCATGATGATATAGTTAATACATATATAAGGAAGTTAAACAAACCTAAAAATACCAATAGGGAAGAACTAATCAACAAATTAAAAAGAAGATTCATCAACCAATATAAAATAGACACTGTCGCCGTTTTTTCAGGGAGTAGAGTGTATATTTTGATGTTTGACATGGAGAACCCAGAAGATCCGTCACCAACAGAGCCAACCCATAACAGCATTCAAATTCAATTCTGAAGTGAAAATTCTTTACAACAACATTAACAGCTATGTTCCGAAAAAACAAATTATAAATAACTTCATTGAAAATAATGACATCAAATGTGCTATGTTTGTGGAGGCAAAAATTGAAGAGGATGATAAAGTGACATACAGGGATTGGAAAACCATCAAAAAAATAGGAAACAAAACAATAAACAAAAGAGGAGGAAGTATTGTGCAAGGCCACCCAACCATGAAAATAGGAAAGGAAAACCCACCAGTGCTGAAGAAACATTGGAATGAATGTCTCCACTTCACTATACCATTCAAAAATGAGAAGCTGCATGTATTTTTGGTGTACATACATCCACACTCCGCTATTGAAGAAACAATATTCACCAAGGCAGCACTATACAAATACGCTATAATCATAGGAGACTTTAACGTTAACAGAAGTGAAAATAAACAGCTAAGCAAATTTTTGCAGAACGGGATATTCACTAAACACCTGACAAATCCAACATTTATTATGGGCAACAATCCAGACAGTACTCCGGACCTAATATTATACACTTCTAACCTGAGAAGCAATGTAAAGAATGTTGAGCTTGTTCCAGACCTGGGATCCAACCACCTAGCAATGGTAATCACCTTTGATATGTTGGAAATAACAGAAGATATACCCAAGAAAACAACATATAACTTTAGGCAATGTAATATGAAAGAAGTCAATCGAGAAATAATGAACTTCATAAAACAAAATGAGGGAAGAGAAATTAACGAAGACTACATCACAGAATTCAACAAATATTTATCAGACAACATAAGAAAACACACCCCCGTTGCTAGACATAATCCATCTCTTCATGAACTCCCCCCCTATATCATAAAGCTCATCAAGACAAAAAGAAAAATGTACAGAGAATACCAGCAACAGCCAAATCCCGATTTCAAAAGAAACATAAATGAAATTAACAAGAGCATTCACAACATGATCAAGCAATACAGACAACATACATGGATAAGCGCGTGCAATGAAATAAATAAGACAAAGGGACGAACATTCTATCAACATGTAAACAGGCTTTCCAAATACAAAACATACCATAGTGTACCAACCTTAAATGAGGCAGGCAAAATATATGACACAGATAAAGAAAAAGCAGAAATATTCTCCAGGCATTTCAACAGCTCATTTCAATATGATAAAAACCTCAAGTTTGACAAACATCATGAAAAAGATATTAACGACTGGTACAACAAATATTTCAATAATCCACAAACATCAACAAGAAATCAAAACATTAAAATTGAGGAGGAAGTCTACTATGACATTTTACATAAGAGCAAGAACAGTGCTCCAGGAGCTGACAATATTCCATGGAGCGTTCTGAAAATGCTACAAAAAGAAGTACATAACGAAATAATCAAAATATATGAACACTGCTTAAATACTGGATTATTCCCTAATATTTGGAAAGTAGGCACTATAATAACCATACCGAAACATAACACGGATCATCAAAAGGTACAAAACTATAGGCCAATAACACTGCTCCCTGTGCTGGGTAAACTGCTGGAGAAGATCATAAAAAGTAGACTTGAGGAACAACTGGAAAATGTCATACCTAAACACCAATTTGGATTTCGGACCAAAAAATCAACTACTCTGCCAATTACCATATTTATATCTAACACACAAAATGCTCAACTAAATCGAAAGAAAACAGCTGCGATTTGCCTAGACATCAACAAAGCATTTGACAGCATTTGGCACAGAGGACTACTGTTTAAATTACACCAACTCGACACTCCTCACTATCTCATAAAAATAATCAAGGAATTCTTGGAAGAAAGAAAACTGACAGTTAAGATAAATGAGACGACCTCTTCCTGGTTCTCCCCAGAGCAGGGCACACCACAGGGTTCACCACTGTCCCCGTTCCTCTATAACATATACTGCAGCGATATATATAATGCACCCAGCCAATCACAATACCTTCTACAGTATGCTGACGACACAATAGTTATTTCACACGAAAAAACAGAACAAAAATGCCTGAAAGGCCTACAACTCTACACAAACAGTCTAGTTTCCTGGTTTCACAAATGGCGACTTCAACCTAATCCAAGCAAATCAAAACTGATAATATTCAATCATAAGATACGTCCAAATTCACCAACAATCCAGATTGAAAACAACATCATATCACCATCTCCATCAATAAAATACCTAGGCATACAAGTAGACAACAAGGCCAATATGAAATTGAATTCCAACATAGCCAAAAAAAACACAATAGCAAGAGCTAAACATTTCAGATGCCTCACATATAACGACCAAGGAATGAGTTTGGAAAATTCCATCAAAATCTACAAAACCATCTGTAGACCAATTTTAGAATATGGACATCCACTATATACAAACGTTGCGGACTCGGTAATGAGAAATATAGAAGTAGGAGAAAGATCAGCACTAAGAATTATAACTCGACTGAGACACCCACTTAATAAACTCCACAACCCATCAAATGAACTATTATATGAAAAAGCCAACATACAGCCAATCAAGGAGAGACTAGAGAAACTGAATAGAAGATTTGCACAAAGATTGAAAGAAATAGAGGATGTTGAAATCATGTTCCACAAGGACCCCCCGGTAACTAACCGACACCGAAAATTTCCAACTCGAAGTGTGATGGACAGACTATCTGAGCTGCAGTGAAGAAACTGAAATAGAATGAATTTTTTTTTTTTTTTTTGTATTTTTGTAATTCACTAGGCTGAAGGACTTCGGTCGATGGCCAATAAAGAACAGTTATTATTATTATATTAACAAAAGTATAAGAGTTGACTGAGTAGAGGAAATTTTCAATAAACTCAAACAGAAATTTACAAAAAAAAGTTCACGCAAAAGTAGAAGTAGATCTTGCTCCAAAAAGATCCAGTCCATTCTTAAATCCGTTGACAGTATTATAGCATCTATCACGTTACTCTTTGTTAGAAAACTGTTACGTTGAGGGGTTCCAAACTTCTCCTTCAGCAATTTAAACTGGTTGATATTCAGCGTAGTCCACGAATACGATCTCCGAAGTCCGACGGAGCGCTCGGAACAAAAATATCAGATCACCCCTCTCTCGTCGAGGGAGAAAGGCTGATAATCGGAAAATAAAATATTGAGCTTGTCCTCGTAGGAAGGACGAATTATTCCGAATGGTATTCGAGTAATCCAACCAGATCCAACGCTGCACTGACTCAAGACGTTGTTCATCGGCACGTGTGGAAGGCCACCAAACCGGGAAAGCATACTCTGAAGTGTGTCTAATGTATCTGGTGTAAAGAAGTTTCAGGGTGTCAACGTCGCTTCCACAAAATGACTTCTGGATGGCATAAGTCATCTGTCTGGCTCTAGCAGAAATAGTGGAAATATGATTTGACCAACGTAGATCTTCGGTAATAGTCACACCCTAGTGTTATACCACTGATGCTGTATTCCCTTCTCGGGATATTTCTGTCGATATGAAGCACACAGCACTTATCCACATTCAAGAGCGGTAACCAGTTGTCGCACAGAGGAAAGTTTTAAATTTTAGTATCATCTGTAAACATAGTTAGAAGATTGGTGCAATCTGGGGAGATTGGAAGTGAATAATAAAAATAAAATAGGGCCAAGAACGGAACCCTGAGGGACACCAGATGTCAAAACACATCTTGTACGGAGAGAGAGAGAGAGAGAGAGAGAGAGAAAGAGAGAGAGAGAGATTGCCTTAATCCAAGATGTGAAAGCTTAGCAAGCAGTCGACGGTGGGGGACCTCATCAAAGGCCCTGGAGAAATCAAGATAAAGTACATCCACAGGCACCCCCTGGTCCCAGGCTTAAGTCCACTCATTGTTGCATAAAATGAGGTTGGTTAATGTGGAGCGACCAGACAAGAATCCTTGTTGTTCATTAGGAATAACGCCATTAGCCAAAGCAAACTGGTTAATATGATCGGACCGGACACGATTCTTTCCAGGACTAAGCCGTTGATAGTACACTTATGGGCCTAGAGTTGTTAGGTTATAGTTTGTCCCCTTTTATGAAAACTGGTGTTATGGATACAGTAAGCCAGTCTTTAGGGAGGGTAGAATTTTTGAGGGAACAGGAAAATATGTTATATAGGAGCAAAGCAAGGGAATGAGCGCAACGGAAAAGTTTGGAAGAAAGGCCATCCAGACCAGGAACTGTATCCCTGAGCTGCAGTAATTACCCACGGACAACTTTCTCACTGATCTCGATGTCGGAAATTTCACCAGAGACTCAAGGAAATAAACTTCTGGAAGAGGGCCATCAGGTTCCCTAAAGCTGCATTCACAATCAATTCGCGGGTCGAAGTGCACTTCGGCGCAAAAGTTGGCACGAAAATTACCATTCGCAATAAACTTCGGACAAAATACTCAAATGAATTAAACATGTAACTGATCAAAACATAAGCATTAGCATCATCAATAGCCGGCACAAAATTCCTTGCCGAAGCTTGCAAGAAATTTTGTCAATTTCCAATTCCATGCTAGTCTTGAATTTTATTATGAATGGTTACGGAGCACGCCATCTGCTAACCTTCCGTGCCGAAGTACACTTCGACCCGCGAATTGATTGTGAAAGTAGCTTTACATTTGATCATCAGGCGTCTGATAACAGTCGAAAATTATTTTAATGACGGTGGCAGCTTCCAGACGATCAGGTATTTACCGTACGTTTGTCATAAATGTGCTTTAAGGATTTCTTATTCGCGCATGCGTGTTAGTCAGTTCCTGCCAGCGATGTGGATTCACATGTGGGAAACATAGAATAGAACGCGTGTTATCAATATTGATAAATAGATAGAGTTAACAGTTAACCGACGTCAGACGCAACTTTACAGGCCTGCGCCACATATATCGCTTCAAAGAAAGTTTTTACTTCATTTTTTCAGAATAATCGAATCTGCTGGTGGAAAGATACTCATCGATGATATTGACATTTCCAAGCTAGGACTCCACAGCTTGAGATCGAAGATAACTGTGATTCCTCAAGATGCCGTTCTATTTTCCGGATCATTGAGAATGAATTTGGATCCTTACGATAAATACACGGACAAAGAAATCTGGTCTACTTTGGAGCACGCCCAACTGAAAGAATTTATAGCAGGTAAAATAGTTGAGTTTGTACTCTACAGATATTGATATGGTTGAAAAATAATGGAGTCTGTGGTCGGCTTGTTTCTCATGGCGTACTTGTGGCCCCAATCCTCAATACCACGAAACGAAAATCGGGATTCGTGTATTTTAAACAGACATCAATTATTGTTAAAAAAAATTTTTCTTACATTCATCAAACAATACAGTTTAATTTTTCATCTCAATATGCGGCAACTCGAGTTATTTCGCGAGATATTTCACATTACCTGATCCCCCAGGACAACTCTAATTTTCCGGAATTGGATCTTCCTAATTGAAATACGGCATAGTTATAGTAATGTAGGAAAATTGCTCCTCCTACATTGTTTTATATCGTTTTATTCTATCTTTAAAAAATCATGAACTTATTTTTAATTTCAGAAGAAAAAAATTATGATATATTTTTCAATTTAGTGACAACTTAGTTGTTCCACAGACACATCTGGTTTTCCGATTTCCGATGGAAATATTACAACCAAAAACCTTCAAAAGGGTACTAGATGAAACTTATTTAATGTATTATTTTAAGTATCAGAAAGCAGTTTGAATGATTCAGCGCACTGAATAATGAAAACCTTATCAACGTTCTTAATGAAATAATTTCCTGAAAAAATAATATACTGAAAACTTGGAGTTCGATATTTTATCGGAAAATATTGTAAATTTTTTTTAAATAATTTAAATGTAAATTATTCTTCGCTAAATGATTATGTTGGTAAACACCATAGTTCATTTTCAGTATCAATTATAAGACTATCCGTTACACTTAACGAGCGCATGTTTAGGACGCTGATTGACGATCTTTTCACCGTTGAACATGTAGGTGACAATGGTTTTCATTCGTTTTGAGATATATACAGTCAGTTCAGTGAAATTCATGCGGTATCAAATGACATTTTTCTTCTTCAATTTGGTCGAGTTCACCATCCACCATCGTTTATGCAGCTGACAGCTATATTCCAATTCAGAATGATCTGGACAATCATATTACTGATTTTGATGCAGTATCAAAAATTACTTGAAAAAGTTTCATTTTCGGCAAGTTTAACACGTCGCGCGTCGCCATTTTATGTTACATATATTTCATAACTCACGGTCTGGATGATTGAAAGGACAAAATAAAAAAGCACGAAATCCATAAGTTTTGTAAATATATAAGTAAGTGAAACTTATCGGAAATAGTTATTTAATCAACTAGGTCATTAATGAAAGCGATTAATGGTTGAGATCATTAATCGTTCAATTAATAAACGACTTGATTAGAAGATTTTTCCGTCGACCACATTTCGAATTGAATGTGAATTCTTGATTCCAAAAATTTTCTATCGAGACCTAGTCAAATTTGACACCTTATAAATTTTCTATGTTCATACCGGAATGTTGATATTTATGCGGCCGATCGAACAATTCGAGAAGTCCATAGAGAACATATTCGAGTTGTGACATTTTGAGTAAATCACATTGATATCGTTCCCTTTAATATCTGAAAGAATGTGTGTAGCTGGTGGAAGTTGTAGTATAATACATATATTGATTACTCTCTAACCATCATAATTTTTTTGCAACCTCCACAATTCAGCTCTATTCAATTCACCCGCTAGGTACTACGAAAATAAATGCGACATTCAAATAAAATAATTATTTGGGAAGCTCCTGAATACTTTTATGTTCGATTAGCCATGACAAAATAACGCATTAATAGGAAATTAACCAATAAAATTATTCATTAACAGCTAATTTCGTGAACGTTGAACAGTGCTATTATTAAGAGGTCGGCGGAAAAAATTATTATGGGTATAAATATCAATTAGGTACGCCAGAGCATGATTTTCGTGATACAAAGTCTTATCGTGCACCGTTGTACGGGGACAATCTGTCCTACTATTCAAAACCATCTTTTGGTCTTTTGGAAACTATTAAAGAACGAGTAAATAGTAAACAAGCCAAGACGCGTTGTAGACGGTTTTTTCGCTATGTCGCTCAAGAAACGTTCTTCTTTTCTGAGCGTAGGTATCATTAAAATCAAAATCAATTTTGCAGGTACTCCAGATGGTCTCTACTATGAAGTAGCGGAAGGTGGCGAAAACTTCTCTATCGGGCAACGACAACTTATATGCTTGAGTAGAGCATTATTGAGAAAAACGAAACTACTTATCCTAGATGAGGCTACCGCTGCTGTCGATTTGGAAACCGATAATTTTATACAGGACACCATTCGAACCCAATTCAAAAACTGCACCGTATTGACCATTGCTCACCGACTGAATACCATAATGGATTACGACAGAATAATTGTTTTGGATAAGGGCTCGATCAAGGAAATCGATACTCCCAATAATCTTATAAAACAAAAAGGAATATTTTATGGAATGTGTAAAGAAGCGGGGTTGGCTTGATTGTGTTGAAGAGAATTGAAAAAATGGCGGAAATTATTCATCCGAACAAAGTGCCAAAGGAAAAATTGTCTTAATATAAATAAAAATATAACATGAAAATCCAAAAAGTATTTCATTTCAGTTCTTCTAAGCAGATGGTACTAACAAGATGAAGCGTATCGAAAACATTAAGAGATCCCACATATGGGAAACTTTATTCAAGAAACTTTTTGTCACAAAATATGCAACACATTATTTTTCATGTCAGTTGCCAGTCGATTTTTTATAAATACCGAAACTGAAAAATTGACCGTGTGCAATCACAGCTGTCTATAGACTAGAGTAATTTAGAAGGCTGTGGTGCAATTAACACTAGACGTTTTTCAGGGAGAAGTTAACTGACAAGTTACTCCGAAGAAAACATCTACAGTAGGTGTCTTTAGTGTCTTCGAAGAAAAAATATATTCGATATGTTTACGCGATTATCGACTACTTCGGAGTAGTTGCGCTATTCCCGTTCCCGGACAGTAATGACATTGTTTCCAGAGACAGCAGAGTTACTTTTCGTCTTTCAGGTTCCATTGTAATTCGAATGTGGCCAGTAACACCTATACACTAACACCAGCAATGTCGAAATATTCGGAACTTGCCCCATTCGCCTTGTAAAAAAAAGATACGCCATAATATCTGGTGACTGCCAGAGTAACCCGAATATCGGTGTAACCATAGAAATTGAGTACTATAAGGAGTACCTAGATTAGAATCAAAGATTCAAAGAGTAGAAAGATGGGAAACGAAGCGACTGAGGTGATGTGAGCGCCATCTGTGTTTCAAATGTGTTTCTAATACCCTAAGACTGGTTAAAATATTAGTTCAATGGCCATTTGCAGAAACAAATTTTGTAAGATGTCCGATGGCCATGCATTTTGATCCGAG
Source organism: Coccinella septempunctata (assembly GCF_907165205.1). NCBI lineage: Eukaryota > Metazoa > Arthropoda > Insecta > Coleoptera > Coccinellidae > Coccinella > Coccinella septempunctata. Next base: position 19,584,865 of record NC_058193.1, on the reverse strand, counting down.
GTTTTAAATGTTTTGATTATCGTACCACCTTTTGTTCATTTAGCTCGTTCAAGTAGCTTGAAATCCTTGAAACATCGTTCGAAAATTATTGCATGGTGAAGAACTGTGGATCAAATATAAAATGGATTATCCGAAATTGAGTTTTTCACTTTACTCGGGAAAATAAAAATGTAAGTAGTGAAAGTGGTAACATGTTACTCGGTCATTCGTTGACTTTTATTTTCAGAGCTCCAAAGCGAATACAATTTTCAGGGCGTAAGGGTCTGCAAACACTACTGATTACAACATGTGCAGTAAAAAACACATTTGACGTATAGCAGATCACAATATACTCTTGGGTTCTAGTCAAAGCTCTATTCGTTATGTCCATAATTTCACATTAATTAGTAAATTTTTTATAAATTGCAAATAAAAATAAAGCACATCCGACAGCGTATTTTATTGATATCAATTGATTCCAAACAATGTTCAAGTGGAAACTAACATTCTGGTCACAAAAGAAAACCATACTTTTGTTTCGGCGCTCAGGATGTCTGTTTTCTGGTCTCGATAAAGTCGATATTGAAATTCAAAGGAATTTCACAAGGAATAGAATTCGAATTTCGCGCCCCTCAATTATAAAACAGAAAACTGTTATTGAACTGCTTTGAGCGTTTTCAGCGCCATCTCATTGTCAAATCAAATGTGTTTTCACTGGGCAAAATGTAGTTGGTTTTTAGTACTACAGATATCGTAAGTCCAAGGCAAGTGATTGAGGCTTACGATATTTTAGCGAAAATGTATCGATATGCACAGTTATTAAGTTCGTTGAGAAGACGCATCCACATTAAAACGCGTGTACACAGTGTAAATTGCAACTAAGGCCAGTGGTTGGCACATCCTCACTTTACATTTCCATTGGCTTTCTTTGATGGAGACCGACAGTTCAGCGATTTTTCAGCGGCGCACATCGGCATATTGGCACATGCCGACGATGCATCCACATACAGCGGCTTTGCCGAGTGGTCTTGCCGATCGGCACACAGCGGCATAATGTGGATGCAACTTAAGAAATTATATTTTTGTGCGCTCAGCCCTAAGAATAAAGAATCCAGTATTCAATGCCCTTGAATGTTCCCTTGTTTAGTGGAGGGACGAAAACGAAAGCAGATTTTCGTTCTGTTCGCAAGTCCCAATCTGATTGGTCGCCCAGATTTTCGTTTGACTGTAGTGAATCTGAGCGCAGTACTGCTGGTGCGTAGAGTCTCCCCACTTCAAGGTTAAAATCCCATGCATTCAATCCTTCCTTGTGAATCAGCAAAGTGAAACCTCTTGTTGGTACTCTTTGGTGAGGATGTGCCAACCGCTGGCCTCGAGCTGCTTCAGTCGAAATTTAGACTGTGTACACGTATGTTAATGTGGATGCGTCTTCTCTCATTGGCTTTGCCGATGAGATTTTGCCGATCGGCTAAGCCGCAGCGGCATGATGTGGACGCAGCTTTCGGATTTCATGATTGGGGCATAGAGACATGCCAAAATTTTATGATTGATGCGACTCTTTAATATTTCCGTGCGGAAAAGTACTACTTTCCAAACTTCAATACATGTGGAAAGTAATGCTTTCGAAACGCAAGTAGAAAAAACCAATTTCGGTTTAAATATACGGATACTGATATTTTCTTTACGTTTGGATATATGGATATTTACGTTTTACGTATAAAATGTTTAAATATTCATGATACCAACAGTTTCATTTTTTTACAGTTTTTAGTCATCCTCCAAAAGACTGATAGGTATATACTTTATAGGTACGAAATGTCTACTCATTTTATACCATTCTTGTTGTGTATCAGTCAATTATGTTTCGTATATCGGATTTTACTGGTAAATATCAAAATTTTGGTGGTGTGTAACGGACTGTACGTGTTATCCATTATGAAGTAGAAAATCAGAATCTATTATTTCTGATGTAATCAACTTTAGTGTATGTATGTAATGTGAGGGGTATGTGGGATGTAAGGGGGAAGGATGCGTTTTATAGCCTCTCCTCTCAAATGCCAACCTCACCTACTCGCGGTGCACCCTGTTCTTACGAACGAGGCTCTGGCGACCGAACATGAGCGGTATATCTCTGTTTCCCACAATCACCTAGCCTAAAAATTGGCTTGAGCAGGAAATGGCTCTCTGCGTTGCTTAAGTTACGTCTCAGACCTTGTCGTCTCAGGTTACCTGTGCCACAAGATAATCTAGTCGCAACCGCAACCAAAGTTGCACTGACAGCGTTACCAGTGCAGCTTTAAAACACCTTCTAACGCAGCTCCTACAAAAAGATGGATCAGTCGAACAGGACAAAATTTGTATCCGGAGGTAAAATACCCTCCCATTCGGATCTCCGGAGGAGGGTGCCTGAGCGAGTGAATCATCGTACAACAGCCAATGAAAAGCACATAGCTTTTGCAGCATGGAACGTCAGAACCTTGCTAGACAACCCCAAGGCCGACCGACCAGAGAGGCGTACTGCCCTAATCGATAAGGAACTGCAACGAACATCCATTGCAATAGTTGCCTTAAGCGAGACACGCTTCTCGGGCGAAGGTAGCTTGGTAGAACATGCTTATACTTTTTTCTGGAAGGGCTTGTCAGAAGGCCAAATCAGACAACATGATGTAGGCTTTGCCATTAGAAACGACCTGACCTCCAAACTAACCGAAAATCCAGTTGACATTTCAGAACGTTTAATGACTCTACGCTTTCCTGCAGCAAACAACACGTTTGTGAACATCATTGCAGTATACGCACCAACTTTGAACTCCTCTGACAACTCAAAGGACACTCTCTACGAATCACTCGTTTGTACATTAAGTAAAATCCCAAAACGGGAACGAATTATCCTCCTTGGAGACTTCAACGCCAGAGTGGGCAGATGTCAAGACTCAGAACTATGGCCGGGAATAATAGGGAAACACGGCACAGATAGCATTAATTCGAACGGAGAACGTCTGCTGGCTCTTTGTGCAGAACACAATCTTTGTATAACAAACACCTTCTTCATTACGAGACCCGATTCAAGGGGGACCTGGCGCCACCCGCGCTCAGGGCATTGGCATACTCTCGACTATGTGATCGTGAGAAGAAAAGATCTCAAAGAGGTGTTGGTCACTAAACCCAGAGCAGACCTGGAGTGCTGGACTGATCATAGGCTGGTAATCTCGAGAATGAAGATCTCAATGCTCCGCAAATACCAACGCAAGCCAAAGTTACTAAGGGAGCGCCTTCAAATCTCCAAACTACAAAACCCATCTACAAAGGAAAGCTTCACAGCCGCCGTCAAAGATAGCCTAACACCACCGGATTATGACGACGACATTGAGAGTCATTGGCTTCGCTTCAAATCATCTCTTTCAAATTCAGCGAAAGAAATACTGGGCACAGAACGCTCCCGAAAATACCCAGACTGGTTCGCCGAGAAAGAAACTCATATCGCACCCCTTCTGGAGGCAAAACACAAAGCGATGTTCCCCGATGCTCCCCGCGTATAGTCCGATGACATCGCTTGATGACGAAATCTCAATCTCAAAAGTGCGATTAAAAATATGAAAAATGATAAGTCACCTGGTCTAGACGGCATTCCAGCGGAGATATTCAAGGCCTTGGATGAAGACATTGTCAATAGTCTCCTAACACTATTCCGCAAGATCTGGGAACAGGGAGATGTGCCACAAGACTTCAGAGACACTTTAGTTATCAACCTCTATAAGAACAAAGGCGATATACGTCGAATTGCAACAACTACAGGGGCATATCGTTGCTTAGTGTGGCCGGTAAAATTCTCTCGAAGATTATGGCTAATCGTCTGGTTCCACTCTTGGAGAAGCTATTGCCTGAATCCCAGTGCGGCTTTCAACCAAACCGAGGTACGGTGGACCTAATTTTCACACTGCGACAGCTGCAAGAGAAGGCCCGTTAACAACAATCAAGGATCTATACAGCCTACATCATCGATCTAAGTAAGGCATTCGATTCGGTGAATCGGAGAGCGCTATGGAAAATCATGGCACGTCTTGGAGTACCCGAAAAATTCTTAGCAGTGTGTGAAAGCCTTCATACCAACAACACTGCTAGAATACAGCATAATGGTTCTACAACCGACCATTTCTCAACCAACTCTGGAATAAAACAAGGCTGCGTATTAGCGCCTTTACTGTTCAATATTTTCGCCATAGCTGTGTCGATGATTGCTGACATGAGTATGCCTGTAAGAGGTGTTGGGATAAGATTCAGATTTGATGGATGCCTGTTTAACCTGAAGCGCCTTAGAGCAAAAACCAGTACCAAGTTTATCACTGAACTTCAATATGCAGACGACTGTTCACTTATCGCTAGCAGCTCGGAGGATCTACAGATAATGTTGGACACCTATAAACATATATACGAAGCTTTAGGCCTTAGACTCAATATCGACAAAACCAAAATCCTGGTAAGTCCGCCAGAAAGCCTTCCAACAGATATCAGCCTGGAGAATGAAACTCTAGAACAGGTCGAGCACAGAGCCGGAACTAGGATTCTGGCGCCTGTGGCGAATTCTCATAATGCGCCCCTAAGAAATTCTCTTTGTTATGTTGATTTGTATTTATCTTTCATAATCGAATACCAAGCTTTTTTTGCTCGGAAAATTTTTTCCCATTTTAAAGAAATTAATAATAAAAGGAATAATCAAATAATCAAAATAAAAGGGATACGAAATAACAATAACATGCATTCAAAATGAACTATAATTTGACTTTTCTTGCTTTGGTTTCTGCAAGAATATCAATGATGTCGTGATTCTTTTTCTTTTCTATTGATGGGACTGCTATGCTAAATAAGTCAGCCTTTCCTGTCCTGTTAAAGACCTTAAATAGGTTTCCACTAATTTCAATCAAGAACGTTAATATGTAGCTGTGGCAGCTGTAGTTACTGATAAAGTCAAGAATATTTTGAGTGGCCACAAATTTGTATGGATCTGAATCGGGACTATACTTCAATGCTTTCTTGTTTAGTTCGCCAAGTAGAAAGCCTTGCAAAAATATTCCCTCGAGGAAGCTGTCTTCGGAAACTTCTAGCAAAACACTGAATCTTTCTTCAAGTTGCAGTGAAATATAGTTCAATACTTGAATGAGGTCCTTTTTCAGCTTATTCTTCTAGTCAAAATTAAAATGTTTCATCATCAGCTTCTCCTCCAGGCTATTTTATTTTTCTTCTCTTTTCCTCTTCTGTAACCTCTATCTGTGATAATTTACAAGCTCTCCAGTTCGAATGATTTCCAGGCTCATATTATATTTTCACTCAATAACTTAGTATATATTATAATAAGAAGAAGTAAAACCCTTAGAAACACAAATGCACGAGCGTTGTCTGCGATAAAAGGAGCTACTGTTGTCTATGTTCTGAAGGAAATACCCCCAATCGGCTATGGTTTTGCGCCCCAATCGGTCTCCGATAGTTTTTTTGTAAGTATGTATATCTCGACATGGCCTTTGTTATCGCGTTGGTTGTTATGCGACGCCACATCCGTCAATAGAGACATTCTTTAGAAGGCTGTGGCGACGCATTCTGTTTTCAGACTGATGGTGTGGACTATATCTTAATAATTTATTATTATTAAGTATTTGATTATTATTCTCCAGTCAATGCTGTGGACTACGGACGCTATTCACAATCCCACCTGTATAGTGTTCGTTTACGTTCACATTAATTTAATTCACACACATATGTATAATGTGTTTGGCATATTTTTATAATATTATGTTTTGTGTCAAATATTAAATGAAAAATAGTCAATTGGAGAGAATACTGTTTTTTTATTATTTTTATTTTGCGCCCCCAGATCGCTAGCGCCCGTGGCGACCGCCTCTCTCGCCACGCCCTCGCTCCGGCTCTGGTCGAGCAGTTCAAATACTTGGGAAGCTTCATAAATACTAGGGCTAACCCTGACACTGAAATACACAACCGTATCAATTCGGCATCACGGGCATTCTGGAAGCTAAAGGATAGAGTGTTTCAAAATCACGACCTCAATCTGAAGACCAAGACAGCTGTTTACAAAGCAGTGATCCTCCCAACGCTCCTTTACGGAAGCGAAAGCTGGACGCCCTACAGGCGACATATTAAACAACTCGAACAAACGCAACAACGTCATCTAAGACAGATAATGCACATCAGATGGTTCCACAAAGTTTCGAATGCAGAAGTCTTGCAACGCGCGAGTTGTACAACAATTGAGACTCAAGTAACGAGGGCCCGACTCAGATGGAGCGGCCACATTCTGAGGATGCAAGACACAAGACTCCCCAAAATAGCTCTATATGGCGAATTCACTGAGGGAGCCCGGAAACCAGGAGGCCAGTACAAGCGGTTTAAGGATACACTACATCAATCCCTAAAATCAGTTAATGCCAATGATAACTGGGAACAACTAGCGTTAGACAGGTCACAGTGGAGGTCTTTGGTACACAGTTATAATGGAGACTCGAGAAGGATACAGCGGCGGCCAGATCTGGTTGGTGACTACCCATGCCCGGAGTGTGGTAGGATATATAGGTCACGGTTGGGTCTCTACAGTCACAGGAGAGCACACAGTCGCAATGAGCCCTGAAAAATTATAAGTCTGTTCGCACCTCGGCACGCACCTTTTTTTTTTTTTTCTTTTTGTTTGTTCCCTTTTTTCGTCTTATTGTAGATTCATTCCCGGCAACGGGATACAGCAATGAATGAATGAGTATGTAATGTCCTGATTTTTCTACTACTCAAGTGTGGACATACCTCTAACATAAAGATTATTCAAATGGAATGAGTTCATTCAACCATAGCCATAGAAATCTACATAATTTCAATTTCGGCGAAGATAATGTAAATGTAGCTATATATCTTCGAAATTATGGCATTAAGGTAACCGGAACTTACATGAAAAATTCTTTGTTATTCCGGAAAAAGAAATGATCTGACAAAAATGTCAATACCACATACCACAATGATATCGGGCATATATCTCAAGATCCTGTTTTTGAGATAATGGAGCAGGCGTTCCATACTTAAAACACTCTCTGCAGAATGGAATTCTATTCCAACACGAATGCGACGATATTTTCTCTATTTTAGTCAAGTTTTGTGTAATACTATCGAAATTCAATAAGAACAATCAGATTATACATCCTAGTGACTTGTATTTGATATTGGCCGTTGGTGTGACTGTTACGAAAATTGACAGATTACGGATTGGATTTTGAAAAAATTTGTAATTACGTATTAAATTCATGAAAAATGTCTGAAAAAATTTATTTAACACCACCAGAATTGAGAGAAATTGTGGACATACCTCCAGCATAAAACGAACGTTTAGAGATTATTCAATTTAAAAGAGTTTGTCGAATTTGAGAGTTCATACTACGGGAATTTCTCACCACTCGTATTAGCCCTGAGTGTCCATTCAAATGAAGTCGTAATTCGAACGCAATTCTTACGTAAAACGCAAAGTTGAAGTTTAGTTTTACATATTGAAGTGTTCACAATTCCAAATATAATTTTTACGTTTGAGGACGCACGTTATTCATACCAGAGGAGAAACAGACAATCTGTTCTCATATGTAACTCTACTAGAGTAAGTTACTCGAAAACGACAAATGATATTGAAGTAATTTCGACAAAACAAATTGGAATAAATTCGGTACTAATAAATATTTGGCACTGAAATTTTTGCGAGTGTGCACTAAGAGTTATGAATGCAAATAATTTAACATCTAACTGAGATAATTTCAACATAACATTTGTTGAAATTCAATATAGATGGGTGTCAAGTCAGAGACCCTTTTTTGTTCCTTCTAATTTTTCTATGAAAGTGAATACTGAAGAAAGAGTGATGAAATTGAATGGGATTTCAGATGAAAGAAGTCGGTGCACTTTCACAGTGTATTTTAAAATTTGACGGATTCTACCAAGAGACTGAAAGAAAATGAATTTCAAAAGCTACTCAAAAAAAAAACAATAATATAATTAAATCTTCAATATCTATAATAAATCTTGTTATTAGATAATACATATAAAAAAGTTTGGGTTATAAATTAGAATGCTGACTTGGTGTTAGTCCTCCACTATGCTCTGGACTGTGCTTCTGTTTTTTTCTTTTTTTCTCTTTTTTCCTTTTCTTCCTCTCTTTATCCTCATCATGTCTTTTCTGTTTTTTATGTTTCTTTTCATGTGTATCTACACCAGCATCTGTCACAGCAGTTTCCTGGTTTGGTGTTCCCCCTTCCTTATGTTTATGCTTTTTATGCTTATTTTTATTCTTTTTCATGGGAATCGTACTAGTATACCTATATTGTTCTGGAAGCTGCGAATAAAACAATGTAAAAGAAATAATTCCAAACACATTATAATACATGGAAAAAATTTGATATTAAAGAAATTTACTTTCTATGGTTATTGTACAATACAATTGTTTTGAACATTTGCATAGAATCAATCAACAGGACAAGATACATATGTACAGGATGGCCAAAATTCGTTGTTTACTGAGAGGATCTCGAGAACTATAGCAGCTAGAAGAAAACAGATGACACATTTCCGAGCTCTTTTTCGGAGAAACAAAGAATGGTGAAAACCGCAACCTCCTACGATCCTTCGTTTTCGAGTTTGACAATTTCCTAAAGTTCTCATAACTTTTTTGTCTTTGAAGTTAGAAATCTGAAACTTGAACCCCTTCTACGGGCACTTTTTCACGTAGAATCCACTGATGCGCCAAAATATTTTTTCCGCCGATCTCTTAAAAATAGCACTGTTTAACGTACACGAAATTAGCTGCTAATGAATGCTTTTATTGGTTGATTTCCTTTTAATGCATTATTGTCATGGGTAATCGAACATAGAAGTATTCAGCAGCTTCCCAAATAATTATTTTATTTGTATGTCTCATTGATTTTCGTAATACCTAGTAGGTGAATTGAGAAGAGATGAATTGTGGAGGTTGGAGAAAAATTATGATGGTTAGAGAGAAATCAATATATCTATGTACTACAACTCCAGCTTCCACCAGCTGCACACATTCTAACAGATATTATAGGGAACGATATCAATGTGATTTAGTCAAAATGTGAAGGTGAACTTTCATTTTTTTAAATGCAAACTTTTATTGAATTTGTTATTTTTGAATTGGAAAACAATCTTTTGTCAGTAGATTCTACGTATAAAAGTGCCTAAGAAGGTTCAAGTTTCAGATCTGTAACTTCAAAGACAAAAAAGTTATGAGAACTTTTCGGAATTGGAGTAGTCATGAAAAAAGAGCTACAGAATGTGTCTTCCGTTTTCTTTTGGCTGCTATAGTTCTCGAGATCCCCTCAGTAGACAACAAATTTTGCCCAGCCTGTACTTTTTATCGATTTGATATATTAAATTAACTAAAATGCTTCTCCAATCTATTTGTAGACAACGATTATGGGTTAGTAGTTTTTTCAGACTATAAGCTATAAATCAACTAAAATTATCGAATCAAAAACCAATAATTTCAATGTGAAGCAGACAATGTACATTGTATTGTACATTGATGGAAAGTAAATGAAAACATTTCTGCTTCACATCGACATTTTTCATATTATGTTTTGATTTTTGATTCGATAATTTTAGTTGATTTATTGCTTATAGTCTGAAAAAAAAAATAAATATAATACATGAAAAGTACACATGTATATATCTTCTCCTGTTTGTTTTGATTCTTTGCAAATGTTCAAAACAATTATTATAATTATAATAATATTACCGAAATTTTAGAGATGTACTGAGTCTTAACAGATGAACTGAGTCACAAAGACAGCAAGAATGAATTGTGAATTGGAGAATACTGTGTTCTGGATTCATATCTGACTGTGAATCCTTCATAAACAAGAAATAGCTTATTAATTTATAATGAAAATCTCTTGTGTGGTAGAAGAAACTACTTCTAATTGATGAAACTAACAAAAGATTAAATATATTTTTAAACTGATAACATACTGGGCCTGGATGAAGTCGAAATCCATCCAACTGCATACTAGTTAGTGGTAACAATTCTTTTCCACCGATAGGAGGCTTTTCTATTACTGAGCGTAATGAACTATTGTCATGTTGTCCGGGAGAATCAATTACTCCTGGAAGTGTTGGTAGAAAGGAGGATAACTGTTCCTTCAATTTCTTTCCACTGAACTTTGTGTATGAATGTTCCAAGTCATAATACACCATTAAGTTTTTAGCTCCTGTCAGTTCAGATTCTCCTGCAAAAAAACCCAATAGATGAATAAAAAGATTCTATGTACTTTTTCCCTAGGGACATTGTATTCAATCAATCATTTCCAAATTACCTGGTGGTTCTTTCATCAAATAAAAAGGTCCACTGGGAATTATAGAGGGGTTTTTCCCAGATAGTAAAATTGTTGTTTTCAAGGTACCCGAGGAATCCTGACGAGAAACAACTGGTGACCTAGCTCCTCTAGGCGATGATTTAGGCGAATATTGCTCTACTTTTCTAAATTGATCGCCCATCATTTTACTTAAACCCTCATATCAAGTCTTTTCACCACAGATTACAGTGTCTTTTCACCTTCTCACAACAAATCATACAATCATAGAATTTTAGCAAAATCAAAACGTTAGTGTATTATAGAATATCATTGCAAATTTTTTCTTCTTACAATTTTGTTTTCCGAACACATAGAGCGAAGAATAATGAGAAAAAGGCGATTGGAAATGCTTTAATTCGAGCATTCATCAAAATTCGTCCAGTAAAATTTGTAACTCTTGTACAGCCAAAGATTATTGAAGATTGGTCACAAGCCACCTGGTGGCGAGTTTTACAGACAAGATAAGTAGGTTTACGGCCGGTTTCATAATCAAACCTAAAGCCGCTTTAACTTTAAAGCTTCCTTTAACCCTACTTACGTCCAGATTCATAATCAAATTTAAAGTCACTTTAGGCTTAAAGCTTCCTTTACTGTAATTTTTAGTGAAGGAGGCTAGCCAATTAGGCTGTGACTAGAATCCCGACTCGGGATCTGTGTCCAGTCCCGACTGACGAAATCAAATGACTCATTTACCAAACAAGTCTCTTGTCCTTACTCGGGATCCTTGTCCAGTCCCGACATTGTAGAAGGGTTTTGAGTTCATGTTCGCGAAACGTATATGAATAGTTGCGAGAAGATTCAAGGAGTGATTCCTTAAAAAAAAGATTGGGCTTTTTCTAAATCAAGATTGAAAATACATGAGAAAATGCAATCTTGTAATTTGAGAATGGAAGGAGCAGCAAAGTATGCAATTCTAACTGGTGAGAAAGTTGAGAATTGCTTAGTGTAAATTGATCCAGAAGAATTGGAAGCTGCCTAATATATTTGTGAAACGTATGATATTTTATACGAAATAACGAAACAATAATGCGGCACCTCAATAAAATTTATTTTTATTTGTGGTGTATGAAAATTTACCCAAAAAGGTAAAGGTAGTGTGGTTCTATTTAAAATGTTCACCTTAGATGTTTCATTTCAAGATTGCCCTTTCTTCTCTTTATAAATGTTGATTAGAAAATTAAATATACTTTAACAACATATTTATCTTTAACAACTCATATCTACATGCCCGATTGAAATATGAATCATTGTTTCTATTTGACTGGGTATAAGCTTATGATTTGTACTGAAAATTGAGTTTTCCGCTACTTCTTTCACTGATTAATAATTTCAAATCACCATTTCAGTGCATCGTTGAATTCGGGACAGAATATCAGTCCCGAATTTATTGACGTCACTCGGGACTGGACACGAGTCCCGAGTCGGGACTCTAGTCACAGCCTTAAAAGGCAAGGGACTTTAGGTTTGATTATGAAACCGGCCGTAAAAATTACAGTAAAGGAAGTTTTAAGCTTAGTGACTTCAAATTTGATTATGAAACCGGACGTAAGTATAGATAGTAGCAGCACAGAACACTAATATACAGAGCAGAGAACACTTATTTAAGGGTGTGTTCATAAACTTATTACTCCGAGAGTAGAGTATGAGTATGGTCATGCTCAGAGAGCATACTCTGAGGAACTAAAAGTACGTTTGTGAACGCTTCGGGTAATCAGAGCTTGTTCTGAGTAAGTTTGTGAACGCAACCTAAGTAGGTTGTTTTGCTTTGACATCTAAGAACTTATGAACAGTTTGTCAATGCGAACATTTGAACGCTGTGCAGTGTGCAGTGAACTCTCTCTTCTTTTAGAGTTCATTTACGGTGTGATACTGATTTGAATTCTCATTTTTTAATCACCCTACTTTTTAAATTTTTCATAATTCAAGGAACATGCTGTGCTGCATGCATAGAGAAAGGGAAAGAGTCTCTTGTCTCTGGCTGCATGCATGCATAGAGAAAGGGAAAGAGTCTCTTGTCTCTGCATGCATGTGTATCGGAAGCACAGAACATACCCTTGACTTACTTTATGATCGGAAGCACCTATTCAATAGGTAAGCAGAAATAATTATAATTACTTTTATGCATCATATGACTTAAAATCTTACAGAAGTGTAAGGACATATGCAGGGTGAATTTTTGGGAAAGACAAGAAAAAGTTCTGTACGGCTGGACCTGCACTCACAAAATTCTGAAAAATGAAAAATATGCGTTCCGACAATATTTATCACAAAATTCGATTGAATCGAATTTAATGATCAATAAGATGAATCGAAATACTAGGTGAAAACTAAAAATGTCCCTGTGCCCTGTTTGATAATGGCCAAGAGGAGACGACACTTTTTAAAGGTCATTTTATGGTCATCTGGAGCCCTATACGTGGTATAGAGTATGTACAGGGTGTGAGTAATTATAAAATGCCCCGCATCCTCTCCGTTAACTTTTTTTGTGAAACTGTTTAGAATAGTTGCGTTTTAAGATTTGAATTGAATTTTTTTTACTCTTATTAGATTTAATTTTATATTTTTTATATTATTTCTTGATCCTTATTCTTCTATCTTAGTTTTAGGGTATGTCAGATAAAAAAAATCAAAAATTAAGTATATTAGGAGAATGAAAACAAGGAAAAAATTTTGAGCGAAACTATTTTTTTCTACAAGCGTGCGCGTTCAACCTTTTTCCCGCACGCATTCCAAGTTGCAAAGAGTCACATTCCCAAAAGGTGCGGGAAAAACGCCTGCTATTTCTTTCCCGCACGCAAATGCGTGCGGGAATGGATTAGCAGGGGTTTTTCCCGCACGCAAATATTATAGAGTAAATTAAAGCTACATTCACAATCAATTCACGGGCCGAAGTGCACTTCGGCACGGAAGCTTAGCAGATGGCGTTCTCCGTTACCATTCACAATGAAATTCAAGACAAAATTTCTTGCAAGTTGCAAACTATCACTTCGGCAAGGAATTTCGTGCCGGCTATAGATGATGCTGATGCTTATGTTTTGATCAGTTACATTTTTGATTAATTTGAGTATTTGGTTTAAAGATTATCGCGAATGGTAAATTTCGTGCCGAAGTGCACTTCGGCCCGCGAATTGATTGTGAATGCAGCTTAATTCTATCATGTTTCTATGTATAGAACGTCAGCGATGAGCAACCCATAGTAATGACATGCAGAATTACGTCTGTCATTATATATGAATTAATCAAATGAGATATGATCTGTTTCGTGAAATGGATACATTTATATTTCAAGCGCTTGTAGAAAAAATATTGTTCCTAACTCTTGCGTAAAGTGTCTTGCCCGCACTCAACTGCTTACCCGAACTCTGCTTCGCATCGTTCGGGCAACGGCAGTTTCGTGCGGGCAAGTATCACTTTCCGCACTTGATAGGAAAATAACTATATTTTAACGAATATTGAAATTAATGTTTAAACACGACACTGGTTTCGCTATCACAATAGCATCTTTAGTTTGCCTTCACCCAACTGAATGTGATATAGAAACATGTATCGTGCTCAAACAATTCATATTAGTGAAAATTATATATGGCCCATTCTAGAATGATAGACTATATTTGAGCTGCAGTGAAAAAACTGAAATAGAATGAATTTTTTTTTTGTATTTGTATAATTCACTAGGCTGAAGGACTTCGGTCGATGGCCATTAAAGAACAGTTATTATTATTATTATTAGACATCCAAGTCAGTATCAATCACAGGCAACAGAGGTTGTCTCTGATCATAATGTTGTTTTATTCCAATTCATCGTGTGGTATTATCTCCTGTATAGATCGGAGAACACACATGATCTGCAATCTGTAATCTATTATAATTTCTCTATTCTTAATGTTATTTTTAGCTGTATTCGGGTTCGGCTTTTGGACGGTCCGAGAATTGTTCTAGGACTGCGCAAAACTGTTGCGCCCTAGTATAAAATCCTCTGCGCAGTTCTAGAACCATCCTCGGACCGTCCAAAAGCCGAACCCGAATACAGCTTTTATGTCAGCGCTTTCTTATTTCTAGAGTTCTAGACGTTTCACCTGTATAAGTTTTACCATTGTGGCGGCGTAGTTGTACCCATGGTAGAAGAATTCTTCATCTCACCATGATGGTACCAAGGGTAGCCAAACGATGGCATCACTGCGCACGACGGTTGCGATCACAGGGTAGATTATACGTCTATTGCGGTGCAGCATACGCCAAACGATGGCGCCACCGGCGACGCAACACTGTATATCCTCGACGTAACCGGCGTTTATAGCAGGCACAAACTACGCTGCTTCGGCGATCAGGGGGGTGAAACTCCCTCAGTAACAGGGGCTTGACACTTCCTTACCCCCACCCCAAATACGGTTTTTAGTTCTGCAATCAATCGCTATGTGGCACTGCATACGAAAATATATATCATATTCTCCACAGATTACTGTATTCTGACATATTGGATTTGTGAACGCCAACAGTGTCAATGTCAATATGCTTTAATCGCTTTAATGCAAATTCTTGTTTACAAACGAGATCTAATACGAGAGTAAATTAAAAATACCCATTTATTGAACTCGACAGTTTTATCAGGAAATCAATTTTCTTGTAAGAAATATTTGATTCAAAGAACCACGTAATTATAACATTAATCGTTTATACTTAAACCAATCCAACCAAACCCTTTAAAAATTGTGTTAATGGAAATTAAAGTCAAACTGTGTAGTCAGTTATTAAGCCACTCCGTGGGGTCAATGATGAAGCTCATTTCTCAATGGGGTAAGTATTTTTTGAAACATAATAATAGCAAAATTTACTATTTTCCTTTTTAGAAATCAAGCATCCGCTTCAGCTTCACAGAGAGGCTATCGACACTGCTGACGTTATAACTATTCTTGGATGAGTTATTTGATTCGTTGAATGTATCCAGAGCTTGGACATCCACTGCGAAACTCTTAAAGAAGACGGTTAGTATTCAAACAGAACACAATGTTGTTTGGGAGCAGGCGATACAAATTTTCAACAGTATTTCATTTTATTGCCCTCGAAAGAAAAGATCCATTGTGGTGCCCACTTTGAAGAATATAGTGACAACATTGAACGCATTCCTTTACCTTACTCAAAAACTGTTCAATGATTATCACTTTAAATATATTCTCACTGGGGCTTTCAATCAAGATTGTTTAGTAAACTTTTTTGGGTACATTAGAGCACATGGAGTAAGGAATACTAACCCAAATGTTGAACACTTTATTTCATCATTCAAAACTTTAGTTATTAATAATTTCATGTCGGTGAATTCCTGGTGATCTAACTGTGAGGAAGATAAAACAGGGAGTCGTTGTTTAGAGACTTTGAAATCTTTCCTGCAGGAAAATATAAAATCCACATAGGTCTTTGGGCAACTAATTTTTTCTTTTCCAAATTATTCATGCATTCTAAGCTTTGGCATGCTGTTTTTGATTTCTATTGCCGACTCCCAACAAACATTGTGTCCTTTTTGGATAATGTTGAAGATTTCTGAACATATAATAATTTCAACCTCATTTCCTATGAACAATATTATTACTGATGAGGATAAATTCAGATGCATACCACCCGACGATATGAATATCGACAAGTGTTACGATCTGAATTGAGCTAGCCAGCTTGTTGATATTCATATCGTCGGGTGGTATGCATCTGAATTTATCCTCATTATTTTATTCATTGCCTCCCTGTTTAGGCGTGATCATTCTTTATTAATATTATTACTGTTTATTATAATTATTGTCTTACGAAGATATGTGACCCTATTGACATTTTATCTCTGCTCATATATTCATTGCCATAATTATAGCTTATGTATTTCCATATTTTTTTTTCCTGTGCTGGGTATATCAATATATGTATATTTTTCATGACAAGTTTTATTTCTCCTTAAAATTCGCCCTAATAATCCATATTATACTATCGACGTCTAAAATACCAGTGAATGGGCTAATTTAAATTTCGCGCCATGCGATTGCAGTTTCCAGTTATACCGACATTTCTCCCGGTTAGTTGGGTGGCAGCCGCATGGGGGCGCTGAGGGCGGGATAAACTGTATTTTGCATCGTAGAACGTGAGTGTCAGATCTATTCTACTCTGTAATCTGTGCTCAGTAATGACGTGAACCGAATGAGCTGCTGCCATCTCTGAAACGTCAGCGAATTAATATGAAAAAATGTTAGTTTCCTACGTTGATAATTCTGCGCATAAACTAGAGTGACTTTGTAGCATAGACTAAGTTAATCTTTGATTCTGCGCTTGTGTGTGAAATTGATATGTCAAATGATCAACATCCGATTTCAAGTTTGTTTGTTCGTTTTATTACAAGTTTTCGTTGGAAAGAAATATTGTTGTGTACCTAAATTCAAGAGCAACGAGTAAAAGTGAAAGAAGAGAGAAAAAATTTCCTGTTCTTTTGGTTCCTTATAGAGTTATGGTTGGCATAATTCTTCAGAAGCCGGACTATTAGGAATTCGAGGAATAAATCTTTTCTGATTACGTAGGATGTAGTACCAAAGAAGAGGTATGATTTTCTCATGAAGCGCTTGAAATCTTGTCCAAATTTGAGGTATTTCAGCTCATAAAAGATGGATAAGTTTCATTTAACTGATTTTTGTTTGTTTGTCAATCATATATTCTATTGTTTTTCAATTATCATATGTGAACATTTCATCTAATAAATTGTATGTATGAACTCAGAGTATTATTTGTTACATAGTTGTCTCCAAATAAAATAAAATAAAATTACCTTATCAAAGCGTAAAGAGCGCTCTCGACAAATTTTAATCGAGATTATTTTGCTGACGTTTAAGAGATGGCGCTTTTCTTCGTAACAAAATTTTATCTGAGAGTTTCCCATCTATAGTGTTTATCTATGTCGGCGATTGTCGTAGGTAGCTGCTAGGGTTCATTACCCTACCTGATGAGTCCGACCCTAGCAGTGGGACGAAACAATCACCCCAAGAGCACGCATTTCCTCAAATAGCGTGAACTCACCCCAGCACATACCGCCAAACCATGCACAAATACAGGGAATACAATTTTTTCTTTTTTGTTTTTCATTCAATGGATTATATAGTTTCTCTTAAAAAAATTTGTGTTTTGAAAATAGTTCTTATGTTGAATTTGGAGCCGCTTCTCTTTTTTTTTGAAAGGTCCTTAAAATAAGGAATGACTTTCAATAAATTTGGTTGCTCTTGACAGTTTCCTAGTTGTTCCTGATGATCATCATTATTATTTTGGTACGACGCACATGACACAAATAATAATGGTTAACTAATAATAATAGTTAGACATTTTTCTTTCTGAATTCAATATTGTTTTCTCTATAAAATCTGCCGGTTCTTGATTATACCTATAAGAAATTTTTTGAGGTTGTCAATTTCATTATTTCTTATTTTGGGTGTAGACGAAATCAAATGAGCTCTATCATAAAGTGTTTCAAGATAATACCTCTTTTGACACTCACTTGATGAGTGGAATAAAATTTTGAACATATATTAATGTGTGTATTATCTCGAATACGCTTGTTTCGAAATCATTTTTTATTTGAATATCCAAGAATGGAAGTTGATTTTTCTGCTCTAATTCTATTGTGAATTTTATCGTAGGTTTTTTGTTATTGATACGATCAAAAAAGTTTTCTAGTTCATCTCTGCCATGTTGCCAAATTACAAACGTAATTTAAATATCGTCACCAAGTCTTTAATTGCTTTCAGCAAATATGTATCTATAAAGTTTTGTTCAAAAAACTGATTGAGATTTTCTTGTTAATGAAGCTTATTTGGAACATACGTTTGGATGATTCATACTTGAACTATTAATGTTCTTTTAAAAAAGGAGATGTCTTCCTTGCTTGACCTTAAAGCTGCTCTATATTTCAGCTCTGAATGCTACATTTATGTGACAAAACAGAAGCACACCAGGATACATTTCTGCTTTATAGATGCTCTGTAATATGTTCACCTGGGGGTTGACTTATCAGGCAATGAATCAAAAAATAATTTTTTGCTAAAATTAATTTTAGCTTCGAAATTTGTTGACAAAATGAAAATTAATTTTTTTCAGTTACGTCGAAATGAGTGCGGAGGAACCCTTTCGACATTGGCCGAAAACAAAATAAAATTTTTTTTTTGACATCCCAGAGCAAAAAAAATTTCATTTCCTTATGAGTATACTTATTTTGTAACATCCTCCATACTCCGCAAATTTTTCTTATGCAGGTATAATTTGTGTGGTATACAAAACGGGGACACCAGGAAACGGGGACTGATAAAATTCAGATAAACTCATAAAAATTTATTTACATTCAATACACTTAAAAAAAATTTTTTCAACTATCACATACATTCGAGGTCATGTGATCAGCCTAGATAAGTCTTTCAATCTCTCTTCTACATCCAGGTTAAAAACATCATTCAATTTTAAGAGTTTCAACTTCCTTATTGGATGAGATTCATTCAACATGTTTCAGGTTGGGATGTATATGTATATTGTCCTCATTGTTAGCCACCATAGTACGTAATATTTAACATTCACTTCATCATCACTAAGGCTGTGGTCCGTATATACACTTTGGTTTCTTCTGGTTAGTAAGTGGGCGGTCCGTAAATGTCGAATTCCTGACAATTCGGTTCAATATCTGTCACCAGAGTAACCGCTCTGGTAACTTTCGGTTACCAAATGTGTATATACGGACCATACGCTATATATCGTCTTTTAACCGATGAGTAGCCATTGCAGCATATTGGACTTTCGTTTTAACACCTGCACAATAAATTAATAATACAACAAGCAAATTTCAGTTTGTTCTAAAGATTCATATCACACTATAAATTCAATAGTATTTTTCATTCCATGAATTTCTCATTAGAGCTAGCTATGTTTGAAAAAGTAATCGATTAAGAGGGGTCTACACCGTTTCAGTGGTCAGTTCAAAAAGGAAAATGGTATGTCCACTTAGTTATATGGGGTTTCCATTGTAATTCAATAAAATCAGTTGGTCAGCTCGGAACGCCAGAAATATTTTTATTCGTCAAACGGAAAAAATAGAAACATTTTTCAATTGAAGAACAAATGGTCATTCATGTTGTTCACTTTCAGAGGTGAAATGAGTTTTTTCAATGAATTTCCACATAAAAAAATTTCTCGAAAAGTCTCGCCAGTGGCTACAATTCCAAACCTGCTGAAATTGAGAAAAGGCTTCGTTAAGTGCTGCCATCTTTTCGACGATAGTGGAAACTATTGTAATAGTCGCAACAACTACTGCTCGTTCAAGTGTACTGGCAACATCTCACATTCTGGTAGTCTTTCACCCCATTTACGGCTGAAACGGATGGCGAGAAAGTCCCGTGGTATAAAAACTCCTCTTAAGATGTAGAAAAATTCCTGATAATGCTTATTTCTGCAAACTGATACGGATTTTATATCCAATTTTTTTCAAGATTCTGGTATTTTTTGTATTCCTTCCGCTTTCTATTGAAACCTTCAGCAATATTGGATGTGAGGATCATCATTTTCTTGTTCCTTATTGAGGAAATGATGATGAAGTGGCACATCTGCCACTTGACCCGCTCATACAATACCAAAATAACCTACTCCGTGAATTAAAGCCACCTCAATAAATGTTTCCAACTGCTCCTTGCTTATTCCAACAGTCAAGTGAAGGGTATGGAAACAGGTTTGAGCGAAAGGATAAACGGTTGTACGCTTCACAGTGAAAGCTGGGGTAAGGCCAGCGAAACCTGAAAAAGAATAAAGTTGATTTTTACTGCCTCATTGTTTGAAATATCGATACATTTTCGCCAAAAGATCGTAAGCCTCGATTACTAATTTGTGCCTAACGATGTTTTGGCAAAATTTTGTCGTCATTGAAATTGTCAAGTAATATTCCAAACCAGCAGTGGGATTCTGTGACGTGTAGAATTCCATATATCGCTCAAAATCTATACGACTGGCATTCTGTGCACAGTCATTCTCGCATTTGGGCGACGAACGACATCGAAACGAGGCGATAGCTGCAGACGTATCGCTTGATGTCAAAAATCCCAAAATCGATGTATTGCTTCTCTTGATATTGTTGCTCCAATTCTCAGTATTCTATTTTATGTGCTAATTTTATTAAAAAAAATGTCAATATTCATCAGTTGAACTCTAGAAATAAAAATTCACTTTCAGGTAGTTCTTATATTTTATATTATTTATCAATGATACAAAAGGTATTGAGTGGAGCAAGTTTGAATCGAATTACTTCGATCACCTGTAACATTTTCATGGTGACTTTTTTTACTGCTCTCGAAGCACTAAACTGAGGCATTGAAATATCAAATTGGACATGTGGAATTCTACATGTCACCGAATTCCACTCCAGGTATGTACTGGGTAAATTCAAATTCGAATAAGTATAATTCCAGTCTATATAGATTTATTACATAAAAGATTCGTTAGAATATTTCAAAGAAAGATTTAAGATAAACATATTTTATAGTTAAGATAAAGAAATGAATTCTTGGAGAAAAAAGTTTTACAGGACGCCGAATTTGAAAAAAGGTTATATTTTTGTTCACAATAAAATGGACAACATCTTTTATAGCAGAAAATTAGTGAAGTTTCGTTCAATAACTTGAAAATCATAAGTGAAAAAAACATGCTATGCATATTTTTGGTCAATTTGAATTTTTAGAAAATGTAATCATCATGCTTTTGTCTTTATGACTTATGAGAAACATATTTAGTATAATTAACTTCTCATTATTTGTCAGAACGCTCTTTGACAACAAAATTTCTGAGGATTCTTTCCTGGTTCCTTTTCCGATCGGTATAATCGAAAATGTGACATTCTAAACTTTTCGTTATATTGTGTTCATAACCGAAGAAATGACGCCTGAGTTGAATTCGAAGTTAATAGCCAAAATCACGATATACATATATTTTGGGATCTCAAGATGGCGGTTTTGTGAGTCGTCATCCCGAGTTTTATTCGGGATCTCTAGATCCTGACTGGCCCTTCTAAGCCTTCGTTTTATCCAGTAGATTGTTCGAATATAATGAATTTTGGGATAGATAGTTTCATATATATTTTTAGTACATAGGTAATAAATAATAGAGAATAGTCTCTCCTAAACTCAGAATCAGAAGGAAAGACCTACAAAAACTGTAAATATATACAGAGGGCCCTAATTAAAAAAATGAAGTTGCATTCAATATGTTGTCCAGCCTGAATATATTTCAATTTTGATGTTGTTTGAAGTACTTTATGTATTTATTTTCATAATAGAGTTGAAGGGGGGGAGAAGTTATAGTGACGATATAGGGACGATTTATTTTGAGCATCGAGTCCTACATTCTGTTAAACAAAACATCCTGCTCATAATATACTACTTACCGTCAGCTGGTAAACGAGGACAAGCCGTCACGAACTCCAGGAATTTTTGCCTTCTTTCCTTACTCATTGTGGACAGGATATAGAACAACTGCTGTACTTCAGGGCTGTCGATCCCGAATCCGCTTAGTTCAACGTTTATCTCCAAATGGGGCAATGTCCAGTACTTATCGTTTTCCTCGCCGCAAATGAGGGATTGCAATTCCGACGGTTCGAATATTTGGAGGTAATCTAGATTTATCATCTTATGGAAGCCTGTCCTTAATGCCACCATTGCTTTTTCTACACCTTTATGCAGAAGAAATTTTTCAATTTTCTCGATATATAGGGCGGCATTATGTCTGGTCACTACAATGTCCCTTCCGCCAGGAATTAATTCTGAAACAAAATGATTGTATAAGAGAAAGTTTTCAATACTATTCGTTTCATGTGTGCTTTCTGAGAAAGTATAACATTCAATGCAAACTTTCTGCTACCGGCTTATACCAGTCTACATTTACAAGTCATCAACACTATTTTACAATAATAGTACGAGAGCTAGCAACGTCGATCTTTCGACGTTGCTTCTTGTTCTTACACAAGAATTTTCGGAAGGCTGATTTTTCAACATATGATATGAGAATCACTCGAACACAAAACGATACCTCTGCCAGGGGCCCGATAACATAATTTACATCTTTTTCATTGGTGTATTCGTTAAAGGACAAGATACTATCATCGACAAACCTCACTCTGTCAATCATCTAGGAAAAACTATTCCATCGAATTCAAGAATAGGTATCACGTCAAATTATGATTTCCTATGGGAACTGAAAGCATGGGATTAAGTTCCTATAGGATCTAATTCCTACACATTCGAGAATCGGGCCCCTGATGGGAGACGTCGCGTTCTCCAGTGCGCAGAGCTTTTTTAAGGTAAGCGCACATACATCGGCATCGGACGGACGGCATGGAAGGAACGGCACGGAAGCGGCGCAATTTTTATGAAGGTATCGCACATATAACATCGGAATCGCCGGAAGAATAGGTTAGTTGCGAATATGTCTTCAAGCGTTGAGAAAATTGCGATTGCTCTGGAAGAAGAAAATTTTCGAAAAACGAAGGCGGTGTTGACGAATGTGGATTAATGATATACATGAATGTAGAAAAAGGAAGGTTTTGGAGAATATGTACTCTTATTTAGTCCTATTTTAGTTCTTCAATTGGAATCCATAAGAGGAGCCACTGAAGAAAAGTGATAAATTATAGTTCCATACCCACAGTTTTCGTGAAAATTCATATTTCTGCCTTGCTTATTAGAATGACAACCGTTATATTTACAACAAATGAGCTGCTGTAGGTAGAGATTTGCAAAATGACGAAGATGCCGCAGCAATCTTCGATTGGTATAGCACATATTTCGGGATCGGCTGGCAAGGCACGCATCGGTCGGAATTTAATCCTCGTTCCTCAATTCCCGTCGGATGCGATGCGATGCGATGCCTGCCGTCCGCACATATGTGCGTTGCTCCATTCGGTTCCGTTGAAAGTATTTTATTCCGATCCGTACCGTCCGTCCGATGCCGTTGTATGTGCGCTTACCTTTATAGGTAAAATATGAAATTGCAATCATTTTAGGAAGATTTATTTCTGTTGCATTTACTTCGGAACTCAATTAAGAATATAAATTTTTTGGGCAGAAGTTTTGGCCGTTGCTAAATGCCTGGCAGACGCCATTTTTGATGAAGAAAATAATGCAATTTCAAACCATTTCAGGAAGGTTGAAATTTTGCTATTTTAATATTCACATACATATTGAAGATTGGAACATGAAATTGGCAGACTTCAATTCGGTTGCTAAAAGAAGGGAGACGACTTTAAACTGTATATTAGAAGAGATATAAAGTCAGGGCCGTCGCTAACCAAACTGGCGCCCTAGGCAAAGCCCTAAATTGGCGCCCTAATAAAGAGAAATCATCTTTGATGAATCGCGTAAACTGAGTATGAAAAAATTGCATCTTTTCTAAATAATTCAATCAGCAATAGAAACATAATTCAACAACAAAAGTCAGCATAGTTTCGAATTATCTAGTACAAAAATTTGAAATACTTTTGGTATTGATAAAAGGTGAATGATATATAAAGGATGTTGGCAAATAAATCGCGGAATTTTTCAACAGGTGATTCCTCTGCGAAAATTGAGGGGGTTTTTCATATAAACTGATAAAGCTCCTTCTTCGAAAAGTTTCAAGCTGTATGAGAATGAGAAAAAAATAGTTGAAGAAATGAAATTTTTGTGGCAGGCTAAAATAGGTATCAGAGAGATTTTACAGCCGTATGCTAGATTTTTCAACACCATCCGTTTATGCACAAACGTTGCTTTTACGTGCATAATACAAGAGTCATAAAAGATTTACAATGAATCGTTTTCTTTTCAACACATATTTTCAAATTGAGAAATTTTGTTGAAAGATCTATAGTTAAAAAATGGAAGAGAGAGGGAGAAAATAACTTTATTGACATTAGTCAAATGGCTAGAGACCGAGGTCTTCCTACAATTATGCATTCATTTTAAATTCTGAAAAATCACAGAACTATATTTTTCTTCAAACCATAGGATCCAAAAGTATTCCCTCAGTTGAGAAGATATTACGAATATTAAATATTGAATGTATTATTAAGGATTTCCTATAATTTTCTATCCTGTTACCCGGTGGCGAATCAATGCTTGAAAAATACCGAGTTATAGAGCTGTTCAAAGTGATAACTTATTTTGCACAAGCAATAAGCGCAAATGATATAATTGATTGATTCAGGAAAGAACTATATATGAACTTTTTCCTTTTCTTACGAATACTGAATATTAATATGGAAATAAAATACTTTCTCAAGTCTTTACACTCCACCCCGGAATCAGCTTCCTGAATTCTGATTGGAGAATTGAAAATTAAAATACTGCCCTATATGCGAGAAGCCGCCCCAAAACCTCCAAAAACAGTAGTTGTTAATATTCATCAAAGCAAAGCCGAAAAGTTTGATAAGTTATAACATAAATAACTCTCAAAAGGGCGAAGTGGCTACTACAGTGCGGAACCTACAGGCTGTCTGGGATATTTATGAGAAGAATGCGAATTCGGCACCTTTGATGTTTTTTTTATGGCCCTGCATATTGCGTTCGCCAATGAGTCCGCGCCTAGATTAATTTCTGGGTATTCCTCTTGTTGCTAACTGAATTGCATTTATTTTCATTCGGTACATAAGTTTATTATGTTATTGACCTTTTCAACTCATACCTTACCATCCCAGTATAAGGTTCACTATAGAAGATGAAACTGAAAACAAGATTCCTTTCTTAGACCTTTTAATAACCAGAAAAGAAAACAATTTGACTACCTGTTTGTACACAAAAACTATAAGTTCCAACAGGATTATAAACTACTACAGCAACTATAGTAACACCCAAAAAGGCAACACTGTAATTAGTCTGATGTATAGAGCATTGTTTGTGACAACAAATTTAAAGACGAGATTATACAGAAATTTTAAAGGAAAACAACTACCCACGATACATAATTAAACGTGTTGTGAATAAGTCCAAAGAAAAAGTAATATGTACAAGAAACAACACTCAGCATAAAAACAAAGAACCCACATAACGCTGCAGATTTCCTTTCATACCTGGACTCTCACATAAAATTTCTAGGATCTTCAAAAAGATTAATAGCAACTGTACTTTCTACAACAATACCACAACGAAGAAATACTTCGCACAGTTGGAACATAGTGTTCCGACAAATCTGCAATCATCAGTTGTATATAACATTCCATGCTCTAACTGCGACAAGGCCTACATCGGACAGACAAAACGGCTATTGAAAGACAGAATCAGACAACATAAAACAGACTCCAACAACATCACACATAGGGATAAAACTGCTCTGACATTCAAAGAAGGACATAAATTCAATTTTGAAGAAACATCAGTACTTGACCATGAAAACTACAACTACCGGGGGAACATAAGTGAAATGATTCATATAACACTAAATAAAACAGTGAATTATTATAGAGAGGATGTCTATAGACTCAGCACCATATATAACAGCCTATTAGTTAGAAAATAATCGGGATTCTGTTTGATAACTTCTATGCTCCCTTGTCAACTTAAAAACTGCACTCTGTGATCCTAACCAATTAATAATATAGTAAATAATAGTATATAAGTAAAGAAATAAAACTATAGGTACGATCATTTTAAAAGAAGCATACAGTGGAACAGATTGATGTATTTTATTGTGGTGACTCAATTCCTGTGAAATCATTATTGTAGGAATGCGAAATTTGTCATGTTCAATATTTTTCGCCTTGATAAAGGTCCGATTTGAGACCGAAACGTCGTTGTTTTTTATGTAAAAAGGAGTATCGATTAATATACAAGCTATCCAAATACCTGAAAGAGTTTTTCATAAAGTTTATTATTTTCTTGACTAAGCTCAAACTGCTGCCCTTAAATCCTAGCGCCCTAGGCGGCCGCCTACCCCCAAGCGACGGCCCTGTATGAAGTCCCTACTGTATTCAAGAACAATTTTCATAGGAGAATATTCGCGTGCCTATACTACCGTTAGAGCGGATGTCAATTATAATATTACTGATATATTATATAGGTACATATATTAGGCTTTCACAACTCACCCACGTCATGATTAGGTACCACGAAGACCAAATGATAAGATTCTACAGTTTCCCATTCATCATGCAACTTCTTCAATAAATTGTTCCTAGTTTTTGGAGATAGGCTTTGATTATTCGAAATCCTCTTCTCTTCTTGGATCATTTCTTTGATAGGTAAGAGTGTTTTGAAAAGTTCCTCACTGACGTGTTTCAAATCGTATATAGTTAATTGCGACTCTTCTATCAGAAGCCATTTGAACACTGGCAGTGATAAGGGTAAGTCTAATAAATGCCCTTCCATTAATGCCTTAGCCATTATTTGACCAATTATATGGAATTTTTCTTCTATTGATGCATTTTCGAAACCAACTCCTTTCCCTTTTTTGTTACCCATATAGAAATCTGGATATAGTTCTCTGGAGTGAATATACCCGGTCCTAGTCACACTCGATTTCGTCCATAATTTATACTTCTCTTTCTGCAATTCCTTTCCGACTTCTGAATATAACTCTCTTTTAACACCAACACCAGAACCATTTTCTCCAAAGAAGAGGACGTTCCAAGTGGAAAACGAATCGGTATGTAGCAGCGCCTGAAAAGATTTTTGAAGGGTCACCAAACATTTTTTAGCTATTCACTTAGAGAAAATTTACAGATTTATTGAAACAACAGTAAATAGGAAATAAGTCAACAAAAAATAGGTAGCCAGATAAAAATGATAACAAATCAATTCATCATCATAACCATTTTCAAAATTGATCTCACCTCACGAAACTCATCCAGAACCAACCCTCTGTCCATTTGTATCAACGGATATCGATTATCAAATATCAGTGCATCAGAATATTCTTTATAATAATCCATCACGGCTCTGAAGGCTCGATGTCTGTCCAAAGCCACCACACTGAATGCCAGTTTCTTAGTTTTATACGATAAATGGTAAGGACACGACGTGATCCAAAACATCCAATCGGGGTAGCTTCGCACAAGCATATTGAGAGGATCTGTCAAAGAATCGAGCACCAGACGGTCGATAGAAGGATTCACGAACATCTTTGGGTCAATAATAAATTTGTGGTCCAACGAGGAATACAAAGAAGCCCAATACCTATTCAATCCATAAAGGATTTGCAATAAATGCACTACTTGCTCCAAATATTGGTCGTCATCTATGAACACTTTTTTTTGCAAGTATTCTCCGATTATGAGGTCTTTCGGTTGCAAATCTGAAAAAAATTAAATTCCTCAATTATACTCGAAAAGAAATTATATTGGTTACACACTTCGTAAATAGCGTAGTTGAGAGAACAGCTCTGATAAAGAGATATAGTAGGTGTAGACTGTAGACCATAAAACCAGTCATTTTTCAACGAAATGGCCATCAAGGCTGTCGTTCAATGACGATCGTGTAACACTATACCTGTTAATTTTTTTGCATGAAGTTTAGCTTAGTGGAAGAAGATCTATGGGTAGGGTCACAATTGAACTTATATAAGGTTTCGATGCACTGTTGTTCCTCCAGTGTCGTCACAGAGAGTTACCTCAATGATGTTTGAGGTTTTGAGGTCACATTTCAATGTGAGATAGAGAACACCTAGCCTAGAGGATCACCTAAAACCCCATATGTAGTATCTAGCCGTTAAAACCATTCTATCTCTTGAACAGAATCACCGATTTGTCCGAAATTTGAAATGAAGATAGCTTTCATGAGGTTCCAGAAAACTCCAATCGAATATCATTCGATTTGCAGGACCGTATCACATAAATTTGGACCTCGATTTGGACAGTTCTCAAAAGTTCGCGAAATCACCCTATATAATGAATTTCATAATTTCTTCGATAGCTGCGTAAACTGTAAGATTCGTTTATTCAATTCGCCAAATAATATTGCATGCCACCATCCAGAATGCAGAGGACTGATTTTTTTCTCTTAATAGTGACAATAATTTTTTCTCCCGTGTTGATATTTAACATTTATGTCATAACGAATTGAATTTTGAATCTTTATGAATAATCAATTGAATATACATTATCAAATGTTAATTTCAGTTTTCAATTGATCGAATACATCAGTTTTCTGAAGCGTAACTTAATGATTGGTCTTCAACAATTATTAAACCTATAAAAGTCATAAAATAAAACAAAAACTTATCGGTTCTCATTGTCTGTTCGAAATGAAGGCATTTGAATAAATTTCTCAGCCCTTTTACTTATATTGCAAGGCCTTCATTTCGAACAGACAATGAGAGCCGCTTAGTTTTCGTTTTATTTTGCCCATTTCTTATCCATCACTTTATAGTTTATTCTTGCTAATTAATAATTTAAAGACCCATCCTTGAGTTACGCTTCGGAAAACTGATCAAATGAAAACAGAAATTAATATGCAATAATGCATATTCAATGGACCAGTTCAGGTACGTTTGCCTACCTTGTAAATAATAGGAAAAACTCATTCCATGGAAACGCATTTCTTTTAAATTATATTTGTGCCTTTCGGTTGCTTTCATCATTTTACAATCCTTGGAATATCCCCGTCTCTCAGATCCAAGTGATATAAAATAAAATTTATATTGAATTTTCTAGGTGAGTTTTGACATTTTTTCGGGCGCATTTTGGCATTTTTCGTATTTCGTGCATTATATTCATGGTTTCATCCATAGATTAATAATTTATTTATTATCAGACTATGGTTTCATCACAGAACGTCTCAACTACTAATGTGTTCTGTGATGAAACCATAGTCTAATAATAAATAAATTATTAATCTATGGATGAAAGCATAAATATAATGCACGAAATACGAATGAATAAATTATAAGTCTATGGAAAATATAATGTACGAAACACGAAAAAAAATCCCGAATAATGTCAAAACTCACCTTGAAAGTTCAAAATAAATTTTCTTTTACATTACTTGTATTTGAGAGCCGGGGACATTCAAAGGATTGTAAAATGATGAAAGCAACCGAAAGGCACAAATTTAAAAAAAATACGTTTCCATTAAAAGAATTGTTTCTATTATTATTATTTACAAGGTTGGCAAACGTTCCTGAACTCGTCCATTGATTGAATTCATAAAGATTCAAATTTCACTTTCTTGAGATGAATAGGAGGTTAAATATCGACACGAGAGAAATTAATTAATTATTGTCACTATTAAGAGGAAAAAATCAGTCCTCTGCATTCTGGATGATGCAATATTATTTGGCGAATTGAATGAACGAATTTTACAGTTTACGCAGCTATCGAAGAAATCATGAAATTCATTGTACAGGGTGATTTCGCGAACTTTCAAGAACTGTCCAAATTTATGTGATACGGTTCTTCAAATCGAATGATATTTGATTGCAGTTTTCTGGAACCTCATGACAGCTATCTTCATTTCAAATTTCGGATAAATCGGTGATTCCGTTCAGGAGATAGAGTGGTTTTAATTTAATTGCCATTCAAATTTGAAAAACACCCTGGAAATCAGAGTGTAGAACAACTAGATACTACATATGGGAGTTTTTCGTGATCCTCTAGGTGCGTGTTCTCTATATCACATTAAAATATTTCCCATCTTATCCGGGACGGCCTGTATATTTGGAATCACAAAAAAATATGGGGCCGGAAATATTTTCAAACCTCAGAGAGGTCGTAATACGAAGTATGAGTTCCATGTATAATAATAAAACATTTTTTTCGTTTTATAGTGTTCGAACTTCGAAAATATTTTATAGATACCTACGCAATTTCACTGTCTCGTTTCAAAAAAAGACGTACATGAAAGTTTTTCGATAAACTATCAAAGCAATCACGTAATTTTCAAATACCTCTTCTGCTCTTCTGCTATATGTTTCCTTCATAGCGTTTTATGGGAATCGTGAGTGCGTATCATCCATTAGAATAAAATGTGCATACTTACGTTTCACAACTTTAGGTATATCCATATCTTTAACTTTGTATGTGAACACGTAATTATATTCGAAAATGTTGAATAGAGGGATCCTTTGGTTGAGACGTATGGCTTCTACTAGAGTAAAGTGGGAAGGTAGAAGATAGTCATTTAGGTACAGCTCAATTTTTCCCTCGATCGATTCGTTCCATTCTTTATATCGATCATTACTATTCATTATATGTATCACATAAGATTCTAGGTACTGAATCCTGGTGAATGGGAAGACTGAATTCATGCACACTAAGACACGATGATCTGGTGTCAGGACAGAAATCTGAAAAGCAAAATGATGGATAATAAAAATAAAAAGTAGTGAAATTGAAATAATAATTCACGGATTTATATTTTTGATTTGTATGAGATAAAAAACAAACATCTTTCATTTTTCGAAATTATTTGATTATAAGTTCAGTAGTTATCAGTTCTAGTCAGTGTGTTTCATTCGATATTGTTGCATTTGTAGTCTCCCTGAAAGCTTGAAGTCAAGTTTGCCTATTAGAAAAGTGAAAAGTAAAAAAGACGCATGCATATGGGGAAAATGGACGAGTTCAGAAACATTTGCCAACCTTGTAAATATTCGACAAAAAGCTTACATTGGAAACGGTTTTTTTTTAATTAAATTTGTGCCTTTTGCGGTTGCTTTGAGCCGACTCTCAAATCCAAGTAATTATTCAGTCGTTTTTTTTCTTGTTCTGTGCATTACATTTATGGTTTCATCACAACGTCTCAACTACTATGTGTTCTGTGATAGTGTCAAAGTTTTATAACTACAATCCTTTCAAGAATGATTGACATCCCAGTAGGTGTTGAAAGTCCATACGCAGCCTAATATCTGGTCACAAAAGATTTTCGAAAATGTCTGTAGTTTAAATCACAGAACAAATTTATATAAATATAACCTGAAAAGGTATTTGAAAATTCAGAGCATATCTATCCATAGACATTCAGAATTGATTCAATTATGTTTCCAATTTGTACGATCAAATTAAGAACATAAACAGCAGTACAAAATTCAAATCATCATCGGCCAGTACATAGATTCACATATACCTAATAGGAATAGGTCTATGATAAATCACTCATAGACTTAGAGACATGGACTGAGAAATTGGCTATTTGATAGAAAGAGAGAAATGATCGTCGGGCCATTACCTATCTCTTTTCGGTTCACTTAGAGGTGAGTGCGGACCAATCAAAATTCTAGAAAAAGATAACTAGCATGCCCGATGTTCAGTTTTTCTCAGTCACTTTTTGTATCTGTATTTCATGCATATACAGGGTGATTTTTTTAAGTGTTTCATTAGAAGTTTTCGAGGAAGGAATTGTAATACAGATTCAAGATTTTGGATTTTCGTTTTAGAGAACATGAACTTTAATTGCAAAATATTTTCAAGCGGAATCTACTTCCGGTTTCACCGGAAACGAATGTAACTTCGTTATTTCAAATGCAACACCCTGTATATTTTTACATATTCGAATTCTTCGTTTAATTTTACACTGATTTGATGTATGATATGTGCAACCACTCAAGCGGTTTTTGAATTATAACCTGATTATCAAATTTTTTGAAAAAAAGGTTGTCACAGATTAGTGTCCATATCTTCGAAATCCCTCATTATAAGAATTTCTTTATGCGAAAGTAGAACTAAAGAAAGTACGCTGATAGTGTTTCTTGTATAACTTATGAGGAAATATTATACAGGGTGTCTGAAAAAGGGCCCCAAACTGAGCCTCGATAAAACTATGAAATCTCACTTTTTTCAAATGGCAACCCTATAATTTTGTAATTCCAATCGATTGCCCGTCAAAAACTACTTAGAGTGTCCCCAACATTCCATGCCACTAAAATCAGTAATTTCGCCGCAATTGAATAAAATTCGAATTTCGGGAATAAATCAAGGTTTCTTAGTCTAACCATAGATTTATTAAAATAGAAATTTTCAAGAAGGCTATGTCCAATCTACAACCAAATATGGCCGACATGAATTTCCGGTTAAAGTGACAGTCAAAACCAAATTAACCTAATTCTTTTGATTGACAACCTGTTGACGTTTCAAAAATCATGTTTTTAATATTAACATTTCATTATTTAACTGAAAAATTACTTCCCTACTACATAACGAGGCGGATTATTTAGGAGATTCTAGTGCAGATTCAAGGAGATGTAACTTACGAACGACCGAATGTTGAATATTATTTTCATCTATTCTGATACTCGTGATTAGGTAGGTTGAGCTATTTTTGATCTCTGAATTTCTTATCATTCCAATTCTACATCAATCACTTTGTTATTATGTTATTTACTAAACTTTCTCTATCTTCATTCTCTTTTTTTTTGTTTCAGATATGTTTTCAATTTCGAGATGTACAAGGGAACAAGAAAATTTATCACAATGAAAGAGCCGGCCCGATAATTTAAATAGCTCATTATGTGAATAAATTCAATATAACTAAGCTTTTATAGGGACAGATTTTTGCTGAGGTTTTTATCGTGGTTGTTTTGTATCATACATATATGTGGATGTTACTTGATTTACATTTCCTCTGCTTATACTGAGATTTTATATGGGAAACAGGTTTTACGATCAACAATTCTATTTCTTCTCAAATACCATATTGTTTGATATATTTCATCCTCAAATATGTATTTGCATTTGGCTGACTGATATATAAATGTGCTCCTCTGGAAAATACTGTTTATAGAATATTTATGAAAAATAAATAAATTGCTGAAATTCTAACTTTCTCCTACCTTGATGTTATTTTTTATGTAATGTAAATTTGCAGCTTCTATCATGAATTCCAAATCTGTTTTCAATATTAATGGTAGAAGCTGTAAATTTACAATGAAGGTGAAAACAACGAAAAGTATGTATATAGGTATAGTACGCCTGTAAATTCAAAATTCCCGCCATTCAATATCTACTTCCACAACCAAATATGGCGGCATATAAATGACATTTGGTGTTGCCACAAATTACTTAGGACTTTTCACTTCTTGTATATTAGTGTTCTGTGTATGACACTGAAATTATACAGGGTCTTTCACGAGGAACCTCACCCATATTTATACGGGAAACTACTGAACGTATTTTCATGAAATTCAGCACTTATAAGTATTTCACGATGCTGATGAAATCTAAAATATTTTCAAGGCATGAGCACCTCCGGTTTTTCCGGAAATGACGTCAACTTCCGTTTTTCAAATTAGAACACCATTTTTTTATTGCAGAAATAGATTCCTTAGAAAATTTCAAGTTATTTTGATGTAACATTTTTCAGTTTTGGTTGGAAAATTCTCTCTGAGCGGGAAAATTCGAAAAAAAAAATCGAAAATAGAGCTCCGCTGAAACAAGAATAACTTCGAGGTTTTTGGATGGAAAATTTTCATTTTTGGGATTTTTCAAGATGTAAGATTGATGTATCCACTTTAAAAATCGAAATCGCGATTCATGATACAGGGGGTGAAAAAATCGATTTCAAAGTTAGGGATGACAAAATCGTGAAAAATCAATTTTTTCAAATTAGAACCCCATTTTTTTAAGGCAGATATTGAATCTACGTTAAAAAATAATGTGAGTGTATGCATCACACCCTTGGCCTAAAGTGGATATTTTCTGAGTTATTCACAAAAAACTGTTTTTCGTCTTGAATTTTCAGCTATTTCTTTTCCCTTCACGCCAAAAAGATGAAATTTTCAGGAACTGTTGCTTAAACCAT
Source organism: Coccinella septempunctata (assembly GCF_907165205.1). Lineage (NCBI taxonomy): Eukaryota > Metazoa > Arthropoda > Insecta > Coleoptera > Coccinellidae > Coccinella > Coccinella septempunctata. Next base: position 19,550,748 of record NC_058193.1, on the reverse strand, counting down.
GTTTAAGCTCGACTATTGGTCGACTATTTAGTTTGGGTAGTGGTTACTTTGCAAGGTAACAGGTATTATTATTATGAACTCTTTATTGCCGGACAGTTCTCATGGTTTTTACATATTGCCAGAGCCCTTGAGAGTCCGCCGTAAGTGCGGGCGCGAGGTCATGCGAGGCCATGCACCATCTGTCGTTTACACTGTAATGTGTTGAACTTACGGTGACTTAGTGCATATAGTCACTGTAGTTGTATATATAGCCACTGTGTTAATAGTCACTGTAGTTGAACTATTATTGCAGCGCTAGGGTGAGCAGTTGCGGAACTATAGTATGGATGTTGTTCTTTTCATAAACTCAAAGGCTAAACGTTTCATGAGTGTTGAATTTGGATGCGCGTTTTTTGTTTGAAAAGACTGAAAGTAAATATGAGGAGTTTTCGCTTAGTGAATTAAATAAACTGTGTATATTATCATTCGAATTTAGGTGCCTCTTTGTGCCCGATTTCTATGGTTATAGCCATATTCAGGTTACTCCGATTGCCGCCTAAGGGCGTATAGCTTATTCTGCAACGCAAATACGGTTCATCGTTTATTTTTGTAGTTTGTGAAATGAATTTGATCGAGTTTCAGTAAAGTGTTATAATGGAAAATAAATTAATTTGTGTTTTGTGTGAAGAAAGTAGCCGTAGAATAATATTGTCTTCAGAGGAAATTTTCAAAAAATGTCGAAATATTTTGAATGTCAGAAAGAAACATAATCTGAAATACAAAGACATCTTTTTGCCCGATGAATATACAGACTGTGGTTATGAAAAAATATGTAATTCCTGAAACCGTAAGTTCTGAAAAACAAAATGAAAAAGCAAGATTAGTCTGTGTACCTACAGATAATCGCTTTCCAACCAAGCCGTTGATACCTGTGAAAACCATGAGAACTGTCCTCCTCATGGGGTAACTTCTTTTGATAATCCCCCAAGTAACATATATGAAATTCAGCTTTTATACTATAATGTAATAGTCCGAGAGCTGGCAACGAAAATCGGCAAGAGTTTTGTAATGGGTCATATTTAAATATTAGTTAGTTTTGGTGGTGTACATTAGTCAGCACCCACTATCAAGGTCTGGTGGTGGAACATCTAGCGACGACGCGCTTTGATGTAAGTAGGTATATGAAATTACAACATACTCTACAAGTATTTTGTAATGATTGATAATATTCACTCAGCTAGTTTATAGAACAGAAAATTTGAGAAAGTGGTCACACCTTATTTTAGTGAAACGCGGTGGGCCAGTACCCCATAGAAGTTGCTGCCTTAACGATGTAGTTTCAAGAGATTTGTAATGGCTGAAAATGCATTTATTGCTCAAATATCATATATTATTTGGGAATAAAATAGTCAGACCACATATCAATAGAACAGAGGCAGTCAGCAGTCACCCAAATTACGGAAATTGTAATTTTACATAAATCGAATAGCGTCGCCGCCAGTTGTTCCCCTACCTGACCTTGAGAGTGTACAGGGTGGGCAAAATTGGTGATACCTGAATTACAACTTCTTCAACCCAACAAGATACAGGAAAATGCATAGCATATTACGGTCGTCTTTTTTCGAGAAACTGATATTGCCATCAACTGCATTACTCTATCTTCTTTTGTTTTCGAGTTATAGGTCAAAATTAAAATTTCAACTTTGGTTATTATCTCCGTTTCTGTTTAAGCTAGGATGTTGAAATGAAAACACTATACAGACACTTTTTTGATAGCAATCCAGTCACTATGATTTTTTCCAACAGGTATATTTGATGAGCTATAACATAAAGATGTATTTTTTCTTATGAAAACAGTAGTTTAAAATGGCTTAGAAAGACTGAGGATGATGTATAATATATTTCTGAAACGGTAAAAAAATGGCATTTTAAACTACTGATTTCATAAGAAAAAACACAACTTTACGTTATAGCTCAGCAAATAAACCTGTAGGAAAAAAACATAGTACAACACTGGATTGCTATCAAAAAAGTGTCTGTATAATGATTTCATTTCATCATCTTAGCTTTAACAGAAACGGAGATAAGGACCAAAGTTGAAATCGCCCAAATTTAAATTTTGGCCTATAACTCAAAAACAAAAGAAGATAGAGAAATGCAGTTGATGGCATTATTAGTTTCTCGAAAAAAGACGACATGAATGGTACATTCATTTTCCTCTATCTCGTTGGGTTAAGAAGTTGTAGTTCAGGTATCACCAATTTTGCCCACCCTGTACACCACCAAAACTAACTAATATTTAAATATAATGTAAATATTACAAAACTCTTGCCGATTTTCGTCACCAGCTCTCAAACTGTAAGTACAGTTTTTTAGAGTTTGAGGGTGTCTGGCAGGGGGTTGAAACCATACTAAGTGTCCGGCAATGGAAGACGTCATTTTAAATAATATTTTAATGAAAATATCAAAAAACTGACCTTTATACTTCAACGTAATTGAGGTCTTGTTTTTTACATCTTTATTACCTGTTCCTTGCAAAGTAACCACTTCCCAAACTACATAGTCGACCATAGTTCTTACCTGTGTTGGTGACGTGTGCAGAGAAACATTCAGGTTTTATGAATGTTTTCATGATGTGCGCCTGGCTGTTGCGGGCTCTTGGACTATTTGTACGGGCAAATATTATTTATTGAGTCATTATGAGTGAGTGGACAAGAGACATTCTAACCGGGAAATTCTAACCGGCTTTATAGAAGTTTACAGAACTATGTAGTACTTGCTTATGGTAAATGAGATCAATATAATATACGAACAACAATCTGAAGAATTGCGCCTATTATGAGCTGGTAAGGTATTGGCAGGACTATTTTCCAAACGTAGATCGCGGTTTTGTACCACAAAAGATTCAAAATATCCGAGCTGCATTTCGGAAGGAAGCAAAGTAAAAGAATCAAGAAGACGCGGCAGTTCCTCCTTGAGTAATAGTGATAATCATCCGTATCATCTCGTAGCTCCCTCAGAAGTAGCATATGACTTGAATCGTTTCGTCGCGATAACCAATTCTTCACCTATTTTCTTCTTCCTTTTTCTTCCGTTCAAATTTCGGAATAACGATGACAGCACAAGCAACAGCGATCCGTTTCTTGCTTCGCAATGAAAAAACTCACTTCGTACTGAAAATCTGATTATACATACTACGGCTACATCTTCAAAGAAATGATTTCGGTAGTGCGTTGGATGCATGCAGTGGCTGCACATTGTTAAGGGGACTAAGTTATCAGTTTAATCATTCATAATAAATGAAATCAATGAAATTTAAAAGAAATCACTGATCAAAAAAATTATACCTACATAATATGTTCATCATTGTTTATTGAAAACGGGATATGTTAGTTGGTTTAGGCCCGGTACTTTCACGTGCGAATAACTAACGGCCGGTTTCATAATCAAACCTGAAGTCCCTTTAATTTTAAAGCCTCCTTTAACCCTACTAAAAATGACAGTAAAGGAAGCTTTAAACTTAAAGTGACTTTAAATTTGATTATGAAACCGGACGTAAATTTATTCGATAGATAAGTCTTATTCATAGAATAAGTAAAAATGCTGTCTTTTCACTGTCAGATTTGTCTGAATTTTCTCGTAGTAATCCAGAAAAACATCTGGGAAAAATTCCCAAAGGAAAATCAGACATTAACAGCATTAGCTGTTTATTGTGAAAATATTTTCTATGAAAAATGAGAGCTAATTGGAATCTTCTACAGCTTTCAGACCCCGTAGTCTTGACAATTGATTATTTTATACATTCGAAGCTGTACTTTCTTGTTTTGTGATGAATTAGCACCACTATTCACTCCATCATATTCAATCGAATCTATTCAATTACCACTATTTCATATGAAATTTCGAATAATTTTATTGAAGATTGAAGTTAGATTATGTTTCTATAAAAACGTTTTCTATGTTCTAAGTTTTTATCATAACGTGTATTTCGAACTTTTTCTGCAGCTTTGCGCCAATGAAGATTAGTAAATCGGGATTTCAGTTGGTGCAAATAAATTTTAGAATTAGGCGTTACCAAAAAATTTGAAGTCCGTCCAACTAAGCCTGAAAAGTTAGGACGAAAGGACATTAGTCAAGTCAAACATAGAGTTGAGACTCGGTAGATCACGATTATTCACGAGTGATTTCGATCGGCTTATATTTTTTCGTGTTTAGTGTACCTGACCTAACAAATGTCGCTGGATACAAGAGTGGTTTATCCATTTTTTAAAGTTAATCTATCATCTTGTCCTTATATGAATCCTGAATTAGATCCGTCGGCTTAGCACCAAAAATCAGTGTCGTCAGATGTTGTAACCGACGCGACACGCCACTGTTCGACACGACGATAGTTCTTCGCACCACAGACATAACCCTGACCCTACACCGTCGTATACAATTTGTTCAAAAAAAAAAAATTCAGTAAAATTGAAACATAATTATTTGATACTTACTCGAAATCTTCTATCAGTCAATTTTCTCAGTGTTTGGACTCCTGCTATATTGATACTTTCTACGGAGTGAAGTTCTGACCAAATGCTATCGGTTCGATAGCCATATTTTAGTATATCATTCAGAATGCACACGGTTCTGTCAAATGGAGCAGATACTATCTCGAACTTTTTAGCATTTTCGTCTTTCGGCAAATTGGCGAACACGTTCAAGAAATTTCTTAATTCATTGTTCAAATCTTCCCTTTGTTTCATTCCTGTAAGAATTTTGATTAGCTTAGCAATTGCACCTGATGCACGTATCTCGTATAGTGAGAGCTCGGTGTCCTCAAAAATTCTTTTTATGTTATTTAATGGATCGCAGTAAGGTGTAGGACGTTTGGGTTGGGAAGGAAGCACAGCAGTTACGGCTGCTTCCGTCGATCTTATGCGTCTCACCAAATCTTTCGCCTGCAACAGAAAAAAAAAAGCTGAAATTATATTATATTGAAAATGAGCAAGCGAAGCAATCGAACATTTTCTCTCTACATACAACAAAGAATACTCTCACATGAAAAATTCAATGCAAAATCCCACAATCTGTTATTATAAAAAACAGAAAAAACAAGCTTCAATTGCAATGCCACTTGAAAATATAATAGCATGTGTATCAATAATTTTGAGAGGGAGCCCTTGACCTATATTTTTTATTGCACATTCTAATAATACTCAGCTTGTCCAATCACGCCAAAAGCCAATTCCAACATCTTTTGAAACTTATATTAATTCAGAGGATGTATTGTTTTTCTTTTCTAGTTATGGGTGTTTTTCAATAGAGAAAAATGATAAATGTTTCAGACACCCTCATATTGATGAAACTGAGAGCATCCTACCCTGTGACTTTCAAAGGTTACTCTCAAACTTCTAACTAAATTATTCATAAAGAAATTTTGCGTATTGCGACAAATATCATAAAAGGAGTTTCATCCCAACATTTCTCACCACTATTTTTACGTAAATTTTTTTAGTCAGAATTACCAGGTGTATCGTGTAATCATCGCTCATCCACTTTTACATGCACATAAAAATGGACATTAAATTATTGAAACTGAGATTATGGAGAGTAATTTAAATGTAGATGTACTTGATCAACTAACTTTGGAATTAGCTGGTCTAGCCTGTTCTGTACGCCAACGCTACCTAGCACAAATCAAATGCGCTCCAAAAAATGGCGCCTGCTCCAGAACGTGTTAAGTTTGTAGTGCATGTGCCACCGAACGTTTCCGCTAGTATTTTGTAACAGTTGCCCAAAGGTCACGTCCGCTGAATGCGGCCTGTAATTCTCGATTTCAATGCGAGAGGAAAAAACCGACTCCACTTCCAATACATCGATGGATTAGAGAAAAATTCAGGTTCAAGAATGAAGAACTTACTGCAACTCAATATGATTATGCACGGAGATGTAAGGGGAAAGGCAGCTTTTAAATACCTTCTAACGCAGCTCCCACAAAAAGATGGATCAGTAGAACAGGACAAAATTTGTATCCGGAAGTAAAATACCCTCCCATTCGGATCTCCAGGGGAGGGTGCCTGAGCGCGTGAATCATCGTACAACCACCAATGAAAAGCACATAGCTTTTGCAGCATGGAACATCAGAACCTTGCTAGACAACCCCAGGGCCGACCGACTAGAGAGACGTACTGCCCTAATCGATAAGGAACTGCAACGTACATTCATTGCAATAGTTGCCTTAAGCGAGACACGCTTTTCGGACGAAGGTAGATTGGAAAGGCTTGCCGGAAGGCGAAATCAGACAACATGACGTAGGCTTTGCCATTGGAAACTACCTGGCCGCCAAACTAACCGAAAATCCAGTTGGCATCTCAGAACTTTTAATGGCCAGTATAAGCACCCACTTTGAACTCCTCTGACAACTTAAAGGATACCTTCTACGAAACACTCGTTGCTACATTAAGTAAAATCCCAAAACGAGAACGAATTATTCTCCTTGGAGACTTCAACGCCAGAATGGGCAGAGGTCGAGACTCAGAACTGTGGCCGGGAATAATAGGGAAACACGGCACAGATAGCATTAATTCGAACGGAGAACGTCGCTGGCTCTTTGTGCAGAACACAATCTATGCATAACGAACATTTATTTTATTACGAACATATATTTTATTACGAGACCCAATTCAAGGGGTACCTGGCGCCACCCGCGCTCTAAGCATTGGCATACTCTCGACTATGTGATCGTGAGAAGAAAAGCTCTGAAAGAGGTGTTGGTCACTAAGCCCAGAGCAGATCTGGAGTCAAAATTGCAACAATTACAGTGGCGTATCGTTGGTTAGCGTGGCCGGAAAGATACTCCAGAAGATTATGGCTAATCTTCTGATTCCAATCTTAGAAAAGATTTTACCTGAATCCAAGTGCGGCTTTCGACCAAATCGAGCTACGGTGGACCTAATTTTCACACTGCGACAGCTGCAAGAGAAGGCCCGTGAACAACAATCAAGGATCTATACAGCCTACATCGATTCAAGTAAGGCCATCGACTCGGTGAATCGGAGGACGCTATGGAAAATCATGGCCTGCCTTATAGTACCCGAAAAATTCTTAGCAGTGTGTAAAAGCCTTCATACCAACAACACCGCTAGGACACAGCATAATGGTTCTACAACCGACCATTTCTAAACCAACTCTGGCTACGTGGCTACGTGTTAGCGCCTTTACTGTTCAATATTTTCGCCATAGCTGTCTCGATAATCGCTGACATGACTATGCCTGTAAGAGGTGTTGGAATAAGATTCAGATTTGATGGAGGCCCAATTTACCTGAAGCGCCTCAGAGCAAAAACCCGTTCGAAGTTTATCAAGGAACTGCAGACGACTGCGCACTTATCGCTAGCAGCCCAGAGGATCTACAAATAATGCTGGACACCTATAAACATATATACGAAGCTTTAGGTCTTAGATCAATATCGACAAAACCAAAATCCTGGTAAGTCCCCCAGAAAACCTTCAAACACATATCAGCCTGGAAAATGAAACCCTAGAACAGGTCGAGCAGTTCAGATACTTGGGAAGCTTCATAAATACTAGGGCTAACCTAGACACGGAAATACACAACCGTATCAATTCGACATCACGGGCATTCTGGAAGCTAAAGGTCAGAGTGTTTCAAAATCACGACCTCAATCTGAAGACCAAGACAGCTGTTTACAAAACAGTTGTCCTCCCAACGCTTCTTTAGGGAAGCGAAAGCTGGACGCCTTACAGGCGACATATTAAACAGCTTGAACAAACGCAACAACGTCATGTAAAACAGATAATGCACATCAGATGGTTATACAAAGTTTCGAATGCAGAAGTCTTGCAACGCGCGAGTTGTAAGACAATTGAGACTCAAGTAACGAGTCAGATGGAGCAGCCACATTCTGAGGATGCAAGACACCCCAAAATAGCTCTGTATGGAGAACTGACAGAGGGAGCCCGGAAACCAGGAGGCCAGTATAAGCGGTTTAAGGATACACTACAGCTGTATTCGGGTTCGGCTTTCGGACAGTCCGAGAATGGTTCTAGAACTGCGCAGAGGATTTTATACTAGGGCGCAACAGTTTTGCGCAGTTTTAGAACAATTCTCGGACCGTCCAAAAGCCGAACCCGAAGAGACCATACATCAATCCGTAAAATCAATTAATGCCAATCATAACTAGGAGCAACTAGCGTTAGACAGGTCACAGTGGAGGTCTATGGTGCACAGTTATAATGGAGACTCGAGAAGAATACAGCGGCGGCCAGATCTGATTGGTGACTATCCATGCCCGGAGTGTGGAAGTATCTGTAGGTCACGGTTGGGTTTCTTCAGTCACAGGAGAGCACACAGTCGTAATTAGCCCTAGGAAATTATAAGTCTGTTCTTTTTTTTTAATGTCTTTTTGTAGATTTATTCCCAGTAACGGGATACAGCAATGAATGAATGACCTACCACTACTTAAGCGTTGCAGAGCATTATTGAAAATGATTTTGTTTGTTAGCTATTATTTTACATTAAATTCTGAACCCAGTTGAACCCGAAAAGTCCCATTTCCTGCCCTTCCTGAATGACACCGAAAAAATGAAAGGGGTGATTCTTTGAGAAAAAAGTGAATATTTGTTATGAAATTTTTTGAAAAACCTTCCCCTGGAAAATTTACACCCCTTTGAAGGTTAACAAAAAAATAAATTTTTTCATTTTCCCCGTATATTAGGCTAAAGACACGAAATTTGGCCAGTGATGGCGAATTTTCAATGCATCACTGGCTGTTCGTGAAAAATGTTAATAACTTGTTGAAAACATGATTATGGCTCTGCCCTGAAGAAGCAAATATATTTTGCGAAAGGTTGGCACTTAGCTATGGTTTGTTAATCAACCCACGAATTCCTAGTTCCCGTTAACCAATAGAAGTTATAATACCTGAAGGAAGTGAACCATCATAGATTATAATAAATGTTGGAAGTGACTGCGTTCAGCTTCCATACAAGCATATACTCTTCTCCTCATAAAAATGCGTGGGTGATGAGATGTTCCTGGTGAATTTTTTATCGTTTCACGCCCTGCTACAATGTGGTTTCGCAGATCATCGGTTTTTTCAACCAACTTTGGTATACCAAAGATTTCGGATATCCCCATATGCATAAATCCGAACGATTGAAGTCAGGGGAGCGGGCTGGCCATCAAGGCCAGCATGTATAAGTACTAAAATGGGATGGTGCACCGTCGCGTGCGTAAACCATAAATGTTTCCTAATTTGAAGGGAACCTCTTCGAGAAGAACAGGTAATTCTTCAAGGAGATGACGATAAGAGACAACATTTAAAATTGTAAAAACAACGGAAGGGCTTACATTTAGGATACGAGCTATTTTCCTGGTACCAGTTTATGGAGATTCATCAATTAAGTAAGGCTGCTTCTAGAGCTGCTTCTTTTTTAAAAATTATTATGTTCCCGCAATCATTGGTGAAAAGTTGTGTTTGATGAGGGTAATCTGAGTTGTGGATACTCTTCATCATAAAGTCTTTGTGCTTCCAATGCATTACCGTTAGAACGACCGTATGAGAAATGAATATCTGCTTTTTCTAAATTCGAATATGTATTAATATTTTCAATCAAATAGTAATAGTACTATTCTCTACAATATACAATCATAAAACTTGTGAAACAATAAGAATAACGGTAACAGAAAATGACAGTGCACAATCCTAGTATCGGTATTATTGTTTTTATGATTGTCATTGCAAAGTACAAACCAATAGATATTAAGGCAAAGCACCCTCTTGCTAGCTCATCTTTTTGAAGATGCATTGCTTTTTTTTCTCGGAAATGCCTAAGTTGTCGAAAAAATTTGAAGAAAGTTAGTTTATGAATTGGGCTTTTCAGCCATGTTCTTTTGAAAGGAAAATTTTCATCCAAAAAGAAGTGAGAAAAAATATAATACAGGTTAACTTTTTCAACCCTTTCTGAGCATACTTCAGGGTTGAAAAATTTCCAACATGTGTGATTTCATTGACAAATGATATTTACCACGTTTCGTGTCTTTAGCTTTAAATACAAGGAAAATGAAAATTGTTAATTTTCGGCGTTGTTGACATCTCAACAACACCGTGTTCCCATCGGAACACCCTGTATAAATAGAAGAACGTCAGAAATCTTCAATGGTGTAATGGATTCTACTTCTTTCATATTTTTGAAAACTCATGCAAAATAATGTGCAGTATTACTTCCAACCGTAAACGTTAGTTTTACCAATACAATTTACCTGATTCCTGAAAGGGATTTTCGATTTATCGTCAAGAGTGGTTTTTGTGTCTCGTCTCTGTGGAGGTTTTATCAGTCGAGTATTCACTTTTGCTGCATCTTTTGGTGGCTTCGGTTGTGGTAGATTTTCTGGTAGTGGATTTATTTGTGGAAAGTGTGGCAAGTGTGGCAGACATACTTGCATATATTCATCCACGTATATTGTTGTAGAATTTGTTTGTGTGGTAGTTTCTACTCTTATTTTTCTTTCTTCTCCTGGGAATTCTTGATGAACTGAAGATTTATCAAATGCCAAGTATTCCTGCGATAGAAATATGAAACTGAATAATTTGCAAGAATAATTAAAACCATGAAACATTCGTCTAGAACTGAATGGCTCCAGGACGAGAATAGAAAAGCCGTTGCTGATGGTGACTCACCTCTTCATTTTTTTCTCGGAATGCGTATTCCACTGTAGGTATGACTCCTTCCTTTCTGCAGGGCTCTTCATATATATCAGGAAATATTCTAAGGAATTCTGCAAGTGTTTGCATCGCTACTATTCCATTCTCACTGTCCTCATACTTATATATGATCTCGGTCAAATGTTGTACAGTTCCCACAGGCGTAGAATTCGCAGTGATGGGCATGATTCTGTCATGTTGCGTCCTAGTTATATTCATGACCAGAGACAGGAGGGCCTCCAAACACTGATATCGCTCAATGTCATAGAAACTATCATAAATTCTTTCATAGACCAACAAGTACGCGAAATGTGCAAAATTGGTCTTCAAACGGTATCCCCTACTCTTCTTGGTCTTCTCCAATTTAAGGACCTCATACACTTTATGATCCACGTATCTAATTCTCCTGAAGCAATAGAAATGTTGCTGCTAATTTTGTTCAAAGTCGGAATTTTTAAATTTCGACTTCAAACTCGGAATTTTATTTAGTTCCGATCTTCTGCAGGGTGCTCTACGACGACGTAGATCAGTTCCTACAATACAGTTTGCTTTTTTACAAATATTCAAATTCATTTAATACTAGGTGTTCTCACATTTATAATGAATGGATGATTATGTACATTTACCTGTGCCTATGTAACGACATATGGGAAACTAGTTTTTATAAAACATTCTGTATACGAGAAATGACCGAAGCCGTCAGGGAACAGCCTGTATAAGATTTTCATAATATGTACATACATACATTACATATGATCATGAAAGGAGAGCTGAATAATATCAACGATGTATTGCTGTATAAATAACAATCACATTCATCATAAACGTACGAACACACAATATAAATGAATTTCAGTATTCATTAACAGAAACACATTATTGCGAAAGCAAAACCTCTCATCAATCCTTCTTTATACATGGAGAAATAATCTATGCCGTCGTAGAACACCCTGTACATCTAGCATGTATCGGTTTCGAAGTGAATCAAATTCCGACTTCAAAGTCTGAATTTTACTAAATTCCGACATTGAACTCGGAATTTTGTTGAATTTAGACTTTGAATTCGGAATTTTATTAAATTCCGTTTAAACTCGGAATTTAACTGAATTCCCCATTCATTGATTTAATCTTGTTCATAGAAATCATAATACATACATAATACATAATAATAAATCATAATACATACATAATCATAATACATAATGCAGAGTGAGTCATCGACTCGTACAAATATTTCAACAGCAGATTCTTGAGGTTGAAAGAAACACTTTTTTCCTTGACCATTTCTTCCGAATCGGTTAGGTTTAAAAGATACAGGCTGTTGAAAAACCATAAAAAATTATGCTTTAGTTCTATCTTACAAACCGTTTCTATCGAATGAAATGAATTTCGGAATATAGTTTTTCCATTTATTTGATGAATCTTTTTCGAACACTGGATATCACCCACGTCTTCCGGTTTTCTCATTATGACCATTATGTACCTACCATAAAAATAACAAAAATTCAAAGAATACAAAACTCTTGAGAATAAGTTGGGCGCTATTTAATGAATATTTGAACGTTCTGTAAAATAAGTATTCCTCATATTATCTCGTATAATGCGCCGTTTTCGAGTAATTTTATGTTCAAAAATTGAAAAGTATCTGTGAATATTCGGAAAGTTGGGAACTTTGGCTGAATATAACTCAGTTTGAAAGATCCACAGATGTATGTAGTGTCATAGATTTAGCTTGTTATTTCGAAGGGAATTTTGTTTTTCCAGGGGTGGCATAGCTCATAATGAAAACTTAAAATGGCTATATCGTTTTATCAGGGCCAAATAGGAAAAAAATGGTAAAGGAAAAAGTGTTTCTTTTGACCACGACAGTCTACTGTTAAATTTATTTGTATTTGTCTCCACGACGCTCGAGTAAAACCCGATTTAGCATCGTCGACTCCCCAACTACTAGTTTGTTTTCGTAATATTATCGTATTTTAGGAGAACACTAATGACGATTACAAATTATTACCCAATATACAGTAATATGGCTCAATGCTGAATTCGTATTTCAAAAATAAGGAGCCGAATTCAAGCAGTTGGAAATATCTATTCAGAATTAAATTTGAGGCTCGTGCCCTCTTTCGATAGATGATAGATATCTGGTGGCCTAAAATGGTAGCTAAAATCCATTTGCGCTTGCTCTGTATAGTTCATAGCTGTTGTGAACCACTCTACGAACAAGCCTATTGATACTCTGGCGAATTGTCTATCAATCCACAGATAACAGAGTATCAATAGGCTTGTTCGTAGCTACCATTTCAGGGTAGCTAAAATCCATTTGCGCTTGCTCTGTATAGTTCATAGCTGTTGTGAACCACTCTACGAACAAGCCTATTGATACTCTGGCGAATTGTCTATCAATCCACAGATAACAGAGTATCAATAGGCTTGTTCGTAGCTACCATTTCAGGGTAGCTAAAATCCATTTGCGCTTGCTCTGAACAGTTCACAACCGTTGCAAACCACCCTACGAACAAACCTAATATAGATATCGATTGAAATTTATTCTGGGAGGATTCTGCATTTCTTAATAAACTTTTTAGGGTTTTCACTCCCCATCTCTGGAACAAAATCAATTAAAAATGAAATAAACTATTTGCTTCTGCTTGAATTCTTGCACTAATTTGTCAGGAGCAAATTAACTAAAAAAAATTGTTGCCTGACAATGAACTGAAAATAAATAACGTTGAAATTATAATTTTATGTTGTAAAGTTTCGGAGTCTATATCAGACTCCTTCATCAGACGAAAAATCTATTTTCGAAAATCTTCTGAATTTTGGCTTTTGTTTGACATTAATTGTCAAACGTTACAACATAAAATCATAATTTCAAACGTTATTTTCAGTTCATTGTCAGGCAACAATTTTTTGTAGTTAATTTGCTCCTGACAAATTAGTGCAAGAATTTACGCAGGAGCAAATCGTTTATTTCATTTTTAATTGATTTTGTTCCAGAGATTGGGGGTGAAAACCCTAATAAGTTCATTAAGAAACCCTATATAACCTAGAAACTCTCATATTCTTCAATGCGCAAAAAAAAACTATGTTTGAAGTTGATACTAGGTATACTCTAAGGCCCGGTACTTTCACCTTCGAATAAAGACACTGCATTGTAGAAAATGTAATAATTCCAACTAGAAGACGAATATTTCGTAAAAATTACACAAAGAACAATCATACATCCATCAGACTCTAAAAAATTCTACCAATAATGACGTACCGACATTCGATCTATATTCGTATTTGAAAAATAAACTCTTTTTCTTAAGTTTCAATGACAGATTTATTCGATGAATAACACTATCTGAAAGTGAAACAATATTTTTACTTATCCTAAGGCCCGGTACTTTCACCTTCAGATAAATTTTATTCACTGTCAATAAGTATCTGTCGAATAATTTCATATCTGAAGGATACCTTATTTCGGTGCTTTCAGATGAAATAAGACACCGCATTGTAGAAATTGTCATAATTCCAACTAGAAAGCAAATATTTCGTGAAAATCACACAAACAATAACCATACATCCAGAATCTAAAAAATTCAACCAATAATGACGTACCGACATTCGATCTATGACAAATAAAATCTTGTTAACGAGTTTCAATGACAGATTTATTCGATGAATAACACTATCTGAAAGTGAAAAAACTGCATTTTTACTTATCCTAAGAATAAGACTTATCTATCGAATAAATTTAGTTATTCGCACGTGAAAGTATCGGGCCTAAAAATAATACTTATCTATCGAATAAATTTAGATATTCGCAGGTGAAAGTACCGGGCCTAACTGAGATCAGAACCCTTTTAGAATTCCATCGAGAAAAAAGCTGGGCTTGTAGTAGAGTGGTTCACAACGGTTGTGAACTGTACCGGGTATCCCAAATTGCTGGATTTTGGCTGTTTCTGGTACTTCTGGACTAGATAGGTAAAAACTTTGAAAGGAGTCCAGGTCTCGATTTCCGAGAAAAGTCCATAACTGAAAACCGTTTCACGATATCTTTATTTGTCTTGAAGATATGACCAAATTTTGATATTTTGTCGACTTCGAAAATGTCGACTTCTTTATTTTCGAAAATATCCAAAAACGGTGAAAACTTTCTACAGGCACTTTTTCATTGGAAATATGATACCATATTCAACTTTTTTTTATCTCTTTACTAAGGGTGGAGAAAAAACAACTTCGTTATTTTAAATACGAATGCATTCTTTTTTTGGTTTCATATCATCAAAAAAAATAATTAGCTTTTCAAAAATATAAATATATTGATATATTACTTCCTAACACAAGGTGGCGGCGCTACCATGTCATTTGCTTCGTTCTATCCTTGTTCTACCGAAGGAAGTCCAATGATACTCTCTCGTTTTATTTTGTTTTGCGTTGATATCGAATGTCGATAAACGAGTTCAAAATATGAACTGGTCCATTTTGTCAGCTGTTAAGGAATTTGTGCTTTACAGTTCAATTTTCGTCAACATTTCAACAATATAGAATAAGGGTTCTAAGGAGGATTTACTGTTCCTCTTAAAGATAATTTCCGTTTGACAACTTGAATTCGTGAGGGGGATAATTCAATATTATTTAAAAAAAAACACAGTTGATTGGTGAAATATCCAATATATTCAGTTGACGGAAAGGGAATTTTCACTATATCTACTCAGGAAGAATATTTGAAGTAACAGACTCGAATAGATTTATGTATTTCTGATTCTCAATAAATGCTCATCATTCACATTACGTATTTCCAATACAGTTTCTTTGAAATATGGCTGAAGTTTCCATAAAACTTAGGTATATCGGTTTCATAGACTTATAATAACATGGACTCCGCCTTTTAGAGAGAGGTCGGTAGGTTGAATAAGATGGAGAGTTTGTGGGCAAGCTGTCAAAAGGTTATAGAACACAAGTTTATGCGAAAATTTTCTTTAATAAATTTTCAACAAGCTTCCGAGAAGACACATAGGAATTCCATAGCATTCCTTCGAAATGAATTAAGGCCAAAAAATATGTGAGTTTCATTCAAGAATAGATGTAATGAAAATAATAATCAACGTATCAACACCTTGTGGACAAAGTCTGCGAAAATTGTAAAAATTTTCCATAATAAATGTTCAACAAGCTTCCGAGAAGGCAAACAGGAATTCCTTAACATTCCTTCAAAATGGAAAATATAAAAATTATGTGAGTTTCATTCAAGAATAAATATAATGTGAATAATAATCAGCGTATGAACACCTTGTGGGCAACGTCTGCGTCACATAGGTGTTTATATCCATCATATGATTTTGACATTGCCCACACGGAATCAGTTCATCTCTTTCTTATTCGATTAGAACGCATAAGCTCTTCTCTCTTTAATGCACCCAACCTCTCGATCTACTGAAAAATCACGTGACAGTGAGTCCATGTATTATAAGTCTATGATCGGTCCCGAATATTCGTTCATCTGATTTGGTTCTGCTTAAAATTCCAACAACACCGAATTCTTAGCTGTAGCTCTTGATTGTACATACAGAAAACAGAACTTACTGAACGACATTTTGAATAAATGAATGTTCTACACCCCTTTCTCGAAACTAATACATTTTCACACACCAATAAAATAGCTTATAAATACAACATATTCGTACGTCGTAGGAAAGTATTGAAATTATTTTCAAATATCAAATGACAATGCTCTGTCAAATTCTAAACAGCGCTCCTACAGTGGGAAAAACGAAACTGATCCCATATCCCCACGAAATTAAAAACAAAATCGAATCAGTGAATACACCAGAGTTTTAGACATCTTACTCAAGGCAAAATCACCATTTCAGTAAAATTTGCATTTTTGATAGAATTCTATGAAACCATTGACCACAAAATTGTCCACTACCCATGAATCCCCATCTCTATGATACGAATTGAAACTTTCCGTTCATATAAGTTTAAAGTTATATGGATATAGATGAAGTGCAGATCAATAGTGATGGGCTATTCAATAGACACAATGAACATTATTGATCAAACCAAAATGAAAATATTTGTAGACAAATAAACAGGCAAGGACGGTTTGGATTCAATGTATGGCTTGCAATTGTGAACGGAAGATTTCTGGGACCTAAAATATATGAAGAAAATTTGGATACGCGGTCTTATTTGAATATTTCAGAGAATTCTGTTGAGGATTATATTGACGAAATTCCTCTCAGTAAATCAAGGTGGCTTTCTTATCAGAAGGATGGCGCACCTGCCCATAATTCGCAACGAACTAAAATCAAATGGAATAGTTTATTCGAGAATCAGTGGATTGGAACGCATGGTCCTATTGCCTGGCCAGCAAGGTCACCAGACCCCAATTCTTTAGATTTCTTGGTGTAGGGAAATGTAAAAAATAAAATTTTCAAGACTCCAGTCATTAATAGGGCTGATTCAGAGCAGAGACTCAGGAACGCCATCAGAGACATTTAACTAGTTATGCAGTTGAATTCAGTGAATTCTGTTAGAAGAAGTTATATTAAAATTTATCATAGACATTCTCTTCGATATTTATTCCTATTCATGAAAATCACGAATTACATGATTTTATTGAAGTTATAGGTGTTTCAGCTAACAAATGAAATTATATGAACGAAAAGTTTCAATTCGTATCATAGAGATGGAGATTTATTGGGAGTGATCAATTTTGAGGACAATGGTTTCATAGAATTCTATCAAAAATGCAAATTTTACTAAAATGGTGATTTTGCCTTGAGTAAGAGAAAATATATCAACATATTTATATTTTTGAAAAGCTAATTTTTTTTGGATGATATGAAACCAAAAAAAGAATGCATCCGTATTTAAAATAACGAAGTTGTTTTTTCCACCCTTAGTGCAAGAGAAGAAAAAGTTGAATATGGTAACGTATTTCCAATGAAAAAGTGGCTGTAGAAAATTTTTACCGTTTTTGGATCTTTTCGTAAAAAAAGAAGTTACGGCACATTTTCGAAATCGCCAAAATATCAAAATTTGGTCATATCTACAAGACAAATGAAGATATCGTGAAAAGGATTTCATTTATGGAGTTTTCACGAAAATCGAGTCCAGGACTCCTTTCAACGTTTTTACCTACCAGAAACAGCGAAAATCAATCAATTTGGGATACCCTGTACAGAGCAAGCGCAAATGGATTTTCGCTACTCTAAAATGGAATTGCTTGCTCTCTACAGTTCAAAACCGTTGCGAACCACTCTACGAACAAACCTGCTATTTGTTCCGTACACTGGACGGATTGAATCGAAAACTGAAGACGGCTTGGTACCTAGCTAAATTTCAAAAATTTGTTGAATCTGGTTCACACAATGGAGTAGCCGCCGTTAGGTTGTACTAAAACCTAAAACATCTAGTCACAGACACGAACTTAATATATCATCTAGAGTAAAGTAAATTTCAATCAACTCTTCCAGCTGCAAAATAATCACTCACCTGAATATGTAGGTCGAATGGTCCAGATATGTCATATCGTTAACAGAAACTTCACCTATTGAATCCGATTCGATGATGAGAACTTGTTTATTTCTGTCCGTTGTACGGTTTCTTTCTATCTCGTAATTCACTATAGGTGTAAAGGGAATCCAAATAGTGTCAAACTCCCTTTGCCATTGCAGGGTTTCGATATTTCTGATTGCATTCCGCCTAAGCAACTTGTTATTGTTGTATTCTTCTGGTAGATTTGGCAGCAGCGCCCAAACAAGCGTGACCAGATCCATTTTGTGAGTCTCGGCGCTGAAAAATACCATGTACTTTAAGAAATTCCAGAAAACATATTAATTTCGATCAAATACTGGAAATACTCCATTTAAGTATGCGGCATACATATGAGTGTTTCTCATCTTAATAAATTTCATCCATTTTGACGTTAAGAAACGACATTATACAACCCATATCTAGCACCAAGAGTAAGTTGATGTTTATCCATTCAGTGAAATAAAAAAAAACTGAAATCCAAAGTGAAATAAAACGGCAGGAGAATGACTGGAAAAACGTCATCTCACTCATCTGGCTGTTGTTGCTATGGATTGATCAATGCGCAAGCAACAATCAATCAAGTATATTGCAATTTATGGCTATGGTGAATTAGCCAAATAAAATAATAGTTATAGTAAACGACAAGAACCACAATGCATTTTTTCAACAAGAACCAAAAGAAAAGATTCAAATTGACGTGGAGTAACTGATGCCCGTTTTCACCAACGATCCCTAAATTTTAAGGAATACCTAATCCCATTTAAGTGACTCCTAGCAACAATTTCGTTTTCACCAACGTATAGGGAACTCTTAAGTGCTAGGGGACACCCTAAATTATACCTAAATGCCCGAAAGTAGATCCCCTATCGAATCCCTAATAAAGTGACAGCGGATTTTGACATGTCTACGATACGAAAAAAGAATTTTTTGAGAAAGGGATAATTGTTAGTCGTGAATTTGTGGAAATGATCCCTCTTCGAAATCCCAATCATCAAATTTTGAGGGGTTGTTTTGAGATTTGTGTATTAATTTGAAAACACGGTTGTTTGGGAAGTGATTGAACTAAAAACCCCTTCACAGTGATATCTTCTAAAGACCAATTTCTAGCAGATGAACAATAATATTTGAGAGCTCTCAAGAGTAGAAATTACTCGAATACCATAAAGCAGAGCTTGTTCTTAGGAATACATAGAAGCAGTTGTGTTGAAATTGTGTGAAAAATTTTGAACATATACAGTTTATGAAAAAATGCAGTCATGTTGAAATTTGGCGATTCTTTATATCTCGAGGAGGATGTTAGGTGGCACCATATAGAATGATTTGTATGACTATCAACGCAAAGGGAATATTGCATTTATGTTTCTGTCTTTATGTGATTTATTAAAAAAAAAAAACTAGTACGGAACTATTTAATTAAGATGAATATTTCTTCCTATAGAAAAAAAGTTGAGTGAATTATTATCAATAGGAAATTGAATATTTGGGAAAAATATTGAACAATATATAGAAATCAGAATTTTTTATTGATATGCTTGAGGAGAGTACTGAAAGTTGGGTAATCGACATTAACACTTCACATAAAAACACTTCAACTGTTGTTGAAATATGCTTCAAGTGTGTTTCTGAATATACCATTCAATCCAAGAAAGAATATACAACTTTGTTCTATTCTCATCTTTCAATCTTCACATTATATGAGCACATTCTGGAATACATCTTTTCTTCTCATGAATCTTTCCATTTGGAATATTTCATATAGTTAACTGCCGAGGTAACTCCTTTTTTGATCTAACTTTTTGTCAAGATTCTGTCAAGAATTTGGTGTGTACTGAACTTTATTATGAAATGAATTTGAATCATTTTTCGAAGATATCCACTTCCACTTTCTGTTTTTAGAACTACAACGACCGGTCAATGTCAGGAGCACAGGTATGTTTTCGAAATACTGTTGAAATCTGATACGAAATACATTTCTTTTTAATTTATTATAGGGAAACAATGAATATAGGGCACAGGACATTGGAATATTTCAGGAGAATATAAACGGAAATCTGTTTGCAAGTCATAAAAAATCGTGCGATTCGGTGAACCATTACGTCTGTACCCTCGTAGCCAAATTTCGTAGCTACGAAATCCATCCCTTTCCTAGATAAGTTTTCCTTAACAAAGTGTACCTTTGTGCGGTGAAAACGAATTTATATTGAGGACAGAGTTAGGTACTCCCTAAAGCTAAGGAATACTTAGATAGGGGCTTGTTTAGGGATCGTTGGTAAAGACGGGCATTAGAGTATCCGACAACCGATTCTTCTGCAAAGTGATGATTTCTTTCATAGCACATCAAACAGCGAACTAATTCAAACGTGCAGAGACTTTTGCATTGCTTTCTTGCCTCTCGTTAGTCAGTAATACTTTGTCTGAATAGTATTCAGTTATAAAATCAGATGTTGAACTGTGTGAGCATTTTTTCCGCAGAACACTAAGAAACTCGTTCCAGTATTTTTTTAATATTATTAGAAATATGAATAAAAATACTTACGATGTATGCCATTTCTCGTCAAGGTCTAACAAAGTCTTAGCAATTCCCATTTCCATAAGAGCCTGTGAGGCAGAGTCGCTATGAACTGCAATAATGGATAAAATCTCTATTATTTTGTGAGTGTCAGGCAGTCCAAAAACATCTTCTCTCAGCATTTGATAGATTTCCCCCACAAAGGAGGGGGAAGTGAAACCATTGACTAGATCTGGATCATTCATAACTGCGCCGTAAATATTTCGCACATACGAAATTATATTATCCCTGAATTCGACATCTTCCTTTTGATTCGTTCGCGGCAAATCCTGGAAGAACTTCGTGAGGAATTTCTGCACCATATGAGGACGTTTAACATTGATGATTCCCTTGCTCTTAGACAGCAAAAATAAAATATTTCTTCGTGTTTTCTTTGGCAGCAGACCATGAATTCTAATGCAAAATTCCAGTACTTTCTGAAAAGATTAAAATCGTGATTATCGGACCATTTTGAGGAAATGTTCATAGTAGAGTCTAAGGCCCGTTTGCACCAATACCCCTTAAAACGACTACTTAACTAAGTGTCGTTTAAAGTTGATGGACGCTTAATTTTATTCCCAGTTCCTCGACTGCGAACAATGTTCGAGCAGCTTGTTTTCGGCATGGATATAAACTATAAAAATTATAAAAATATAAAAATTATAAGCAGCTGCTTAATTTAAATTGCATTGTTATAGAATAAGTGGCCCAATGTTACAACATGAAAATAATAGAAAGCCAACAATAAGAGAAAAAAATTTCTTTACATTATTCTCTGACCATATCATTGCAATATCATATAATTAACATGCTTTTCATTTGCTGCCACTATAAATACCGTAATACGTCTTCCACTTACGATTACCAATACTAAAAAATAGTATAAATAGATATTGATTGGGGCTGACTTGGACAGTGTCAAACAGTGCCCCGTAACACAGTTTCATACGGCAAACCGTATCAAAATGTCGACTGTGTCTTTTAGGTCACGGTTTAATACTTAATACTCAATAGTGATTTGTAACTAAACATTTAATGAATAAAGGATAACTTCTTACCTAAATATAATACGTTCGGAAAGAAATTGAAAATTTTTAAACGATTTCTTGGGCACGGTACAAACTGCGGCATAGACAATGAGCTTGAGAGCTTGATAAACGCGTATAACAACATCATAAAAGTGAAAGACAGAGACGGTGATAATATGTGCATTGTAACAGTTTACCCCGTGTAACATTGTGCCCCATCTTACACTACATCCTTTATTTTGAACAGTTCAACCTTCCATGAAAAACCTTCTTTTAAAAATACCCTGTAAATTTATTCAGTTTGTACCTGAGAATATAATATAAGTGGTCCTTTATTGACCTATCTCGCTTATGCACTTTACACTGAGGCTAAAAAATAAACTGATGTTTTTTCAGCCAAACATCAATTTGAATCAGAGAATTATGGAATTATCTATATCGAGAGGAAATCTCTTTCAACCTCAAGAAAGATTTTTAAATTAAAAAATAATGACCGATTTTCAAAAAAAGATTTTTCTCAAATATAGGGTCTTCCTACATTCTATATATACAGGGTGTTTTCAAAGGTGAGGTTCTTTTTGACAGAAGGTAGAAAGCATCGAAATGAGTCATTTCACCAAAAATTGTCTATATGAAATATTCAAAATGACTGAGCTACAATCCCTAGTGGTTCGACAAAATTTAATTAAATTTCATGTACGGGACTCTGGAAGGTGACTCCAGCATCAGAAAAACGAAACAAAACGTGAACATATTATGGCTTATGGCTTGACCAAAGATTAGAGAGAATCTCAAATTTTTCTAATCTTTGGGCTTCACAATAATTGAAATTAGCCATTTCATAAAATCGTGTTACTAAATAATGAGAAAAATTCGGCAAACCTAAGTTGCCATTTTCATTCCCACGTAAAAATCGAACTAGCCAATATCCTAAACTATACGTGCATTTGCACGAGATAAGTTTTTCCCCTTGCTTTGAGATGATTCTGATAAAAAATTATCTGGGATCGTATTAGGATCTAAACTAAGCAGCAAATAAAGTGGAACAGCTGAAATATTACCAAGTTTGACTAGTTATAACTTTGACATCACTTTAATGATGTTCGATTTTGACCCCGAGATGCAATGCTTTATCTTTCGCCTATATGCCACTGGCACAGGGTAATTTTTTTTCCAATCTCTTCTTGTTTTATAGGGTGTGAATGTAAAGCCGAAAATTTTCGTTTTTTGAAGAAGAATTTGAGAATATAAGAGGTGGTTACAAAGCTTTTTTGGATGCTGGCTGGATTGTTAGGTCAACATCTCTGGATGTCTTAGCCACCTTTTGGTCACAAGGCGTTGCTATGGAAATATCGCCATTCTGGGCAATCACTTCTTTTTCTCGAGAGTCTTGCTATAACTTCAACATTTCTGCGCAATTCTTAGTCTTTAGGCAACTGGTCCGAAGTATTTTTTCATCAAGTTCTTCTTGTTGTACAGGGTGAGAATAAAGATGCGACGCATCTTTTGGCTGAAAAGTCAGAAACACTGAAGGCCTTAGGAATCTCTCCTATTGTATATAATAAAGACGAATTTTTCGAGAAAAATGAAATCTCATGCAATAGCCATACAATATCGTTATTGCCACATCCACGCAATGTATAGAGAAAATGGGGAAAACGTCCAGACGTCATGGCTTAACAATCCACCCAACATAAAGAAAATCTAAAGCTACATTCACAATCAATTCACGGGCCGAAGTGCACTTCGGCACGGAAGCTTAGCAGATGGCGTTTTCCGTTACCATTCACAATGAAATTCAAGACAAAATTTCTTGCAAGTTGCAAACTATCAATTTGGCAAGGAATTTCGTGCCGGCTATAGATGATGCTGATGCTTATGTTTGGATCAGTTACATTTTTGATTCATTTGAGTATTTGGTTCCAAGATTATTGCGAATGGTAAATTTCGTGCCGAAGTGCACTTCGGCCCGCGAATTGATTGTGAATGCAGCTTTAATAAGAACCCCAATATTTCTAATCAATCTTTCAGAACACTTCTGAAACTACTCTCAAAAATCTCGAAGTGGCTGAAAGAACTTGCTTGAGAAAAATTACTAAGATCAGACACCCTAACAATCCGTTTCACAATCCACCAAATCAACTTTTGTATGAAGCAACAGAAATAGAGCCTATATTGTCAAGATTGCGGGAACAGAGCAAAAAATTCATCAAGGGGATTACTAATAAGACTATAATAACACCACTAGTGCACCAATATGACACAAAGAGCCCACCAAAGGCCAAACTACCAGCACTACCAATTTATGAACATCCAATATCATTGGAATAATTTTTTTTTTATACAATGGATACAATTAATAAATTATAAATGTAATTGGCAGGAAGACTTCGGTCGATAGCCATTTGATGATTTTTTTATTATCAATAAGGTTAATTTCTCTCTCTCTCTCTCTATTTCTAAATTCCTATCCGAAAAACTGAAATTTTTCGCTTCTATATGTTGACACCCCGTACAATAACAGGAAGTTGAAAAAATACACCCTGCGCCAGTTACCCAAAGATTAAGTATGGTGTTTCACGTTACTGACAAAAAATTCACATCGGCGAAAAAACGTCGGAGTTTCAATATAAACAGGTGATTCCATAAAATGTCGTTATTTCTATATAGGGCGCTCTAATATTCTCAAATTCTTCGCCAGAAAACCAAAATTTTTGTTTACATTCTTACATTTTGTGGGTTGGGGCGCGGCATCAGAGAATCATTTGAAAAGATTGCATATAGTTCAGCAAACAATTCTGAAAATAATGTTACGGAAAGAGCGTACTTACCCTACTGTTATTCAAGGTAGCACACTTATTAGATCTTAGTTAGAAGGTTGTACTTCTCTAGAGTAGTAACATTTTATTTCAAGGATAAATCTTACTTGGAACGACAAAGGCCATCCCACGGGTATCAAACAAGAGGTCTTGAAGCCTCAAAATTGAAAATGAAACCTGCGAAGAACACTGGTGGCCTTAAATGTCTTGCATTTTTGGGGCCTAGATTCGTCAATAGTTTGCCTGAGACGATTTTGGGGGCACCTTCTTTCAGGTGCTTCAAACGTAAAGTGAACTCATTTCTGCTTGGCGATGGCGCACATGTGGTGAATGATTTTTTCTCGAATTGAACTCCACCAACTATACAATAGCTAAGTAAAGTAGCAGTATAGATTGCTTCCATTCTTTCTGTTTTTTTTTATGATGTGTTTGAAAAATTATTTCCATTCCCATAGACAGCGTTGAGCTTTATGGGTTTTATTTTGTTTCATTTTTTTTTAGTGTACTGAGTACTGTTTGAAAGAGACAAAATAATTTAGGAAGAAATTGTATCCTTTTGTACACGGTGGGCAAAATTGGTGATACCTGAATTACAACTTTTTCAACCCATCGAGATAGAGGAAAATGCATTGCACATTACGGTCGTCCTTTTTCGAGAAACTATTAATGCCATCAACTGCATTACTCTATCTTCTTTTGATTTCGAGTAATAGGTCAAAATTAAAATTTCAACTTTGGTCATTATCTCCATTTCTGTTCGAGCTAGGATGTTGAAATGAAAACTTTATACAGACACTTTTTTGACAGCAATCCAGTGGCTTACTATGATTTTTTCCAACAGGTATATTTGCTGACCTATATCATAAAGATGTACTTTTTTCTTACGGAAACAGTAGTTTAAAATGACTTAGAAAGACTGAGGGTGATGCATAATGTATTTCTGAAACGATAAAAAAATGGTGATTCTTCCTAAGTCATTTTGAACTACTGTTTTCATAAGAAAAAACACAACTTTATGTTATAGCTCAGCAAATAAACCTGTAGAAAAAAATCATAGTACGCCACTGGATTGCTATCAAGAAAGTGTCTGTATAATGTCTTCATTTCAACATCCTAGCACAAACAGAAACAGAGATAATGACCAAAGTTGAAATCGCCTAAGTTTAAACTTTGGCCTATAACTCAAAAACAAAAGAAGATAGAGGAATGCAGTGATGGCATTATAAGTTTCTCGAAAAATGACGACATCAATGGTACATTCATTTTTCTCTATCTCGTTGGGTTAAAAAGTTGTAGTTCAGGTATCACCAATTTTGCCCACTCTGTACACTGGAGACAAATAAACATAAGGACTATAGCCTTGCGGCTTTCACACTCCCCTTCAGAGGAAAATTCACTTATCCCAGATATCTCAGATATCAAAAGGATTAAGCTCTGTTGGAGCCCTTACCAGGTTTTCGGGCTCGTGGTGGTGGTCGGGACCGGGTCGCTCCTCGCCTCCCTGCTGTCGGTTGGATTCCTGCTCCACCCGCACTTCCTGTCGGAGCAGATGGTGTTCCTTTTGCATTTCCCCATTTGCGTACAGTTCTCGCCGTTCCGAGCAGTACCGCCTTCTGCATGACTCTATAAATATTTTCGTCCAACTGAAGTTTCCTCAAGTTCTCTAGTAGTTTCTTCGGTATCAGGCCTGTAGATGAAATGACAATAGGGATGGTCTTGATATCTTTCAGCTTCCACTGTCTTCTGGTTTGTTCCTCGAGATCTCTGTATTTTGAGATTTTTTCAGTGTGCCTATCTAGAAGATTGTTATTATTTGGAATTGCCACGTCGATGAATAGTGCTCTGTCCTCATCCTTATTGAGCAATATGAGGTCTGGTCTATTGTGGGTTATTTTCCGGTCTGTGAGAACCGTGCGATCCCAGTAGATCTTGTGATGCTCATTTTCCAACACAGCTTCCGGATGGAAATTGTAATAAGGAACCTTTTTCGAACTTAGAAGTTGGTGTTTTGATGCCAATTCTTGGTGAAGAATCTTGGCAACAGCATCATGTCTATTTTTGTACTCCGTGCCCGCGAACTTCTGACATCCCCCGGTGATGTGCTGGATAGTTTCATGTGTTGCACAGCCATAACGACAGCTTTCGTCCGCCACTGAGGCATCCTTGGCGATATATTTCATGTAATTTCTTGTTGGAATCACCTGATCCTGGATGGCGAGTATGAAGCCCTCTGTCTCAGGAAACAATCTTCCGGAAGTCAACCAGTAGTTCGACGCAGATATGTCGACGTAATCATGGTTGACCTCGTTCTGGTGCCTCCCATGCAAAGGTTTGCCAATCAGTTTCTGCATTTAACTTTCTGCAGAGTGTTCGACGGTTTCCAAGTGATCCTGTTGTAGCTTTAACGGTGTAGAACTATCAGCAACACAAACTACTCGATGGAGTTCTGACGAAGCACCCTTGCTCAGGAAATATTTTCGAAGTCCTTCAATTTCCTGGAACATATGGTTGGACAAATCAACAATTCATCTACCCCCAAGATGTCGTGGCAGCTCTGTCCGTTCTATTGAGCTTTTGGGGTGATGTTCATTGCGTTTAGTCAGCATCGTCCTTATTTTTCTCTGTAAAGCTGCTAAATTATTATTATTATTATTCACACCCTGTTCGACAAGAACAGATTGAAAAAAAAATAACTCTGTGACAATGGCAAATAGGCAAAGTATAAGTGTTTACATTTCGGGGTGAAACATTATCATCAGAGTAATGTCGAAGTTATAACTAGCCAAACTTAGGTAATTTTTTAGGTGTCCCTCTTCATTTGCCGCTCAGTTCATTTCAGTAAACATGTACTTATAGGTGATTTTCGGTAAATCGCTTTATTTTGAACAGTTTTATCTTCTGTTAAAAAAAGCCCCACCTTCAAATACACCCTGTATATATTTTTTTTTTCGAGGTATTTAATACTTACGAGACTCCTACGTTGCGACAAACCGTAATCGGGAGCGCCAAGCATCACTAGATCCAAGGAAACTTCTATTATTTTAGGCGGACTGTGTCTCTTGCAATTCATGTATAGCACGTCCATGCAGACATTACCATCAACCCGTACTGTCGTGTTCTGCTGCAAATGCTTGAGGAAAATGACTCCATTGTGAATCATCTGAAATTTATAATGCGATTTTAACTCCGTCCAACGTGATAAACATTGATGTTTTGTTATATTCACACCATTTACGAGCTTACAACGTAGGGAAATTGGTTTTTTAATAAGCTCGTACACACATGCTTCAAAACGCAACCTGTATTGAAGTATCAAAAATAATTATAATAATAATATGTTATTTATTAATGGCACCACCATACAGGGGGAGTATTTGAATCGTTCAAATATTTTAACAGTAGATTCTCGTGGTCAAAGGAACCCTCTTTTCTATACCATTTTTTCCGATTGGGCCCTGATAAAACGATATAGCGATTTTGTTTTCCTAATAAGATGTGCCACCCCTGGAAGAACAAAATTAAGTTCAGAATAATAAGCTAAATCTATGACACTACACATCTGAGGTTGTTTGAACACAGTTGCATTCAGCCAAAATATCCGATTTTTCAAATTTCACAGATAATGTTTAATTTTCGAACATTACTCGAAAACGGCGCATTATACGATGAAAAATGAAGAATACTTTTTATTTTATGATACTTTCAAATATAAATTAGACAGCGTCCTACTTAGTTTCAAGAGTTGGGTTCTTTGAATTTTTGATATTTTTATGGTACGTAATGGTCATAAAGAGAAAACTGGAAAATGTGAGTGATATCTTATGTTCGAAAAATATTCATCAAATAAATGAAAAACTATATTCCGAAATTCATTTCATCGATAAAACTGTGTGACAAAGAAAGACAAATAATGTACATCAGATGGTTCTCCAAAGTTTCAAATGCAGAAGTCTTGCAGCGCTCGAGTTGTATAACAATTGAGACTCAAGTAACGAGGGCCCGACTCAGATGGAGCGGCCCCATTCTGAGGATGCAAGACACAAGACTCCCCAAAATAGCTCTGTACGGGCAAATTCACAGAGGGAGCTCGGAAACCAGCAGGCCAGTAGAAGCGGTTCGAGGATATACTGCATCAATCCCTAAAATCAGTTAATGGCAATAGCGTTAGACTGATCACAGTGGAGGTCTCTGGTCCACAACTATAATGTAGACTCGAGACGAATACATCGGCGGCCAGATCTGGTTGGTGACTATCCATGCCCAGAGTGTGGAAGGATCTATAGGTCACGGTTGGGTCTCTTCAGTCACAGGAGGGCACACAGTCGTAAGTAGCCCTAAGAAATTATAAATTCGATCGCATCGATAGTCGGGTTTTTTAGTCTTCTTGAAATTTATTCCCTTGGTCTCAAGAATCCACTGTTAAAATATTCGTACGAGTCAAAGACTCAGCTGTTTGGAACCATTCAAGCAGGTATACAAACATTTCCATTGGCATCTTGCTCACAATTATTGTAATATGTAAATACATGGCACTGAAACCAAAAAACTGAGGAGTTGCAGAGAAATTCAAAATAACTCTCTTCAGGAAATTTACTCTAGTAACCCTAGATATATCGCAAACATAAATGTGTTACAAAAGAAATTGTACTGAAAGAGGCAAGAGGTCTGGATTCATAGTAAACCTTATATTTCAACCAAAGATGACGATGTTAAAAATTGTGTTAGGATCTTTTATTTATTCTTTTTCATTTCCTCTATCAATTTTTTTGCAGCTATTTTGAACATATATTCCATCCCGAATATTACCCAGGTGACCAGTAACATATCTGTTATGTTTTCTGGGGAGATCGAATGGGGAACTTTGTTATGTGTTATTTTTCTGTAACCATTACGTGTCTGATACGATATTTGGGATGTACCTGTGCTGTATCCAAATTATATCCACAATTTGTGAATTTCATGTTTCCGCTCCACGATATCTACGTAACATATTTGTAACATTGTTCTTTATTTGCCATGTATAATTTTAAGGTCATGAACAGAGCATGACACCATAACCGTTTTAAATACCGTCTAGGGCGCTGTAAAACGTAAACAAATATGGAGGATTGTGAGAAATGCTATTGATACTGCTGACGTTTTGATATGTATTTATTATCATTTAGACGTTTTGTCATATGAATAGGTGATTACTGAAAGTGAAGTGCACATAGTTTTATTAATCTATGGAAGTGCAGATATTGAACGTTTGATTAGTTATTTGTGTGCCATAGTGATTTTCCACTGAAATGGTGAAGTACTGAGAAGAAAGTGCTATGGATATCGAACTGTAGGTCAATAAATCATTTCTCGTATTTTCATAGCAGTCCTATGAATCATAATAGGCTATGTTTTCATTATATCCAGCATATAAAAATTATATTTAATAATAAAATATATCTCATATCTAGAAATAAATGAATAAATCATATATATTTCGAATTTCTTCAGAAAGATATGCAATATGCATATAGCATTCTTCTCATTCTCACAACGCATAACATAGGCACAATTTTTCTAAAAACTTTTTGACCTAAGCCAAAAGATTAGTGAACTGTTGATCTTTTTATGAAATGCATGGAAGTGCAAAGACCAGAAAGACCTGTCCTAATCTTTTTTGGAGAACAATCATGAACCCAGCAGTTTTCATGATGTAATTTATTCTTTCTAGTTCTATTAATTTTTAGACATCAATTTATGAGAATGTATTGTTTTTGAACATGAGTTCATTCGTTCACATACATCACCGAACTGATGTGATATGTTTTTGAATTTTCTTTTCAACAATAATTGATAAAAACATACTATTTGAAAAATCAAAATTCGAGTTCAATAGTATAGCAATAGGTTATATTAATTTCCGTAATTTTTCATCTTTTTGTTGAAGCATCCTCAATAACAAATGAAACATAATAATCATAACACATGAAGGTAATATGTATACAGGGTGTTTCATCATAAACTGGACAAACTCATATGACGTGTAGAGAACATCGGGAGAATCATTTTTTTCTTATGAAATATTTCCCGTTTTCGAAGCATAAGGGAGATACACGGTGTTTAATGTCATTTTCGAACGTTATTATATTGAGTGTGGTCGGTTATGTATAAGACTGGAAGTAATGGTTTCTTGTCATATCGTAGTATTTTTGGATGCTTCATTCAGAAATGGTGTAGAGCACCGAAAAAAAAATTACAAAATGGCGGAAAACCTGCAATGTTCGTGATTTTTTTTTTCGGTTGCCAAATTGATTTTCATTTCCTAAATTAACACAATTTTTAAAGGATATCTGTTAAAAATTTTTTTCAGAAATCGAACACAACTTTTTTTTTACATGTCTACAGCGAAAAAAAAATTTCACTCGAAATTGATGAAATTTTTCACGATTGTACTTACTCTCATACCTAACACGAATATCAAAACAGAATCGAAAAATATCAAACGGTTTCGTTTTTACAGCCATTCAAATGTCCCGTTCGAATATCTGAAATAATAAAAAAACATGACACAGCTTGTGTTCTTAGGCCCATAATTTTTGAATTTGTATGTCGAAACATTTCAGATTATAAAATGAATTTAAAAAAAATCAGTGAAACTTCATTGAGAGTCGAACTCCCTACTCTGAGTTAAGTATTAATGTGAAATATGAGTCTGTTCTAAGGTTCTGAGTATACATATTAATTTTCGTTGCCGAGCAACAGTAGCTGATATAATTTGACAGGGTATTTGAATTTTACTGAATAATTCGAGTATATTGAAACGATTTGTATGCAAACGAAAATGAAATATTCACTTTTAGAAAAAAATGATATGGTTCAGGCTTATTATGAAGCGAATTCCTCAGGGAGAAAAGCAAGGGAAATTTACGCTCGCAGATTTCCAAGCCGAAACGTTCCTAATTTTAAAACTTTCATAGAAACAGTGCGTAAATTACGTGAAGAATGTATTCTTCACCGCAAGAAGAAGGAAACAATCCGAAATAACGAAGAACGTATCCTGGATTTAGTGAGTGAAAATCCGATGGTATCAACGAGAACTCTAACAAATCATCCAAGTGTGAATAAGAGTAAATCCACTGTATGGAGAGTTTTGAAAAGAAATCGCTACCATCCGTACCATTTCCATTCATGTCAAACCTTAGAAGAAGGTTTCTTCAACAAAAAAAATAATATAATATGGCAAAGGGAAAATCCACATGCAACAGTAGCAAAAAATAGCCAGAAGAGATTTTCTGTCAATGTTTGGGCGGGAATGAAGGATGGATTCATTATAGGACCGTACATTCTTCCTGAAACATTGACTGGAAATGGCTATAATCAATTTTTGAGGGAAACTCTGCCCGATCTATTGGAAGATATTCCTTTGAGTCACTTTCAAGGAATATGGTACCAGCATGATGGTTGCCCTGCTCACACAGTGAGGAGTGTACGAGAATTTTTAGACTCTCAATACCCTCGCCGATGGATCGGCCGATTGGGACCTGTCGCATGGCCTCCTCGTTCTCCAGATCTTACACCTATGGATTTTTATTTCTGGGGTCATATGAAGAGTCTTGTTTATGATAAGCGAGCTCCAGTGACTTCGAGAGAAGAACTGATTCAAAGAATCGAATCAGCCGCCGAAGAGATTCGCCGAAACCCGGAAATGGTTCGTTCAGCGGTGGATAGTGTGGCGAAAAGGGCGAGAAAGTGTATCCTGAAAAATGGCAATATTTTTGAGAACGAATTATGAATAAATTTTATACTAATAGGTTTTTTTTGTTGCGTTTGTGAAATTGTGGAATTATTCGTAGAAATTTCCGCAATAATGCCATGCCATTAATATCTGGGAAGTATTAACCGCCAATTTCTACTCAAACTGCATAAATTGGTTTCAAGATAGTTGCAATATTATATTCAGTTAAATTCAAATACTCTGTCAAATTCTATGAGCTGCCATTGCTTGGCAACGAAAATTAAAAACCTTTGAACAGTCTCAATTCAGATTCCACATTTATTTTAATAGGTGGGTCAAAATCACCAAGGTGGCAAATTCCACATTCTCTTTTATGATGAATATACTTAGCAGCCATTACTTTGATAATCAGCTCAAATTATCACTCAACTTGTATATGAACTATATTCACTTTGGCAGAGCATAGAATTGAATAGTTCACTGGTAATTTCATTTTTAAATTGAGCTATCGCATAAAACAATCATTCCGGGAACGTTTTTTTGATGTTGATAATAAAATGGGGGGATAATCTAAGTAATTTTTTCCTCTCTGTCCAGAAGCAGTAGTGCGCAGTTAATAATCTAACACTGAAAAACTCTATTGAAATCCCAAGCAAAAACATTAAGGAGCAGGAGATCGCTATGAATTGAGCTTTATGTTTGTTTCTTGGTATTGAATGCTGCAAATATGCTAATATCGCCGAATTATATACAAACAAATAATCTGTAGGTATGAGGAACCCTATTGATTTTAATATAACCAGATCCTGTTCTTGAATATCTGAAATAATACAGTATTATTTGAGTTTTGGGTGATGTTCCCGGAAATGACGACGTGTTCACGTAATGATGTATGTGTTCTGTAAATGACGATAAAGATAAAATGTAAAATTATCGAATCATAAGCAGATATTTAGATGTCATATTTATATATTTGGTTTATTTTTAATTATTAATCATTCTAAAGTCATCAACCTTTACGTTTTCAGCTTCATTTACACATTTCCATTGAAAGTATGCCACAGAATCTGTATCATCACCTGGCTTAAACTTTGGATTTTCAGAGTTATCACATAAACCATTCATACAGTCATGGGAAATTATATCGCATCTCTAAAATCCATGATATTTCTCTCAACACCTCCGTACTTGATATTTTGTAAGTTTTTCAATTTGTTCAGTTTGAGTTCGAAACTTTCGTGCTTGACACATAAACAAGTTTCTCTATCCCTTAATCTTGGGGCAACTACCCAAAATGTTTTTGTCCTTAATAATATTGAATAGGACAATTTATTGCAGCTCCGTTGAGTAATTTTGACATCAGTTCTTTAACGGAGAATAAAAGGTGTAGTTTTTGTTTATTGATGCCTCTCTTTTTCACGAAATCTCTTTTGGCTGGGCACATCCTACTAACGTCATCCCTTTCGAATAAATCTTCAACTTTTTGTTGAACTTCCGGCTTCAAAACCATCTTACGCATTGTTATATCACACAGAATCGATGAACTGTTTCTTCGTTTTGGCAAAAATATCTTAGTCATTTTTGGAAAACTTTTCTATCCTTAGAATTTTTTCTTCGAAGTACTGGCTTTGTTTTTTAATTGCGTAGTCATTACTTCGTTGAATAAAAGAGTCTTGCGTATTTCAGGAGGTTCGTCGATATTTCCTTGCAATGCATCTACTTTGCTTTTTGGTTTGGTGTTGTTGTGCCTGAGTTTTCTCCTGTTCTCTTTTTTTCATTTCTCCTCAGTCTCCTCTAAAAATTTTCATATTTACGTTTAATTAGAGCTATCATTTTATCCTGCCGCATTATTTTGCGGTATGCTTTGGATCTATCTTTCCGCACAATTTTTCTTCCCATTGACGTTTTCCTCACTGATAGTGTTGAGCTGCATCATCATTGGAATGTGAAGAATTATTTTTCATTATATTTGATAATGCTTTCTTCTTTTTTCTGTATTTTTGTGATGCTTCCTTCCAAATTTTTCTCTGCTTTCACTTTCCTCTCTCAGTCATCTCAGCATGTAGTATGCTCTATCCTTAGCTCTTTCAACATCTCATTCTCAGTTATCTTATCTAAAAATTTCTTTCTTCTGGCCTTTTCTCGATTTCGCAAGTAAGCTGAACTATTTTTCTTGAGTTGTTTTTTCGTACGTTTTTTTTATTTTCTTCAGACTTATGAGACTCCATATAGCTGAAAAATGAAACATTTATTAAAAACCGAGTTTACACCCTACAAAATGAATTAAATGATCAATGGTTATAACATATACCATTTTCGCAATCAAATAGTCATCTCGGGAACATCATAGTCATTTCGAGAACGCTTCATCAAGTCCGGGAACGTTCCCGAAATGACCGTTCCCGTAATGATTTTTTCAAATTCGAACCCCATTTTCTTACGTCAGTCATTTGCGATATCGTGTTTGGCTTGGTTTATGTAAAATATTTGAAGTAAGTATTCGTTACAAACACAATAAAA
This sequence comes from Coccinella septempunctata, assembly GCF_907165205.1. Classification (NCBI taxonomy): domain Eukaryota; kingdom Metazoa; phylum Arthropoda; class Insecta; order Coleoptera; family Coccinellidae; genus Coccinella; species Coccinella septempunctata. Next base: position 19,515,902 of record NC_058193.1, on the reverse strand, counting down.
CATATATTGTTTAATACACATAATAAATGAACGCGTTCCCGGTATGATGACCTATTGATGTACGGTCTATAAAAAATGAATCAAAAGGTACTTACCATTTATTTTCAATTATTTAGATGAAAACCTCACTAGACAGTCACTTCCTTTAGACCTCCTACGACACTGGACCACATCTAATGTAAATACTGCGTTAACAAACATAGTTTTTTCGGGCGATCAAAATTGTTCACTGAAATGACGCTCTTATTGTCGGACATGATATTTTGTATCGATTTTCTTTAATTCAATTTTTTTCTTCAATGAAACCCTTAATTACTTGATTTAAGATACAATTTTAGGCCAATGAGAAAGAAAACTTGTCTAATTTATTCCATTTTATGAATATTCACGATGTTAGTTTCCAAAGATTGCTATTCCGGACACGTTCCCGAAATGATTTTTTGTACGTATTTCTTCAAATAATGATGAATATGTTTCATTTTTGAAGTAGAATATATTATGTATAGTTAAAATGAACACAGGTGTGAATTTACAAATGATAATTTTTTTGGAAAAAGGCAGAATTCAGTGATTTATTTTCTGTCAAAGGTAATTTTCCACCTTGGTGATTTTGGCCCAGGTACTTAACTCAGAGCAGGGAGTTCGACTCTCAATGAAGTTTCACTGATTTTTTTTAAATTCATTTTGCAATCTGAAATGTTTCGACATACAAATTCAAAAATTATGGGCCTAAGAACACAAGCTGTGTCATGTTTTTTTATTATTTCAGATATTCGAACGGGACATTTGAACGGCTGTAAAAACGAAACCGTTTGATATTTTTCGATTCTGTTTTGATATTCGTGTTGGGTATGAAAGTAAGTACAATCGTGAAAAATTTCATCAATTTCGAGTGAAATTTTTTTCTCGCTGTAGACATGTAAAAAAAAAGTTGTGTTCGATTTCTGAAAAAATTTTTTCACAGATATCCTTTAAAAATTGTGTTAATTTAGGAAATGAAAATCAATTTGGCAACCGAAAAAAAAATCACGAACATTGCAGGTTTTCCGCCATTTTGTAATTTTTTTTTCGGTGCTCTACACCATTTCTGAATGAAGCATCCAAAAATACTACGATATGACAAGAAACCATTACTTCCAGTCTTATACATAACCGACCACACTCAATATAATAACGCTCGAAAATGACATTAAACACCGTGTATCTCCCTTATGCTTCGAAAACGGGAAATATTTCATAAGAAAAAAATGATTCTCCCGATGTTCTCTACACGTCATATGAGTTTGTCCAGTTTATGATGAAACACCCTGTATAGATCTCCCATGAGACAAATATTTGCATGTTCCATGTTTGAACTATTTTTGCTCCTTTCAGAAAGGAGATGTGTTCCTTGTTTGACATAGGAGCATAGCTGCTACATAAGCGTATTTGTACAGTATTTGTACTGTAAAACCCGAGTGCACCGACTTATTTAAGACAGGATTAACGTTAATGCGGTGATTGATATAGTAACTGCTATAGAAATCAGATAAGTAATCCAGTATTAACGTTAATCTCGCCTTACATAAGTCGGTGCACACGGCCTTTAGTGTGATATATTTGTTATAAAACGAGGAGCGCGGGATATATTTCTGTTTCATAACTGTTATGAGTTATGGTCACCTGGGTAATCCTTCAAATATTTTGTATAGAAAAAAGAAAAAAAAAATATGTAGATTGAAATCAGTCCATCCCTCTTTACATATATCTAATTATTCCCTTCGGCATCTTATTCTAAATGTGGGAAAACATTAATCGACTGCAGCAACGATATATGATAGATAAGGTATTAATTGACCGTGGTGGAAAAATCGTTTTAGAGCTGGTCGACCGAGAGCTAACGTCACCACGGTTAAACCATTTATATTCTCAAAAAAGAAATGGTAATGTATTTAATTAATTTCAACTTCGATTATCTGACTCATAGGAAAAAGTTTCATCATTGTGTTATTTTGATTCCTTGTGAGACCCCTACAGAGAAATTACTGAATACCTATTTTCGAATTTATTCTTCCTCAGCACTAATAGCAATATCTTTGTATTTACACGAGGTATGGAGTATGAAGATGCATTGTAACAATTTTGAAATCTGCATGGTAGGAGAACATTTTTGAGAAGTGGCCACTCATGCTTTCGTACATCGTTTTTTCACCACGAGAACTATTTATCACATTTATTTTTGTCATGAAATTTTGAGTTGTGATTTTTTTTTCTGAATAACGACGAAAGCTATTGATTTATTTTTGTATATTCCACAAATGAATTTTTCACCAAGAAAAAACTGATGGATTTGATTCATTTATAACCTTGATATACACAGAATAGTAACGTGGTATGGAATGAAGGCTTTTTTCGAAAAAAATTGTCATTTCCGCAGACGATAGACTCTTTTGATATATCTATCAGGGCAGCCAATAGCTCTCTTATGAGGTGTTCAAGGATTATCCATTAATTCCGGGAAACCCGGAATTGATCTCAATCCAATGGCGTCGCTACGGAGGGGGTGATGGGGGTTATTTCGCCCCCCCAGGAAAATACTAACCTACAAATTTTTAAGCATATTTTTTTCACAACTATTTTTACCTGTTATTATTTTCAATTCAACATACATTCTCAATTGCCGCAGTTGCCTGCCCCATTTGCTGATGGTCATATTTGCACCCGATAAATCCACAAGATGAGCTTTGAGGCTGATTGCTGATTCCACGCGTGAGTGAAGGTCTTTCATAAACAGTTGTTTTAGCAGCCCTAAAGATATCATCTGAAAAGCTATCCATACTTTTTTTATAAACCAGAAAACTGACAGAAATGTAATTGTGCAGACATTCTGTGGGAGTTGGAAGGCCAACAATAGTTATTTATGTACCAATGACGAAAAACTGTCTATTATAGTTGAGCCTGCAAAATGAAAGCCGAGGCGCAGCCGAGGATAGCAACTAGGCAAGACAATATAGACATTTTTTACTTTCATGAAAGTAAGAAGTTACCCGTGTTATGTACTTATCCACCCGGTCCATAATTGACAATTCCCTGAGCTCTGGTCAAGTGTTACTGTTATCCATATCGCTATCACTACCGTCAAACGGGGTGAAGTGGATCAAAAATCGAGGTTTTTTAGTTATAAGATTCAAAGTATCAGTGCGAGTGGCAGGCGTTTATATTATAGATTCTATGATCCTTTTGCTATCGATTGGCCTATTTACCAAAATTTTTGACTGTACAGTTTTTGAAATTTTTTTGGTTGAAGTGCGATCCACTTCACCTCGTACTTTGGGGTGAAGTGGATCATATTTTAAAAATCAATGGATATATTCAATTTAGTATACCAGGGTATAGGTGGATCAGATGAAATGACAAAATAATCTATTTTGAATCCTAAGACCAACAGGTGCTGTGAAATCAGAACTGGAACCATTGAAAAAATAAAAAAATCTTTATTCTTTCTGTGTAAGACTAAACATGCTTTGTTTCAAAACAAAATACAATAAACAACGGAAATAAATTTATAACGAATATAAAAACAGTCTATTGAATGAAAGCACTAGCGCAGCTAGGGAAGTGGGCAACTCCACCCCAAAGATACCAACAATTCACATTTTTTTCTAGTACAAACATTGAACGATCGTTCGGTGTGAAGCCCCCCTCCCAAACAAAATCTTGGCTGCGCCACTGAATGAAGGTATATGAATGTACTCTATACTTCTTCATATAGTCTTCATATAGGTAAATATTCAATTGTCTCTTCTTTGGCTGCCAGAGTAAAGATGTGTCAGCCACGTATAACTTGCTTCAGGTGGATTTTGCGAATTATTTGGTGCCTTTTCATAAGAGCTATATCCTCTGCTTGCGGATATACTAAAAGGGTATTTTTGCGACATGGACCTATACGCAACATGGTCAAACATGACAACAAAAGTTTAGGTGAGAATAACTATCGTAGTTATCGCCAAATATATAATTGAAGTTGAACAATTGAAAAACTGCTTATTCGAGAGAGTACGAACCTTTTTTTTGTGAGAAAACTAACCACCCAGAATTGTATCCAAGGCACGAGTTAGCAATCTTAGGAGGTAACAGTAGACACAGAGTTTTCGCGGCAATTTAGGATCTTCTCTATGAGTTACGCTATAAAATATGCGGAAAAACACGGTTGATCCACTTCACCCCGCTATATCCACTTCACCCCGTTTGACGGTATCCATTCTTGATTATACCGAACGCTAACATTCAGACTACGTACCTAATTCACTGGTGAAATCTTGGCGATTTCGTAGAGAATTAATTTGACAACATCAAATGACAGTTATTGTGATAGACACTTATGTTTTCATCAAATTCTGTATTCACAAAATTGATTCAATCACCCCGGGATCTAATATATTGCTTAGTGATGAATATCCGGACGAAAAGTAAATCCGTACGAAAACTAAACCAGTACGAAAAGTTTTCGCCTTCAAAAATAGTCGACTTTTCGTTCGGAAATTAGTACGTAAAATGTCATTTTTTGACGAAAAAAAATATTTTGATAATGTTCCTTTATGATATGTCAGCATAATATCCGCCTACTAGGTAAATTCAAGTTCGAAGATAATTACAGAGCCTATGCGACTCATGGTACCTGTTGATGAAAATTCTTCTCTCCGAAACCGTTACTTTCAGCAAGAAATTGCAGTATACTTCATTTGTCCTAATGAAGAAAACTATGAAAATGAATGTTTCAATGGTATAATACGAATGAGGAAAAAAGTAAAGTAAACAAATTTCATGGGTGGCTTTATCAACCCTTGAAGTAATAGGAGTAGACCACCAATTTTCTCATTGTCTTCCAATGACGGCTCGTCCGGGTATGCAGGGTCGGCCGGGCCGACCCAAAAATAATCGAGAAATGGAAAATAATTATAATTATTTTATTCTTCAAAACTTATTCCAAATGATTAATTTCGATATTAAATTCTCGATTAATTCCCTAGTAATACGTAGGACAACTTATTTCGATCAACGTGACGCCCCTGTCGCCCTGAGTTAGTTTATTTCGAAGTTCCCTTTCCTTACGATAAACACGCTACACGCTAGGTCGGCCAGCCGCAGTAGCCTAGCGAAACGCTTCAAGTTATGGTACTATACAGCACCTACGTCGCACGCAGTTATCACTAAGTTGAACATCGTATTACGTCGCTGCTAGATAAATACACGGTCGGCCAGCACGAGTTGGGCCTACCTTGCTATGGTTTGGGCGTTTAGTTGTCATATTTCTAGATTTCCTCATTGTCTATTCTAAGATATTATATTATCAAATGAATAGTTAATCATTAAATGTTATGTCTATTTTAGGGAAGAGCGTATTCGCTCCTTTTAAGAGTAGTTTAGTCAATGAAAATATAATATATCCCTAATTATAGTTAGATTTTTTTATTATTAAATGAATAGTTAATTTTTGAAAAAGGGTATTCCGACTGTATAAGAGTAGTTTAGTGATTTTTTGACCATAAAAATTCGTAATTCCTAGTGAATTTATAAGGGCACGGTGATTTCGAAGCTTCTTGAATACGCGTAGATCGGCCGGCCGAGCCTTGGAGTGGGGATATAAGAATCGCATCCGCATCGCTGTTCCCATATTATGACTTGAATTAGGTCAGTGTCGTAGAATAAGAGAAAGGGGTGCACGTGATTATCAGTTTTCTTCGATTCATTTCGTAAATTTTGATAATCTGAGTGGATTCTAAATTTCTTTGATTGTTGAATAATTGGAGTAGTAGCAAATCGAAACAAACTTTGCATCCTGTCACAAGATCATGTGACAGTAGAAGGAAGAATGGTGAAATAAAGAAAGGAAAAATTAGTACATTTTCACTTAAAATTAAAATTGTAGATGTATTTCAGTGAACTTAAAATTTGGATTCGTATTGACGTTGATGTTTTGTGTTGTAATAAATTTGTTATCGATATTTACAGAGAGACCCCGAAGAAGAATAAAACTATTATTCAAAAGCTGGGCAAAAACAAAGAAGTGTAGTACATTCTTTCTCCAAAAACAAACCTTTATATCGCATTGAAAACGAAACTTTTATACACTGTTGTATAAAAAAAATCAGACTATATCTACAGGATGGGGCATAAATCTGGAATAAAATTAATATTTCTTCAATATTAATCAATCACTCAAAATGAAGACGCTGAAACCCACCAATTGCTTTTCAATTACCTTCTTCTTCTATCAATGAGTAGTTTCTCAACCAATAACTTAACATCAAGATGCTGAAAAACATGTCAATTGATTTCTGATTGCATTTATTTTTGGAAAATAAATTTGAATATTTTTTTCCACCCCTTAGCCGCAACCCTATCCAACTTATCTTTAGAAACTTAATCGACAAAAAATATATCAATATGTAATTTTAGAAAAACAGAGATTATGGTGGGATTCCGCGTTTTCATTTTCAGTTATTGGTTGAAAAAATAGATATTAATTTTATTTCAGGATATTCCCCTGTATATCCTAGGTCTGGCCGACCCACACCTTATGGGCACGAGCCCATAAAATGGGCTCATTTTCGCTTTTGTCAGTTTACTGGTTTTCAAGAAAAAAATTTCAGATTGCTTTTCAGGTGCCATGAATTTTTTAACCTGCTGTATTTAGGCAGGGGCTGCTCGAAAAAAAATTATATGAAAGACACACACGATTTTTTGACAACGAATCAGCGCTTAAATTTTTTCGTAACTATTCATTTACACTGTATAATACCGTTTATAAATTTCAATTACACCCCTCCCAGAAGAAACCTAGCGACGTTTCAATTAATCTGAATTAAACACCTAACTTGAAAAACTCAGCCTGTTGCCTAAAGTTCGTCAAACTATAATAATATCTTCTGTCTCTCATGAAAATCGAAATTGTGATCTCATAAAATATACGTACAAGTAGAACAGCAATAGTTTCGCTCTTCAATCATGATAGATAAAATGAAAATTGTATGTTACTATATTATGATCTTACCGTGACATCGTTATGTTCCTTCATAGCTTGTAGTACTACGTCCAACAAAATCTTCAGGTTCAGGTTGTATAGGAACGAGGACGGAGCTCCTGATATGACGAGAGTTAGAATCATCATCAATAGGGTGCGAGTGCTCCTGTATTGCTGCCTATGAAGATCATAAGTCACCTGCTCAACTACCCTGTCAACTGAAATGATACGTTCATGCTGCTAAGCTTGTTCTTTCTTTTTATCCAATAAAATTTAGATTGTTCCTTTATGTGGACTTTTACTAACAAAGCAAATCCCAAAGTTCCAAAAACAAAACATTTATTGCATGTTTAATTCGAAGCTTCAACCTTTAACTCCCATAATTGGTTGTTGAAACATATTTCATTTGATTTCAGGGGAAGAGTCATATTTCCATGAAAAAGTGTGGTAGGAACCCATACTTTTTCATTGAAACGAAGAATTTTTCGATTAAAACTCAAATCAAAATTCTGCTTTTTTTTTTAATAACCTCTACAATTTTTTCAACAAAATCACGAGAATAGAGAATTTGTATTTAACAAAATCACGAGAATAGAGAATTTGTATTTGTCTGAAGATAAAATATCTTTGGAAAGCTCCAGAATTTGAGTGATGTCATGGTTGGAATCACATCAAAATTCGACAGGAAATCCAAAAATGTGACTATTTATTGGGTATGCCATTTGAGGGAAGGAAGTTGATATCTATATACTTCCGTTTTCCGTTACTACCGAAAGCGACAGGAAGCCGCAGGCATTTCAAGTTGCAAAGAGTCACTTTCCCAAACGGTGCAGGAATAACGGTGAATGAGTGCAGGAAATAAGTAGTAGGGGTTTTACGCATGCAAATGTTGAAGAGTAAAATTCTGTCATGTACCTATGAATCTATGCACCGAACGCCAACGATGATATATCCATGGTAACGACATTAGAATTAAGTGTGTCGTGGTATATATGAATTAATCAAATCAAATTTGATATGTTTCGTGAAATGGATTTACAGGATATTACTAAATTGGAGCTATAACCGGGAAGAGCAGATTCCCTGAGTAATTTGAAGAAAAAAAGTCTGAAAAGATAGGACCGCAAACGATTCGTTTTCGAGCTACAGGGTGTAAAAGTTGAAATTTTTTCAAGTATTTCTCTTATAAGTAGTATCTACACCTAACAAAATATTCAACTGAAATTGGCATAAATATAAAAATCGATAGTTCATACCATGTGACATGTCGATTTCGATAGCAAATTTACAGGGTGACATTTTTCTTGAATACTGTCCCCGGTTTCCCCCAGAACTTTTTTTCTATGAGCCACTGTTAATTTGAAAAAATGTATCGTGCCTGTCTCTGTCTGTAGTTTTTCAACCATTCTGTCGAAATCCTCAGAAAAATCCAAATTGTCATAAAAATTCAGTTAGTAAGGCTGTAGTGGTTAAATAAATTGTTAGTTTTGAAACATCAAATTAAACTAGGTATTTTTTATAATGAATATGTTTTCACATTTTGTTTTGTTACCAATCAAAAAATTTAAACTTCAACACCCTGTATGTCGAAAACGAAACGTTTGCGATCCCATGTTTATGGGACTTTTTTCTCAAAATTACTTAAGGAATCTTCTCTCTTCATTTGTACCTCCAATTTAGGAATATGTATGTACATATATTTCAAACGTTTGTAGAAAAAATATTGTTCCTAACTCTTACGGAAAGTGCTTTGACCGCACTCAACTGCTTGCCTGAACTATGCTTCGTTCGACTCAAGAAACATTTGAAAAGTGAATAAGATAAGATCTGGCTTCCCAAAAAGTTGGACAGCCCACGATACTAAATCGGGATTTACTCGAGCGTCGTGGAGGCCTAGTGGATTTTGAAGATTATAGGGTAGAAAGAAGAAAGGGTTCTATGATGTATGCACTTTCAGCGGTAGAGAAAGCAGGTTTACAAAGATGTAAAAAAAAATCGTCAGGTGTACCTAACATAAGGAAGCTACTTCTCAAGAGACTGGCAATTCGGGCGTGACGGAAGGTCACAGCGGTCCTCTGAAAATGCAAAAAAATTTAGATTTTCATACATATGGTTAATATCGATGATGCAGAAGTGCTGACCCATTAATTCTGACACTAGTCAAGGGAAATTTTCTTAATCTGACAGTTCGAAAGATGATAACAATGCATTTTTTGGGATGACTACTTTTCCCCGCGTCCTGGTTTGGAACTCCAAAATATTGCTAAAATTTGTTAAATATTTTGATGAATCACAAAAATATAGTTTGAAAGAGTCTTTTCGAGAATATTTGTGTGAAAGTTTTAAAGTGATTGTGTAGATGCTGATAGAATTGTGACTGTCAAGATCCCCCACGTGGGTTATGTTAAAAGGATTGTTTAATGTGTAGATGAACGCAGTTTCCTGGCACAGTTAAAAGATGAAGTCTCAAATGATATTAGTTTGATGAGTGGATGGAATTCGACCCAGCACATAGTAAAGGATGAAGCAAAGCAAAGCAAGGAAATGAATATTAATGGAAAAAACAATTCCAGAGGAATTGTCGTTTCAATGATGTGGGTTAGACATGAACTAAGGAAATACCTGAATTTTTTGGCTGAAACCTGATGTTCCATCATAAGTCACAAATAGGGTTTTCCCAGAAAAAAAAATCAGCAAACTTAAAATATGTATTCGAAATCTATCTGCATAGAACAATGAGTCAGAAACGTTTATGTGGCCTTACCTTCGAATACAAAAGTGCCTGTGATGAACTAATAGAACTAATAAATGTTTCACAAAGAGGAAAGCATTGGGGCTACTCTATAAAGTTTTTGATTCAAGTTGAAAAAGCATAATACTTATGATAGTGAAGTTCTAACATTTCTTTTAAGAAGAAGCTTTAGGTGTAGATCTGTATCTACAGTTAAAATAAGTTAAAATAAACAACGTGAAATTTTGGTAATCATTAGGCAATATACTGGATATTTTTCTTCAGTGGTATCAAGTTCAAAATTTGCTCAGTTCATTCGATATAAACTGGTGGTATTTCCATAAAATATCATTTATAATATACTTACACAGAAATTTATTCTCTGATGTATCTAAATATAGGTGAATCAGTTCGGGAGCTGCAAAATAAAAAAAAAATTGTTAGATATATAATATTTACAATTAATAGAAAAACTATTTCTTGGTCGTCAGTACTAAGACGTTTAATAATTCACATAGAAATATATTTGCTTCTTATTTCGACTCAACTCATACTCAGTGCGGATTAACCTAACTGGGGGCTCTAAGCCCCCCTAAGGACCCCTATTAAGAATACAATGTAGGACACAGACATATCATATGTAAATACAAACAAAAATAAAGAGTCGGGATAAAATTAATAAGAAAAATAAATGAACACATAACTATTTTATTCTACAGGAGAAAAAAACGTAAAACTACTGAACAAAATTGAAAAATTTATAAAAACGACGATAACAAAATAAATGAAGCAGTTTTTTATTTAATTTTGATGAAATAAAAAATCGCTTCTATTTTGGCCATCTCGTGATCACTCACACTCAATTGCAATAGGATCCCTCTAATATTTTTGTAGCTTTAAGCTAAGGCACAAACTGCATCAGCTCTAGATGACCATCTAGTATCGCATATTCTCTTGATATGTTTAGCTTTGTCAGTCAAGCTGTTTTGCAGAATATTCCATCGACTTGTTGAAGCAGAGAAATAAACATATAATAGGGAATACTCCTTCTGACGAAAATGATGTATTTTTTATGAAATATCTTTGAAACGTCACATTTTTACATAACTATTTCAACCGTTTCCCAAAAAAAATTATTTCAAGCACTTAAAAATGAAAAATAAAAATGGATATTTAAAGTTTAATGCGTTTTGTGAGAATTGTATAAGCTGGCAACATCGACTGAAATATGCCTTGATAATAAAGGACAACAAATGCATTATCTTGATGAGATGGACAAAGATGGCTGTCTATAAAGTCTGCGACGAACGAGGAAAGTCGTAAAATTTTATGGGATTTTTATGGCCGGTTGCAGTTGAAGCTCGCCAGTAAGTACGCGCCTGTAGATCAACAGCTGTTATAATATTTTATAAAAAAGCTGATCGGAAATTGTTCTTTTCATTGTCTTGTATGCGCTGTTGCCAAATCTTAAACTCCGCACAAAGCGCTTTAAATTTTAAAACCCCATATTTGAAGGATGATTTTAAATAGTTTCCGCGGTGAATTTGAAAAAATCATGAATTAAACTCATACTTATTCAGTTTAAACTTGCATATGCAGTGATAACCCAAATTGAGGAGAATTCCTCATTCTGAACGAAACAGAAATAATGTATGGCACCTCGACATGATTCGGCTGCTGAGTTGCCCACTAAATTGAGAGAGTGGCGGGCGCAAGCCATGTTATAGGCTGTTGGATCGAATTCAGATAAGTATTCAATGCAGGACAAAAAATTTCCCTTCCTCTTAGATTGTTCTCCTTCCCTGTGGCCTCGAAAAGCGATTCCTAAAGAAGACAAAAGTTTCACAGTAGCGACAATCCTTTGTAGAATTTTACGCCCATAATTTTTCTCTTCATCTAACTGTTTCATTAATTCTGTGTCAATGCGTCCAACAGTTATGCATCCTCGTCTGAATGAACACATTGCAGATATGTGTTCATTTGAACATTTATGTTCAGTACCTTTGCCATATTTCTCAAGTAACTGAAACCAGTTGCCAGTTTTGTGGTTTTTGAGAATAGTTTGCAAACATACCAGTAAACAGCATTCGTTGTCTCTGAAAATAGCAGCCATTCTCGTCTTTCTTTCGAACCATTGATTTTCCCTGTGTAAAAATTTGCTTCTTGTAACTGCCTTCGATAAATCCTGTTTCTCTCAGTATATATTCAATATTTATTTTCGAAATATCCCCAATATCACAGGGTTTATTGATGATATGATATTCAATTATTTTATCAGTGTTTTCTACCGGCCATGAAGCTATGTCATGAGAAAAGGTTGTATAATTTGGTTCATTAATTATTATCGATGGTACACTCACAGCACAAAAATAATAATGCTGAGGGTATCACGTACGGAAATTTAATTTTCTCGTCTCTTCTCCTTCAACTGCGTTTTGGTACTCTCCCTGGGTTCAAATTTCCATTTCCCCGTTTTGAAACAGAGTTAGATTCAGCAGCCACTAAAAATGAAGATAAGAAATTCTTCTGTTTTGCCCCCTTTTTTTTGCTCCTCTCGTTGCCTCGCTTTTCAGCAGCTGACTCATACTTTATATTCATATTTACTCTCACTCACACACTTAAAGATGTTAAAAAATATGGGAAAAAGTTCGCATGAGTTTGTAGGCCAAAGCACAATTCCGATAGTGGGCGAAGCGAATTCCATATGCGAAGGAGCCGGGGGGGCCCCTCTTTAGTTGGGGGCCCTAAGCGCGCGCTTAGTGCGCTTCTGGGATAATCCGCCACTGCTCATACTTTGCACCTTTGACACATTTGTATGCAAACGTGATTTATAAATATTTTTTCGTCGTCCTGAACAAAAAAGACCTTTTACGTACTAATTTCTGAACGAAAACTCAACTATTTTTGAAGGCAATTAAATTGGCTAGCCGGACAAAATCTATAATCCATTGTTTATCCAGAATCTGATTACATCATATTTTAAGGTTAATTTTAGGGTGATTTATTACCCTAGATTGTTTATCCAGAATTTGATTACTAACCTATTACCCAAGTATTCAAAGGAAATCCGTAGTGGGTTCAAATGAAGCCTAAAATTATTATGCAATTGGTTATCGATTTAATCTTGGTGGAATGACTTTGAGCTTGCAGATCCCGCAATTTCTCCCACAATTGGAGGACAAAAAATTTTTTACTTGGATAATAAATTAGCTTAAGGTTAGCCTGAGAATATGATGTAATCAGATTCTGGATAAACAATGGATTATCTGTGTTTACCGACTAGCGACGGGTTGGGTTAACCAATTTCTCCAATTATTGGATAGCAAAAAAAATTCTCACTAGCATAATAAATTAGCTTGAAAGTATGGTGTGATCAGATTCTGGATAAATATTGTATTAGCGGTTTGGTTCAGCTAGCTTGACGGTAAAGCTAGCAGAATCTTTTTTTTTTAGCCGCATTCAATTGCAATCCGCAGTAGGTTCAAACACGAAACAAAGCGCGCAGACAAACAATTTTTCTGCACGCTTTGTTTCGTGTTCGTCGCCTTTTGTATTTTTGTCTCACACTGTATATTTGCTGGTTGGGATAAATCAAATAAACCGAGACCGAATATGAGAATTGAATTGAAGCCCCTAAACTTTATTGAATTAACAGAATGAATATAAAGATAATATTGTTTTGATTGAAAAGTAGGTGAGAGTTCCTTTGAACTGGACAGCCCATGAACCGGACGCTACAGTTTTCTACTACACTCGATAGCAATTTAGCATCCCTTACGTAAATCCCATTTTCGCAACATCGATCGAGATCTCTTGTAAAATGGCTGACCCTGTGGCTCTGTGTGTCATTTCAAACTACTGTTTTCATACGAAAAAATACATCTTCATGTTATAGCTCAGCAAATGTACCTGTTGGAAAAAATCATAGTACGCCACTGGATTGCTATCAAATAAGTGTCTCTATAATGTTTTCATTATAACATCCAAGCTTAAACAGAAATCAATGATAATGACCAAAGTTGAAATTTTAATTTTGACCTATAACTCGAAAACACAAGAAGATAGAATAATGCAGTTGATGGCATTATTACTTTCTCGAAAAAAGACGATCGTAATGTGCCATGCATTTTCCTCTATCTCGTTGGGTTGAAAAAGTTGTAATTCAGGTATCACCAATTTTGCCCACTCTGTACATGAGTCAGCACCCACTCAGAAGGCCAGGTAGTGTAGTGGAACATCTGGCGGCGACGCTCTTTGATTTATGTTAAATTACAATATCCGTATATACTTTGGGTGACTGCTGACTGCCTCTGTTCTATTGATATGTGGTCTGACTATTTTATTCTCAAATAATACATGATATTTGAGCAATAAATGCATTTTCAGCCATTACAAATCTCTTGAAACGACATCGTTAAAGCAGCAACTCATGTGGGGTACTGACCCACCACGTTTTACTAAATTTAGGTCTGACCACTTTCTTAAGTTTTCTGTTCTATAAACTAGGGGAGTGAGTATTTTCAATCATTACAAAATACTTCTAGGGTATGTTGTAATTTTATATAGGGGAAAGTCGGATAGCACTGGACAGGGGGTATCACCGGATATTCATCATTTTCTTGGATTTATCATTTTACTCCCTCCTTTAAATGGCCAAACGAATTGATTCTATGCACGCACAAACATATCTTCTGTTGACCTAGATATTTTTAGCCGTTTAGGAAATAAACGTTAAATTATGATTTTTTTATGATTGACCCATGGACAAAATAAACTTTGAGGCCTCTCTTCCCCTGATTGGTAGGTTTTCTGATGGTCTCCTAGGCATAGTGCAAGCATTAATGAGTAGTTAGAATGAAAACGTGTACAAATACCCTGCATTTCAAATATCTCCCCCAGTAAATGGCTAATTGATTTTAAGGTGCATGTCGGGTGTAGCCGGACACAAGCATGTCGGGCATGACCGGACAAAAATAATTTCAATATTTTGTTGTAAAAATGCCGAAGTCATTAGGTTCTAGAAAATCTCCTCAAAACCAAAATACTCCAACAAAGATCATCGAACAAGATACTTTATGCTCAGCACAATCCACCAAAGTTAGAGACCAATGGTCAAAAAAAAAATTTTTTTGATGAACGAATTCATAAAAGAAAAATTTTTAATGATCTCGAAGAAATTTTGCCAGTTCCAAATGCTGCAGAACACAAAATAGTTGAAAAATTACTTGGAAAAAGTGCTCACTTGCACTCCATTATAGCTATGACTTGGAAGAGGAAAATGAAAATGAGGCTAAAAGAGAAAAAAAAATTGAATGAAAGTTCAAATCAAAATGTTTCGAAACAAGTTGAAAAAAAAAAAAAAACAGAAACTGAAATTTTCATCCAAACGAAAGAACACGAGAGCAGGAAACTCATTTTCTCATTTGCCATGAATGTGTCGACGAAGACTGGATCCAGTGTTGTGAGCAGATAAAACCCAAGGTTGTCTCTGCTCTGTAATGGATTGGTCTATGAGGGATGCTCTGACGTAGAAAAGGGTCATACGTATTGAAGGTGTGATAATTGTTGAATTTTAGCTTTTTCAGCAGTATATACAATTTTTTATTCGTGTCCGATGTTACCCGCTAGTCTTGAAGAAATTCAAAATGTTCACTTTATTTTCTTTGAACAATGTATGTTGATTTTATGAAGTGTATGTTTGTACCTTTTCAGGACATGTAAAGTATAATTATGTGGAATAATCATTTCAAACTAGGTTTTTTGGAAAAATTCGAGAATAAATTTATGTTTTACTATTTTTTCGTATTATGTCCGGTACTAACCGACTTTCCCCTACCTATATCAAAGCGCGTTGCCGCTAGGTGTTCCACTATACCTGACCTTGAGAGTGGGTGCTGCTGACTAATGTACAGGGTGGGCAAATTTCGATGTTTTAGCACTACAGTTTTTAAACCAGAGGAGATACACAAAATCTGATACCCCATTCTCGTTCTCTTTTTCTGAGAAACTAACAATAGTAGTAGTCATTTTTGGCCACTTTCTTTTGTTTTCGAGTTATAAGCAAAAATTGGAAAAATGGCGATATCGAAATAAATTTATATCTCCGCCAATACTGATGATAGAGCTCTGAAATTGAAACATTACATTACATTAGGCACTTTTTTACGTAGAATTCAGTGGCGTGCTCGCCTTTTTAGCAGGATTTTTAATTACGAAGCTATGACACAAAGTTATGTTTTTTTAAATGGGAACACTAGGTTTCTGTGCGATTTTTTGAAAGCTTAATTTTTACTGATTTCAAAAATATATAACATCATAGGGTTTGTATCATTATAAATAATAGAAAATGGTCAAAAACCTTTTTTCTCAATATTTCTATGGTTTCAATTTTTGATGAGCATAGAAAAATGAAGCATCGTATGATTACCAGTGTCTCCTTCTATAAGTCCTTTCTTTATTATGAAAATTTATGAAATATATCTGGTTTCAAATTTTGTGGAAATTGGGAAAAAGCATAGAAAGAATGACATTGCCGGAAGGAGAGTGCTTTTGTTATAGGAAACTCAATTTTTCTGTGGTCGTCTAAAGTTGAAACCATAGAAATATTGGGAAAAAATGTTTTTGACCATTTTCTATTATTTATATTGATACAAACCATATGATGTTATATATTTTTGGAATCAGTAAAAATTAAGCTTTCAAAAAATTGCACATAAAACTATTGTTCCCATTTAAAAAAACATAACTTTGGGTCATAGCTCCGTAATTAAAAATCCTGCTTAAAAGGCGAGCACGCCACTGGATTCTACATAAAAAAGTGCCTGTATAATGTTTCAATTTCAGAGCTCTATCATCAGTATTAGCGGAGATATAAATTTATTTCGAAATCGCCATTTTTCCAATTTTCGCTTATAACTCCTAAACAAAAGAAGGTGGCCAAAAATGGCTACTACTCTTGTTAGTTTCTCAGAAAAAGAGAACGAGAATGGGGTATCAGATTTTGTCTATCTCCTCTGGTTTAAAAGCTGTAGTGCTAAAACATCGAAATTTGCCCACCCTGTACACCCTCAATACTAAATCATATTTAATTATGAGCCATTACAAAACTCTTGCCGATTTTCGTCGCCAGCTCTCGGACTATTACATCATAGTAAGCATTTATTCGATCTAATAATTGTTCCATTGTCAGGATATCTGTTTCATAGAAAGAAATGGGGGGGGGGGCAAATCAGGGGATCAAGCAGATCAATGTTGTATTCTTTATTTATAGAGTTGTGGTGCATTTTCAACTACTTTGCTTGATATTCTGATAAATACCTGGCCTGAAACCTGAAATACTGATAAATACTTTTTTCTGTGCATGAATATGATCGATATTTCAATAACAAATAGCATAATCTTCATTGATCCAATAATGGCAATAATGGAATCAATGAAGAATTCAAAAAAATATCCATCATATTCGAATTTTCAATTATTACCCCCACTAAGAGGGCGAATGAAGTGTAAATGAATCGGGAAAAGTACTTGCTGTCCAAGTTGTCCATAAGAGGCGATTCATTCTGAAGATATCAAGTAATAATTATTCTTCTAATGATAGCGTAGTTTAATTTCTACCTTTGTTCATCATCAATAATGAAGCTTATTATCACTCTGAATGACAATTCTTAAAAACCAGATATTATGCTATAAGTATAAAAAGCAAGCCATATTTCGAGAACGAAAAAAGTCAGTTGAACATTTCCAGATCCATTTTAATGCAGGGCTGTTTTTTCAAGAGGCGTTTGACCACAAAACTATTCATTAAAAATAATCCACGGATGGGGCATACCAACGATTCATTAAATTCGAGACAGTCGTACATGCAGGTAACTAAAATATTAAAATTATGATGATGAACTACATACAGAGTGTTTTCATGAGTTTGAATTTGAATAGACTCAATGAGTCCAGAACTGGGTTTTGTCAAATTTAAACTTGAAACTAACAACTTCAACCTGATAATAAATTTTCTAATTTATCAAAATATCGATCAAAAATATCAGGAGTTATAGCCAAACGAAAATTCGAGAAATTTTAGAAAACCCTCTGTATATGGAAACGGAGTACCTAAGACCCACATATGACATATGAGGTGTTTCTGAACTCGGCTCAATGATCTCTAGTCACGGTTTTAGTTCGTCCGTTTACTCGTGAAACACCCTGTATAAATATAGTGTAATATATAAATAATATAATATTATATTTCAAATATACATATTGGCAAATTAATGAATGAATAAAGTAAGATAAATAAGAAAATAGGCTCAAGCAAATGTTTATGATCATCTAAAATTACTTCAAAAGATTTATTTTTATATATTTACTAGCTGACCCGGCAAACGTTGTTTTGCCATATAAATAATTTCCATGTTGTATCATAAAAAAATAGAAATTAAAAATTTTGTCTAAAAAATAAAAAAAAAATTTAGGGGTGGACTACCCCTAACATTTAGGGGGATGAAAAATAGATGTTGGCCGATTCTCATAGATAGCTGACCCGGCAAACGTTGTTTTGCCATATAAATAATTTCCTAATGATTAAATTACTAAAATGGCTATTAAAAAATAAGGGTTGATCGTAGAAGGGTAAAAATTGAGGATTGTATGTATTTTTGTATGTTGTATCATAAAAAAATAGAAATTAAAAATTTTGTCTAAAAAATACAAAAAAAATTTAGGGGTGGACTACCCCTAACATTTAGGGGGATGAAAAATAGATGTTGGCCGATTCTCATAGATAGCTGACCCGGCAAACGTTTTGCCATATAAATAATTTCCTAATGATTAAATTACTAAAATGGCTATTAAAAATAAGGGTTGATCGTAGAAGGGTGAAAATTGAGGATTGTATGTATTTTTGTATGTTGTATCATAAAAAAATAGAAATTAAAAATTTTGTCTAAAAAATACAAAAAAAAATTTAGGGGTGGACTACCCCTAACATTTAGGGGGATGAAAAATAGATGTTGGCCGATTCTCATAGATACCGGATAAGCACAAAAAATTTCATCAAAATCGGTCAAGCCGTTTCGGAGGAGTATGGTAACGAAAACTATGACACGAGAATTTTATATATAAGATAAAGAAATATTAAAAGAAACGCATTTTTAAGACAATGCCAAAGTTAATATTCATTATTTTCAAGGAGATACGAATTTAATTATAAAATGAATATAGTACAGATACTTTCTGGAAATGACTGTTCATATAAGAACATTTGAGTGTTATTATTATTTTCGTTTTAAATAACATTATTTTTATCGTTTTAAAATAACAAGGGTAAGCTATGTAGCGTCAATAAAATAATAGAAATATATAAAAATAATGTTCTGAAAGAAGGAATGTTTGTACACTGCAAATATTTATCATAACAATTATAACATAGTAGTAAGCCCATATGACTTACCTTGTAGGTAGATTCACCTTTACAGGCTGATTCGCCTTTCGTCCGATTCAGTGATGATTCTTATATTCTTATATTGATTATTATTTTATTCGTTGGGGAGCCGACGATGCTAAGTCGGGATTTACTCAAGCGTCGTGGAGACCTAGTGGATTTTGAAGAATAGATGGTAGAAAGAAAAAAGGTTCTATGAGGCATGCACTTTTAGCGGTGGGAAAAGCGTCTGCGGGATTTCAAAGATGTAAAAGAAAATCGTCAGGTGTACATATTCGAGCGTGTCTCTGATAATAAATTAATGTGTGCGTGGTGGGGCTAGCCGTACGAAAGGGTTGAAATTGTTAAAAAAAAATTTCCGAGCGTGTCAAATTTTTGGGAAAAACGTTAATTGGACCCAAAGGAAGCTACTTTTCAAGAGGCTGACAATTTCGAAGGTCACAGTGCTCCTTTGAAAATGCAAAAAAAATGGATTATCGATTTTGTCCGGCTAGCGACGGGTTGGGTTAACGAAACCCCCAATTTCTCCAATAATTGGAGAGCAAAAAATTTCTCACTAGGGTAATAAATTAGCCTGAAATTAGCCTGAAAGGATGGTGTGATCAGATTCTGGATAAATATTGTATTAGCGGTTTGGTTCTGCTAGCTTGACGGTAAAGCTTTTTTTTTTTTAAAAAAACCATTCTAGGGAAATCCGCAGTAGGTTGCCTAAAATTATGGTATTGTCAGATTTCTGCTAAATGTTTTGTTTCTCCGAAAATTGGGGAGCAAAAAATTTTTAATTGGGGTAATAGATTAGCCTAAAATTATGGCCGCAAAAAAAAAATGCAAAATTCGAAAGTGGTCCTCCTAGCTTAATGGGGGTGTACAATGATCGTTTTTTTTTACTATTCTGACAGGCTGTCCTAGACAATTCCCCCTATATATAGGTCTAATTTTTTGTAGAGATACTCTACAGGGTACAGGGTATCTCCCCTCTCCCCTTATATTGATCTGACACGCTCGAGTAAATCCCGAATTTCCCTCTTGGGCTCCTCAACTATATCAAACAAATCAAGAAAGGAGACAATTTATGTAACCCTCGATGTAACCTCAAAGAGTAATTGCCATAAGGAAGTGCTGACAGATACAGTTCGAGTCAGCCCTGACAGTTTTTATTGTGAATATATTATTATAGTTTGATTTAGTCCATCATTGTTTCTGTTTTCCTTATTGATTACGAATTAAAACCTATTTCATAATACTGATTTAAAATATATTTTCCAAAAATCAATTTTAAAATTATCCAGCCAGGGCATGATGCCCCCTTGCCCCCCCCACGCTATGCCACTGCGTGTTATCCATATTGGTATTATAATAATAGATTTGTATTGTATATGGTATGGATTGATTCGCGTCTCAGAACATTCAGAAGACCGTTTACGTTTCTGTCACGGATTTCAGAAGCGTCTTACGGACGCATCTAATTGTTTGTTTCGAGCTTGAAACACTGGTGATGGTTCTATAAAGATCTTTGACTAATTTTTATGCATAAACTGGTTTAAAAATAATAAAATGCTTTCTCAAAAAGAAAAGTGCTTCGAATTTTTCGTCATTATTGAAATAAATGAGTATGAGCATTTGTCTAGCTAGCTCCTGAATCATGAAAACAGAAATTATTCATGAATATTATAATTTTGGCCGTCATGGCAGTATCGAAGAAAAAACAATTGATTCTTAATTAACTTCAAACGAACGAACGTATAAATGGCATTCAAAATCTATTTTAATCAAAATATTATATAGAAGGGGTGTTCGTTTTTAACATCAGAGGGGTGATCAATTTTTTTTGTCACTTTACCAAAAATCGTATGGGTTTCTTTGTTCAATACAACTGATCAGTGTTCGTGACAAAAACGAACGGAACGAACGTGACAAAAACGAACGCCCCTATTCTATTGTATTATTGTTACTAGAGGTGTGTAGTTCGTGAACGAACTAGTTCAATTGAACTATTCCGTGTAAGGAACGAAAGGAACTAGTTCACGAATAGTTCGAAGTATAGTTCACTCGTTCCCTGAATGACAGAAACGATCGATGAGTTCGCAACGTTTTCGTATCTCCCTCACCATAAAAAGTTCATCGAATCTCACTGTATTTTTTATTTTATAACTATTGACCTCAATATATTTCGTTTTATTGATCTTTTTTATTTTATTCTCGAAACAAATCCCAGAACCCAGCAAAAAGCATAAGGCTTGAAACAATGTACACTTCCACTTGTTTTCTCGTGAAACCCGTATCAGAGTTCAGTTTCAATTCAACGTTAGTCCAGACATGAAAGAACGACTGCATATCACTAATTCATAGCATACCAATAACCGTCAATCGTTCCATGATTCATAATGGAAGTGAACGATTGTGAACTAGTGAACGATTCATGTGAACTATTCACCATCGTGAACGAGAACTAGTGAACTATATCCTCTGAGTGAACTAGAACTCCCACCTCTAATTGTTACCACGTGTTTTCAAGGTCCAGTAACGCGCATGATCCAAAAACCAATACCATGGCAAGTGGTAGATCACGTGCTGAAAGCGGTTATTTGCTCACAATCATGTGCTTCATGTGTTAATGACATTGTATTCTTAAAAGCATTTGCTGCAGATTATCAAAATAATTTGAGAAAAATATCAAAGGCAACAGATTATACGGAAATGTGTCTGCATTCCGTAATACCTAAGTATAATGAGTACCTATCTCTTATCTCTATAATTAAAAAAGAATATTATCATGATGAACATAATATTATAATATTACATCTTTAGTCAGGATAAAATCGATAATGATCTTATGAAAAATGTGAGTAGAATCGCAACAACGGATAGATTAAGGAAATCCGTTGAAATTGTTCATTTATGTTTTTCTAAAATTCTTTGGCAGAAAACATGCAAAAAATGATAAGATCAAAATGAATACAAACAGTAGGGAATATTCAAGCCTACTTACCAACTAAATTCTGTTTACTCTCGAAACAATTGTAGCTCTCACAGCTACAGTCACAATCTTGGATAAAGTGTAGATTTCTTAATATAATCCAATCATTTTCGTTTGCAGCCCTTTCTGCCCTTTCATTCTCATCAAGAAGGAGTATATCGTCGAGAACTTCACTTGAAACTTTTGTTGTATCTTCCTCATCGTACTCCGATCTTTCATAGTCGGACTCCGATCTTTCATCGTCGGACTCCGATCTTTCATCGTCGGCCTCCGATCTTTCATCGTCGGCCTCCGATCTTTCATCGTCGGACTCCGAACTTTCATCGTCGGACTCCGAACTTTCATCTTCAGACTCCGAATTTTCATAGTCAGACTCCAGGAGAGCATCGTTTGTTAAAGAGGATGTAGCCAACATGACCTCAACAAAATCATCATCATCATCTTCGCTATCATACATTTCGTGGTATTCGAGATCTTGTCCAATACTCATTTTGTCACTTCACTAGTTCAAAATTCTACAGAAATAATAAATAGAGAAAATTTTGAATACACTACTAGCAAGCACTTCTTCACTCGAACGGAGGGTAACATGAACTGATTTCTAGGGCCTAGGGTAAGGGACAAGGGTAGCGTGTAGCGTGATGGGGATACAAGCTTTTACCTGGTTCCAAAATTTCGAAATGTGGCCTTCTGGTGGGGAAAGTCGCAACATTCCCAGTCAATCCGAGAATCCGATCATTCTCTACCTTCATTGTTGTGTTGTTTTCGCACAAAATATAGGAATTGCCTTCAACCTGACTGGAAACAGTGGTGGTCGTATAAAGAAGTGGAACAAATTTAAATTGAATAGTTGGTGTAAGTGAATGTTAAATGGTTCTTCGAAAGTGCCATTCTATTTTTTATTTCATTCACGATTATCTCTTCATTGGACGATTTCGAAAAATTATTTTTCACAGGAAAAATTATGATTTGATTCAGGAAAAAATAAGAACTGTGCACTTAGGCCAGGTCATAGATTAAATGAACAGAGAATAGGTAGCCCACTCGAAAAATACAGTGACTCTATCAAACGCAGTGGCGACAGTTGTGGTCTCGTTTTTCATCGTCACGTGACGTGACGTGACGTGAGCCAATCCGCATTCCGAATTAGAGATCATAGCATTGAAATCTATGCTTCTAAGCCGCAATATTTTTGCTAAATTTCCAAAATTGTCGCCACTGTGTTTGATAGAATCACTGTATCGAAAAACAAGTTTTAGCGCCATCTGTTTTTACGGTACAGGTATTAATTTGAAAAAAATAAATAAATTGGAAAGTATTCTGTAGCGCACATTTCAAATTTTCTCCTAGTAATTCAATCAAACATCTGAAAAATTTCCAAAGGAAAATCAGAGAATTCGCATCAGCTGTTGATTGCGAAATTATTTTTAATGAAAAATGAGAGCAGGGCCGGCGTTAGGGGTGAAACAGTGAAGCGACTGTTTCAGGCGCCACTGTCTGAGGGGCGGCATATCGGCTCAGTTTACCGGCCGCCTTTTGGAATTGTTGCAGTAGTTCAGTTATGTGCATCCCGAATGCTTGCTTTAAGGGGATCATCAGATAAAGTATTCCAACAAGAAAACGGAAACTTCTTGAAAATCATGGAAACGCTAGGAATTTTCGACCCAATAGTACGAGAACATTTAAGAAGAATTGAAAGACGTCCTGGTAGTGTTCACTATTTGAGTCATGATTCTCAAAATGAATTCATTTCCATAATGGCAAAAAAAGTACGTCAAACCATAGTAGACAAAATCAAGGAAGCTAAATATTTTAGTATAATACTGGATTGCACACCTGACACGAGTCGTACGGAACAAATGTCCTTAGTGATTAGGATTGTTACAAAAGAAGTTGGGGAAGAATTCACACCTAAAGAATATTTTATTGAATTCCTACCAGTAGAAAAAACCACCGGAGAGGAACTAACCAGTATTATACTAAGAGAGCTTGAAGTTTTAGGCCTAGATTTGAAAAATATTCGGGGACAGGGTTATGACAATGGCTCTAATATGAAAGGAGTTCACTCTGGTGTGCAGAAACGAATTCTCAATGAAAACCCGAAACCTTTCTTCGTTCCTTGTTCATGTCATTCTTTGAATTTAGTTATTAACGATGCAGCTAGTAAATCTGGTGAAATATCAAATTTTCTTTCAATTATCCAAGAAATCTTCGTATTTTTTCTAGTTCAACTAAAAGGTGGGGGTTTTGGAAAAAACACAATTTAGCACTAACTCTAAAAGGTCTCAGTACCACTAGATGGGAAAGTAGAATAAATGCTATTACGCCGCTAAGATATCATCAGTTAGGGGAAATATATGATGCTCTTTGTGAAATAGCAGCGAATGATGAGAATGATGGCGATACCAGAAGTAAGAGCAAAAATTTGGCTTTGAAAATTTCATGTTTCAAGTTCATTTGTTCAGTAGTTACTTGGTACGAGGTTTTAGTTCGTATCAATAACGTTTCTAAGCAATTGCAAAGTCCAGGTATGATAATAAATGTTTGCGTTAGCGAGCTGCACAAAGTCTCAGAATATTTGGCAAATTTGAGAGCTGATGGTTTCGAACAAATGCTCGATAATATGGAAATAAACCCTGAAATCTGAGAGAGAAGTCCGCATTCGTAGGAAAACAAGGCTTTTTCAATATGAAGGAAGAGATACACCGATAGCAGACCCTCAAAAAAAATTTCATATAGATTTTTTCAATTATTTATTAGATATTTGCATTAACTCTTTGAATTAACGCTTCCTACAACTGAAAGAACATAGCTCATTGTTTGAATTCTTATACGACGTTAAGGCATTAGCTACAAAATCACCAGAGCACATAATGCAAAATTGCAATGGACTCTTCGAGCAATTAGGAAATGACATTGAGCCTAGAAATCTCAGTACAGAATTGCTTCTTTTGAGCAGCACGTTGGAATCTAAAATGTCACCTATCAAGTTGCTGGATTATTTGGAGGGGGGTAATCTATCTGAAAATTATCCTAATATAGTTATTGTTCTTCGGATAGTAATTACAATGCCGGTAACTGTAGCTAGTGGAGAACGTTCTTTTTCTAAATTAAAAATTATAAAAAGTTATTTGCGCTCCGCGATGCATCAGGAGAGACTTTCGGGCCTGGCAATAATATCTATTGAACACACAATTAGTTCAAAAATAGATTTTGAAAATATTATAGATGATTTTGCCAGGATTAAATCTAGAAAGGTACAAATACTGTGATTTATCTTAGTTCTAATCCTAATAAAATTTTAATGCTATATGCATTTAGTTTCTAGAAATTCCATGTGCTTTTTCATATTTTATGTATGTAGGTTTAAACATGCTTATGTGATGACGATTTTTTTACAGTTCCTATCTCATTAACAAATGTGATATTTTGTTTTACTTTTCATGCTTTGTTATGAATAATAATAATTTTTTGTTTTGTTATTTTGTAAATGATGTGTACGATATTTTTTAATTATGTATGAATAAACTACCTTGGAAACATCACTCGAATTTAATTTTTTTTACGCACTCATTCAAGGAAGAAAAAATTCTTTTTTTTGGAAGGGGCGCCAAAAATTTTTTTGATTCAGGCGCCAAAATAACTCGCGCCGGCCCTGAATGAGAGCTAATACGAATCTCCTACGATTTTCTGTCCTCGTATTTTCTAGTATGTTCAAAGTCACGAAGTCACTGCAATTTCTTGTAGTGTGGCATAATATGGAAGATATCTCTGAGCACTTCTCTGTCTCTTCACTCGATGATATTAAATCGAATAGTTTTCATTGCCACTATTTCTCATAAAACTCGAAATGAATATTTTTCAACAGAAAAATCTTGTAATCAACTAGGTTATCAATTAAAGCGATTCATAAGTGAGATATTTCAACGTGCGAGCGAAGCGAGCACCTTAATGTTCGAGATCATTAATCGCTCAATTAATAAATGAGTTGATTACAAGATTTTTCCGTCGACCACATTTTGAATTGAATGTGAATTCTTGATTGAAAAAATTTTCTATCGATACCTATACTCCATTCACATTTATTTTAGCAGTCGGCTGGCCATGAAATAATTTTCTCAAGTTTTTGTAACTAGAACGGAGTAAGGTTGGCACTCATGAAATGTCGTTAATGTCATAACGCCGTTGCTACAACTAATATCAATTTTTATTACGAAAATGCCGAAAGTGATTGAAAAAGTTTCAAGAAGTGCTATTTAGAATTCAGGTCCGCTCATTCAAATAGTTATATTGGGAGACCCCAAAAAGTTGTGGCATTTGAGAATTTTATGTTTGAGTGAATTAATGCGAAAAGTTTACTACAGGATTTTCGATGAATGTCATCGTAGAATAAGTTCCTGAAATTTTTTCCATTTTCCATTGGACTTGTTCTATATATTGTAAATGTCTTTAGGTACCAATAAATACCTAATTATTATTATTATATCAATGTATATGATGAACAGCCACAAATACGCGCCAGTAAATTGTTTATTCATGTGAAATTTTTGTTCTAATCTAAGGTGAAGTTCATCTTGACTTGAAACTTCCTTTAATTCCTTTGACTTATATTGATGCAAAATGATTTTTGTTGAAGAATTTAATTGTACCTAATTATCTGTTAATTCCTTCGGGAGATACCCATTCCCAACCACTGCATGATATGCATTTCATCTTCGGGTTGATATTTTTGAAATCTACAACTGACGTATTCAAACTTTAGCCAAAGAAGATAACGAACATTAACTCTCCTCAAGCTAATGCATATTATGATATTATACTGATCTCTTGTATGTTCCATGCATTTGCATGCTATTGCAGCTATTTAGCTGGGTTTGGTATGTCTTCAATCAGTTTGTATAAACTTCAATTATATTCGTCACATATTTTCCGAAGAGATTCGACATTTTGATAAAATACGTAATTACAGAAACTTTTACGTAGAACGGGCAACATAGCGTTGATTTAAAATCAAAAAATGTTTTGACAGGAGTCATAACCCCACATTTCCGTACTTTACAGAGTGAGATGTGTCAAATTTCCATGGCCAACCGAGTGCTAAAATAAAAGTGAATGGAGTATAGTAAAATTTGACACCATTCACCTTATAAATTTTTCATGTTCATATCGGAATGTTGATATTTATGAGGTCGATCGAACAATGGGGAATTCTTCTCGATTTGGGTTTTCACTGCATATGCAAGTTTAAACTGAATAATTATGAGTTTCATTCATGATTTTTTTCAAATGCACCGCGGAAACTATTCGAAGAAACATTCTCCACATATGGGGTTTTAAAATTTAAATCGGTTGGTTTTAATTTACGATTTGGCAACAGCGCCTACTAGAAAATAAAAAGAACAATGTCCGATCAGCTTGTTTATAAGATAACAGCTGTTGATTTACTGGCGAGCCTCAACTGCAACCGGCCATAAAAATCCCATAAAATTTTACGACCTTCCTCGTTCGTCGCAGACTTCTTAGACTTATGTCATCAAGATAATGTATTCGTTGTCCTTTATTATCAAGGCATATTTCAATTCTCAATTCACCCGCAAGGGACTAGAAAATTCAATGCGACATACAAATAAAATAATTATTTGGGAAGCTGCTGAATACTTCTATGTTCGATTACCCATGACAATAATGCATTAATAGGAAATTAACCAATAAAAAATTCATTAACAGCTAATTTCGTGTACGTTAAACAGTGTAATTATTAAGAGGTCGGCGGAAATGAATATTTTCCCAATGATTTTATTGAAGTTTGAAATTAGATTATATTTCCATGGAAACGTTATTGGCATAACGTGATTTTTCGAATATTTTCTTCAGCTTTGGCGCCAATATTCAATTGTAATTTAAGGTTGGCGTAAACGAATAAGGCTACCTCAAAGTTCAATGTTTGCTCAACTAAAAATTAGGGAAAACGGGCATTAGTCGAGTCGAACATTGAATATTGATACTCGGTAATATATCAAGATCATTCACGAGTGATTACGATCCGCTTGTTTCGAATGCAGCGACACCTAACCGTCAATTTTAGAATTATGTTTCGTGTTTAGTGTACCATCCCAACAGATGGCACTGGATACTAGAGTGGGCCCGGATGTACACTTCAGGTTCAAACCGAGTTCAACGTTAAACCAAGCTCAACCTGTCAAAATTGAACTGACTTGTCAAATTTGCACTGGGTTCAATTTTGAACTTGAACTGCACCAGAAACGGCCAAAATCAAGCAATTTGGGATACCCTGTAGAACCAGGCATTAATAAAACGTTATTTCTGTAGTCTGTACTGTAAAACGTTTTCAAAAGAATTTAGCAAATTATTCAACAATTTATAAGACTTATTACTGGTTATGGTCAACGAGCCTAGTGTGGTCCGGATGAAACAATCAATTGAGTTTAAAGGCGAAAACGCATTATTAAAACGCGACGCGGCCCGACGAAACGTGATGCGTGTTGAGTCGAATCAAATGCTTTCTATAGACCAGAGTCATACTATATATATATTCTTTTGAATGTCAGCAATACATTTTTAGTTATCAAACAATATAGCATATGTATGAGTTTTAGCAAAGGTAAGTGTAACGGGGTACCATACAATTTAGAGTATGATACAAAAGCTTAGGGAAAAACCTCAGTAAAAAAACCCTGTCTCCCCGTGAGAAGTGTAGTGATGACAAATTTGTTTACAGAATAAGCTTTTAATACTGAAGGGCTTCCTTTCCATTGACATAAAAATTTCTTTATCCTCTTTCTATTTCGAAATAATATCTGCAACAAAGAAACAGAGCAGAAAACGAGAAAAAAGACGAATAATAAAGCCTTCATCCAAACTTATTTCAAGACTTGATGATGACTGAAGAAAAAAATAAATAATCATAGGTACATAACTTGTTTTTCAATTGCATTGGGAGGGATATCATCTCTGCGTCAAAAATCTTCTGCTGATCTTGGTGGAGGATCACCCTCGTCGTTAGAAATGCCTTCAGTACTCAAATTAATAATAGCCAAATCTTGCTTTTGACTGGGAGGGCCTTTCGACCAGGTCCAGTCTTCCAAGTGATGATTCTTCTATTCTTCAGTTGTTCGAGGAACGTTACAGGACCCTTATATTGGGGAATCATCTCCCATAGATATACCAGTGGTTATTCAGTAGAAAATTGAAAAAACGGGGAAGAAATTAAAAAAACTTCTGACACTTTATTGACAATTTGTCATACTATGAACACCCGACGCGACGCCACGCGCTTACAATTTACGCGTCAGCTCGCGTGGCGTGTTAATAATGTGTTTCCGCCTTGAATGATGAAGTAATAAATTCTCTATAACGTACTATTTCTGTAGTATTTTTTCAGTATTTTAGTCGAGTAGCGAGTAAGTTAGTAGCTACTCTCCTACTGGACAAAATTCTTGGTGTTCGCACTCTAAATTACTCACTACTTGATTATTATTAGTATGAACAAGGCTCTAGAATGAGTCGATAGGTGCCATAACTTTTAATCGGGGATCGCTCTCGCATAGTAGTATCTACTCTATTTTAGTGGAAAAATAAATCTATTTTTCTAGGGGTTCAGTGTGGATTTACGCAATTAAATTAAAATTTTTCACTTAACATTTATCAAGTGACAAATAGCCCGAATGTTACCATTTATGCAAAGCCAATTAACCTGAATTAATATTTTCATAATAAATAAACTGAAACCTCTGTTAAACAGGGTGAGTCTTTGACTTCTTCACATATTTTTATTTAACAGTAGATTTTTGAGGTCGAAAGAAACACTTTTTTCCTATACCATTTTTTCTTTCTCGGCCCGATAAAAGATATAGGCATTTTAAGTTATCAGAGCTGTGCCATCCTTGGAAGAACAAAATTGCCTTCAGAATAATTATCTATGACACTACTCATCTGAGGATTTTTTAAACTCGATCTAGTTGTATTCAGCCAAAGCACTCAATTTTTCAAATTTCACAGATACCTATTTTTGAATTAACCCAATACAACACTGCACTCATTTTCCAATGCCGTGGTCGTTATACTACACGCAAAACACATCAGATCAACGATGTGCGACACATGGAAAAATATCGAATTTGATACTTCGAAATAAATATCGATAGCCGATACTATCGGAATTCGAAATATCGACGATATTTATCGATTATTTTTTTTTTGAATATCGATATTTCGATATATCGATATTTTTCACCCATCCCTAAAAAGCATTCACTACATGTGAGTATGGAAGGAGTGGGGAGCAGTGATGCCACAGCTACCGAAATTTCGGTAGATCTACCGATTTGCGAGAATTTCTACCGATATACCGATTTCAATTGATTTTCTACCGAATTTTTTGATCAGTGTCGAACACAAAATTACATTCCAGTACAAAAGAAAACAGATCTAATTTGCTTTGGTTTGGTGACTTGACAAGGGACAACTGACTACGTAAGTGTTAGATACAGGTTTCGCCGTAACAGAACAGCATTTTACAAAAATGAGTGATAGAAAGGTGCTATATGAAACTCGAGATTGGTAGCGTTCGAGATATATACGTACATTCAAAATTAACTATTTGTTATTTTTATGTTACGTTATTTATTTTTTTATGAAAATTTTTTCAATGAGTGCTTTTCTATTTTTTAGTTTATTACCATTTGTATAAATAAATCTTCCATTTATAGTTTTTGTTGTTTATGATATTAATTTCATGGCATGGATTTATGTTTAATTTGGTTTTCTCGTTATGAAATTCCTATAATCATTCATCATCACGTGAATAGGTAAGAAATTATATTACTCTGTAATTTTGAAGCAAAAACCCTATCCCATTCGACGCCTTTGCATGAAATAAATAGTATTAACTTGGATCTACCGAAAATTTACGAAATCTACCGAATTTTCCCGATAGTTCTACCGAAACTTCAAAAATGTCTGTGGCAACACTGGTGGGGAGTGTCGCCGGCGCGGCGATACATCGAAGCTCTGAGAACTAGGCTTGAGAAATAAGAACTAGACGGTTAAAAATTAATAATTAATTATTTCATAAACAGCATGGACCGTCGGAAATTTTAGACGGACGTTTGGTAGATTTCAACCCCAAATTTTGAAAAGCTTTCGAAGTCACACCAAATCCCTAGGCTTGAAGGGAATAACAAAGAAGTGGTGTGGTAAATCATTTAAAAGCTTTTTCGATTGTCTTAAGAGTTATAGAAAGTGTGTTGTTATTATACAGGGTGGCCATTTGAAAACGAAACAGACGAGATTACAGACGAAATAAATTTTTTCGATAGAAATGCTCGGACAGGTCGATTTCTGTTTCGAGGGGGACAACTTAAGATGTAGGTTGCGGACGCATAGCGCTTCAACCCTTGCTACTACAACCCTCACCCCCAATTTTTGAATAGGGAAGATGGGGTGAGTGATACCTCATTTGAAAGGTATTTTTATAATGATTTCAGCAAAGTAATTTTTTTTTCATTTTATGCATTAGTTCTCGAAATATTCTTAACGAAGTATTTGAAAATGAAGTGGTGTTTTCATGGCACTTGTAGTGTTTTTTTGTGAAAAATCGACATTTTGAGCTTCAAAACAACCATGACTGTGGCTTCCTTCCTCCAATCCACTGACGTAGAAATCTTTAATCAAGATGTCGAACAAACAAAGCGTATTGCGAAGGAGCTCAATCTTGCTGAAACTCAATCTAAATTATCTTCGATATAATTTGCAGTATTTCCAATAACATGCGGTAACACTTGATCGATAGAAATCTCCAAAAAGTCCAAATACGTTCATATCTCTAATCGGATTACCAGGTAAGAAAATCAAATCATCAATGATGCCACAGAAATATTCCAGTCCCAATTCGTGAAACGATTTCCGACTTAATTATGAAGTGTTTTCTCAGTTGGCTTCAATAATGTTTTCATTTTGTTGATTATTGAATCTGTGGCATCATTAATGATTTGATTTTCTTACCTGGTAATCTGATTAGAGATATGTACGTATTTGGACTTTTTTGAGATTTCTATCGATCAAGTGTTACCGCAAGTTATTGGAAATACTGCAAATTATATCGAAGATAATTTAGATTGAGTTTCAGCAAGACTGAGCTCCTTCGCAATACGCTTTGTTTGTTCGACATCTTGATTAAAGATTTCTATGTCAGTGGATTGGAGGAAGGAGGCCACAGTCATGGTTGTTTTGAAGCTCAAAATGTCGATTTTTCATAAAAAAACACTACAAGTGCCATGAAAACACCACTTCATTTTCAAATACTTAGTTAAGAATATTTCGAGAACTAATGCATAAAATGAAAAAACAATTACTGTGCTGAAATCAGTTTAAAAATACCTTTCAAATGAGGTATCACATCTTCCCTATTCAAAAATTGGGGGTGAGGGTTGTAGTAGCAAGGGTTGAAGCGCTATGCGTCCGTAACCTACATCTTAAGTTGTCCCCCTCGAAACAGAAATCGACCTGTCCGAGCATTTCTATCGAAAAAATTTATTTCGTCTGTAATCTCGTCTGTTTCGTTTTCAAATAGCCACCCTGTATAGTATATTAGTATGAGCCGTACCTGTCCGATCGGTAAAATCGTCTCTTTGGTACTTTTAGGACCTCTAGAATGCAAATTCTTTTCTTACGGAATCGCTTCTGCATTGTTTCGAAATAGCCGGCACAAATTTTCGTACCTGAGAACGAGGCTATTTTGCTGGCATGTTCAGATGTTTCCTGTTTCATAAGAAGTGTGTGAATGTTGCCGTTTGTTGTTTCAAAAATCCTTTTATGTCTTTGTGAATCTTCATGCCTAAAAACGTAAATCATGAAAACTTCTATGGAGGTTTTATATTTTTACCTCGTTACCAAATGTTTATTCTCAACAGAATATTGATTTGGAATATAGATAGACAAAACTAAATCTTTTGTTAACTGTTTTTTTCGCCCATTCCCTCTTTTTTAGATAGAATAACGCTGCTATAAAAATTATTCGCTGGGCGCTGTTGTGGAAGTAGGTACATACATAGTACCTAATGTGGAGAGTGGCGAGTGACTTACCCTATGTCCTAATTGGCAAAGGATCGCGGGATCGTGCGATGGCGTTGGTAGTTGGATCGCGGTGAAAAAATAAAACGTGAACAAATAAAGCTGGATGTCCTAATACAGCAAATTGGCTCGCGCGATGGAGGAGGACGCTCGCACTTGTTTGTTTCGATATCGCGTCGAGTACATCGCCTCAACGCCTAGATACAAACCAATACGTATAAAGGGTTGTGACCGAATTGGTTACCGATTTCGAGCGGTCAATGCGATTGATCGCTCCAGAACAAGCAAGTTTGTTTTTGATCGCGCTATCGAACGTTGGACAGGATGGACTTTGAGGGAAATCTAATTAATGAAGTGCTGCTTTCAAGATGAAATATGAAGACGCAACTGCTGTCGATGAGGATTCTTAAAATTGTAGTGATCCTTGAAATCTTTCATAAATAATAATAATAATAATAATTTATTCGTCCTTTGAGATATCACAAAGATACATAGGATATGTCAACAAACAATAATTATATAGAAAATTAATTGTACCCAAATATAACAATCGAAAAACAACTAAATCTAAATCTAAATCTAAATATAACAAAAAATAGCAATCTCTCAATAAAGCTCATCTGAAAAATATTCAGATGTGTTGTAAAAGCTTCTGGTGCATAACAATTCTTTGATATTCGTTTTGAATTGTTTTAATTTCAAATTCTTGAATCTATCAGGTGAGTGATTATACAAAGAGATACCCGCAAGTGTTGGGGAAGATTTGAATTTGGAGGTGGAGTGCCTAGGGACACTGATCGTATTGAAATGTCGAGTGTTATAATTATGGAAATCAGAACACCTCATGAGTTTATGCAAATTCGATCGCACATACAGGAGGCAATTCAAAATATAAATGGATGGAAGCGTGAGAATTTTGAAATTTTTGAAGATTACTCTGCAGGAGTTTTTAGGTCGAATATTGAAAATCATACGTATAATCCTCTTCTGCATAATGAATACTCTATCTATATCCGGCGAAGCACCCCAAAAAATGATGTTGTAAGTGAGATGACTGTAAGTGTACAGTCTTTATTATTACTCCTTCACTTAGTGAAGGAGTAATAAACATTCAATAGCGCATCTATTGGGAGTGTTCCCTTCAAACGATGAATGGCATAGTACGACTTGCTCAAAGTTTTGCAAAGATGATCAATGTGGAAGTCCCATCTCAAGAACCTATCAACATATAGTCCCAGGAACTTAACACACTCAACTGTTTTGAAGGATTGCTCAGCAACTTTCAACACTGGTGTCAAGGATTGATTTGTTTCTCGGTATTGAAACTTAATAATTTGGGTTTTATTCAAATTGACAATGAGAGAATTATGTCTACACCATGAAATGAACTGTTGGATAAGCTCCTCACAGATCAACCTCAGTTCGTCTAGATTTCTCGATCGGACAGCCAAAGAAGTATCATCAGCGAATAAAATAATGATGAGGAGTGGACCCAAAACTGACCCTTGAGGGACACCAAGCTTGTTGCGATATTTTCTTGAGTTATAATTGCCATGATTTACCAATATATTACGGTCCGATAGGTAACTCCGTATCCATTCTAGAAATATCCCACGGAATCCCATCTGATAAAGCTTGTCCACGATGAAATGGTGTTGTAAACAATCGAAAGCCCTTGAGAGATCGAAAAAAATACCCATGACATGATAGGACTCGTCCAAGGAGCAATGGATAAACTCAATAAATTCAGACCAAGCAGTTTGCGTCGACCTTCCTGCCCGGAAGCCATGTTGATGATTCGATAATATCGAAAAATTCATGAGGAAATCACACATTCGTCGATATACAATTTTCTCAAAGACTTTAGACAGCTGGCTTAAAATAGAAATGGGACGATAGTTCGCAATGTCGGTCGTAGGTCCCTTTTTGTGCACTGGTATAGTCTTTGCAAGCTTCAAAACTGAAGGGAAACAACCCGATGTTATGGAATCATTGATCAGAAAAGCCAAGTGCTCGGCTATAAGAGGACCTATTGTCTTGAGCATTCTAGCAGAGATTGTATCAGGACCTGTGCTACCACTATTCTTCAAACATTTAATAACAGTCATGACCTCATCCGGTAATACCGGAAAAAAGAAAAAGTTAGGATCTGATAGTTTTTGTGTGGTACAAGAAGTCGAAATGTTCGTTCCATAGTAATCCAGCAAGGATCTCTCATTGACCTCAGTGAAATATTCAGCGAATACTTCAGTTACTGCCTCGGGACAGGAAACCACCTCACCATCCAACTCAAGAGAAATTCCTGCAGAGGTCGCATGTCGATCATCTAGATGGTTGCCGACAATTTTCCAGACTGTTCGATTTATATTGACTGAATTTGATAACAGATTAATATGATATTGTAATTTAGTATAATTCAGCAATTGATGGTATTAATTGCTTTTTGGCTCATTTATAATTATCTCGCACTTCTAATGAATTTGTGTTCTGAACAAGCCAATGCAGGTTTCTTAATTTATCTCTAGCACTAATAATCTGGTCGTTAATCCACTTTGGCTGAGTACCATAGGAAGGCCTACGATTCTTCAATGGACAAGAAGCATCAACTAAAGATTTCAGGATGTCGATGAAATTTCTGAAATTGTCCTCAGTGGACAGACCACGATAGATGATCCCAAAGTCGGTACTTGAGACAAGAGAAGCAAGATGATTCAAGTTATCATTTGAGACAGTCCTATATATAAAGGTTTTATTCGAAGTAGCATTCATGAAATTCTTCACGAAGTAATCGAGAATAAGAGCTTTGTGATCGCCTATGTAAGGCTCACTAACAAAGGACTTAACTCTATCTAGTCCTCCGTCAGTTACAATGTAATCAACTTTACTCGAAGTAGTGAATCCATTCTTATTAGTAAATATTCTGGTTGGCTCACATGAGCAAATATACAAATTATAACTAATGAACAAATCATCTAATAGCTTTTTCCTACTGTCATCCAGGAGAAGATAATTAATGTTAAAATCTCCACATAAGAATAGAACATTTGAAACTGAACTACAATAGTTCAAGACATATTCTAAAACATTCATGAAAATCATTACATCACCTGATGGTGGTCTATAGACACTCAGAACACAGTAAGTGATTTTACCTATCTTGATCTTGACTCCGCATAGTTCACAGTGCATTTCCACCGAAAACTTACTAACATTTAGAGGATGAACATCATATTGACACTTGTAGAACACCGCACATCCACCGCTCACTTACCGGTCTGCAATATTCAGCAGCAAGTCGATAACCAGCCAGGTTCATAAACTGGATTCTTTCAGGAGAACACCAATGTTCCACAATGCTGATAAAGTCAGGATTGACCGAATGGAGGAAGACTTCAATGCTGTTGATCTTATTTGTCATACTTTGGACATTCAGTTGTAAAATCCTCAATTTATCATTGGTTGTATTGGATAAATCATTATTGATCACGTTTACTGAAAATGTGATCGCAGAAAAAATTTATTAATGAGTATACCCTCCGGCCAAAGTGAAGATTTCATCACATGGGATTCGAATTCGGTTGGAAATGAAATTTTGAAAGACGAGTATATATTGGGTTGTTTGGAATTCAGTTTTTCAATACTCAGGTCAGAAATAATATTATTCAGAAAAGCTTTCAACTGATCTGTAGTTGTTGCAGGATCGAGCCTCGATATGTGTACATGAGATAGTTGTTTTTTCGGGACACTAATGAGAGCAGTCGAATTTGAGGTTCCAGTGATTGGTCTATGTCTCAGCCTCACTTTAGCATTGTCAGTGTTGTCCTTCTTTGAACTTATTTTAGATTTGGTCTTCTTATTATTCTTCACAACTGTCCACCCCTCCGACTCTGAAACTTTCTGAGATAGTACAGTAGCAGTATTTGTCAAATGGGGTATTATTTTAGAAACAGCTGTAGATGCATCATCGGAAGAAGGTGAGACATCCGCATGTGGTCCTATCTCGGAATCACTGGGTTGATTATTCGCATCTGAGGAATTCCGTACAGCTGATTTGATAATGTTATCACTCTTTTTATGTTGTTTCAGCGTATGAATTTCATCAATGAATGACGATATCTGTTTACTTTGATGTATTATAATGTTCTTCAAATCGGAATATTATTGTTATTATATTTGAATATACAAACAAGCTAAATATAATGTATTCG
This sequence comes from Coccinella septempunctata, assembly GCF_907165205.1. Classification (NCBI taxonomy): domain Eukaryota; kingdom Metazoa; phylum Arthropoda; class Insecta; order Coleoptera; family Coccinellidae; genus Coccinella; species Coccinella septempunctata. The sequence goes on along the minus strand of NC_058193.1, from coordinate 19,478,453 downwards.
TTTTAGTCAAAATATTCCAATTTGGATAAATAAGGCATCATCATCAGTATGATGTGTTTGCATGAAAAAGAGTCAAGAAATTTTTTACAGAAACTATGCTCATTGGATTGAAATTTTAGAAGTGAGTTGAAAAATTAATGCATACATGTAACTGACGACGAACAAAATTTCATTCGGGTCTTTTGAAATTAGTAACTTGATGACGGCACTCTCGATCAATTTCCTTGCAAATGTAGTCAAATGTTGAAGTTGGCGTGTAATAAAAAAACAAATCTTCTTGACTTCTCAGCTCGTGGTAAAGATGATGAAATTCACCTAATTCTGATAGAGTTCTAACTAATTTCATTAGTTTTCTTCCTCTTATTTGGAAGAGCCGCTTCTGCGAGAAGTATTGGAAAGTGCAAATTTCCTAGCAAAAATTCAGCATCTTCGTTTCTAGAAGTCATTTTAACTTGAAAAACAGCAACTGCGCAGTGTGAGGCGGTCGCGCGATAGTGAATTGATCGGACCGACCACATCTATTCGCCCGAATAGGCGTTCCGAATTAGGACACCCATTTTTCATCAAGTCGCGATGCGACCGACCAACGCGATCGCCTGCTCGCGCGATCGTTTACCAATTAGGACAAAGCTTTAGCTTTATAGTCACCTCCGTAGACAGTGTTCTGGCTTTCGTTGATGGTTTGGCTGGCTGCCCCTTTGTCTCTGATTGCTCCGGTAGTGACGATGTTACTGAAGCGCGAAGGAATAAATTTGATCTTTCTCACATTGAACTCAATAGTTTATTGAGTTCAATCCTTTCTTATTACCGACCTAAGCTCTCTCAGGCATGGCTACTCAAAAGTAGATATCTGCATACATTTATTCTCTTCCCTCACAGTGTTCTGCAACTACTCCGGTCTGGAGTCTGATGCTGACTAGGGGGAGGTTGCAATACGTCCGGTTAAGTCGCAATACTACGAATAATTGAAAAGTTTAACGCCGAAACAAAGATTATAGACTACTCTATAACAAAGATTATAGACTACTCTATAACAAAGATTATAGACTACCCTATAATCTTTGACGCCGAAAGACAGGGAGAAATTACTGAATCAGTCGGGTTGCCAGAAATATATATATTGCCATTATGAGTTTGCCACAGAGTACTTGCCGACATTGAATAGCGATAGATAGGACCTTGAAAGCCAATAGCGTCATCAAAGTAGTGAAAACAGTGACTCTAGCCTAACAAGACAGTGGCGACAATTGTGGTATCATTTTTGATTGGTTTGCACGGTTTTTGCAATAACATGGCGGAGTTGGTCACGTGACGTGAACTTAGCAATCCATCATCAATAGGCTTGTTCGTAGAGTGGTTCACAACAGTTGTGAACTGTACAGAGCAAGCGTAATTGGATTTTCGCTACCCTAAAATGGAATTGAGCTTGCTCTGTACAGTTCACAACCGTTGCAAACCACTCTACGAACAAACTTAATACTAAACTAAAATGATTTGTTCACCCTGGAGGTAAAGGATGGGGAGCGAGCATATTCTATGTTTCCTTTGTAATAAAAGTGTCACATAGTTTCCGCCATATTGATAAGAGGAAATTGTGGCGGGAATTTGGTTTATTTGAATTTCTTCAATTCGAAGCTCCTTCGGTTCAGTGTCGCAATAACATGAGCTTGTTAAATGAATTGGTGAATAATAGATTGAAATTTTTTTTCCATAATTGTTGTGCCACCCTTTCCTTATAATTTTTGTTGTTAAAGTTAAAGATAACATCAAATTTGTTCCTCTTACAGTTAATCAACTTTTTGAAATTCCATAAGCATGAAAATAACATAACTATACAATGAAAACACCTATAATAAAATTATCAACATTAATTATAATTAAAAAAGAAAATAACTTACGAAATCTACAATTTATTCACAACATATACAATATTCCGACCAACTCCACAATCCCTGGAATAGGATATTCATTATTGTGAATTATTGTTTAATACTGAATGTCTTCCCAGTTCCCACTACAAAATGAACAACAAATCATAGCTAGCGAAGTAAAATGAAGCAAGCACAATTAAAAATCCAAAGTTTAAATAGTTGGAAGTCGGCCATACTGGTATGGGGAATCTTTGTTTTGTTTACGTGACACTTTCCAAACCTTATGCCCCCTCCACTCTTTTCTTACCTTCATGTTGTTCACAGAGTATTCCCCAGACGTATGTTTTTTCAAGTGATTTTTAGGAGTTTTTTGTTGTTCTCAAGTTTTTTAGATGAACTTTTGGTAGTTTTCATTAGTGTTTGCTCATTTTCAATTAAGTAAGTGAAGATTGCTATGAGTCTTTATACCGTTATACAGAAAGGTGGGTTTCCCATAAAACTTTATTTACAAAATAATAAAATATAAAAGAATTGGGGGAAGGAATGCAATGGATAATATGATATTATAATTATTTACATAATACGGTAGAAATATTTCATTATAAACTGGAAACCAATAGTTACTCGTACAAAATTCCTCTAGTATTGAATTTGAATTAGGAATATCTAATATCCTATTATCGGTGCTCAACAATGTTAGTCCGATTGAACAATAGTCCAGAACCAAACATAGTAGAGAGAAAAAAATCTTAGCAGTACAGTAATAGGTGGCTGTTTTTAGCGGTGGAAAATGTGTTTTGCAATTTCCGGTGAGAATTTCAGATAATTGCAAAATCCTTTTTCTGCAGAAAATTTGCAAGCTACGGTTCTCGATAATGAACCTTCTCGCTAAAATATCTTCCTTCACTTAGGGTTATACCGGAAACAGCCTAATACTCTCTTATTTCAAATGGCACACCCAGTAAATCTTTGCATCGTTAGATAGCTGGTTTCATGGCAATTTCAACATAATGGTATTCCTTGGGACAAAACTCAACGGCTAATGGGTTATTGGATTCTTAAATAAAATGGTAAAAATAGAAAGTCACATTTTTTTTAAATATTTCTGCTGAGTAGGTTCTTTCCAAAAATCATAACCATTTTCAATTTGGACAATATGTAGATTGTTTGCTGTTTTGACCTACAATATAAATGTTCATGAAAATATCATCAAGTAAAGAAGTAAAGCCCGTTTATAACAGCCGAGATTTCTCTGAAGAATTCTCTACCAAATTTTGTTAAGAAAACGGCAGAGATTATTTTATATGCAACTGAACAGTGAATTCTACCGAAAGTGCGTATCTAACGGTGAAGAATTCACGACGCATTAATTCTCGAGTAAATTCTTCAGAGAATTCTCGGCTGTTGCAAACGGGCTCAAGACAAATCAAATTCACTCAATTCATCAGAACTCACGATTTTCAGGTTACAACCCACAACACAGAAAGAGCCCAAAAAAACCTATACCTAAAATTACCAAAATAATTGTATTTGTTTCCTGAACTTTCCCCATTATACTTATAACTGGCGTGAAGTAGGGAGCTTTTGCGCGATTATTTGAAATAAATCACCTACCTTAGCGGTACCGATGCAGGTAGTGCTGACCTTCGCTTTACATCCGACAAGGTTGAAAAAATAGTAGGTAACGTTTTGGTCTTCATCTGTCTGATGACATTTCATTCGAGATTTTTTTTGAAAGTTTGTTTTATTTTGTATAGTGATACGAAATTTTGCATGAATTTTTGTCTGGTAATTTTCGAATCGTTATTGATGTGTTTTTCAAATATTGAAAAAAATTTTGTATAACTCGCACCTGAAAATTTAAAGTTCTCATGAAGTACCTATCAACTCCTCATAAAATTCGATAATTACACATTTTTAGGTAAAATGATAAGTCTCGTTCCTAAGGAGAATCACACCAAAATCCGCCATTACGCCTTATATGAGGAATAAGATTTATTAATTTAATTATCAATTTATCACAGTCTAACTGACATCGACTACTAGATATGTAATAACATCTCCCCATTCGAGTCTGAATTATATTGCAATAAACTATCTCTTTTTTCCCCTTGACTCCCTTAGAAATCTTCGGTTTCTCATCAAGATTGCTGCACAAGGTTTTTTATTCCTTACACTGAGAAAAATGATATGGTTTACATTTAATGAATTTTTATTTGGTCCGAATTTATTTACTATAAATTAATAAGCCAATAATAAATAAACGTGATTTCCCTTGAAGTAATTTCAGTTATTTATAGTAAATAAGAAATTTATTAAAGCCTAATTTATTTGGTTCAAATATTGTTTATTTGATAGAAATAAATATCGTTTTTTTATTTTAGTCCGAGCCTTTATTTCCCAGAAATATATAGTTATATAAATAATAATTAAAATATTAATAATACTTATAATGAATTATAATATATTAATAATAATTTTTAAGATTTTGGGTTCATTTTATAGAGCAATATCGATTTGGCACATAATAACTCAAGAACAAAATTAATATGCTTGGTTCATCTTAGCAATGAAACGACGTCATTACTCAGAAGTACAACATCGTTGCCAGACTATCAAAATAATCCCAGCTTTTACTTCATAACGGGCAGACGAGCAAAAAAATCAACAGTAACTGTGAGAAATGAACTTCAAGTTTATTTTTAAGAGATTCATTGAAAGTATAAAACAATAGGAAAATTAAATGTTTATTAAGGACAGATTTCTTTTATATTTTCTGCTAAAGATGTCCAGCACTTCATTAGGGTCAATTCTTGCCGCAATGTCTTGATGGATATGTATTAAAGCCAATCCATTCAAACGCTCTTCTCCTCTTCCGTCATCCTGCTGCGAAGATATGTCTTCAATCGGCGTAAGGTGGAAAAAGATCGCTCGGCAATGCTAGTAGTCACTGGAAACGTGCACAACAGCTGACAAAGAGTTCTAATATTTGGCAGCACCGTTATTTTTGTAGGCATTTGCTGGGGATACTGGGATATTTTGACTCATCTGTTGCCAAATTTTCAGTTCTCCCTTTGAAGTTAAAAAACAAGAAAGGTCCTCTTTATATACTTCAGAGCTTTGCAAAACATCCTCTACATCTTCGTCGCTGAGGTTATGGGAAAACAACTTTTGTATCTGTCCGATTCTTTGCATAGGAGCGCTAGGGAACCTGGATGACATTTCACTTAACATATAATCTAGAAAAGGAATATATAGGTACTGAAGGTCGGTAATATTCCTCAACAGATTGGGTTTGAATGTTCGGCCGATTTGTTCGACGGCCGGTGATTCTGCGGACAATGATTTCTGTACCAATTTCATTTGCGATGGTCTCAGCCTTATTGAAAAGTTTTTTGGATGTGTTCGTGTTTGTTTCACGTTAGGACTGCAGACTTGCTGTCGTCGCTTTTATAAGCTTCATTGCGGAAAGTATGTCAATTCCAATGGCTTGTAATGATCGGGATAGGGGCAGCGCAAAATATCAGAGAGAATTACCAAGCTTATGAGAAATTCCGACGACATTAGAGATTGAATCAACGGAAATGGAGTTGTAGTATTTCTTCTGTAATATTTTGCAATATTTTGGGATGACATGGCAAGATGTCCAAAAATGTCAAAACCACTTAATGTCGCTCCATCCATCTAGTTTCACACATTTTTTTAAATATATTTTGTTGTTCCTTTGGCAGATGAGCTTGATGTATTCGTTGAGCTGAGTCACGAAAAAAGTTGTACACTTGAGATAACCCTAAGAGATAAGGCTGTACTAATGGCTCAGTTCAGTCGGTGGCTTGCGCAGTGGGTAAAAAAGGCTAAAGGCTGAATGCTGGCTATGCTTGCCTGAACACCTTTTATTTTACGGCTCATGTTGGCTCCTCCATCATATGTTTAACCTCGACACAATGTGATGTCCAGGTTAAGGTTCTCCAAAGCCTTCAAAATATGATGAGCAATGTTTTCACCAGTAAGTTTAAGTACTTCGACAAACATTAGGAAGTCTTCTTGTATTTCGTTTGTATCTACATCGAAATAGCGAATACAAATGCATAGTTGCTCACAAACAGTAATATCTGTGGTCTCATCAGCTATAATGGTGAAAAATTTCGACTTTTTAATTTTTTCCACTATTCTGTTTCTGATTAATTCCCCACAGCATCCAATTAAGTCATTCTGCGTCGATTTGCTAACATAGGAAGCGTTTGTAAAACAAGTTTTCACGAGTTCATGCAGTAGCTCATCTCCAGCATCGATTTGGAACTTTAACAAGGCTCTGAAGCAGGCCCGGACTGGCCAGGTCCGCAGGTCCGCGATCGCGGAAGGCCCCCGGCCTGAGGGGCCCCCACTAACGTAGATAAAGATAATAGATGAAGTAGCTTCAACAGTTGGTTGCTCACAAAGAAGCTGTTACTTCAGGCCAAGGGAAGTAAAATGTTGAAGCATCTTAGTTAAGCCTCTTCTATTCCAGTATAACAGCATTGTAAACTGTTAAACACAAAACATTTGTTTTTAATTTAAGTATTATTTTTCTAATCACTAAAATCCGTTTTTCATTATTTTTATTACAAAAATTGTTTTGACCTAATTCATTCATACATTTGGTGTGACTGAAAAACAGATTACATATATGATTTTCACATAAAATGAGTGGTAAACCACGACACTTGTTTTGTGATCACAATAAGATCTTCAGGTGGTTGAGGGTAAACTGAAACATTTGATACCGAACGAGGAGATTTATAAACAAATACAGGGTGTTTTTAAAGGTGAGGCTTTCACAAGCATTTTCAATGCGTTTTCTTAGTTCGTCCGCACTACCCACTTCACCGTCACTGTACAGGGTGGGCAAAATTCGTTGTCTACTGAGAGGATTTCGAGAACTATAGCATATAGAAGAAAACGGATGACATATTTCCGAGCTCATTTTCGGAGAAAAAAAGAATGGTGAAAACCGCAGCCTCCTACGATACTCCGTTTTTGAGTTTGACAATTAAAGTTAAAGTTCTCATAACTTTTTTGTGTTTGAAGCTACAAATCTGAAACTTGAACCCCTGCAGACACATTTTTACGTAGAATCCATTGATGAGCTCAAAATATTTTTTCATTTTGAATCATTAGGTGAACTTTAATTTTTTTAAATGCAAACTTTTATTGAATTTGTTATTTTTGAATTGGAAAAAAATCTTTTGCCAGTACATTCTACGTATGAAAGTGCCTAAGAAGGTTCAAGTTTCAGATCTGTAACTTCAAAGACAAAAAAGTTATGAGAACTTTTCGGAATCGTCAAAATCCCAATTTTTGTTCATAACTCGAAATCTAAAAATGAAAGGGCCGATTCTGTTATCAGATTTGGATTACTCATGAAAAAAGAGGTATAGAATGTGTCATCCGTTTTCTTCTAGCTGTTATAGTTCTCTCCCACCCTGTCCACAAATTTTTCAAAATGACCCCAAAGGAAGAAATCACAGTGGTAGAGATCTGGGAAAAGAAATGGATCCGCCACGTCCTATCCACCTATTCGGAAACAAATTATTTAAATAATTTCGAATGTTTTTTTGAAAGTGGGGTAGTTCTCCATCCAGTAACAACCACATTCTCTGTCGAATATTGAGAGGAACAACTTCTAGTAATCCTGGCAAATTGTTCTGGAGAAAATGGGGAAAGTCTTCACCTGACATTCGTGGTGGTGGAAAAAATGGCCCAATAAGCATTCCACTCAGGATTCCAATCCAGACATTCAAGAAAAACCTTTGCTGAAAATCTGTTCATCTGATAGCGTGAGGGTTTTCTGTAGACTATACATGGGTATTGTAGAAGTTGTTTACTCCATTTCTTGTGAAAGTGGCTTCGTCAGTAAACAGAATGGATGTTGTTAAATATTGGTGATTTGAAGGACACAGGCAGAATACTTTTCTTCCAGGATGGTCTTCTGGTTGGAGTGTTTGAACTTTCTGGAAATGGCACAATTGCTCTTGTCTTAGTGTCAAACTCTACTGTGGCTCACCCTGGGTATGGATCTAACACTTGTTGTCGGTTCTTCCTCAACTATGTCCAGCATATGCTCCTCGATTTCTGCCATTTGGAAATCCAAATCCCATATGCAATTACCAAGCTGCAGTCACATTCTGTATCATTGCATCCGAAATTATACCTTGAGCCCTGGTGAATATTATACATAAATGATTTTTGGTACTACAACTTATTTTGAAGAGTTCTATTATCTGTCAAAAAAAAAGCCTCACATTTGAGAAAATCCTGTATTTAACTCTGTACTCTTAAAAATATAAAGGGGGCGGGGGTAGTTTCCAGAACATAAGAACATTCAGAGCAATTTCAGGATTTTTTCGTCTTTTTAATTGCTAATATAAGACAAACAAACCTGTCAAACAAAAAAAAACTTATTTAAAAAAAATTGCATGTGAAATGAATAAAAAATGAAACAACTCGTTGAAATCTAGGGAAAGATGATAGTTTTCGATAACATTATGCATTGATAGAAGGTTTCCTTTGATATACAGGGTCTTTCACGAGGAACCTCACCCATATTTATACGGGAAACTACTGAACGTATTTTCATGAAATTCAGCACTTATAAGTATTTCACGATGCTGATGAAATCTAAAATATTTTCAAGGCATGAGCACCTCCGGTTTTTCCGGAAATGGCGTCAACTTCCGTTTTTCAAATTAGAACACCATTTTTTTATTGCAGAAATAGATTCCTTAGAAAATTTCAAGTTATTTTGATGTAACATTTTTCAGTTTTGGTTGGAAAATCCTCTCTGAGCGGGAAAATTCGAAAAAAAAAATCGAAAATAGAGCTCCGCTGAAACAGGAATAACTTCGAGGTTTTTTGATGGAAAATGTTCATTATAGGGATATTTCAAGATGTAAGATCGATGTATCCACTTTAAAAATCGAAATCGCGACTCATGATATAGGGGGTGAAAAAATCGCTTTCAAAGTTAGGGATGACAAAATCGTGAAAAATCAATTTTTTCAAATTAGAACCCCATTTTTTTATGGCATATATTGAATCTACGTTAAAAAATAATGTGAGTGTATGCATCACACCCTTGCCCTAAAGTGGATATTTTCTGAGTTATTCACAAAAAACTGTTTTTCGTCTTGAATTTTCAGCTATTTCTTTTCCCTTCACGCCAAAAAGATGAAATTTTCAGGAACTTGTTACTTAAACCATGTTTTAGATTTTACTACCCTAATATGCAAGAGAAAAAAGTTACAGGTTGTTCCTAAATAGATGGCGAATTTTGATTCGAATTTGTATCGGAAACCTCTTTATTTCAACTAATCGGCCATCGGTTTTCTCTCCAGTGATAAATAAATAATTCCTTATGAACCATATGCAAAAACTTACCATGTTTTACATTCTTCTTTTCTAATGATAGATATCATTAATTACATCTGCCAAATTCCTCTTTATTCAGTAGCATTTTGTGTTTACTATTAATTTGGTGATAATTCTTATTAAGTTATAAAATCGATCACTATGCCTAATTTTACCAATGAAGATTATTTAAATCTCATATAAATAAATGTCTAGAAATTAACGGTCAAAACTTTGAGCATCTTCTCTAGTTATAACTTCGAGAGTTTGCCATGGTTCTCCTAATAGTAACTTGAAGTCGGTTTCAAGAAGGGGTGAAAAATCTACAGCATGGTTCAAATAACAGTTCCTGAAAATTTCATCTTTTTGGCGTGAAGGGAAAAGAAATAGCTGAAAATTCAAGACGAAAAACAGTTTTTTGTGAATAACTCAGAAAATATCCATTTTAGGGCAAGGGTGTGATGCATACACTCACATTATTTTTTAACGTAGATTCAATATCTGCCATAAAAAAAATGGGGTTCTAATTTGAAAAAATTGATTTTTCACGATTTTGTCATCCCTAACTTTGAAAGCGATTTTTTCACCCCCTGTATCATGAATCGCGATTTCGATTTTTAAAGTGGATACATCAATCTTACATCTTGAAAAATCCCAAAAATGAAAATTTTCCATCCAAAAACCTCGAAGTTATTCTTGTTTCAGCGGAGCTCTATTTTCGATTTTTTTTTCGAATTTTCCCGCTCAGAGAGAATTTTCCAACCAAAACTGAAAAATGTTACATCAAAATAACTTGAAATTTTCTAAGGAATCTATTTCTGCAATAAAAAAATGGTGTTCTAATTTGAAAAACGGAAGTTGACGTCATTTCCGGAAAAACCGGAGGTGCTCATGCCTTGAAAATATTTTAGATTTCATCAGCATCGTGAAATACTTATAAGTGCTGAATTTCATGAAAATACGTTCAGTAGTTTCCCGTATAAATATGGGTGAGGTTTCTCGTGAAAGACCCTGTATTATTTAATGACCGACCATCCGATTGGTACCTATTTTGCAATTGATCTGAACGTTCCGAAATTTACCATTACCCCCTCTAGTCCGATTTTCACCAACTCTGAGATGAAATTGCTCTGAATGTTCTGGAAATTGTCACTGCCCCCTGTAGATTTTTGGAATACAGTAAAATGCTTGTTTAAATATCTTCTCGTTCGATACCATATTTCAGTTTACCTTTACCCACCTAAAGATGCTATTGTGATAGCGGAACAAGTGTCGTGATTTGACAAACCTTTTTTTGTGAAAATCATACAATCTTCAAGTTAAATTATGGATGTATCGGCCACATCAATTCAATACTCCACTTTTATTTTTAACTCGTTTGTTATTATTGACAGTTCTACAGAATGTGTTTTCTAGTGGTATCTTAAAAACACTGTGAATTTCTAATTTTAATAAAAAATGAAGTCAATAAAAGTCGAAAATCATAATATTCGGATAAATACCTAGCTGAATTTTTTTAAAAGTGCTAAAATAGCGTAAAAACACGTTTCCATTGTTTTCAAGCCCCTAATTCGTTTTCGAAAATTTTCCGGGTAGAGCCCCGCCCGGACCCCCCGATGTAGGGCCCCTTCATAGGTCTCAGCTGAGGGCCCCAAGTGGTCCCAGTCCGGGCCTGCTCTGAAGTTTCCTTCGCCATGTCCGTAAGAGCTTTCTGTGTCTAAAGTACCGCCATCCTTGTGACCCCTCAATGGTATGTTTTGCCTTCCACATAATATTATTGTTTTAATGATGGGTATAAGTTTTTTACGATTCTCTTTAATAGTTCCGGGGATTTAATTTGGACAACAATATCATTTGATTTTTCCCCCATCACCATCAAAAAATTTTGAGATGCTGCTACGTTCGCTTGGTGGTAATTCGTGCGTTCGTGGTGTGTGATCGTTTCGATTCCCTTTTTATATTTGGTTAGTGGTACCGAAACGAATTTTCCCAGCTTCATATCATTTGTACCTGCTTCACGTCGACCAAAAAGAATGCACATTTTGCACAATCCGCCACCAGTAATTCTACTGTACACTAGCCACTCATGTGCCTTTTTCCCTCAAGCACCAGAGGAAAATTGTCCGTTGTATGTTACCAAGTATATTTCAATCACTGGTACCTTTCCTCGTCTGTAAGAACCAACCTGTTTTGTTGGTTGATTAGTAGTATACCTGAAATTAAAAATAAATATTCAACTTTTTACATACCAACATAGTAGTGCCATTATAGTAGTTAAATAATTAATAACAAATTCAAATAGCCTAGACGTAGCTCAGTATAACTATTTTTTAACGGTGGTTTTAGATAAAACCTAGATCTAGATATGTAAAGCACACACTGTGTCGAAGTGACTGCGAAACTAGATCTCAATTCTATAAAAAATAGCATGCCACCCACACATGGTCACTTCCTAAAGCTACACAAGATGTTGAAATACACAAAGAAACCTACCTATATCTCGTTCCAGCAACATGTAACTAGTAGAAGTAGAGGCTGATGCTGGGATAATGGGCATTGATGTAGTTGCCGCGTGGATGCACATGGAACACCAACGAATTCAATCCATCAACATCATTGAACTCTAAAGGAACTGGAACGGCGTCTCGATGCAGGCAAACTGAGGAAGATGTAGAGCAATCTATCTCTCTCTGCGCTCTGTCAATTGGTTTATAACGATGTAAACAAAAACAACCCGGAGCGTTGAAGTGAGACGACTGCTGTGTCCGACGTCTGATGCGGTTATTCGATTGGTTGCCGAACCATTAGAAAGAGATGGGTTGCTCCATATCTTCTGTCTCAGTTCGACACACTTTTCGTCGTATTTCGGTACATAAGGGGCCTTTCCAGTTCTTTTAGAGTTCAATGCAATCCATTTCCCTGTTGCATCGACAGGTTTTTTGCGAAAAAAAACTCACTCAATTTCTTTTGTCTCTATCACTCATTATATTACAGAAATATAACTTGTTACTCGTTAAAACTATATACACTGAACTAAGGAGGCTACAAAGACGAGTTTATTTCATTTTATGTGAATGTAACAAGCGACGCAAGCGTAAACGGCGTAAATGTAGTAGAGACGCTACTGTCCGTCTGGACTCTGCCCTCTGCCTCTGTCAATTCTGGACCGGGACCGTCTCCGCGTCTCCGCTGTTTTCATTTCCTTAACCCTACTCTTTTCTTTCCGTCTGGGGGGTGCCCCCCCCCCCCTAAATCCGCCCTTGCCCGAAACCATTGTCTACGATTTTTTATAGGGCTTTTTTATAATTTTTATAGGGCTTCTATTCGTATATGTTATAATGAGCAACTATGTTCAAATACTAGGAGATGAACTTGAAGGAGATCAAAATCTCAATCCTAAAGGTTCAACAACTTTTTCGTTAGAAGGCTAAACTAATCCTATTTCACTTTTATTCTGTTATAATTTTCACCGGGATCGATAAACCTTATTATTACTAACGATACGATTTTCTATATATGAAAATATTGAAGTTTTTTGGTTTTTATTATTCTGACACCTGAAGAAGGCCTAATAAAGTGCAGAAACGTTGTGAAGAAATAGTAGCGTGTTTTTGTTCCTTTGACCGATATTTCTAAATTACACTTATTATTACTAGACATAAAATTTTCATTAGCCTTTTATCAGCTTATGGGAATGAGCAAATTTATAGGTTGTATATCTTGTCAATCGAATAGTATTTTCCTATCCTACCAAAGTTCAATCTCTTTTTCTGCATGCTTCATTGTAAAATTTTGAGGGTAATATTTTCTAGTGTTTCTTTACATACAATCAGGGAATTTTCTATAGATGTGCCTTCCCTCCCCACATGATCCCTGTAATTGTAATATATTTTTCTTATACTCCAAACACAAGGTGTGGCGTAAGGAATGGATAATAATAGATGCCAGCGGATAGAGGCTGTTCAAAAAAATATGTTTTTTGTTTGGTAAAAGGCTCTTACATGAAAATTATTTTGATAAATTTTGGGTCGGTTGGTCACAACACATTGCGGATATTGATTCGATTCTTCATAACAACCTCCCTATTCCAAACGAAAACCTATATTTTTTATCGAATCATGAAAATACTCCTACAAAGTAATAAAAATAGAGAACTGCCCATTTGCGAGATATTCAATGAACATACAAAACTAATTTTCATTCGATCCCATTTGTACTCACTCTTTATTGAATCCATAATTATTTTAACATTATTTAGTAATTATTCATTACTTTGGTTTAAATTTGTATAGCTGCATGCATACTATTTCAGTTTTTATTTTCAAGTTACTCTCTCGTCATTTCCAAGAAAATTAAGGCCCTGTATGTACATAAATGATTTTCGAAATTGATATTGCTTGGTTATTGTTATTGAAATTTTCAGTGAACGAATTGAGATTAATTAGGTCTATTTCATTTTTGTTTAAACAATTAAACGTGTGTTCAAAATGCAAAAAAAGAACAAAACGAACATAAATCAAAGTTCCCTCATTTTAATCCCGCGGATTATTATGTCTGGGGTTACATGAAATTACTAGTAGGTATACTTCATTCACTTTTATTTTAGCAGTCGGTTGGCTATGGAAATTTGACACATTTCACTCTGTATAGTACGAAAATGTGGGGTTATGAAGCTTGTCAAAACATTTTTGGGTTTTAAATCAACGCTATGTTGCCCGTTCTACGTAAAAGTTTCTGTTATTACGTATTTCATCACAATGTCGAATCTCTTCGGAAAATATGTGACGAACATAATTGAAGTTTATACAAACTGATTGAAGGCATACCAAATCCAGTTATTTGCATGGAAAATACAAGAGATCAGTATAATATCATAATATGCACTAGGAGAGTTAATGTTCGTTATCTTCTTTGGCTTACATCATTTGTAGATTTCAAAAATATTAACCCGAAGATGAAATGCATATGATGCAGTAGTTGGGAATGGGTATCTCCCGAAGGAATTAACAGATAATTACAAGAATGTTGAATTCTTCAACAAAAATCATCTTGCATCAATATAAGTGGAAGGAATTGAAGGAAGTTTCAAGTTAAGATGAACTTCACCTTTGAACGAAAATTTCACATGAATGAACAAGTAACAGGGCAAATTGCGCGTATTTGTGGCTATTCATCTTAATATATTGATATAATAATAATAATTAGGTATTTATTGGTACCTTAAGACATTTACAATGTATAGGACAAGTCAAATGAAAAATGGAAAAATCAATTTTCGGGAACTTAATCTACGATGACATCAATCGAAAAATCCTGTACTAAACTTTTCGCATTAATTCACTCAAACATAAAATTCTCGAATGCCACCACTTTTTTGGGCCAATAGAAGGGAATTCTTTGTCATCCTCTTCATTCACAATCTTTCTGATTGAGGAAATATCCAGCTGAAATATAAGTCGTTTAGATTCAGATGAACCATTATATAAATTCTCTTACATCGAATATGTTCGCTACCGTCTGACGTATTGTGGATTTTAGAATATCAGGGTATAACTATTTGAATGAGCGGACCTGAATTCTAAATAGCACTTCCTGAAACCCTGTCTCTTTTTTCAATAACTTTCGGCATTTTCGTAATAAAAATTGATATTAGTTGTGGCAACGGCGTTATGACATTAACGACATTTCATGAGTGCCAACCTAACTTCGTTCTAGTTACAAAAACTTGAGAAAATTATTTCATGGCCAACCGACTGCTAAAATAAATTTGAATGAAGTATACTCATATATTCCCCTGAGATCAATAACCGGAATCAGCTTATTATAAAAATAGAAGAAGCTACCCAGAAAATAAAGAACATCCCGAATGTAATTCGGTAAGCAGTTTGGGATATTCTGGAACGTTAAGACCAAAATTCGAGAAGTTTATGTAGTTTTCCCTTTTAATTTTGTATTTATGTTTATTTTGTTCATTTTCTAACTTGAAAACATGTACAAAATTATTTCAACAAAAATGAAATCGAGCTAATTCATCTCAATTCTTCCACCGAAACATTCAATAACAATATTCAAGCAATATCATTTTCGATAATCAGTTATGAACATGTACATACATACATTAATTTAATTTTTTCGGGAAACGATGAAAGAGTAACAATATACAAACTGAAATGGTCTGCTCTGCATCTATTGAAAGGAAAACCATTTTAATTAGTAATTACTGAATAATGTTAAAATAGTTATGGATTCAAAATTTTTGATAATTCATCATTAAGACTCTTCAAACCACTTTCACGAAGTTCTAAAAATCTTCACTATTACGTTCAAAATTTATGCAGTAAAACTGTCTGAGCGAAAACTTAAAGCACACGCCTCAGTTTAGTTTTTTGTGGTCTCTTTTCAAATTTTGAAACAGATTTTCAAAATTTCGATTTACAGGAGTTATATACTTCGAGGATTCAAACGATTCATAATTTTTGTTAACCCGGACCTGGATTTTAGTCGCAGTTATTGCATGATACGTTTGAGCTTCGCATGAGAAACACTTTTGCCACATACGAAGAAAATATATCGGGTAGTTCGTCTGATATGGCCTCAGGAAGAAACGAGCAAAATTCGTTAAACATCCTGTATCTCGGCTACGTAGACAGTAAGAGCCAATAAATGTGCTATCTTCAGAATCACCATGGTGCCACCTATCCGCCTATCCACCTATCCGTATTTCCGTTTCCCAATGAAACACCCTGTTTATGAATAATCAATCAAATCAAATTTCATTTTTTTTTTCAAATGGATATATTCATATATTTCAAGCTCGACGAAAAAAATGTTGTCCCTAAATATTGTTGCAGTGTCTTGCCCGCACTCAACTGCTACCCCGAACTCTGCTTCTCATCGTTCAGGCAACGGCAGTTTCGTGCAGAAAGTACCACTTTCCTCGCTTGTTAGGAAAGAACTATTTTTTACTTAGGACGAATTATAAAATTCATTTTTCATAATAATAACACTTTATACATTGCCTGTCAAACGAATTTTCTGAAGAATTGATATTCAATCTCCTTACGAATAATTACGTAAATACAGAAATTTGCTGTTGATCACGTCAAATAATAATTCCATTTTGATGTTTAAGACAGTGCGAAGAGTTCTGCATTTTCGAATTTCCAAAAATCTCTGAGTCGACAGATGTCGTAGTATGTACGAAATGCAGATATAAAGTTCTTATCAAGAATTCAATGTGTGAAGTAAAACAGTTCTTCAGTTATTAATTGAACTCCTTCACGTTCTGAGAAATTGTAAGCGTAATTTTCAATTTAGCAAAAAGTTTCCGAATAATAAAGTTTAGAGTTCACGCCGTTAACACAATATCCGAGATAGTTCAATTTTTAAAGCAACGACCAGTGCAGTTAACTGCGATTTAATCTAAGGTAGGTTTCGCAAATTTTTTTGACTGTTCATGTCCAGTAATAATTTATTATAGACGCAATTTTCATGCTGTTGTTTCCTAAGCCTCCGAACCGATTCATACAAAATTTATACAGTCCATTCGAAGCATGTACAGGGTGGGCAAAATTCGTTGTCTACTGAAGGGTTCTCGAGAACTATAGCAGCTAGAAGAAAACTGATAACACGTTCTCGAGCTCTTTTTTCTTGACTAATCCAAAACTGAAAACAGATCTTGCCTAACGTTCATAGAATTTGAGTTGTGATCGAAAATTGAGAAATTGTCATTTTCAATGAAGCTGAATACTTCATACTACTACTACTGAATACTCGCATATTTGAACTCGTATTCAACATCCGTTGTTACATTCAGGAAGCACTTTTTTATGATGAATTCGAATATGATATTATTGAATTTTTTGTTCCAGTCATTTTCGAGATATGACAGGGAATTTCGATTTTTCAAAAGTAAATTATAGTGGAAAGTTCTTTCATCATTTTTTTGCTGATTTCAAATATGTATCATATGTCGCTATTCACATGAATATACACGAGAAAAAATTTAATATATTTTCCTGCTGAATTATAAGTAGGCTGGCATTACCATAGCGAACGTTGAGAATATGCATTGTCTTTTGTGAACCTGAGCCTCTATGATTGGAATCCCGGATTGAAAAATAAAATTTACGAAACAAGAATACAAAATTATGAATAATTAAGAAAGAGAGCGGAAAACGCCCTGAGAGAGGTCACCAGATTTCAAATCGCAAAGCCATATGTAGTGTTAGTTTCGCATGCTTATCTAACGATAGTTCACAATTCGAACACTACCGTTGATAGATGTACCTATTTTTCACCATCTTACTTTGTGTAAAAATTATAATTATAGTTTATTATCGTATTTTTTTATATAACTCACTCTTTGAGTTTCTTTCATAAATAGAAAAGCCTATAATTGAAAGTCTTTTACTCTCTTAAGGATATCGATTTCGTTATCAATATATAAAAGAAATAATTATTCGACTGTCGGTGATTTCTATCACAGAAGGTTGACTTCACATAAAATTATGTGGAGTTCACGAACCATAATGCATTTTCAACGGTCTCTATGGTTACGCCAGCCTACTGAAAATTCAACAGTGAATCGAAGAGCGGGAAAAAGTATTGAATTTTTTTCTTATGTTATATTCATGTGAATAGCGACATATGATTTATTTCTGAAATCAGCAAAAAATTTGCAGCAAGATAGAAGAACTTTCAACTATAGTTTACACTCGCAAAATCAGGTATCCCTGTCGTATCACGACAGGGATATCTGATCAAAAAATCTGATCAAAAAATTTAAAAATATCATATTCGAATTCGTCATAAAAAAGTGCCTGTAGAATGTAGGTAACAACAGATTTCGAATATAAGTTCAAATAAGCGAGGTATTCAGCTTCATTGAAAATGACAATTTCTCAAGTTTCGTTCATAACTCAAAATCTATGAAAGTTAGTCTAGATCTGTTTTCAGTTTTGGATTAATCAAGAAAAAAGAGCTCGAGAACGTGTTATCAGTTTTCTTCTAGCTGCTATATAGTTCTCGAGATTTCTTCAGTAGACAACGAATTTTGCCCAGCCTGTACAATGTGGTCAAAATTGGTGATACCTGAACTACTTTTTTTTCAACCCAACGAGATAGAGAAAAATGCGTGGCACATTACGGTCGTTATTTTTCGAGAAACTAATAATACCATCAACTGCATATTTTTATCTTCTTTTGTTTTCGAGTTATAGGACAAAATTAAAATTTTAACTCTTTTGTCATTATCTCCGTTTCTGTTTGTGCTAGGATGTGGAAATGAAAACATTATAGAGAGTATAGAGACACTCTCTCATGATACATCTCTCATGATACATATTTACAAGATGAAAAATATCTTGTATATATATTTTCTGGTAGAATTGATTGACGTGCACTGAAATTTTTCTAAGTTATACTTTTGTGAGCCTATTTTATTTCATCATTAAATTTTTTTTTTAGTTGAAATAATATATAGGTAACACTTGGTTTTGATAATTAAAATTTGAATTGTTTACTTTGAAGTCGATTTATCTATCAATCAAAGGTTCCTATTTGTATAAATAGATTAATAAAAACGGTTCGGGATCGCGTCCGCTACAACAACGACGGCCACGTATCTGACTTGACGTGGGAAATTCAGTTCTAAATGGTTGTATCATCAATCTCAATCATTCTTGCAAATTATTCAGATAATTATTTCTATCGTAGAAATCCTTGACATCTAAAGAATCTGCAGTTCAACAAGAAAGCCCACGAGAAGGAAGTCACCGAAAGGAAGGCTCTCGACACAAAGGTTCTTCACCAACTGATACGTGCACGATGCACGTATGCACGTTTCTGCCTACGCAGGAAACTTACCAAACAGGAAACTCCCACACAGAAACTATTCGAGAACCTCTTACACAAGAAATTTCTTCACCAGAAACTCCAACACAACAAATAACCGCAAAGGAAACTCCTCTGCAAGAAGTACCTACTCTTGTAGGTACTTCTTACTTCAAGTGTGGTCTCTTGACCACTCTTTAAGATAACAATGAAATTTCTTCCAGATATCAGGTAAATTTCAATGATAAAACTAACATAGAAGATGGTTTCAATTATGAGTATGAATTTTAGCTGAAATTAATCAGACAATTCAATAATTTCTTTAAACAGATTATACGATTCCCACAAAATGAGTTTTTAAACCACGACACGTGTTTCGCTTTTGGAATAGCATCTTCAGGTGAGTGAAGGTAAACACGTGTTGTAGTTTAAAAACTCATTTTGTGAAAACCGTATTGTAATCTGTTTTATGTTCAATTATGGATTTTCATCAAGTATCGACCACATTAATCTAATAATTCAGCCTGCATGCTATTAATTTTTCAGATAAAACTAACGTTTAAGGTTATTTTAGAAAAAAGATTTGGTAAGATACGGGAAAATGTAACCTCTGTCCAATAGGTTAATGCGAAGCATTCAAAGACATAAAAAAATATTTGAAAACACAAAGATCAGGTGCAGTAGGTACTTAAGCAACTCAAATTTTTGAAGAAATTAAACGTAAGGAAGATTTCAAAAATAAATTGAGACACTTGAATATTTAAGCAAATTTACCGATAGAAAAAAATGCTAAAGAGGTCGAGGTAGTGTCCGCTTCATTTGACAGAATTGTGGGCAATAAAAAGACACAAAAAAAAATGCTTTCGATACATAGGAACTTGTAATTATCTTCTGAAATACAAGGTGTTCTCAAAGGTGAGGCTTTTTTTGTCAGTTGGTCAAAATAAGTCTTTCAACCAAAAATTGTCTTTAGAAAATATATCAGATGGCTGAGTTACAGCCATAGCCTAGAAATTCGACAGAATTTCATTGAATTTCAAGTACGGGACTGTGGAAGGTAACTCCGGCATCGCAAAACGAAACAAAAGATAAACATATGGTTGGACTATATGTGGTTCAGTACCAAGTTCATCGGATAATATGCATCAGGTCACTTTTGAGAGAATCATAATTGTTGAATTAAGGGTGAAGAAAAATTAAGAAAATCGAGGCAGTTTCTTGTAAGTGCTTATGCGAGTTATGTAGAAAAAGTGCTATGATGTTTCCCCATTTCATTCATTTTTACGACGATTGTTGGAATGTTCGAACAAGAAGATTGTGAAAAAATTCGTGGATAATTTAGACGAATTTTATTGGTGAGATTTTGAAGTATTATTCTATTTTTCACACTTGTGTCCTAAATCTACTCTGTCAGTTGGTATCGAAATGAGCCATTTCATAAAATCGTGTAAGTTACTAAAAAATAATGAGAACAATCCTTTTTCCATTTTCATTACTACGTAATTATTGAACGAGCCAATATCCTAAACGAAACCACATGATCGAATCAGCAGATAAGTTTTTTCTCACTGCTTTGCGATGATTCAGCTAACAAACGGTCTAGGGTCGGATCAGGAACTACTTCAGTAATCATTTTAAATTTTTTTCAACTTTGTCATTTTGAAAGTTTTCTGTAGGTGATTTTTGGTGAAACGCTTCATTCTGACCAGTTCTACCTTCTGTTGAAGAAAGAGCCTCTTCTCAAATACGGGTTGTATATCTATGCAGCAGGTGTTGAAACGCTTGAGAAATTGAACATAAAAGCATTACGAGTAAGTAAGAAACATTCATTTTACAATAATAATACTGAAGTTTTGTCTAGAACAAATATACAACGGTTTAATGCCGACCACAGACTTCATTCTTTTATCTTTTTCATCTGTTTGTATCGCCGCTATTCGCCTATTCATGCCGGCCCGATAATGAATTTCATCAATCAGTTAACATCAAATGCCTTAGTAGGAATCTATAAAACCATACAACATCGTGAGCCATCGCATTTTCATTTTTACCATATTTCAAATAGGTATATCTCAAGATTCTCAAGTCAAGTAAGGCAGGTTAATAATAAACGAAATTATAATTCAGATGCATAACACCCGCCGTTAATTAAATCAACAAATGTTACGATCTAAATCGAACTAACAAGCTACCATCACTCAAAGTATCAACAGAAATTTCAATTGGCCAACAAAAGGTAGATGCTGACCATGGTTTCGGTGTCATTCGACCTCGTCAGAGCAACATAACTCCTCTGACTTTCTCTGTCACATGTCGCTACGGTGTATTTACGGCCGTTCTCAATAAACCTATTTATCCATCGTTTCACTTACTGACGATTAGTAACCATTCTAAAATATATCTACAGATAGATCATAGAAACGAAATCACATGCATTTTTTATCTTCAGTTACTGAAACAATGGATAGATAGGATTATTGAAAACGGCCGTTATACACCATATCCGCTACTTCTATATGTACATCGAATAAAAGGAGCCGGCAATTCATTCCAGTTTCGTTGACGAAGGAGCTATGTTATTGCTCTTATGGAGGGATCTCTACCCTCCATAGTTGCTCTGACGATGTCAAATAAGAGCGAAACCATGTTCAGTACCTTATAGTATACTTTATCGACGAAATGGAATTTCTGTTAATACTTTGATTGATGGTAGTTTGTTAGTTCGATGTAGATTGTAACATTTGTTGATTTTATTATCGGCGTGTGTTATGAATCTGAATTGATTTCGTTCATCAAGTGCTTTATTAGAAATCTAGAAAAACCTTAAAATCCAGGTGGCCGAGGACTTATTTTTTTTCTTGATAGTGACAATTTTTTGTCCCGTGTCGATATTCAACAACCTATATTCATCTCATAACATAAAGAAGTGAAATCAGGTGTGGATGTCCATAAGCACTGGTATAGGTATTGTTGGAACTCGGTCCATTCTCCTTTCCCCTAGAAAGGGACTGTACTTTACTGCAGGCTGAACTAACTGTATGCTGCAGTTGGGGAGCCGACGATGCTAAATCGGGATTTACTCGAGCGTCGTGGAACCTAGTGGATTTTGAAGATTAGATGGAAGAAAGAATAAAAGTTTCTATGATTTATGCACTTTCAGCGGTGGGGAAAGCTTCTGCAGGTTCTCAAAGATGTAAAAAAATCGTTAGGTCTACATATTCGAGCGTGTCAGATTGAGATACTGCATATGCCCTACCTGCAACGTGTCTCTGATAACAAATTCATGTTAATCTGACAGTTTACGTGGTGGGGCTGGGAGTACGAAAGAGTTGAAAATGTTAAAAAAAATTTCGAGCGTGTCAGATTTTCAGAGGATATATTAATTGGACCCAAAGGAAGCTACTTTTCAAGAGACTGATTCGGTCGTGACGAAAGGTCACAGCGGTCCATTGAAAATGCAAAAAGAATCGTTACTTGTACATACTCGAGCGGGTCAGATTTGCATACAGATGGTTAATCTCAGTGTTGTAGACGTGTTGAGTGTTGACCAATTAACACAGTTCAGGTCTCTATGTCTATGGTGGAAATAGGAAAAATTGCCAAAATTGGACTTCCCGATTACGCTTCACTGGAGCCAGCCGTGGCTTCCATATGGGCGAAATCATTTTTGAGCACTAATGGCATAATACCTAATATATTTTAAATGAATCCAAGAGCATGATAATGAAATTTATTTTTAGGTGTTTTATTTCATTTTGAATTTGCATACCTTAAAAAAACACCCTTTACCTCATAAATTTCTTCTTGTTGAAGATCTTATCTGTGTGGTTCATTAAAAGGTAGTGCTAAAATCGAGACAAACTTTTAAAATTTTATTCAGTTTTACATTCTTTCACATATTTACATATTCTTATGTCATGTGATCAATCTAGACAATCAAGTTACTTCCATCTTCATTGTCTAAGATCCCGCTTGAAACCATCATTGAATTTGAAGCGTATCAACTTTTTATAGTAGAAGATTCATTTCACATGTCTCATGTTGGGACGAATGGTTTTCACTGTTAGCCACCACTTCATCATCATATTGTCCTTTATCTGATGAGTAGTAACCATCACAGCAAATTGGATGTTCGTTTCAACATCCAGTATTTCCTTGTATTCTTTCGCCGCTTTTCATCTGAAGCTTCGGCAATATTTGATCATCATTTTCATTTTCCATATCGAAGGAATAATGATAATATTCAAGCCATATCTGTTACTTGGCTCGCTCATACAAAACCAAAGTAACCTACTCCGTGAGTAATAGCAACATCAACAAATACCTCCAACTGCTCCAAGCTTATTCCACTGGTTAAATGAAGGGTATGAAAACAGGTTTGAGCGAAAGGATAAGTGTTTGTACGCTTCACATTAAAAGCTGGGGTAAGGCCTGCGAAACCTGAAAAAGAATTTGATTTTTACTACCCTAATGTATATTTCAACCAATGTTCCAAAAATTGAAACAAAAACATGTCCGCGTTAAACCTAAGTTTAGTCGGCTAATCTTAAGTTTATGCTCACAACTATCTTTAGCCGTAACACACAGGATGGTCCAGATCGTGACCAAGAAATTTTAAACACGTATTCTACATCAAAAATAAGCCCTAGTTTGTCATATAAACATATGTCGAGAAATGTTTCCTCTCCGAGATAGGGGGTGTTTTTATTAATAACTTTCACACTGCTTGAAATATTTTTATGAAATTTGAGACTTAGGTTTTGAGTGTCAAGGAGCACTTTTTGCATAATATCATTTCTTTTCTATTCTACCGGTGGCGCCCGTACTGCAGCGAGACTGAATATTTTCAGATAAAAAAAATGATACGCCACTGGTTTTTCCGACAATAAAAATTACTATTCAAATATGTACTTATTTATACGTATTTAATTTGGGGCAAATTCGGTCTCTTGACTTTTTGCTGTTCGAGGCATCGTTTCCGGTTAACAAAATAAAACATATTATCATGCATGAAGAAATCGCCAATATTTGGTAGAATCAAGATTAGCGGCTTGGTTTCAACTTGACGTTTGTCAGTTGGCCTCAACGGAGCCCCGATAATACCCCTTTTGGACTTCTTCGTATGGGAGTTTTTGAAGGAAATCGTATATGTGACTCCTGTGAACTCAAGGGAAGAACTTATTGGCCGTAATCTAAATGCTTGCGACGAATTAAGAAATCGAAATTAAGCTTCTGCTGTCGGATCTGTTAGACTTCTATGTTAAGTATGTGTTCAGCAAAATGGTTCATACTTCGAACACCTTCTTTAAGTTCGTTTTGAGTGTGGTTGTTAATTCTTGATTTTTTTTTAGTTACACGTTTCGTTCACAAAAATCGTCTTATTTATTATTATATAGGAACCTTCCATATCAAATTTTAACGATTTCTTCATGCATGAGAATGTGTTTTATTTTTTTTAACCGGAAACGGTGCCTCGTACAGCAAACAGTCAAGAGACCGAATTTGCTCCAAATTAAATAAGGATTTAAATAGTAATTTTTATGAAGAATGTGATCACGCCTAAACAGGGAGGCAATGAATAAAATAATGAGGATAAATTCAGATGCATACCACCCGACGATATGAATATCGACAAGTGTTACGATTTGAATTGAGCTAGCCAATTTGTCATCGTCAAGGCCCCCAAATGGAGTACGCTCCACCGAAGAAAAGCAGATGCTGACCATGGTTTCGGCCTCATTTGGCCTCATCAGAGCAACATAGCATTTTTCCACGGTGGAGAACGTTTGGAATTGATGGAACATGACAACATTGAATAAAGTTCCATCAATTCCAAACGTTCTCCACCGTGGAAAAATGCTATGTTGCTCTGATGAGGCCAAATGAGGCCGAAACCATGGTCAGCATCTGCTTTTCTTCGGTGGAGCGTACTCCATTTGGGGGCCTTGACGATGACAAATTGGCTAGCTCAATTCAAATCGTAACACTTGTCGATATTCATATCGTCGGGTGGTATGCATCTGAATTTATCCTCATTAGTAATTTTTATTGTCGGAAAAACCAGTGGCATATCATTTTTTTATCTGAAAATGTTCGGTCTCGCTGCAGTATGAACACCACTGATAGAATATAAAAGAAATGATATTATGCAAAAAGTGCTCCTTGACGCTCCAAACCTATGTCTCAAATTCCATAAAAATATTTTAAGCAGTGTGAAAGTTATTAATAAAAAACACTTTTTTTTTCTTTAATTTTAACATAACACCCCGTATCTCGGAGAGGAAACATTTCTCGACATATGTTTATATAACAAACTAGGGCTTATTTTTGATGTAGAATACGTGCTTAAAATTTCTTGGTTACGATCTGGACCACCCTGTATAGGTACACTACTCACCATCAGCTGGTAAACGAGGACATCCTGTAACGAACTGCAGGAATTTTTGCCTTTTTTCCTTATCCAGTGTAGAGAGGACATGGAACAAGTGCTTTATTTCAGAACTGTTTATGGTGAAATCTATTAGATATACGTGTTCTTGTAAATGGGACAGTGTCCAGTACTCATCTTTTTCCTCACCACAAATGAGGGACTGTAATTCAGACGGCTCGAATATTTGTATGGAATCCAGTTTCACCAGCTTATTGAAGCCGGTCCTTAATGCCACCATCCCGGTTTTCACACCGAGATGCAGAAGGAATGTTTCGATTCCCTCGACATATTTGGCGGCATTATATCTGGTCACTAGAATATCTTTTCCGCCATGAACTAAATCTGAAACAAAATTATTGTATAAGTAAGTTTTCAACA
Organism: Coccinella septempunctata; assembly: GCF_907165205.1. Taxonomy (NCBI): domain Eukaryota; kingdom Metazoa; phylum Arthropoda; class Insecta; order Coleoptera; family Coccinellidae; genus Coccinella; species Coccinella septempunctata. Next base: position 19,452,554 of record NC_058193.1, on the reverse strand, counting down.
CTATTTGTTTCAACTGGAACAGATTTCAATTGCAATGGTTTTATGCAACGATATTAAATGGCGAGGAAAACATTTGAAGGTTACAGGCGAACAACCGGACAAGTCAATCAGTCATTTGCGAGTTTTGAGATAAGACACGCAAATTCCATCCAACCACAGGATCTTCCTTTTAACCTAGATCGCTGTTTGACAGACGGCAACAATGCTTTTGTAAAAATGGATTGAGAACACAAAAAAAGGCCAAGCAATTGACTATTCATTAGCGAAGGGCAGTTCTACCCTTCTTATCTCAGCCATTAGTAGATCAAAAAAATATCTATGACTTTTATGCATGATCCACCGATGCTCATTCAATGAAAGAGTATAGTATATATTGACAGAAAAAAAGAAACTGTAGTTTTTCATTATTCGAATTTTTTTAGACATTCCTACTGCCTATATCAGTATGCCGACCTGCAGTGCCTTAAAAAAATTTTTTGGCCCTACAGCTCAGAATCATATCGATTATATTTCATACCGTCAAGCTGAAACATTGTTCATATTGAACATTTTTGGTTTTATAATTTCCATTATTATTACTGTTTCTCATATAGATGCACTGGCTGCTACGCGTTTCAGAATTGGAGATCGCATAATGCTAATGACTCTGTTGTGGCATTTTGGGGTGAAACTTGGGTAGAAACCTATGAAAAAGCCATCACTGGTACTGGTCTGAGGAAACTATGTAACCTATTGTCTAACTACTTGCCGAATGACCCTTAATCTTGAAAACACGCAGCTCATCACGTTCTTCCTCAGAGCATGTGGTCAATCGGAGCTTCGGGATATTTTCAAACATGAATCACTATGTAGCCCATCTACGTGCACCTGTCCTACCATCGGGATGGATTAACTATGTTTGATCTTAAGAAATAATCGTTAACCATAGTTTGAACCCTCATTTTTGGTTTAATCTACCCTACCATTAATCTTACGCACCTAAACATCTGTGTATCTTTTGGACAGAGTTGCATTTAGTCGAAGTACAAATTTTTTAGAATTTCACAGTTATTTTTGATTTTTGAATATCAAATATGGCATATGCATAGATGTTTTATTAATCTAAGGGTATATGCAACTTCCCCAACTAAGGACTGCGAACAAACAGTCAGAATTGAATTTTGATTAGCATAGATGACCAGATATCTTTATGAGTTTGTTTACTAATTGAAATACATTTGCAGATTTGCAGCCGTCTAGGTGGACGTGGCAGAACCCTTCCTCCTGAGGGGATTAGGAGAGCAACGCATGAAGCATTCCTGAGGCGGATAATGAAAGCCTTGCAATGAAAGGTCAGAGCTTTGAGCATCTCCTTTAGATCAGTTTTCCTATTGTAGTTGAAATAACAAATAATAAACTTTTGAGTTTTGTCCGCGGAAATGCAACTGTGGTAATTAAACGCGTTCTCGAAAGTGTTATATGTAGAATATCGCGAAAATGGTTAACTTCAGAAGAATGTTTGACACCGTTGGTGAGACAATCATATTTCGTTTTGATGAAAAATCAAATCGAAATTGAGCAATATTTTTGAATACCCTGTGAAATTTTGTCACCAAAATTGGGGTGAAAAACGTTCAATAAGCAGTAATTCCATTTTTTTAACGATACGATATGACCATATTTGTGATCATCCCGAATAGGGAAAATTCGTCACAAAGCTAAATATGTCTGGAAAGCTTCATCTGTGATATGGACAGTAGAGAGAAGGAGAACGATCGCTGCATTGAGACCATAGATTTTTCGTCCCCTAAAATATGTACCAATAGGGTAGTTATGTTTTTATCCATAGGCGCGCTGGCGATCACGGGATGACGAAATTTTGATTTAAACTAGTTGATTTTGGCTGAGTGAATTGTCTTCCAGGTGACAGATGATTAGAATAATATTATTATTTTCGATTTTTGATAAGAGAATAACATATGACCATGGTGAAATGTTGAAGCGTGCGCTAGTGTAAGAGTGTTTTGGCATCGGAAAGAAAAGGAGAAGAGATAAATTTCCGAGTGCATTTTTGAGAGAAAATTGAAAAAAACCTTACCTCAAGAATCGACTCGGAATCAATTTGTGTGTCAAGATCACTTTTGCTATGAAGATATCAAGAAAGATGGTGGATTCATTATAAACGAAATCGAAATTGTCATCCCTCGTGAGAAGTGGACTCTTCTGAATAAGAATATCTAACCAATGAAACTACATGGTTCAGAAATCGATATTCTTGAAGAATTTTGTTGGCATAACATAATATATTGTCTATAACAGTTCTCAATTGAGTATTGGAAACAGAATCTACCCTTATATGTGATAAATCTGAGATTGCTACCTTTTGTTGCCTTGATATGTTCTACTCCTCACTGCGAATGTACATAATTTTGAAGATTACATTGAACCAACTAACATATCCTGTTTTCAATAAACAATGATGAACATGTAGGTATTTTTTTTTTGCTCAATGATTTCTTTTGAATTTCATTGATTTCGTCATTTATTATGAATGAATATAAAGCTGATGATTACTTAGTCCCCTTTACAATGTGAATTGTATTTCATTGCATATAAATCAGAAAATTCATATTTATTATGGATTTGAAGAAACGTATTTGAAAAATCATCAGAAAAAACTACGATGTTGTCCATTTGAAATTGAGGCTTAAATCTCCACCTCTTATCGACAAACGTAGCGATCGCAGCGACTCCTACGTTCCCCGTTTTTGGAGACACATTTTAAGTACGGCAATCGTTCAAAAATGTCATAATTAAATTATAAAAAACGAAGTTTATTGCTACTTCCGGTACAACCGGAACTGATAGAAACTTATATTTGAAATTTTTTCGTTATCCCGCATAACACACGAAAAATGAATTTCATGAAAATATCTTTTGCAGTTTTCTGCCCAAAATTCTGGGCCAGGTTAAGAAAGAATGAAATGGTTATTTTCAAGTGTTCAGCATAGACATGCTTTGCATTTTGAATATCAGAGGGTTTCTTTATGAAGAAACAGAGGGGTTCTTTCATATTGATAAAGAGGCACCACCTTTGAATATCACATCATGATAGAGTGTTCTACTGACGTATAATACAATGACGATGCAATCATCTCAGCTGTTCTTCAGGAAACACTAACCATAATTCAAGGCTGGTGTGAGGCCGAATAGTTAGGTGTTAACCCTTGTGCCCGTCACTAGGAGGAGAAAATTTTAAATTTCAATTTTCAATTCTATTCCACTTATATAGGAAGCCAAATATCTGGGTGTTACCCTAGATAAGAAGCTATGTATAAGAATCATCCACTAAGCCAGGCACTCCCTATGGGCCTGTCAATGGATTTGTCGAAAATCTTGGGGAATAGCGCCGAAGCAGCTTCGCTGGCTGTACGTCACGGTGATTAGACCAATAATCACCTACGGCTGCAATGCCTGGTGGTCCTGCACAGAACGCATTCAAACCCAAAACAAACTTTCGAGACTTCAGAAAACGGCATGCCTCTAGATTTCGGGTTCATTCCGCTCTACTCCAACCGTATTCATGGAGATGCTATTAGACCTTCCTGCCCTTCACATTCTCGTCCAGGGAGAGGCAAGACTCACAGGCTCCACCACCTTACCGCAAATGAGCATGACAAACCAAATAATCACAATCACAAGAACCATCAATGACGGAACCTTGAGATCTCTGATTCCAAATAGAGACGAATGGCTCTGTCACAAGGAATTCTATTTACAAGGAAGTTATTGGTTTACTGATGGCTCCTAAACCAAACAGGGCTCTGGAGCCAGAGTCTACAGTGGTAGACCGCTGACCATACTCAGTGCTAGTCTGGTCGGGTCAGTGACAGCATTTCGGGCGGAAATCTTCGCCATTGACCTATGCGCCAATCATCTGTTTGACATGGGTTGGCAAGGTAGCTCAAAAACAGCTGGATAAGGCAGAAGGTCCTAGAATACTGGCTTAACCATCCTGGACTGAGATCTATAATGGCGGTTTTCACGGGACATCGCAGGCTCAGATCACAATTAAACAAACTCAGCATCGTCAAGGAATCTGCAGACTCTGCCTAGAGGAGGACGAAACGATTGAACATATCCTCTGTGACAGCCCAGCGGCAATGTGCTCCCAAGCTAAATATAGAGGAACACAAGAATTACTCCCCACTCTGATATCATCTCCTTTCTGAGTATGATGGAACTAGAGGAAAAGGTTTAGCTCTGTGCTTGTTTGTGTGCTGCAGTAGACCGTTTTGGTCTCGGTGGCAGGTTTGGTTGGTCGCACCCCACACTCCCAGCAATCTTTTAATCTTTTGAACGTCACATTTCATATTAAAGTTGAGTGAGAATTTTATTTTGATATTTGACCTTTAAGATGATGAATAATGACAGAAGAACAATTTTCATAGGAGAATATAGTGTGTTATACCAGTTGTACAGATGTCGATTATAATATTACTGATATAAGATTTTCACAACTTACCCACTCCATGATTTGGTAACACAAAGACTAAATAATAAGATTCCACAGTTTCCCATTCATCACTCAACTTTTTCAATAATTTGTATTTGGTTTCTGGAGTTAGTGTGTGATCCGCTGAAATCCTCTTCTCTTCATCAATCAATTTTTTGATAGTTATGAGTGTTTTTGAAAGTTCTTCATTGACGTGTTTCAAATCGTATATAGTTAATTGCGACTCTTCTTTCAAAAGCCATTTGAACACTGGCAGTGATAAGGGTAAGTTTAATAAACGCCCTTCCATTAATGCCTTAGCCATTATTTGACCAATTATATAGAATTTTTCCTCTACCGACGCATTTTCGAAACCAACTCCTTCCCCTTCGTTGTAACCCATATAGAAATCTGGATATAGTTCTCTGGAGTGAATATATCCAGTCTTAGTCACACTCGATGTCGTCCATATTTCATGTTTCTCTTTCTGTAATTCCTTCCCGACTTCTGAATATAATTCTCGTTTTATACCAACACCAGTACCATTTTCTCCAGTGAATAGGACATTCCAAGAAGAATACGAATCGGTGTGTAGTAGTGCCTGAAAGGATTTGTGAAGCATTAATCAAACATCTTTTAACATTTTAATCTACAGTTCTACAGATTTATTGAAGTAAAAGTAAGTAGGCAATAGGTTAACAAAAATAAGGAAATCAGAATAAAACAATAACAAAACAATTCATCCTAACAATTTTCTATTCGAAATCCTAAAATTGGTCTCACCTCATGAAACTGATCCAGAACACGCGTTCTGTCCACTTGGATCAACGGATATCGGTTATCAAATAACAGAGCTGCGGAATATGCCTTATAATATTCCATCACGCTTCTCAGGGCTCGATGTCTGTCCAAAGACAACACCCTGAATGCTAGTTTCCTAGTGTTAAGGGATAAAAGGAACGGACAACGAGCGACTACGTTCATCCATTCGGGGTAGTTTTGCACAACTGCGTTGAAAGGGTCTATCAATGTGTTATACATCGCATTGTCGATGGTAGGATTTACAAACACATTCATGTCAATAATGAATTTGTGTTCCAACGAGGAATACAAAGAGGCCCAATATCTATTCAATCCATAAAAGATTTGTAATAAATGCAGTGCTTGATCATAATATTCTTCGTCGCCTAGATTAATCATTCTTCTGAAGTGGCTTTCTAGTGGGTAACGTTTCGGTTCCAAATCTGAAAAAAATTAAACTTCTCAATTCTTCTCAAAAAAAAAAAAAACATAAATGTTGTTCATATACACCGAATTTTCTCCCCATAATACGAATAGGGGACGGCAGACAGAAGTCATCTACACCGATTTCAGTAAGACTTTCGATAAAATTGTTCACAACATTCTTGTTCGTAAGCTTGCTGGGGTCGGTGTGGCTGGCAATCTATTTAAGATTGCCAATGGTCAGTACAAAAATCGAATAGGCACATCTTAAGTCAGAAACCACTAATTTATATGGTGTTTTCATTATAATTTGATTCGATCAGTTCGTGCCATCTCGGAAAGCCAGAAATATTTTTATTTGTCAAACGGAAAAGAACAGATGTTCATTCATGTTATTTACTTTCCGAGGTGGAATGATTTCTTTAATGAATTTCCACATAAAGAATTTCTCGAAAAGTCTCGCCAGTGGCTACAATTCCAAACCAACTTAAATTGAAAAAAAAAACGTTCGTAAAGTGCTGCTATCTTTTCGAGGATAGTGTATACTATTGTAAAATTCGCAACTACAACTGATCGTTCGAGTGTACTGGCAACATTCCCACATTCTGGTAGTCCTTCACCCCTTACGGCTAATACGAATGGCGAGAGAGTCCCGTGGTATGAACTTCTCTTACGTGGTTCGACTCATACGTCACAGGACGTCGACAGGAAGCAGGCTGTGGTCATGGGTCGGATTATTCCGTTAACACATCAGGTGTTTTCCTAGGTTCGCATCTCGGACCATTGTTATTCAATATCTATATGTTACGGCTAAAGATAGGTGTTAACATAAACTCAAGATTAGCCGGCTAAACTTAGGTTTAACTTCGGGTATTTGCTAATGTTTGTTTCTTCAATCTTTAGCCGGCTTAACTTAAGTGTAACCACAGCCCATCAGCAAAAAATGCAGAAAGTACTAGAAAAAAAGAATAGTATGGGCAGGGCTTGAGGGGCGCAAATTTTCGGCAATTAAAATTTTTTTGAGAAATAGTAATATAATCAAACTATTAATGCAAGGCACTTCTTGTATGAATTTCACATATTTTCAATAACAGGCATTCTAAAAATCTAAACGCCTGATGTCAAAATTCGAGACAAACTTCTTCATCAAAATACCAAATTCTGGAGAAATATAAGTAGCAGTAATTTGTGAAAAACCATAATATGAACCCTCAAGAAAATGAGATATTGGACATAGAAAATTTTTTCCGTAAACAAAAGTATATTTTCCCTACCATTCAATAATTGGGTTTATGGAAAAATTACGAAATAGGAACTATAGTTTCTAACGTTGCAATTTCTTTCCAACCAATTCTTTCGCAAAAAAAAAACAAAAAAAAAAACTATGAACATGAACATAGTTGAAAACACTTTCTCTAGATGATTTTGTTAAAAATTTCTTCCCGAGTCATTGAATATACGGGTTCCAAAATATGGCCTGTCGGCACCCTTGATGAATCATCCCGGGGGATACAAGTGCATTAATCGTAAAGCTTATCAGCCAAATCAAAGATTATACAGTTAACTCTATAATCTTTGAACCAAATAGTCCGGTTAATTACAAACAAGATTGGGTACTTCCACTTATATTTTTCTAGAAAATCTTTGGTATTTTGATAAAGAAAATCGCGGCATCATTCTTGTCTTCATTATCTCCTTCTGCTCATTCAATTCCCCTCAAATTATGAATAATAACAAGATGAAAAATAATAATTAACACTACAGATTTCCCTCACACTCAAAATAGCATGTCTCGAATTTTGTCATCAAGCTTTAGATTTTTAGATTCGTCAATGTGAATTCATTGAGACACAGTTGAAACAAATATATGTTCATTCTCCAATTTCTCAACTGCATTCTCAAATGCTTTTCTGCTATTAAAATATGTGAAATTCATACAAAAAATGCATTGCATCAATAGTTTGATTATACTCGTATTACTATTTCTTTACATTCTTTTAATTGCCGAAAATTTACGCCCCTCAAGCCTTCTACATTTTTAGCCGATGGGATGTGGTTACACTTAAGTTTAGCCGGTTAAAGATAGAAGAAACTAACATTAGCAAATACCCGAAGCTCCTAAGTTTAGCCGGCTAATCTTAAGTTTATGTTCACACCTATCTTTAGCCGTAACACTTACACCAATCTTTAGCCGTAACATATATATGTTACGGCTAACACGTAACATATATATGTTACGGCTAAGGTGTGAACATAAACTTAAGATTAGCCGGCTAAACTTAGGTTTATATTCGAGGACCAGCTAAAGTTCCATAAAATATTCATCTGCGTCAGGGAATTTCATCTTTAGCCGGCTAATGTGCGCATTACCAAAACCGAACAGCTAAAAATGTATTTAATGGACACGCGGAGGGGTGATGTGTAATGTCTTTTGAATGATCTGATAAGAGAAGACGAAAGCACGCGGCTACGTTTTTGTTTCAATTTTTAGAATTCAAATACGCAAAATAGCATCGCTATTGTATTGAGGTTTTGTTACATTACGCCCATGGGTTTTCAATTCAACTTTTAATGAGTTTTTTTCATCTGTTAAGGAGATTAATGCTCTTCAAATCGAGCCTAAGCTTTTTAAAATCAATTCACATAAAGAAGTTAGATATACAGTTTTCCACAGGACAATAGAAACGTGAATAGTCAATTGTCCTGTGAAAAACCAGAATATGACCTCACAAGGATATGAAATATAAGAAATTACACATACAGAATATTTTTCTGTGAACAGAAGTATATTTTCCCAACCATTCAATAATGAGGTTCATGGAAAAATTTTCTACGAAATAGAAAAGATAGTTTCTAATGTTTCAATTTTTTTCCAACCAATACTTTTGCAAAAAAGAACAAAAAAAACTACGAACATGAAAATAGTTAAAAAGTTTTTCTAGCTAACTGATGTTGTTAAAAATTTCTTCCCAAGTCATTGAACATACGGATTCCAAAATACGGCCTGTCACCACCCGTAGGATTCAAGTGCAGTCATCGTGAAGCTTGTCAGCCAAATAGTCCGGTTAGCTAAAGAAAAGATTGAGTACTGCATTCTTGTCTTCATTCTCCCCTTTTGCTCATTCAATTCTCTTGCAAATTATGAATAATAACAAGATGAAAGATAACCATCAACAGTTCTCTCTTACACTCAAAGTAGGATATTCCCTTGAATTTTTTCATCAGGCGTTTAGATTTCTAGATTCGCTAATAAGATTACGTTGAGACACATTAGGAACAAATAGGAAGGTATATGTTCATTCTCAATTTCTCAACTGCTTAACAGAATGCTGTTCCGCTATTAAAGATATGTGAAATTTATACAAAAATACGTTGAACTAATGGTTTGATTTATATTACTATTTCTTCACATTTTTTCAATTGCCGAAAATTTGCGCCCCTCAAGTCTTGCCAATACTTTTCTTCCTTTCTATTAGTTCTACATTTTTAGCCGATGGGATGTGGTTACACTTAAGACTTAAGTTTAGCCAGCTAAAGATAGAAGAAACTAACATTAGCAAATAGCCGAAGCTAAACCTAAGTTTGGCCGGCTAATCTTAAGTTTATGTTCACACCTATCTTTAGCCGTAACATATATAATGGCTATCTCTAAATGTTTCAGATATAGGAAATTCTTGATATAACAATAAGTTGATAAAATTAAACATCGTTCAGATTTCTAAAAAAGCAAATGAAGTCTCATGGTTTTCTAATAAGAACGTGCTTCGAATTCGGCAATTCAACTAGTCTGCGAAGTGTGTGTATGGCATATGTGAATAATGTTCTCAACTTTGGCTCAGTAGTTTGGAACTCTTACTATAATATACTATAATATAACAGTTCGAAACTGTTCAAAATAATTTCATTGAACATGTTCAAAAAGATTCTTTTTCATGTAAATCGTGGTCGCAAACTTATCCAGAAGAAAATAAATATGTCAACACCTGAGGACAACAGGCGAATAATAACAATTAAAATTTTAATATACCAAGCCTTATCAACAGAAAGAAATTTTTGGTTTACTCCGATTTTGCCGAAACAAATAATTACCTTAATTCTCCGATGTTGTAAGTCTTATAACAATATTTCAAACAATTTAACTCAATATTTTTCTAAAGGTTATTGAAAATTATTTTTCATCACACTAATACACGTACTATTTATGTTCTGAATAACTCTATTTTTTACTGATGTTTTTTTCTGTGGGTTTTTCCAATTTTTTTGTTTGTTTGATTTTATGATGTAACAAATTTTTGTGAATACAACTTTGGGTTCGTCCTGTATGTGCTCTTTAAATGAATTAAAAAAAAATTGATTTCAGTCTTCGTAAATGGCCTAGTGATGAGAACAGCTCTGATAGAGGCCGCGGAGTACTTTAACCTTACTTTAATAATAGGAATAATTTTAGACGCATATCACCCGCTTATACATATGAACATCAACAAGTGTTATGGTCTGAATTGAACCAGCCAGATTTACCATCGCCCTGTATATAGTTTTATGGTGAATATATATTACCTACTTAGGTTATCCAGAAAATGAGAGCTGTTTTTTTGATTTCACATATGAAATCTCTTGTTGCGTAATGTATAATATAAGTGGCTATTTAAATTGAAGCGGTTATTTCCTAAATTGAAGATCGCTATTCGACATTTAATTTTTTATTATTTATTGATTTTTATATTTAAAAAATGACCAATTTTTGGCTTTTCAATATATTTTTCCAACAAATGAGAGTTTTTTGATAAATAATCAATTCGAAACTGCCGAATCAATAATATTATTAGACGTTTCTGGAAAACTGGAGATCTGTATTTGAAATCTGAAAATTCTGATTATGATATTGTTCAACATCATCTACTGAAATAAAATATTCTTGAAGCCTGAGCACCTTCAGTTATACGGGGAATGAAAATGAATTAAAAAATATTTTTTTCTATTTTTCCGTTTCCGGTATCATAGAATTCAATTCTGAAAATATTTCTGTTCAAATCGTTGCATTAATCGAAATGGTTTTCAAAATTTCGAGAAAAAACTGAAAAAAAAAGTATGCGTATTCAGTATTACACCTATTCGTTCTTCCTATTCAAAATATCTTAAGCATAAACCGTTTTCACATTTTCGAATTTGAAGAATGTGGAAATATTGTACATTTCTAGAATTTTGAAAACTTGCCACAGAGTGTTCCTCATTTTGTGTCAAGAATTGGGAATATTGGGATCAAGATTTGCCCATAACTTTCGTTGTTTAAATTAGAACTTTTTTACGGTTGCGTGGGACTCTGCGAAGAAAAATAATGATATGGTGTTCTATAATACGTCAATATTCTAAAAATGAATGATTCCTGAGTTATTTAGGATTTTCTGAATTTATGTCGTACGTAGAGTGAGTACAATTTATAAAATCTGTTTCGTATTAACAATCTATGTTTATAGAAGATAAATTTTCCCGATAATCCACAAATAACAGACCTCTTTCCTGAATTCATGCATTTGAAAAAAAACGTAAAATACATCATTTGAATGAATGAAAAAAAAATTTCAGATAAGTTTATTAGATCTGTCACTTGTGAATTATTGGTATAATTTACCAACTATGAACATAGATTATTGATGTTCGTGCCAAATAATTGTTATTGTATTTGAGAAAGTGCGTAGATATCTGCAATTTCAATTTTTTTGGAAAATTTACGACTCAACAGATGTCCTCGAAGTGTGTACGAGATGGGGATTTAAAATTATTATCAAGAATTCAAATGTGATCAACCAGTTTTTTGATCAGTTATTGATTAGCCTCCTTCACGTTCAGACAAATTGAAAACGTAGTTTTTGAATTAATTGAAAGTTTCCGACTAAAGTGCGTACCTTTTCACGCATACGATTAATGAAATTATAATTCGCACGATGAACGGAAAATCCGAGATAGATCATTCAGCATCTTTGTGGATCTTCCGAGGAACTCTCGTTCTCTGGCCAGTTGGACTGAGTGAAGGAAGGAATTCATCCCGTTTTACAACCTTATCTAAGGTAGGTTTCAAGAAGTTTTCTTAGTGGTTCATTTCCAATAATTATTTATGAAAAGACACAATTTTTATACCGTTTCCGAAGCCTCCAAACCAATTCAAAGTTTATACAGTCCATTCGAAGCGTGTAAGCATTAATGATATGAAACAGATTTCATTTATTTGACTTTATGTACGATATAAATTCAGAAAATCCTGAATGACTCAAGAGTTAATCATTTTAGGAGCATTAGCATGTTAGAACACTTTCATTATGTGTTTTCGCAGAATTCAACGCGATCATAAAAAAAATTGAAAAACGGGCAAATATTAATTACAATTTTGTACTCAACATTCGGAACACCCTGTGACAGTGACAAGTTTTTCAAAATTCAGGGAATGTACAATATTTCTACATACTTCTACTTGAGAAAACGTTTTATGCATAAGATATTCAGAATAAGAATAACGAACATATGTAATACTGAATACACATATTCCGTTTTTTTCAGTTTTTTGTCGATATTTTGAAAACCATCAAGACGAATGCAACGATTTGAACCGAAATATATTCAGAGTTCAGAGTTGTATACTATATCCTATCAGATACGAAAAAATGGAAAGAAAAATTTTTTGAACACATTTATTTCCACTTCTTGTTAACCGGAATTGTTCAGGATCCAAAAATGTTTAGCTCAGTAGAGAATTTCGAACAATATCATAATTCCAATTTTCAGATTTCATATATATGTCCAGTTCTCCAGATACGTCTAATAGACACTCGAACTTGGGACACTCTGTATATGGCCTTCATTTAATTGGTGTTGCCATGTCATCAATTAGAATACAATCTGAATACTTACGTTCCATAGTGTTCGGACAAGATAAACCGACATTTCTGACTTTGTATGTGAAAACGTGATCGTGTTCGAAAATGTTTGACAGGGGGAAACTCTGGTATAGACGTACGGCTTCTAGTACAGTCAGGTGGGGAGGTAGAGGACATTCATTTAGGTACAGCTCAATTTTTCCCTCGATCGATTCGTTCCATTGTTTATAATCTCTATAACCACTCATTACATGCAGTAGATAAGATTCTAGGTACTGAATGGTGGTGAATGGAAATACTGAATTGTTGAACACTATCGACTCATTTTCTGATGACCGGATAGTAATCTGAAAAAAAAAGAGAAATAATAATAATAATAACAATAATGATAAAGAATGATGGCTGGATGCCTTCACATTTAATATTTGTTATGATGTAAGAAAAAATCTTGATGAATGATTTCATTGCAACAATCGACTGGGATTCTTCTCTCAAAAGTTTGGATATAGATGGTTGGGTTGAGCTCTTTTATGATAGATTGTATGAATAAATAGAAAAATTTATACATAAGATAGTAGCTAAGCTACCCATGTTTCATATTTAGTCAATCTCAGAAATTTTTCAGAACTATAAGAAGGAACCATCATCAAAAAATTGTCAATATTCATTGCCTAACATTACGATTTTGCTTCTATCGGAAATGATATTGCTGATCTTTTTGCTAAATAGTTTTCATCAGTGTACACAACAGAAGAATCTTTTGTAGTATTTTCGTAATCTTGTAAATTAAGTATTTATTTTTCGTTCTAGGACTTCTATGACCCATTTGTTGTCTTCTGTTCAGCATTCTCTTGCTGAATTGCAGAGTGGTTCGCAGGCCGATTACCTTATTATGGATTTCCAGAAATCCTTAGATCCGGTCAGCCATTCTATCCTTGCACGTAAGTTGAAATCGGATTTGGCGGATCTATGATGTCTTCGTTCGTGAGCTATATATTATTCATTTTCAGATTATAAGAATTGAAAATTTAAATTTTTCACCAATGAAAGCTAGTCGATTAGAGATATGGTGGATATACGAGTACATTACCTTCAATCTGATTTAAACAATGTTATTCAATTGTTTCAACTTCACATATTAGTGCTGAATATTGAAATAAGAAAGAATTTATCTTTTCACAGAATCACATTCCCACTTTTCTCGAATTACGATACGATAATTTAAAATTTCGCGAACATTATACCTACAGAGCGATTCATTGGAAAATGCGCATACGATCAGGGTAGATGGAGGACATCGACGTACTGCCAAATAACCTATATATTATGCATGGGTCTAACATTCTTCTTAACCAAGATACAGGCTGATTCACTAATTTTCTCAATTTTTCAATCAATTATAACTTATGAACCACCCTATAGATTTTTTATGTTTGATTCGTATTTTCGTTGTCAGGAGTGCTATCTATTAATATATTAAAAAAGTTCCATTCTAGGTCCGGCTCTAAAAATTTAATGAGTCAGTTTCTAGTCGAAACAACAGACTTTATATCAATATCTTAAAATTTTATTCACAAATTTGAAAAAGCAGACAAAATGAGTAAGATTATGCATTTGGTGTTTCTAACTTAAATCATGAAATATTTTGTATTCTCCCAATTTCTACATACCAAACTTATTGAAAAAGGACTGGGCATGTTCGTATTTTGAACATATCAATGACTAATTAATTAATTACTACTTTTCAAACACCTTGTATGCTTAATTTGATCATCATATGGCGCCCTATATTGAAGTAAAAATGGAAAAGGAGTTAAAGTTGCTCATTTTGGAGGAAACAACTCCAATTGAACGAAAATAATGTTGAAACAACATCTCGATTCTTAAAGGTTAAACATCATAACATTTTTTAACTATAACAACTATAACAAGAATAAGATCATAAATATTTCAACTATTCTTATATGTTCTTGATGAAACTAGTAAAATGAAGCGATGTATAGGTACGTATTGTTTTTTATTAAAAAATACACTTTGGGTTGGACGTCTCAAAATACTTTCAATTATAGGTAAACCAAAAGAGTATTATTCACTAAACTAATCAATAGACGTACAAACTGCTTTGTTGTATTATTACTATTATTTTAGCTGAAACAAGAGTAAGATCATCTGCCAACTATTCGGATGTACTCTTGATGATAATAGTAAAACGAAGCAGAGTATACGTAGACGCCAAGTGTATTAAATAACACACTTCAGGTTGGATAACCTAAAGTGTTTTATTCAGTGTACATACAAACTGCTAGGTTATATTATTATTCTTACCGAGGAAATATCAGAAGAGAAGAAATGATCATACTCTAGCTGAAAAAAAATTTGAAAGCGGATAAAGAAAATATTATAGTTTTTTTATTGCCTCTTTTGTTGTAATGTAGATTTGCTTCAACTTTATTTTTGTATGAAATAAAGTATATAATGATTTCTCCGGAATGACCATGATTTTCTTTTTCCATTATTATTTCAATGTTCTCACGCATACGGGGTACCTGTTTGGAACTCAGTTGCTCCTAATAAAAAACTGTCCCAATAACTGACATATCCTTCGTATTTCAGTGAAATTGAATCGGGATTCAGTGATCAGAAAGATGAGAAGAATTGATAATTTTATGGAATCTGGAAAAAATTTATTTGGGAAAACAATTCATTTCTTTTTCAATTATCAGCCGCACCTTAATAACGAAACATCTAGTTAAAAATGGATAAACTTATATGCGGAAGAACCAAATACATTCAGTTTTAATCCTATAAACCAAATATTATAAAACAAAGATGTGTTGGGGGTGGTTCATAAGATTAATCGGAGCCATGGAAAAAATCACTAAATTACCCTGTACCCTAGTAATAAAGAAAAAAAGACCCCTTGAATATAGGTTTTTCAGGGGCATCTTGGTGTCCTCTATCTTCCCTTACTTACAAAACCTCTGTGTTGGTTAGTTCTTTTTCATCTGTTTGTATCGCCGCTATTCGCATATCGAACCGTCTGCTTCGTGTTATAAGTCAGAATCCGATGTATTTGGTGAAAAACCAGCGTCTTGTCGAACCGTCGGCGTCGGTTAAAATATTTGTTGGCGCTTGATTTTTGAAACGCCGCCGACGAGCGACGGTTGTAATATGAAAATAAACACGCAACACATGTGTTGCGTGTTTATACTCTTATATAAAAAAGAACGAAGCATTACCGTGGTACATATGTTCAAGATAAAGCTTCAGTAAAATTGTAAAGTGATATTTCTTACTTACTCGTAATGTTTTTCTGCTCAATTTTCCAATTGTTCTGACCCCAGCTGCATAGATATATTTTATGGGATAATTAGTTGTCAAAGTGCCTTTGAATTGAGAGCATTGTTTTATGATATCATTCAAAATGCCCACAGCTCTCTCAAATGTATTAGACACTATCTCGACAACTGTAGCATTTTTTTCTTTAGGTAAATTTGCGAACACATTCAAGAAAGTCCTTAATTTATCGTAGAAATCTTCGTGGTATGACATTTCTGTAAGAATTCTGTGTAGTTTAGATACTGCACCTGATGCACGTATCTCGTAAAGTGACAGCTCGGTGTTCTCAAAAATTATTTTGATGTCTTCCAATGCTTCGCATAAACCTACTGGACGTCTGGGTAGGGTAACAAACACAGAGGTTGCTGCTTCTGACTGTTGTATGTATCTTACCAAATCTATTGCCTGCAACGCTTCTGACTGTTGTATGTATCTTACCAAATCTATTGCCTGCAACGTAAAAAAAAAACTGAAATTATAGTTTGAAAATGAGCAAGTGATGCAAGCAAACACTTTCTCTTTACCATAATCAAGGGGGAGAACGGTGTAGAAACACCGTTTCAGCGGACAGTTCAAAAAGCGAAAAGGTATACTCACTTCAGAAACAACTGATTTATATGGGGTTTTCATTGAAATTCAATTCACTCAGCTTGTCAGTTTGGAAACCAGAAATTTTTATATTCGTCAAATAAAAAAAAATTAGAAATATTTCATTGAAGAAACAAATGTTTATTCATGTTATTCACGTTATTCACGTTATTCACGAGGTGAAACGATTTTTTCAATGAATTTTCAGATAAGAAAATTTCTCGAAAAGTCTCGCTATTCGCTACAATTCGAAACCTGCTCATATTGAAAAGAGACGTTTCCCCCCTTACGGCTTACACGGATGGCGAGAAATTCTCGTGGCATAAAGTCCTCCCGGGACTTAACGATCCTTCAACCAATAGAACAACCGTTTCAGACTTCGGACGCACACCGGGCGATGATTCTGAATGCTACCCACTAGATCCCGTCCACATGCACACGCGCGAAAGCGAACGGAAAGCTTGTGATCAAATTAACTCTAACGACTAATATCAAGCCCAAGGTTAGAGATTTTTCGTCCATTTGAGAAGAAGAAACAAGAAGTAACCAAAACATTATGGTTAAAAAAATTGTGATGGTAAAAGCACAAGGCCAATGAAAAACTAATAGGTCATTTGGTCCGTTTACTAGGACAAAACGAATTTAGTTTTATTTCTGACGTCTAGTTCAATTTTTTCATTGATAAAATGAACCAAAGTTAGCACTCCTTACCAAAATGTGAATTGTTATTGCGATAATTGAAAAACAAAACTGTATAGCATTTTGTCAGCCCTAACCTTGGAACATAAATATTTACATATATCCATGGAACATAAGATAAAGAAATAAACATTTGTTGTTGGTCAAAGACTGGAGTGAGATAGTTGCTTAGGGTCGCCAATCACAATTAAGATAATTGACTCGGACATTGATGTCAGATCAATTTGTAATACGAAAAAATAAAAAGTACGTAAATTTATCTATGTAACGCCAATGCCTTAGTGTCGGACTAGTCAGAGAAGAATCGAATGTGTATACTACTACTAAATACAGGGTAGAGTATACAAGCCACCCAGTATATTTCTCATCCCATAGTGATTGAAAAAATTTTCCGAAACACGTCAAATGATTTTGTTTGGGGGACCCCTCAAAATTGAATAGGGGAGAGGGGTTGAGTAATCTTTAAAGTCCTGCCAACTTTTTTTTATTGGAAAAACGAATATTTTTCAGGTTGTTCTTAAATTGGAGATAAAAATGAAAAGAGGAGAATCCTTGAGTAATGTCAAAAGAAAAGTCCCATAAACATGAGACAGCACACGATTCGCTTTCGGGATACAGGATGTTGAAGTTTGATTTTTTTTCTCGAAGTATCTACAAGATATTCAATTGAAATTTGGCATAGATATTACAATTGATAGTTTACACATGCGACATGCCAATTGCGATAGCAAATCTACAGGATGATATTTTCTCTGAAACACTATCATGTGTTTTCCTCCACAACTTTTTTTTGGTGTGCCACTGTATATTTGAAAACATGTAAAAAGAAGCTTTGCTGTTATACTAAGCTTTAGGGTCTCTTGTAGTTTTGTCGTATCTGCTACCGATTTCGAGAAAAAAATTTTGAACCATTCTCTCGAAATTCTCAGGAAAATCTGAATTGTCATAAAAATTCAGTTGTAGTCGATAAATTCATTGTTAGTATTGACACATCAAATTAAACTCGGTATTTCTAATAATAGGTGCGTTCGGCCAGTAGACTCTATCAGCACTTTTTGTTCCGAGTCGTTCGGGCACGCAGTTTCAGAACAAAAAGTGTCAATAGTTGTCGTTCGTTCTAGACGGAGTGGAGTTTTCGGAATCAACTCTATGAGCCCCAGCTCCCAAGGTGGGGCGCGAAAGGAGTTTGTGTAGAAGTAGGGTTATGAAACGAGACAAACCATAAAAAAACAGCTTATAAACAAACTATTCATAAAACTGTAGAATTTCCGTTTAATCCACACTAAGAATTATCTATTCATATACATTTTCGAACAAATTGCATTCAAATTCAAATTTTTCCCATGATTTTTGTGGTTGACATTTGTCATTCGTTCATTCAAAAATTGCCAATTTGTACAGACTCCATTAGCCCTAGCTGATCTGTGATAAAACACTAGTTCTACTCGTTCTGTACCGGTGTTTTCTGGCCGAACGTAGTCAACGAGTGTGTTTTCACAACTTGTTTTACCACACCAACGAAACGTTTGCGATCCCATGTTTATTGGCCTTTTTTTTCTTGAAATTACAAGTAATCTGACCCTTTCATTTGTACGTCCAATTTAAGAAAACCGCGTATATTCTCAATCAGAAAAAATATGGGACTGTAATATGTAAGAAAAACATTAGGTTTACACTTAAAAATAAAAATGAGTTACTATTACATATATCACTGACTCCAAAATATATTTGACTATGATACTGCATTCTGCATGAAAAAGTGAACTTCACGAAATAGAGGCATCAATTGAAAGAGCCGAAAAATGAGTTTGCTTCGCATCGTTCGGGCAACGGCAGTTTCGTGCGGGCAAGTATCACTTTCCGCACTTGATAGAAATATAACTATTTTACTTGTAAATTGAAAACAAGATAGAGGTATGCGGTTTTGGCTTTTGTCCATCTTTTGAAAATCGAAACACGACATCCATTTTTCCTAGCTCCATCGATTATAGAGCTTCGTTCACAAACTTATTCAGAGCAAGCTCTGAGTTTCCAATTTCCAATTCCAATTTCCATTACTTAGGCCTTATTACCCGCACCTAACTTACATTACCCTCAAATTGTTTCTGAAGTTTTGTCATTTCATCACGAATATATATTTTAATGATATTTCATAATATAAGTAGAAAAGCCTGATTTGGCATGGTTTCTTTCAACTCACCTCAACTTTTTCTTTGAAAGTGGATTCCACTATAGATTGTACTCCTTCCTTTCTGCAGGGTTCTTCATATATGTCGGGAAAGTTTGTAAGTAATTCTGCAATAACTTCCAACGCTAATAATCCGATGTCACTGTCCTTCCAAGTATGTATCACCCACTCCAAATTTCTCACAGTTTCCACCACCCCGCAATTTTTAGTGCTGGGTACTATTCGGTCGTGTTGCTCTCTTGTCATATTCATGACCAAAGACAGTAGAACTTCCAAACACTGATATCGATCGACGTCATAGTGACAACCATAGAATCTTTTGCCGACTAACAAGAAGGCGAAATGTACAAAATTGGTTTTCAAACGGTATTTTGTACTTTTCTTCGTCTTCTTCAATTTGAGGACCTCATACACTTTTCTCTTCTTCCATTTGATGCTCCTGAAAATTAAAAATTTGCGGTGTAGATATGCTAGAGGAAATTACATCTTAAGCCCGTTTGCAACAGCCGAGAATTCTCTAGAGAATTTACTCGAAAATTCATGCGCCGTGAATTATATACCGTTGCATACGCACTTTCGTTAGAATTCTCTGTTCTCTTGCATACAAAATAATCTCTGCCGTTTTCTTGCGATAATTTTGTAGAGAATTCTCCAGAGAATTCTCGGCTGTTGCAAACGGGCTTTATATAATAGAGAATAGACGGAGGCAGAGCAAAAAAAGTCTCTGAATTTATTAAGCCTGTTTTTTTTTCTCAGGTGATTACAATCATAATAAACAATAAAATGCTGCGGTCAGTCAAGTGGATATTAGAACAGGTGCCACAGGTGCGCGGTCAAACATGTCGTGATCACCGACATAATGAAATCAATTTCTTAAGGCTAAAACTTCATAAACTTGTTTCTTGTTATGTAAATCAAAATTATTATAGTCAGTCAACGTCCAATGGGGAGAGCTGTGTTGATGTTATATTGTTTATTTTGACACGTAGTCTTCGGTTTTCTAGAAATTTTTCAATGATGAGGAATCGAGGTATCTTGAGCTGGTGAAGTTTATATAATAGGCCTTTATGAAATACACTATCAAAGGCTTTGTTTATGTCAAGGCTATCTGCTGCTGTTTTAAACTTTTTCATCATATGGCATTGTGGGTGTTCGATACTAAAATGCTGAGTGGATGAATGGTCGATTTTCCGTTATGAAATCCAACCCAGTCAACCAGAAATGTAACAGTAAGTCGCAGGGAGTACCCAAAAATATCGCATTGAAGCGCTTCTTTGAGAAGTTTCATGGATGTACTTAAGATTTCACATTGTGGACATTAACGTCCGCATATTGTTAAGTTTGCGAATTCCTCAACTCTAGATCCCTAGTGGTTGCATGTAACATCATATCGAGATGTTCCGATGAAGTGAACATAGCTGCTATTATGCGACTTCTCTCTGTTGATATTTTTGAAATATTGAATCTGTGATATTTTTAGAACATGAAATGATGTGTTGTGAATAAATTTCGATGAACTCTACCCAGCTACTTCTCTAAGAAAAACTTTCAGTAACTGTCTGAAATGTTCTATTTATCAGCACGTGGTCTCGAGGTTAACTCATAACCTAAATCCCGCTATGCAAAACGTGGTGTGACGTGTTTCGTTCTGTGACTGCGTTGTGTTGAGAGAATGAACAAACAAAATCTTTATGAAAAAATTTTTAGAATAATTTTTTTAACCGAGCTGTTCTATTATTAAATTTCGTTTTAGTTAAGTGTTACTTGACGTTGATTGATTAATTAACGTGCAGTAAAAGGTGAGTAGTTATATAACCTATTGAAATAATGACTACATCATGATCACTTCTTGGCCCTCTTATCCTCCCCATTTTTGCACCTTTGTAACGTTCAACTTTCAACATACCTCATATGAATT
Source organism: Coccinella septempunctata (assembly GCF_907165205.1). Classification (NCBI taxonomy): domain Eukaryota; kingdom Metazoa; phylum Arthropoda; class Insecta; order Coleoptera; family Coccinellidae; genus Coccinella; species Coccinella septempunctata. Next base: position 19,431,255 of record NC_058193.1, on the reverse strand, counting down.
TAGGTGATAAGTAACATTCACAACCTTCAAAATCAAACTTGGAATTGATTTGAATCATCGAGAGAATTTCAAATTATTATTTTAGATACTGTGCTGGAAAAAATCACCTTCTACTATTGTTAGATTTTTCATGACACTCAATTTATTACTATCAATACAGCTCTGATTTTTTCTTCTTCAGCTGGACCATGCCGTTCCTGAAGTGGAATGAAGATTTATAACAAGATATATGTTCTTTATTTTATATATTTGAAATGTATGAAACATATTAATCTTGAATAAAAAGATATCAGTAATTCATATAGTTGTTCAATTTCCCTTTTGAGGATGAGAGCAGAATGCGAAATATATGTAGGTAAGAGTAAAGAGTAAACACAGGGTACAAATGAGGCGTTCAGAGCTGAAGAGGCCCAAGCTACATTTTTTCTGAAATTGAGTTTACGAGTATATAAAATTTTGATTCATTTTCAGGCAGTTCTTACTGTAAATTCAATTTCAGAAAAATTGTAGCTTGGGTCACTTTTCCCCGGAACGCCTCGAATATAGAGTGCAAATTGATTGCCACGATGGTAATTATCAAATTGAACATGAATATAACTTCAATAGAGGTAGTTTATTCCGTCAAAATAATCGTTCCAAAAACCTCCGAAATGAGAAGTCGCAAAGTTGCTGTCTAGAGTGCTTTTTTTACACCTACTATGTGATTTACTGGGTAATTACCCGCGATATGCGTTGTTGCGGACATTAAGCACTCTCCAGTAAGTACTGGTGGCCTTTTTTTAAATCAACATTGTGAAGTCGCATTTCCACAGTGGTAATTCCCAACAACTTCCCTGTGACTGAAACTGGTTGACTGGGAACTTGAGTGATGCGGATTATGTTTTCAATATATTTGTTTACCTAATATTTCTCTAATGGTTTTTTCATATACATATTTTACCCAAAACAGGCTGATCCAAGCAGTATATTTTTATGAGGTGTTTGTGCACTTTCCTTCTGAGTTTTTTAATGATCTTATGGTATGAAATCCTAACCAGGAGCGCTATTTTTGGAACCTTTTATTATTGAATTCTTCCTCAATTTTTATTTCGCCTTTGCCTATTGTTTCTTTTTGCTCTATCGCACTTATCGTACCACTTGTTCACCTTATCCTCATATTCATCATTTTTTTCATAATCGAATGCCTTCTGGTAGTGTTCTGCGAAGAGTTTTACTTAATATTCATCTTTTGGAAATGTTTTTCCATTTTCGATTAGCGAGGAAATTTTGTGGTATATATATTATCGAAAATATTTTTCAGTCAATTTTTTATTGAGAATATGCAAACACACTTGAATTTCTGAATCAATTAGCTGCTATGTTAATTAAGTATACTACATCACATTAGTACAATTTCACTAGCGAGCGTCACTTGCACTGGTATAAATAGTTCCTAGTTTCCATCTTCGTCGATCCAACCAGTCTCCTGGCCTCAAATCCCTCTCTGACAGGGCCTTTTCTATGCCCTGTAACCAAGTTGTCTTCGGTCTGCCTCTTTCAGGAGGTACCCAGTTGAGCAGCTGTTTGGGAATGCGTTCCTCTGGCATCCTCTGTACATGTCCGTACCAGATGAGTTGAGCCCTTCTTATCTTATCTATTATTGTGGTTTCTACACCCATCATTTCTCTAATCCGCTCATTTCTGATTTTTTGTATTCTCGAGACTCCCGCCGATCTCCGCCAGAAGTCCATTTCGAGCGCCAAAAGACGACTTTGCTGAACTCTGCTCAGCTGCCAAGCCTCACATCCATACAATACCACACTCCTTAATGTTGCATTATAGATATCTCTTTTGCGATGTTTAGAGATTTCCTTGGACCACAGTACTGAATTTAATGACCCGATAAATGTTCTCTCCTTTATTAATACGTTGTTGGATTTCTCTCTCTCCTCTACCACTATTGCTTATTAGCGTTTCAAGGTATACATATTCTTCACAAGATTGATGGTCAATCCGTTCTCTAACACCAACAGTATCAACTTTGAGGGGGTTGATACTCAATGATACATACCTTAAATAACACTCAACGGTTGCAATAAAGGCTATATCTCTTGGTGTACTATACCCACTCGATTTTTCCTTCATATTTGAAATTCTGATTTTATTACTGGCTCTGTCTATAGCACTAGATAGAGAGATTGAGGGAAGGGACGTCATAGGCATAAGAATTATGAATTTCATTTAACACCTCGAATTTTTTTTTTATTTTAAAACTGAAGTAAAAATAAATTACTCACGTTACTCTACCATTCGAATGGTCCAAATGTTGCATCTTATCGATAAATACTTCACATATCGAACCCGATTCGATTATGAGAAGCTTATCCTTTTTGGTCCTTCGGCGGCAAATTTCAATCTCGTCGTTCACTCTAGGGGCAAAGGGAATCCAAACATTTCTCTCTACCTCCCTTTGCCATTGGGTGGTCTTTAAATTTCTGATTGCCGCCTCCCTCATCAAGTTGTTTATTTTATATCTTTCTGGGAGATTTGGCATCAGAGACCACGCAAGTGTGACGATATCCAGTTTATGCGTCTCAGTGCTAAAAAAACATATAAATTTTTTAGCAAATGCTGAGAAACGGCCTTACCCAGATTTTTCGAAATGATTCAATATTTACTTCATTGAGTACAAGCTCAACAAGTTGGTTTTTCATTCAAGAAAACTTCTTCATTGATATAACAAATCAACAAACAGAATCAAGTCTGCGACCAGCAAAAATATTAACAAAATTATACAAATTTAGGACAGGCAGAACAAGTGAAAATGAAAATTAATCGAAATTTAATCAACTTTTCAAGGAGAATTTGAGCAATACAGGTGGGAACCATACATATAGCTTTTCCTGGAAAATATTCGATATTTCGGTCGAAGAATGAAACATGCGATGGACTTGAAGGAAGTTTTTGTTCTAATTGAAAATAAACGTCAATTTTCAGACGTAAGCTACAAGGTATAGAAATTATAATGATATTTTCAGTATGAACCATTACCTATTGCAGTGCCCTGAGGAAGGTTCAAATAATACAAACCGAGACGTACACAAATGAATAAATGTATACTTCATTCACTTTTATTTTAGCAGTCGGTTGGCCATGGAAATTTGACACATTTCACTCTGTATAGTACGAAAATGTGGGGTTATGAAGCTTGTCAAAACATTTTTGGGTTTTAAATCAACGCTATGTTGCCCGTTCTACGTGAAAGTTTCTGTTATTAAGTATTTTATCACAATGTCGAATCTCTTCGGAAAATATGTGACGAACATAATTGAAGTTTATACAAACTGATTGAAGGCATACCAAATCCAGTTATTTGCATGGAAAATACAAGAGATCAGTATATCATTATATGCACTAGCTTGAGGAGAGTTAATGTTCGTTATCTTCTTTGGCTTACATCATTTGTAGATTTCAAAAATAATAACTCGATGAAATGCATATGATGCAGTGGTTGGGAATGGGTATCTCCCGAAGGAATTAACAGATAATTACAAGAATGTTAAATTCTTCAACAAAAATCATCTTGCATCAATGGAAGTAAAAGGAATTGAAGGAAGTTTCAAGTTAAGATGAACTTCACCTTTGAACAAAAATTTCACATGAATAAACAAGTAACAGGGCAACTTGCGCGTATTTGTGGCTATTCATCTTAATACATTGATGTAATAATAATAATTATAGGTATTTATTAGTACCTCAAGACATTTACATTGTATAGGACAAGTCAAATGAAAAATAGGAAAATCCATTTTAGGGATCTTATTCTCCGATGACATTTATCGAAAATCGAAAGTAAACTTTTCGCATTAATTCACTCAAACATAAAATTCTCAAATGCCACCACTTTTTTGGGTCTCCCAATAGAAGGAAATTCTTTGTCATCCTCTTCATTCACAATCTTTCTGATTGTGGAAATATCCAGCTGAAATATATGTCGTTTAGATTCAGATGAAACATTATATAAATTCTCTTACATTGAATATGTTCGCTACCGTCTGACGTATTGTGGATTTTAGAATATCAGGGTATGACTATTTGAATGAGCGGACCTGAATTCTAAATAGCACCTCCTGAAACCCTGTCTCTTTTTTCAATCACTTTCGGCATTTTCGTAATAAAAATTGATATTAGTTGTGGCAACGGCGTTATGACATTAACGACATTTCATGTATGCCAACCTAACTTCGTTCTAGTTACAAAAACTTGAGAAAATTATTTCATGGCCAACCGACTGCTAAAATAAATTTGAATGAAGTATAGTTAACATTAATTAGCCTTCCTAAATCCGTATTAATTTCCTTAAACTCATTCTGGTATATATATTAGTACGGAGTTATATTTCCAAATATTTTAATAGTATTTTGTATTTATTGTAATATCCATTAACTATTGTTAAAAGTCATTGTAAAAAGTAACTAAGGGATAAAATTAATATCTTCAGTTTTCACTATTTCCTAGAAAAAGGCTCATACAGGTCAATTCTTAAGCATCTTTTGATGTACACGTATGAGCGACATGTATACGAGCAATTGTTAAATTTTGGGACGTATAAACACAGCTCTTGAATTATATCTATTAGTAACGGTACTTAATGCTTTCTCATGAATATGAGGAATAATACTTACTTTGTATGGAATTTCTCGTAAAGGGCAAACAGAGTCTTAGCGATTCCCATCTCGATAAGATCCTGCGAATTTGAGTCACTATGGACAGCAATAATAGATAATGCCTCCATTATTTTATGACTGTCCAGTAGTCCAAAAACTTCTTTATCCATCATATCATAGATTTCTCTTAGATAGTCGGATGATGTTATCGCGTTCACGAGCTCTGGTTCGTTTATCAATCGGCCATAGATATCACGCACATACGTGATTATGTCATCCCTAAATGTGACATCTTCTGGCCGATTCGTTCTTGGCAGATCCTTAAAGAACTTGGTGAGGAACTTCTGCACCATATGAGAACGTTCTAAGTTTATGATTTTCGTGCTCTTAGATATCAAACACAAGAGCTTTTTTCGTGAATTATTTGAGAGAAGACTATGAATTCTGATGCAAAATTCCAATGCTTTCTGAAAAGATTAAAATTGTAATTATTAGACCATATCGAGGAAATTTTCATATAGCAAGTATATTTATACACAAAATAATCTGCGGTGATTCATTTTTCTATTTTTGTAACTGAATACAAAAAACCAATGTTGAAAAATCAGTCCAAAAAAAGTCGAATCGATGGGTTATGGAATTTCCAAATGTTGCATCTTATCGATAAACACTTCACATATCGAACCCGATTCGATTATGAGAAGCTTAGTCCTTCGGCGGCAAATTTCTATTTCGTTGTTCACTCTAGGATAAAGGGAATCCGAACATTTCTCTCTACCTCCCTTTGCCATTGCGTGGTCTTTAAATTTCTGATTGCCGCCTCCCTCATCAAGTTGTTTGTTTTGTAATATCTTTCTGGGAGATTTGGCATCAGAGACCACGCAAGTGTGACGATATCGATTTTATGCGTCTCAGTGCTAAAAAAAAACTATAAATTTTTAGCAAATGCTGAGAAACTGCCTTACCCAGATTTTTTGAAATGATTTGATATTTACTTCATTGAGTACAAGCTCAACAAGTTGGTTTTTCATTCAAGAAAACTTCTTCATTGATATAACGAATCAACATACAGAATCAAGTCTGCGACCAGCAAAAATATTAACAAAATTATACAAATTTAGGACAGGCAAACCAAGTGAAGATGTGAATTTATCGATATTTAATCAACTTTTCAAATAATTTGCGGTAGTCGGATGATGTTATACCGTTCACGAGCTCTGGTTCGTTTATCAATCGGCCATAGATATCACGCACATACGTGATTATGTCATCCCTAAATGTGACATCTTCTGGCCGATTCGTTCTTGGCAGATCCTTAAAGAACTTGGTGAGGAACTTCTGCACCATATGAGAACGTTCTAAGTTTATGATTTTCGTGCTCTTAGATATCAAACACAAGAGTTTTTTCGTGAATTATTTGAGAGAAGGCTATGAATTCTGATGCAAAATTCCAATGCTTTCTGAAAAGATTGAAATTGTAATTATTAGACCATATCGAGGAAATTTTCATATAGCAGGTATATTTATACACAAAATAATCTGCGGTGATTCATTTTTCTATTTTTGTTACTGAATACAAAAAACCAATGTTGAAAAATCAGTCCAAAAAAAGTCGAATCGATGGGTTATGGAATTTCCAAATGTTGCATCTTATCGATAAACACTTCACATACCGAACCCGATTCGATTATGAGAAGCTTATCCTTCTTAGTCCTTCGGCGGCAAATTTCAATTTCGTTGTTCACTCTAGGGGCAAAGGGAATCCAAACATTTCTCTCTACCTCCCTTTGCCATTGCGTGGTCTTTAAATTTCTGATTGCCGCCTCCCTCATCAAGTTGTTTGTTCTGTAATATCTTTCTGGGAGATTTGGCATCAGAGACCACGCAAGTGTGACTATATCGATTTTATGCGTCTCAGTGCTAAAAAAACATATAAATTTTTAGCAAATGCTGAGAAACTGCCTTACCCAGATTTTTCGAAATGATTTAATATTTACTTCATTGAGTACAAGCTCAACAAGTTGGTTTTTCATTCAAGAAAACTTCTTCATTGGTATAACAAATCAACAAACAGAATCAAGTCTGCGAGCAGCAAAAATATTAACAAAATTATGCAAATTTAGGACAGGCAAACCAAGAGAAGATGTGAATTAATCGAAATTCAATCAACTTTTCAAATAATTTGCGGTGATTCATGTTTCTATTTTTGTTACTGAATACAAAAAACCAATGTTGAAAAATCAGTCCAAAAAAAGTCGAATCGATGGGTTATGGAATTTCCATCACAGGGAGGCTTGATTCGAGAATATAGGCAAGCTTCTCAATTCACTCTTATCGAGGGTACAAGATTAAGATACTGTTTGTGCCCTACGTGTCATTCATGTCATCTGACAGTTTACGTGGTGGGGCTAACCGTACAGAAGAGTTGAAAATGTACAAAAAAATGTTGAGCGTGTCAGATTTTGAAAGAATATGTTAATTGGACTCGAAGGCAGCTAAGTTTCGAGAGACAACTCAGACGTGACACAAAGTTACAGAGGCAAAAAAAATAGGTACTTTCACATACTAGAGCGTGTCAGATTTCTATACAGATGGTTAATCTCGGTGTTGAAGTTATGTTGACCCATTAATCTGACACTAATCAGGAGGGTTTTCTCAATCTGACAATTTGAACACGATAACAATGCATTTTTTTTTTAATATCTCCCTTCCTGTACTTGTATCGAATCGTTTTTGTATTCATTATGAAAGTTGTGAAATTCTATTCAACATTTGTCTGAAGCAATTTTTCATAGTTTTAACCCTTTTGGAACTAGAGGATGATGAGTGCGGGGATTAGCCATCCTCGTACAAGCGAATACTCCCACTGTTGGTATCCATTGGTGCATGGATATTCATATCAACTGATGCTATATGTCTGCATTATCCGATAACATATTAAATTCTCTTTCTTGACATCTTTTCTTTACATCCTAAGGATTTTCTAGGAATCAAATACTCACGACACTTTTAGGGTGCGACAATCCGTAATCGGGAGCTCCAAGCATTACTAGATCTAAGGAAACTTCAATGAATTTAGGAGAAGTGTGTCTTTTGGAATTCTTGTACAGCACGTCCATGCATTCATTACCATCCACCGCAACTGTCATGCAGTTCTGCTGCAAATGCTGGAGCAAAATGACTGCATTCGTAATCAGCTGAAATTAATAATGCGGTTATAACTTCGTCCAAAGGGATTATAAATATTGCTGTTTTGTTTTATTCGCACCATTTACAACATAAGAGCGTGGTATTTTGATAATCTCGTAAACACATGCTTATTAAAATATGAATTAGGTGCCGAAAGTAACGTTATTGTATAGAAGAAATAATTACAAGAATATAAAATCTTTGTTGACTCTTTAAGACCTTGCAGTGTATGAGTCAAAAAAACTAACACTTTATTTAGAATATTTCAAACACTCAAGTATGTGAATTGTGAATACATGGCACAGATTATATAATATCAGTCGCGATGAACGTTGGTGTACAAGATATGCGACAATTTGAAGTAAAAATTGGTGGAATAATAAGCTTCTGACCGATTAAATCTACATCGAAGTCAACACAGCTACCTCAGAGTAAGATGTAGGACACTCAGAAAGTTGACCCTAAAGAGACTGTAATAGATCTGAATTTATAATCAAGGGGTAGCATATTCCCCACTCTATCGATAGCAAAATAATATCTCGATTTGTTCGCGAAGCACACCTATACGTTCAGATGAAGTTTTCAACAGCAGATACTGCCAAAAAATTTGAATAATGTTCCAAAGGGGTTACTTCATTGAACAAAGCAAAACTTGACAACAATAATTTTCACTCACGATGATAGTTTAGAGCAGGCCCAGATCTACGATTTTTTCTGACCGGGGCAAAAATTCATGATGGCGCCCCCCCCCCCCCCCTTCTAAGGTTCGTAGGAAAAATCTAATTGCATATTCGTCATCGCTTTCAACCCGAGTTATTTTTTTCACTAGTTCCAGGTGGTATAGATTATGCAATTAGATTTTTCCTAAGATAAGTACTTTGGAAAAAAAATCACTCTTATTTTTTCCCATTGTTCCATCAAAACATATTTTTTCTCATTATTCCTTTAAAAGTTATTCTTTTCCCAAAATACCCAAAAATTGCATATTCGTAATCTACGACCTCGAATTAGTAAAAAAAATGACTCGGGTTGCAATCGTGCGAAAAATAAAAAAGTTTGTTTTTACAAGAATGTCGTTTACAACCCGCCCTCGTCTATCGTTTTTACCCGCGCTTCATGAACGAAATTATTCCGAACAAAAATTTATTTTTTTAGCTACATATGTCGACCCGGATCATTTTACATATTAATTCAAGGTCGTAGATCACGAATATGCAATTAGATTTTTGGAGGATCAGTATTTTGAGGAATAAATCTCTTTTAGTGCAAAATTTCGGAAATATTGGTCAACTTTGAAGAGCTGTAGCAGCTAGAAAAAAGGCACTAGTCATATGCTGTTTTTTTTTTGTGATGAATTGGTTCTTTGCGAATATAAAAAACCACACTTCATTCATCTATCACGAACAGTTCAGATTTTATGAATTTTTCCGCGAAGGTCCAAAATTTCCGATTTTCCATCGACCATAACTTGAAAAATGGTTTTTTTTTTGAATATCTGTTTGCATATTCGTGTTCTACGCCCTCGAATTAGTGTACAGAATGAATTCGGTTTTGATCGGAGACCAAAAATATTCTTCAAAAAATCGCCCACTCTGTATATATTTCATTTTGTGAAAACATTTTAAAACACTCCATTTCGTGAAACTTTTGTATAAAACAATTATTTTTTGTACCTCTCTTAGTAACAAAGTTAAAGGGGGGCTCAAATTATGGTGAAAAACTCGGTACCTACATCTATGGAAAATTTGAAAAAATTTCAATCTCACTGATTTCCACCAAAATTGGTGTTTTTACTAAGGCATAGATTACGAATATGCAAATAGAATTATGCTGAAAGGATTAGTTTTTAAGTTATGGTCTATAGAAAATCGGAAATTTTGGCCCTTAGTTCCAGATGAGAAGGCGATGAGTCGACAGGCAAAGAAATTACTGCTGGACGCAGTGTGAACATATCAGATCTTTCAACCTTTTTCACCCAAGTGTGGCGGTCATTCGTAGATGACTGAATAATATGCAGTTAATTGATCCCTCATTGATTTTAAAGATTTTAGGCATAGTGATGGTTTATCATGTTTCCATTCTACACTTTCCATTTTAGCACTAGGAAATTAATTTTTTACGAGAAAATCAAAAGTAAAAAAATTTTAACCTCTGGTTGATTTTGGCGCCCCCTTGAGCTGGCGCCCGGGGCAAGCGCCCCGCTTGCCCCTCCCTAGATCCGGGCCTGGTTTAGAGTCCGAAAATTAAATATAACCCAGGTGACCAGTAACATATCTGTTATGTTTTCTCGGGAGATCGAATGGGGAACTTTGTTATGTGTTATTTTTCTGTAACCATTACGTGTCTGATACGATATTTGGGATGTACCTGTGCTCTATCTAAATTATATCCACATTTTGTAAATTTCATGTACCCGCTCCAAGATATCCACGTAACATATTTGTAACATTGTTCTTTATTTGCCATGTATCATTTTGAGATCATCGACAGAGCATGACACCGTAAGCGTTTTAACTACCTTCGAGGGCGCTGTAAAACGTAAACAAATATGGAGGATTGTGAGAAATGCTATTGATACTGCTGTCGTTTCGATATTTATTTATTATCATTTAGACGTTTTGTCAGTTGAATAGTGGATTACTGAAAGTGGAGTGCAGATATTGAACGTTTGATAAGTTATTTGTGTGTCATAGTGATTTTCCAGTGAAATGGTGAATTATTGAAAAGAAAGTGCTATGGATATCGAACTGTAGGTCAATAAATCATTTCTCGTATTTTCATAGCAGTCCTATAAAACATAATAGTCTATGGTTTTATTATATCCAGCATATAAAAATTATATTTGAATAAATAATGTCCTGTTTGATGAAAATTCCGATATAGGTTATTTTCTCACGTGTTGCATGTATCTCATATGTAGAAATAAATGAATAAATCATATACCTATATTGAAAATTTTTTCTTCAGAAAGATATGAAATATGCATATAGTATTCTTATCATTTTCATAACGCATAACATGGACCAAATTCTTCTAAAAACTTTTTGACTCAAGCGAAAAGATTAATGAACTGTTGATTATTCTTTTTATGGAATACAGGAAAGTACAAAGACCAGAAAGACATGTCCTAATCTTTCTTGGAGAACAATAATCATGAAGCCAGCAGTTTGCATGATGTAATTTATTCTTTCTATTTCTATTAACGTGTGCACTAATTTTGTAATCTGAAATTTATGAAAATATATTGTTTTTGAGCATTAGTTCATTCGTTCACATACCTCACCGAACTGATGTGAGATGTTTTCGAATTTTATTTTCAAAAATGATTGATAAACACAGACTATTTGAAAAATCAAAATTCGAGTTCATTATTATTGCAATAGTTTATATTAATTTCCATAATTTTTTATCTTTTTGTTGAAAACGTTTTTAATAACAAATGAAACATAATAAACATAACACATGAAGGTAATATATATAGATCTCCCATGAAACAAATATTTGCATGATCCATGTTGGAACTATTTATGCTCCTTTCATAAAGGAGATGTGTTCCTTGTTTGAGGCGGACATAGGAGCATATCTGCTACATAAGCGTTCTGTATTTGTACTCTTAGTGTGATATATCTGTTATAAAACAAGGATCGCGGGTTACATTTCTGCTTCATAACTGTTATGAGATATGGTCACCTGGGAATGGAAGTTTTTATCGGCAATTTTCACGGAATTTCTTCCTTCAGTTGCAGAAAAACTTAAAAATATCTCTCGTAGAATTTACTCCAGCAGCCCTTGGAATCCCACTGGAAGTGAACTGCATTCATAGTAAACGATAGAGAACGTGCCGCCATTGAATTAGCTAATCAGTACCGCATAACCCAACAAAAGATTACAACGCGTTCTATTGGGATGATAAAATAGTTATTGTATAATGCAAAGAGTACCATACTGAGAGCTTGCGCTAGCATTCAAGTAGGTATTAAACAAATCGATAGCAAAATTGCCATGGCCATGATAACTTCATGGGAGTGTCGGCTTTCAGTACAATGCCCTTTGCTTTATCGGATGGTAATCGTTGTTTGGGTTATGCGGTACTGATGAGCTTTAATGATATTGAAAATGGTATCCGAAGGTGGCACATTCTCTATGGTTCACTCTCAATATATAGATCATTGGCAATCCTATTTCTTTGATGATTGATATGAAATTTCGTCTTGCCACACACGTTAAATTATTTAACTCTTTCTGGGGAATCGCAATAATTAGCTGTATTCGGGTTCGGCTTTCGGACAGTCCGAGATTGGTTCTAGAACTGCGCAGAGGATTCGATACTAGGGCGCAACGGTTTTGCGCAGTTCTAGAACAATTCTCGGACCGTCAGAAAGTCGAACCCGAATACAGCCATTATGATGTGATTAAATATATACAAGAAGGAGAGTAATACTTTTGACCTCCAATCATATGATAAATCAATGAAAATCGTATATTATTGAAAATGAAGAACTTACCGTAATATCGTTCGGTTCCTTCAGTGATAGAAACACTACGTCCACCAGAAACTTTTTCTCTAGGTTGTATAGGAACGGGGATGGGGCTCCTTCTATTAATAATGTCAGAATCATCATTAATAGGGTGCGGGAGTTCGCACTTTGCTCCCCATGAAGTTCCAGAGTTGACTTTGCAACGCACCTGTTGACTGAAATAATATGCACCTATTTAACTGATTTCATTAATAGCAATAAAGTTCCGATTTTCCTATTATTTCCACTTTTATTAACAAAGCAAATCCTGAAGTTCCAAGAAACCATTTATTGAAAGTATAATTCGATGCTTCAACCTTAAACAACTGTAATTAGTTTATGGAAATTTTTGTTTTGTTTTTAGTAGTATATCATCATATTTCGATTAAAAAAAATATGCGTTCATATCCCATCGCCTGATAAGTTCCCGGTGTTAGCCATAGATCCGAAACCCTTATCATCATTAGGATGTAACAATCTTCAAATGAATCCTATCAAAATTTAATGTCATTTCAACCATTTTTTTACAAGTAAGTGCTCTTGAAATGTCGCTTCTTTTGAAATTCTTGGGGAAAAACTAGAATTTCGTGTGTTGATTGAATATTGCTTTTTGATAAAAAAAAATAGTGTCGGAGCGAAAGTATGGCTTGATAAAAATTAGTCCGTCGTAAGTAGTAAACTCAACAATCATCGACAGGTTTTCAGAGTTTAAACGTGATCGTACAACCTCCGAAGATGTATCAGGCTCAGAAAGGCCAAAAGAAATGTTTACACCGAAAAACATAAAAAAGTCCGCAATATTGTATTGGCCAATCGTAAAATGATGTTGCAGGACATAGCTGACTAGATATCAAAGGAACTTGTCTGATGTGTTAATTCGAACAGGACGTTTTTGATGAAAATTGAAAACTCAAATCAAAATTTTTCCTTCTTGTGAATATTCTGTGAAATTCTTTCATCAAAGTTGGAGTGAAAAGCCTAGCACTTCATCCATTTTATAAATGGGTAAAAGTAGCTATGACCTATGACCGTCATTGTTGTCATCCCGAATAAGGATCAAAATCTCTTCAAAGCTTCGGAATGTAGAAAAAGCTTTGAGGTTCTCGTATTATTATTGTTATTGTCCAATTGTTGTTTAGATTATTAGGATAATGTTTTATTTATATGGGTAGGCTATAAACTATAAAAGGTTGTAATTGATACAAACGTTTTGGTGTTGGTTGTTTCCGATTAACAACCAAGGTGCTTCTAATTCATCCCAGACAATAAGAAAAAACTACAGGTATATTGGTAATCTCAGAAAATCGAGCAAATCGATGATAAATTTGTATTGGGCATGCCATTTGAATAAGCGAAAGTGATATGTATCTACATACATTATAACCCTAAGTAGAAGATTCTTGAATACTTTAGATTTTCCAAGAATCGAAGAAGAACTTCGATAACTCACCGTGGGTTGAGAAAGAATGACCTTGGCCCAAGTCCCAAGTTTGCCTCTAGGAAGAGAGGAAACAAAGAAGATTCAATATTTCACGAGTGTAATCTTTTACAATTTGATCAGATCCATGACTTTATTCATTATATTTTTTATCAAAAGTACAAATTCTTGTTGAAACAAAACTGATGATCACTACTATAAAAACGTCGAAGAACCTCGTCTAGGCAGACCTTCAACTTCAGAGGACTAAAGTAGAGCAGCTATAAAACAGAGTCATATCCTTTCTCATCCTCAACCAAAATTATATGGAAAACTAAATAATATATTCTCACGCAATTTTTGTTCAGTATATTATACAGGATGAAGAGAAAACCTAAAATATTTTCAAGTTTCTATCACTTCCGGTCGTAACGGAAGTAGATATCAACTTCGCTTCTTCGAATGACATGTGGCATGCCCAACACAGATAACACATTTTTCGATTCCCCATAGAACTTCTATATGATTTCGATAATAACCTCACTGATATTCCAAAGTTTTCTAGAGATTTGAGCTTAATGAGCGACTTTTCATTAAGCTTTGGAAGGTGAAATTTTCATGTTGTAAATTTCTCCCTATTATCTCGATGCAAATATTTCAACAAGAATTCACAAAAAAGTAGGTACCGATTTTTTCTTCAAAAACTTCCTTATTTCAAATGGGAACCCATTTTATCGAAGAATGATTGTACTTTCTATTCAACAGCCACGGGTCTAAAATTTTTTCGAACCAGTGTTTTTTAGGGGTGTCCCCTCTTTCCAACAATCAAGACATTTACGATTTTTAGTTCTTTTTTTCTCTCTGAGCAAACTGTGCAATCTTTTTTGTGCTGAAGCACCTGATCCTTCATCATAAGTCAGATCCCGGATTAGGTTCTTCGTGAAAAAATTTCAGCTGTAAGCAATTGAAATTTATCTGAGTCAAGGACGTTTAGACTTTTTTATAGCCTAGATTTCAAATATAGAACTGCTTTTCAGTCTTAGATGAGCTTGATATGTCACAGAAAACAAAGCATCCTGTGGAAAATTGCTAGATGAGGGGGGCCACACTAAAGTTTTCGAAAAACTAGTAGATCCCAGTCTCAGGATTCAAAATTTCTTCCAATACCATGTTTACGTCGAAATTTCGTTTCGGATTTGTTAATACATATCTTAAGAAACTTGAGGTTATTCTGGATATTTTTCTCACTGATCTCGGTTTCAGAACCGGCTTTATCGAACTCTCGGTATGGACTGGAGGTATTTCAAACATTCAATACAATTTTATCTATAATTTACTTACATTGAATTTCATCCTCTAGTGCATCCAAATATATGTCAATGTCTTCGGGAGCTGAAAAATGGAAAATTTCACTATTGATGTTTTAACAATTATAAGAAAAAGATTTCTTTTCCGTCAGTTATAAAAGACGTTTAGTAATTCACTTAAGAAATTTGATGTTTGCATTCTTTCTATCTCGAAATTCCTGGTTAGGAAACATTGGTTTATAAACACAGGATTTCTGAATATATTATCATTCCCTTAGTTGTATTTGCCAGTTATATCTATCTTTCTATCAGTTATCATAAAATTGTAAAAAAAAGAACAAATAAAGCTTTACATAACCTTCAATATAAAATCAGATATTCAGATAAAAATACTTTTTTCTCGACTAGTGTTGCTTCTAGAATTTTAGATTGACGATAATATACTTTATATACCACTTCTATATTAATAAAAGAGGATCTATGGTTTACTTCAAAATGCTTTATTGTTCAAACGATCGCACCAAATTGGACAATTCTTTTTTTGTTGTGTTTATTATTGTTAGGGCAAGGTTTATATAACAAAATATTCCCAAAAAAAATTGTACAGAACAGAAAAAAAGGCCTTCCTTTTTCTTACGACCAATCGAGCAATCACGATGAGTTAGTTATTATTATCTACCCTAGAAATAATTTAAATGGCAAAACTAGGTTTGCCGGGTCAGCTAGTATGGAATAAAATTCTTTGTATCCTTATGTTAGAGAATTATAAGAAAATGGATACGTCAACTTTTAAATTCAGTGCATTTTAAGCATGAATTTAAATTTACAGGGTGATTCGCGCAAGTCCAACAGATTCTGTTCTCTTTATTTTAAATGGAACACATTGTATATTTTCATATTTTTTATAGCTTCCAAACAACCTGTTCAACAAACTATGAATGCATAGTCAATTATGTACAACAATTTCATTGGCAGATGGTGTTCACGTGATCTGCCGTCTGCCAGTTATTTTATCGGGTGCCTTTTTTAGGTCTTCGCAACCTTTTTAACAAGAAGCAGTTAACGCGTTCATTATTCCTATTTCACGCCATCTACCTAGATGAAGGTACCTATTGGTAGGGTGGTTAGGGCCCTATTTCTTGGCTTCCACGTATTGAATACATTGTATTGGATTATTTTTACTGGGGTTGCCTAACCTAAAATCGCAAGACTTCTGGTAGAAGCATTGAACTTCTTTAGTTCAATGGGTAGAAGCGCTTATTTGAGCTTGTACCGGAGTAGGGGGCACGGGGGCAGACGGTTGGCCATTATAGTAATGTGCACATTGTGTACACACTTAAACTACTCAATATTATCTAGAAATGAATAAATAAATGATGATGAATCAAATCAATTTCAACTTCGATTAGCTGAATGATAGGAACAACTATGAAGCTTCATTATACGATTTCATTTTCGTTCGTTCAGCGGTTGAACAGAAATTATTATTGAACAATTTTAATATTTTTCCTTTATTGAGTCGAATTTACCCTTCCTCAATAGTAATATTAATAATTTCGTGTTTTCTACGTAAGTTATGGAGGTGCATTGTACCATATTGAAATGGTAGGAGCATAGTTTTTGAGAATAGTTGGCCACTCAGGCTGCAATACATATTTTTTCACCACAAGAGCTCAAACTTTCATGAGATCAATTATTCATCATCACATCATGAATTTTCGATTTTTTTTTCCTGATTAAGGACTGAAACTTTCCATTTCTTTTTGAGCATATGTCTATTATTGGTATATTCCACAAATAATATTTCACCAAGAAAAAAACTTATAAAGTTGATTTCTTCATATTGCATATTGTAACCAAAGAGTATCAACTGTTTGTTGCAACCACGTATTTTCAATGGCCAATAACGCTCATGATGGTCGATCCAAAAACCAATACGTTTGCAGCTGGTCGATCACGTGATGAAAGCGTGGTTTTTATGCTCAGGATATCACGTGCCTCATGCTTGGAAGTAGTTGGAAGGGGAATAATATACTTGGTACGCAACTTGTACGCTACAGTCGCTACAATATTTCATCTAAATTTGAGAAGGAATACTCATGATGTATATTATATTACATCTGTATCAGAATAAAATCGATAAGAATGTTATGAGAAAATTGGAGTCGCAAAAACTGCTAAATAAAGGAAATCCGTTGAAATTGCTCATTAATATTCTTTCAAAATTATATAGCTGAAGACATTCATAAAGTACAATATAAAAACTGATGAGATCAAAATGAATACAAACAGTAAAGACAATGCGAGCCTAATTACAAACTAAATCTTCATTACTTTCGAAACAATTGGAAGTGTCCTCAAAGTGACATTTACACCGTAGATTTCTCAGTTAACCGTGATACGCAGAACAGTTAAGTGGTGGGAAAAACATCCTTTTTCCGAAAATAAAGACTTTCCGCAGAAGATCGATGTTTTTTTCGTATATTTTTCATAGCCATTCTCAAGGATTATCCATGCATTCCGAGACACCCTGTATAATAATCAGGGCAGTATCGAAAAAACATTCATAATGAACTTTGAACTCAAGATTCCATAAGGAATCCAATATCATAGAATTAGAATATCTGATTGTATATTGTATTGTAACCACGTGTGTTCAAGGGCCAATAACGCGCATGATTGTCGATCCAAAAACCAATACGATTGCAGGTGGTTGATCACGTGATGCAAGCGTGGTTTTCTGCTCAGCGTATCACGTGATGCAAGCGTGGTTTTCTGCTCAGGGTATCACGTGATGCAAGCGTGGTTTTCTGCTCAGGGGATCACGTGCTTCCTGCTTGGAAGGAGAACAATACAAAGAAAGTTAGATGTGAAGAGCAGACAATCAAAATCAAATGATACTCTTGGTTTATACTGAGAATATTCATGATGTATATCATATTACATCTGTATCGGAATAAAATCGATAAGAATTTTATGAGAAAATTTCAGACAAAGAGCAAAAACTGCTAAATAAAGGGAATTCGTTGAAATTGCTCATTAATGTTCTTTCAAAATTCTATGGCAGAAGACATGTATAATCTTCATTATAAAAACTGCTGTGATCAAAATGAATACATACAGTAAAGACAATGCGAGCCTAATTACAAACTAAATCTTCATTACTCTCGAAACAATTGGGTTGGAAGTGTCCTCCAAGTCACATTTACACCATAGATATTTCTCAGTTAATCGTGATATACAGAGGAGGAAAGTGGTGTAAAAAAATCCTTTTTTCGAAAATAAAGACATTTCCGCAGAGGATCGATGTTTTTTTGGTATATTTTTCAGAGCACCCAAACGTCATTCTCAAGGATTATCCATTTATTCCGATACACCCTGCATAATAAGCAGGGTATTATCGAATCGAAAAAACATTCATAATCAATTTTGAACTCAAGTTCTGCAAGGAATTCAATGTCATAGAATCAGAATATCTGATTTGTATATTGTAATGTAACCACGTGTGTTCAAGGGCCAATAACGCGCACGATTGTCGATCCAAAAACCAATACGATTGCAGGTGGTTGATCACGTGATGAAAGCGTGGTTTTCTGTTCAGGGGATCGCGTGCTTCCTGCTTGGAAGGGAAATAATACAAAGAAAGTTAGATGTGAAAATCAGACTACGAGACTACCAGAAGTACCAAATGATACTCTTGGTTTATACTGACAGTGTACGCTAAAATGTTTTATCTATATTTGATAAGGAATATTCATAATGTATACCATATTACATCTGTATCAGAATAATGTCGACAAGAATGTTATGAGATTCAGGACAAGTCGCAAAAGCTGCAAATCAAGGGAATCCGTTGAAATTGCTTATTAATATTCTTTCAGAATTATATGGCACAAAACATGCAAAATCTACAATAAAAAAACTGATGAGATCAAAATTGTCACATACAGTAGGTAAAAACTTTTCGAGCATACTTACCAACTAAATCTTCGTTACTCTCGAAACAATTGGAGAAGTCCACAAAATCATTTTTACACCTTAGGTGTAGATTTCTTAGTTGACTCCAATCATTTTCATCGTCAGATGTTTCGTTGTCTCGGAAGAGTGATACGTCGAAATCATCGCCATTGTCACCACTTGCAACTTTAGTCGTATGTTGCCCATTAGACTGCGAGCTTTCGTCGTCTGAGTCCAGGAGATCATCCCCTAAAGTGGAAGCAGGCATCAAGTTCGCAGTAAGATGATTTCCAATATCGTACATGGAGTGGTATTCGAGATCTTGTCCAATAGGCATCTTGAAGCTCTTGTAGTTCAGATTTCGCTAAAGAAATAAAGAATAGTAGCAAATACTTCTTCACTCGAACACAGGGTAACTAAAACTGACTTCTGGGTAAGCGCCGAAGTGGGATCTAGCTTTTACCTGGTTCCAAAATTTCGAAAGTGCGGACTTCTGGTGGGGGAAGTCAACCCTCATGTCCCTCATTCTCCTTATCTTCAGTCTAAAAGTTGTTGTGCTGTTTTGGCACAACACATGAGAATTGCCTTCAACCTGACTCGAAACAGCGTTGCCAATTCATATAAAGTGGGGAAAATAAAAATTTGAAATGAAAGTGTTGGTATAAAAGAAAAAAATTTAAAATTTTCCTTCAGAAGACTTATTTTATTTTATTTTATTCGACTTTCAATCATGATCATTTCTTCATATGACGATTTCGAAAAATATTTGTTTTTTCATGTAACAAAATCATAATATCTCTAAGGAAAAATAACAAACGTCCGCACAATGTCAGATACTTTGTTTTTTTGGTCTGCCTTCATATCCATATAAGACAAATTAAACGACAATCTGCGCACGTTATTTTGTATGATCAACGAGCCACGTGGTGCGCATAAAACCATGAAATTGAGATAAAATCATGAAGTAATAAAATTTCTAGAGCGTTACATTAGGGCAGTGCATGGGCTCAACACGAACAAAATATAATTTTTAATCTTCATTCTCAGTGCGTCCATCAGAGCCAGATATCGATAATTGCTCTTGAATGGTGGTATCTAACAGATTTTTTGAATTTATCGACTTATCCCCAGCTTCTTAGAGAAATCCGACAATAGTCATATTTCATATTTTTCAGGTTATGATTAATGAAAAAGACAAGTATTTTTTTTTCTCTGAAATATATTTTGAAAAGTCACGTATAACTTTTCAGTTTCAGTAGAAACTCATTCAATTCACACAAGAATGCTATATTCCCAATTAACAAGATGAGATATTATATAATAATAAGCTAATAGCCTATGAACATTCTTGCAATCTCTAGTTAATTTGCTTGTAGACTTTTCATGACAAAACTTTGGAATTCTGGATATACTTATAGTGTTTTATCCAAAGATATTTCTCATGTGTAATATCTTTGGTTTTATCACTGACTCGAAAACAAAATGGTAGACCATATTGGGTTGATACCATATTATTCGATTCTACCAATATAAAAAAAGAATATTTTGTCCATTAAAATAATATCGGTAAATATTTTCAATATTGACTCGGTATGTCTAAAAAGTAGGTATTATTCCGAGAAAATAATAAATGAAAATTTTCAGAAACAAGTCTACTCGTCACATTCTCCAAGTAAAATCAATTCTGGATTTGGGAGTTTTCGAATAAAACCATAAAAACAGGTCTAGTTCTCATGAACTAGTTTAATTCTGAGGAGATTGTTCAGTATCACATATGGAATACATTATTTTGTATTAATTAAAACGAACATATTTATTTTGAAAAAATCATTTTTGAACAGTATTCTTTCACACGAACAATTTTCGTCGTTCAGTTTAGGTTTCAAGGAAGAAAATGAGGTGGTAATGTAATGTTGGAAATTTGAAATTTCGCTAACCAAATTTTGGTTTAAAATTTCGGTCTTTTTCAATTTTAAGTCGTGAAAATAGAAAAATGCATATTTCGCTTCAAAAAATAATTGCTCATTAAATCTATATTTTCAGCGACATTCATTCAATTCGATACATTTCTTTTAAAGAAAAAACTGAAAAAAATTTGTTTTTTGCATTTTTGACAATGAATTTGAGATAATTTTGAAAATTGG
This sequence comes from Coccinella septempunctata, assembly GCF_907165205.1. Lineage (NCBI taxonomy): Eukaryota > Metazoa > Arthropoda > Insecta > Coleoptera > Coccinellidae > Coccinella > Coccinella septempunctata. The sequence goes on along the minus strand of NC_058193.1, from coordinate 19,410,078 downwards.
CTGAAAGTTGCATGTAGATAGGTATTGCAATTATCTGCAACTCGCACCCTAAAATTTTTCTGATACGACGTATAGTGTAGCAGGAAATGGTAAAAATCATTTTTCACCTCTATAAACAACCATTTACATTACTTCAGAACTTCTGACCAATCCAATTCTGCTAAGAATATTTTCGATTTTTGAGATTACTTTGTTATACATTTTCACGAAATTTTTCTCATCATATAATCAATATTTTTTCCAAAGATTGCGTATTATTGCGTTTTGCGTATTTTCGTTTATTTTGTCGACTACAAAAATACGAATTTTGTTGTACTGAGTGAATGCTTTGATATATGTATTTTTTTTTCACTTATTTTATGTTGACTCCTAATATTTATATGATTAAGAAGGAATAATGAGGGTATTCCCATTCCATAAAAATTACATTCATTCATATATGTATAGGGCGATTCATTGAGAATCACCCAAACAAAAAGTGTAGAAGATGTACTTCGTTTAAGTGCTTTTGAATCACCTATATCATGTGAGTCTATCGTTCCTTATAACCAAGACTCAGGAGATTTATAAATTTCTCCCATTATTTTCAATTAATCGTATTTCATGAACTAAACCACCATTTACATTTCTGTAATATTTGGGTAGTCAGTTGACATAATGAAAAAAGTTTCACTACAGGTGCGGCCAAAAAAATTAATAGTTTCGAGTCGAAGTAACACCCTGCATAGGTAGCAGTTTTAAAAAATATTATTTACAGATTTGTTTAGTTGATGTTTCCGCAGTAAAACACTCCTTTAACTATTGAATTGAGTCAAATCTAGATGTTTCCGTAATGAGAATCGTCTTCACAAATGAGTTTTCCAAATTTTCACCATAAAATGATCACATCGAGACCCTAAGCTTGCAGAAAGGAATGCATCGTAAATCATATGGGCTGTTTCGATTCTCTGAAGAGTTCTAGAAATTATAGTTATTCTTCAGTATTATTATATACTAGCTGACCCGGCAAACCTAGTTTTGCCATTTAAATTATTTCTAGGGTAGATAATAATAACTTTTTGTCCAAATGTCGAAAACCTATAAGTACTCTATGATTGCTCGATTGGACGTAAGTCGTAAGAAAAAGGAATGCCTTTTTTTCTGTTCTGTACAATTTTTTTTGGGAATATTTTGTTATATAAATCTTGCCCTAACAATAATAAACACAACAAAAAAAGAATTGTCCAATTTGGTGCGACCGTTTGAACAATAAAGCATTTTGAAGTAAACCATAGATCCTCTTTTATTAATATAGAAGATTAGGATGACCCGCGCGGAGAACAAAACCGTTTCCTTCGCAAATCTACCATAAAGTTTTACCATTTACCATTGCTTCGGAAACCCGGCACATTTTTAACTATTATATATGAAGCCAGAGTCTCTGATGAAGGTTTAACTTTTTTTACCTGAGAACGGGACCATCTTTCGAGCATGTTCGGACATGCTTCCTGTTTCATGAGACAAATGTAATCGTTGCTGTAAAGCTCCACAATTTTCGGATCCATCTTCGATAGCTTCCTAGAAAAAAAATTGAAAGATCCTTTCCAATAATTTTTTACATAAAACGGAAAGTGCAAGTTCGCTTGTCATTGAATTCAATAATTGTTTTGAGTTCAATGCCGCTTGAATGTCTGAATCTCCATGAACAATTTAAATTTCTCTGGAGGTTATAATTCACATTACACTTAATTACTAAAGGTTATTTTCAATAGAATATTGATTTGGACCGAGATTTGGTCCAACAGGGTGAGTCTTTGACCCGTACAAATATTTTTACAGTAGATTCTTGGGGTCGAAGGAAACACTTTTTTCTATACCATTTTTTCCGTTTCGGCTCTGATAAAAAGATATTGACATTTTAAGTTTTCATTATGAGCTGTGCCACCCCTGGCAAAATAGAATAACTAGCTGAATTCAGCCAAAAGTACCCAATTTTTCAAAATATGAAGAATACTTTTATTTCACAAAACGTTCAAATATTTATCCAAATTAGTTTCAGGAGTTGGGTTCTTTGAATTTTTAGTATTCTTATTGTACGTTATGGTCATAATGAGAAAACAAGACATTGGCGATATCTTGTGTTCGAAAAAGATTCAAAAAATAAATAAAAAACTATACTCCGAAATTTATGTCATACGAGAAAACCGTTTGTGAGATTGAAAATAACATTTTTTCATGGTTTTTCAACAGCCTGTATTTTTAAACCGAGTCGATTCGGAGAAAATGGTAAAAGAAAAACGTGTTTTTTTTACCTCAAGATCAAGAATCTACTGTTAAAATATTTGTACGAATCAAAGACTGTATACAGGATGGTGGCCAATTCGATGCTCACCACTACTGTCTTCCAAACTATAGCAGATAGAAATTCCGTTTTGTGACAAAAAAAGTTGTGTCTTTTTAAGTTCCCAAACATGACGTTCCTCGAATCTCATTATCCATTATCTACTTTCGCTCTAGATTTATAATGAGAAATCAAAAACATATGTCAATCTAAAAATTGCTTATCTGGTCGATTCCCATAAAGTTTTGAAATTTGTAATAAATGTAAATAATGTTATAAAAATAAAATAAATAAATAAATAATGTAAAGTAAATAATAAAGTAAATAATGTTAATAAATGTTTGTTTATAACTTCAATGTCATTTAATGAAATTGTACCATTTTTATTGAGATCGGCATAATAGATTTCGAAGTACGACTTTCAAGACCTTCTTGTTATGGCAGTCAAATTGAATTTTCCCCATGAAAAATGTATAATAATATATGTATTCAATTAGTTTGTTCGAAATTCGAATATTAATTCTTTTTTAACGTGTTTACTTATCAAATTTCCTGAACTTCATTGCAGTTATATTAGGTTTAGAGCTCATTTTCAGATATTTTTTCAATAAAACATAATAATTGCCATGAAGAGTATCGATCGTTATGGAAATCAATTGAACTAGCTCCAAACTCTTCAAAACATGGTTGAAAACTCATATATCTATTTTCCATATTTCCAAGTTAGTGTACCAATAATACCAATATAGGAACAAATAATCATATGATCAGCGAGGGGTTAAAATTTTCGTGGAATCTGATAATTATACCACAACTGGCAAAGCTGAATCAGCCTCTATGACGGCCTTATATAGTCTGTCATAACATAATACGAATAATACAAAGCTAGTTCCAGCTGCAACATAAGTTTGGGCATCTCTCTGCGTTACTGCATCACTATTCGTTTGTGCCAAATGACTAATAGACTAATTGAAAACGCTATAGGTTAGGTACCTGATGAAACCGTTCTGTATTCATCAAGGTCGCAGTACAGGCCCCTTTTGCTAGGTTGGGGATGCCTACAAAAGTACCAAGTATACCGAGGGTGGGTTAGTTTGTATGGTCAGGGCATTTGACTTGGGTATATGGCATATGGAGTCGTTTTCCTTGAAATTCGAAACGATTATTCAGAGTGCTCACAGTAATAGTGGCGCTGCACTATTATGGTTTGACGATGAAGTTTTCGAACAGAATTAGTTCTTTGAAATGGACAAAAAATAAATTGAGAAAAGCAGACCTCCACAACTTTTTGAAGGTTATAAACCTTATGAACGTCTTGTCATTCGAAAATCCACCAGATTTCTAATTAAAAAATTCAGAACTTGTCGTTATAGTTCTAGTAAGTATCAGACGATCGCAACACCTCTTAACACTGATATCTCTAATCTCGAAATTATCAAATTTTTTTAAAGAAACATCGAAGTATCTCCCAAACAGTGATTTTCCGGCATTAGAAATGTTTTACAAACTATGGCTCATTTTTTCCATGCAAAAAAATTTACTTTGCCCCTTCATTTTTTTTTTGGCACAACCTGTGTATTTTAGAACAGTTGGAGAATGCAGCCTCAATGGTCCCTAAGGCTTTTCGTCTCCAAACTTTTCAAAAGTCTACGTCGTATCGAAAAAGATTGAGGTGGATTTCAGTTTATCCATCAACAACATTTTTCAACTTCAACGGCAACTCTTGACCTTGTGAGTCTAAAAGATTTTGAAAAAATTCGAAACCGAACACTTAGTATTCAGTATAACATGAAAATTTAAAAAAATCAACTATGAATGTTTCTTTTGAGTTCATTTCTTCCTGTGATGAAATCTTCGAATCAATGCAGTTATTGTTATTTCACACCTTTAAAATCATATATATATATATATTTTATGCGTATTCCTAAAGTTCATGTTTACGTTTTGTAATATATTTATTTATAAATAAATATAGCTTGTTCAACGGAGTGTATAGCCAAAGAGTAACATACTCTTTGATATAGCATTAGTCGTTTTGGTAAAAGGTAAAACGGTGGTTCTGAAAATTGGATAATACAGGGTGACCCATTTCAATGATCCACATTTTTTACTTCTTGGTGAGCAGTCTTCAGGGAGGACATCGAATTTAATCTGACCTTGTAGTTAGATTTCAATATCATTTCAGGTCAGGTAGATTTTCTGAATAGAGAGTATACGTTGTCCTTCGAAAAATCTTACTCTTCTTAAAGGCTATATAGGAACATTTGTCTCTTTCGTTTTTGCCATATATGATGAAAATCTTCTGAAAATAAACTACCGATCATATTTGATGAAGTGAGGATTCATGGTAAGAAATAACAAATTGAAAATAACTTTTCAGTTGTAAGATGCAAATGAAGATCAATTTAATAGCATAAGAATAATGAGAATAGAATGAAAGAATAAGAAAAAAATACCAAAGAATTTTGTTCGAAATTATACGCACCATCTGGAATTCGCAATTACCTACCAACATATCTGATTGTAGTGGTAGCATTAGCGTTAAAATTCGGCATGCGTTGAGATATTATAACGGTGTAAATTAATGTGGGCAGTTAAAAAACAAATTCAAGAAACTAACTGGTTTTTCTTTTGCATAGGTATATTCCTACGGAATATTGAAAAAAAAACTTTATCATGACCATCTCTTACCCAGAAAACACTGAAATCCAGCCACTGTACAGAAACTGCACGGCGTTGCACTTGAATGAAGCGAATTGCATGCAGTAACTGTACTTATGGACCGTATATGTCCGGTTGAACTGGACAGTACTGCAATTACTGTACAACAAGTTGCACTTCAAATGCAGCACTCATGTGGAAAAACTCTATATGGATAAATACAGAAACTGTAAATTAATCAGCATACCAAATACTGCATTCTTAAAATGCATGCATTTTCAAAAAGCAGAATCAACAATACAGAAACTATAGGTATATCACAAAAACTGCTTTTTAAAATGAAGAATTATGAATACAGAAACTATGCAGTAACTGCATTTTTGAGATGCAGAATTATCAATACAGAATCTATACAGTACCTGTATTTCGAATATTGCATTTAATTAACGCAGAATTATAAATATAGAAAATGTTCATTCACTGTGTATCAAAAACTTCATTTTCAAAATGCAGAATTATCAATACAGAAACTGTACAGTCACTGTATATCAAACATTGTATTGTTTTGAAGCAGAATTATCAATACACAAACTGTGCAGTCAATCTTTATCAAACATTGCATTGCATGCGGCACTGGAGGTGCCGAATTATCAAGACAGAAACAATACAGTAACTGTTCATTCACTGTATATCAAAAATTGTATTTTCAAAAAGCAGAATTATCAATACAGAAACTGTACAGTCACTGTATATCAAACATTGCATTGTTTTAATGCAGGATTATCAATACATAAACTGTGCAGTCACTGTATATCAAACACTGCATTGTTTTAATGCAGAATTATCAATACACAAACTGTGAAGTCACTGTATATCCAATATAGCATTTTTTAAATGTTGAATTATCAATAAAGAAACTGTATATCAAATACTGCACTTTTGAAATGCAGAATTATCAAATAGTGCATTTTCAAAATGCAGAATCAACAATACAGAAACTGTAGGTATATCACATAAACTTCATTTTGAAATGAAGGATTGTCAATACCGAAACTATGCAGTAACTGCATATAAAATACGGCATTTTGAGATGCAGAATTATCAATACAGAAACTATACAGTAACTTTATTTCAAATATTGCACTTCTGCAATAAACGCATAATTACAAATACAGAAACTGTTCATTCAATCTATATCAAAAACTTTATTTTCAAAATGCAGTATCATCAATACAGAAACTGCACAGAAATGTTATATCAAAAACTGCATTTTCGAAATGAAGAATTATGAACACCGAAACTGTGCTTTAACTGTATAGTCAATACTATATTTTTAAAATGTTGAATTATCAATAAAGAATCTGTACAGTAACTGTATATCCAAAACTGCATTTTAAAAATAAAGAATTATCAATACAGAAACTGTAAACTAATCTTATATCAAACACTGCATTTTCAAAATGCATAATCAACAATACAGAAACTGCATAGATATATCACGAAGAATGCAATATCATGAAGATTTATCAATACAGAAACTATGCAGTAACTGCATATAAAATGCGTCATTTTTGAGACGCAGAATTATCAATACAGAAACTACACAGTAACTATATTTCTAATATTGCATTTCATAAACGCAGAATTATAAATACAGAAACTGTGCAGTAACTTTATATCAAATACGGCATTTTTGAAATGTAGAATTATCAATACAAAATCTATACAGCAATTGTATATCAGAAACAAAAATGCAGTATTATCAACAAGGAAACTGTTTATCAAATACTGAATTTTCAAAATGCAGAAACTGTGCAGATTCAGTACATCTATTTATGTGCTGCATTCAGGTGGAACTTGTGATGCAGTATCTGTACAGTATATAACATTTTTTGGTTTAGCATCAAACTCGTCATAACTCCAGAGAAACTCTTTTTATGGAAAAAACGGAGGAGACAAAATGTTCTCCAGAATAATATTCTACAATAAACAAATTAATTCAGATGCATAACATCCGCAGATAATTAAATCAACGAATGTTACGATCTAAATCGAACTAACAAACTACCATCGCTCGAAGTATTACCAGAATTTTCATTTCGTCGACAAAGAGTAGAAGCTGACCATGGTTTCGGTCTTATTTGACCTCGTCAGAGCAACAAAACTCATTCGTCAACGAAATGCTATGAATTGCCGGCTCCCTCTAATCCATATCAGTAGCGGGTATGATGTATAAATACATCGTACCGACATCTGACAGAGAAACGGGAACCAACCCAATTCAATTTCCTAACTCTCAGAGCGAAGATAGCAGTATGCATCCATATGCTTTAATCCCATATTGCAGATATGGTATATTACGATAATTAAGCAAGGGAAAAAGCGCGGAAAGGTTCGGATCATGGCAGTAACCGATCTGCCGCGGACATGGAAATAAGAAATAGATCACTAGTGATCTATTTCTTAATATTCTACAATGGAAAATGTATATGCCCCTTTCAATAAATCTACATATTTGACCTTGAAAGGACGTTGAAATCAATCTGCAAGGTCGATGTCGCCCTAAAGATTAAGAGAGACTTTCATTGGAAATTTTTTTTTTCATCCAGGCTCTTTCCAAGCAGTTATTTCAGTGGATCTTTCAAAATGGGTCACCCTGTATATGAGTAATTCTTCATACCGATGTGCAGTGGTAAGACTCGGGTTATTCGGATTCACTGTTATTCGAACGAAAATATTTACAGATGATGAAAAAACTATTTTGAGTGCAATGACAACTTCGTATTTGCATCATTGACATGATAGTTTGAGTCTTGTATCTTGTATAACTTTCCCATGAGTACCATTCTTTCGGAAGTCATGGATATACAGAACAGAAAATTGAATTTTTCCACGAATTCTTCATCTTCATTCGTGATTATTTTCGACTCAATTATCAGAGAAATTTGGGCAAAACATTCGAACTCGAATTCGAATTACGTGAAGTCGTGAGTACGATTGTTTAATGAATTCCTTAACCTAGCGGTACCCACCCAGGTAAAGACGACATATATAATAGATACTGACCTCAACTACAAACCGGACCAAGTTGGGGAACTAGTAGGTATTTGGATGACAATAACGTTTTGAAGATGAGAGCAAAGTTTAAGCTCCATCTGTCTGACAGAAAATTATTTTAGAGTTTTTTTTATTGTATTTTCTGGTGTATTACGATCCTCACGAAATTGGGCACAAATTGAACTTGAATTTACCTATAGTGATAGGTAAATTCAAGTTCAATTTGCCTAATTTCGTAAGGATCGTAATACACCAGAAAATACAATAGAAAAAACTCTAAAATAATTTTCTGTCAGACAGATGGAGACGGATATCATGCTGACATTATAGGGAAACCACAAATTTTTTTTATTGCCTTTCCGCACGCAAAGTATGCCCACTCAATTTGATTTCTGTTCGTTTTCTGGTTTCTAGGAAAGAAAATGAAACATTACTGTATATAAGCAGGGGCTTCTCAAAAAAAAATTATATGAAAGACCCACAAAACTACTCATTTTTCTAGAGGAACAAGAAAATTGACAACTAGGGTTTTTTTGCTAAGCAGTTAAGCTTATAGAACGCAGCCATCATGAGCCATATCAAGAAGCAGACCCATGCATCCTGGTAGAAAATGGGTTATTTCTGAATAACAAAATCCTTAACCGGTTTTTGGATGTTTGTATTTTACTACATTACTAGAACTACAATATGTGCATCTTCAAATACTGCGTTGGCAGAGAAGAAGAAAGAAAGCTTCTGTCGAATAGCATTCTACTGTTTTGCATCACAATATCAAATTTAACTTTCACACCCCGTGTCTCGCGAACTGGCAAGTGGCAGCTTAAATCATTTTTTGAATATCTAAGGCAAGAGGCATGTTTGTATCAATAATCATTTAATGACATGTAACATACAGTATATCCAGCTTCTGTATTTTCTAATATTTTGAATTACCTTGCTTATGCCAGTTATTTAGGAATAATGATAAAAACGCTCGAATATAAATAGACAGAAGCGAAGAAGCCACAAAATTTACTTTTTCGGTATAATATATTTAAAAAAATTTATTTGAACATATATATTTGGGCATTTGGCTATTTGATATTTGGCTTTATTGATATGGTTACAAATGCTGGGCCAACATATCTGTATATCGGGCTCCACTTCCTAATATACACATAGATATAATATTCATTCGCACAAACAATAATTACAGTGCAAAAAAAAGTTTTGTGAAAGAGACGTCACAGCACAGATACAAGAGATAAATAGAGACAGATAGGTTGTCTATGGCTTCACTCCCGGACCACAGACCACCCAGCATTGGAGACATTTCGTCTACGTTAGATGGGGCCAACTTGATGAGATTTACTATTTACTGACGAAAAGCTCGGAGATCTACCAATTGTCAAAATTTTGAATGAAAAACTACATGATGGGGCGGCAATAGAAGCATCTGTCTTTTCCTCATATTACCTACAACCACTGCCGCAGTCGACTGGACTGGTTGGGTTGTTTGTTGTTTGTTGTTTGCCAGAGGTAGCAATCTACAGATGAACTATTCCCAGCTTCTTTTGGCGACGTCGCCATGAATGGTCCAGCTGCCTCGTATGATGTTATACACCCCTTGGTGGCGGTTGGCGCGCGTGTTGATCTTCATTGTCGTCAAGGTAGCTTCGCTTTGTCGACACCACATGCCGCTGGCACCGATATCGAACGGAAGCACGCTTATTGTCCTGTTCGGATATCTCTTCGTGAGGACCAACACGAACACCGGCTGGTCGTACACCATTCTCTTCAGTTCATAGGTTTCTCCGAGATCTCATGGACATTCCCATGATACTGTAGCATCAACTACCAGAGCCTCCTCTTCGTTGAGTAGGCTGATGTCTGGTTTTTTCATAACACCTCTGCCGTCTCGTATATGGGGTTCTTCTTCCACATTCCATTCCTTTTTGTCCTTCAGTCTTTTGACGACGAAATTATGTCTGTTCATTCTTGAAGTATGTCCCAGGGGGAACTTTTGTAGGACATGGGATAAACTCTGCACCCTGTTGCAACTATCTCTACATTTTCTAGCCTTGGGAGGGTTGTAGGAAATGTCTGTCGTTGTCAGACAATCAAGGCGGAGTTGTAGAGTCTTAATGTAGTCCGCGCCATTCCAGCCTTCGGATGAATTATTTAATCTATTTATTAGTTTCGTTTGAGACTCTACCATTCTGGAATCTCTTCCCCGTAGAAGGAATTTTCCAGTTCCAGTCCATTTGCTCTGTCGAGCTATTCTTCGAAGGGAAAATCAGCTTCCTTAAGGAGCTCGGCAAAGTTAGGACATGTTTTCGATAGGTTATCGCATCTTTGTTTTATTATAATTGGAATCGTTCTCGCAAGTGAGAATATCCCTAGGCCTACCATTTTGGCGAGCGCATATATTGCGGCATCTGCAATATGTGTTGGTCTCGGTCTTCACTCAATAAAATCATAGTTACATCAGGGTTACAGGGAAGTGGTTTATTTTCTCGATTTTTTTCGGATTAATCAAGGACCCTAGGAGCTCCTAAGATTTTCATGTGTCTAAATAGATAGAGGGCATGTAAATTAATTGAAATGATTAACAAAAACTGAATCTTCTGCTTACAAGAGTTAGAAATAAAGAATTTTCACGCTTTTTCAACTTAGAAGCGCTTTTTTTTAATTATAGAGCATATTCTGAAAATAATTTTAAGAACTTCTACGTCCTTTCATCAAGTGTTTACACTTGCTATAAAATATGCAAAACATTGACCAAATAACAGTTGAGGTTGTAGACAGTATATTGTTAGTTGTAGGTAGAAGTAGCTAAAATACGTATATATAAACCAAAAAAACAGAGCTATATTTTTATAATTCATGTGCCACATGGTCGCCGCTATTTCTTGCACAAATTCACCTTCTTTTTCTTGAATTACTTTTCATGACAGAAGTTCACAAGTTACATCTCATTTCCTAAGCCGCTTCTATATTGTATTCTGTCTCATAATATCAACATTTGCTTGCGATTGGCGTCATTTGGTCGTATCATCCCGCATCCGTCGGAGAAAAATCGCGGAAGACGAGTAAAAAGTTTCGAACTAGCCAACCGTCCGGCAGAAAAATCAACCGGCCCACCGGAAATTTCCTAGGTATCCCGGTGGTTCTATCCGCCCCTGGGTGCAAATTCATGTAGGTCAGTAATTTTTCGGATATCGAAAAAGAATTGAGGATGACTATGACTCCGAAACTATCGAGCGGATTTTAATTTGTCGTACGCTACGCAGTCATAACCTAAAAATTGCATGTTAATAGCCCTAATATTTTCTGAAGATTTTATAAAAATCTACAGGGTAACGATATGCGATTACGCATAAACAGTAGAATATTCGAATTTTTGTCAACATGGGATCATTGACGTCAATTGGGACTATTTTTAGAAATTTTTTTGAGTATATAGGGTGTCTCAGTAGTAGGAACCAAATATATGTTCTTTCTTATGGAACACCCTATATTTTACTGCAGATTTCGAAAGCATGGTGGAAATAAGACTCAGTTTATTTGACATCTTATGTGCTTAAAATTTTCCGTTTCGGAAATATTTCACTTTTTCGTAATTTCGAGGGTCTCGAAAAAAAACTCGATAACTTCGAATGGAATGAGATTTTGGCTTGAATACAACAGACATCTATCATAATTATTCAAAACAATACTGGGTGTTCGAAATGAGACAACACATTGACGCCATATCAAAACCATAAATTCTGGCTTATTTCAAATAGCTCACCCCGTTTTTTTTTATGGTTGCATTATTACTTTTGAGAAATTATTAGAATAAAACACTGGGTGAGCAATTTGAAATTATAGTTCGAATATGTCGTCATTTCGATTTTCGATGTCATATGTACAAGTTGGCGATTTGTGGAATCCTTAGATTTCTTCATCCAATTCGATGATGATTTCCGACACAAACATAGAGACAAGTATCTATAATTTCACCAAAAAGTAATAATGCTTGAACTCTTGGCAAAATTTTTCACAAAATGGACTTCTTAAGTTTCTGTGTGATGCATTTGTCAAGAACTGCATGATGGGAAACCAATGATTTTTCATGTAATAACTGTGTACAACAATCTATATTTTAAGAGTGATATACTTTATGAAAATGTTGAATTCAGTTTCATAGTTTCAGCGGCTTAGGCGGCTTTTTGTCATATAAAGTAATAATAAAAAGTTTCACTTTCAAAACCCCTATTTTCAATTACAAACAGCCTAAGGATATCAAAGCAGTTTCAAAAGTAATGTTTGGCTCTAACGAACTTCAAGAGTTAGTCAAAAACGGTGCGCTATAGCAAAGTCAGCAATAAAGGATAACAACTATCAGGAAATAATTACTAATTTTATTAATGCTAAATTGGTTCGTTATGAGCGAAAGTGCGCTAAAAACCGCGCCGTTATAAGCTAACATTTCTGTAAATGAAGTAATATATTGAAATATGAGAAAAACGTATTCATATCAATTTTATAATTCGAATATTTAGGTGATTAAATTGTATTTCCCATCTTCAGACTTCACTCACCTCACAATTTAATCCAAAAATAACTTAGATTATGTGCACATTATTTTAGATCAGGCAGATAATAGTCGACACTTGAATTGTATTAAATTCTTTGTAACAAGTATGAAATATATAATTAAATAACAACTCAGGAAATTGTGGTGGTAAAATTGGAGGACATAAATTAATTAAAGCATACGATACGAATATGATAAGTATTGATTCATCTCCTTTTACGCTCAATAGAGTCATTGGAAATCGGGATTATTACCCTGTCTAATATTTTGAATTTTGCCTTAGTAGACCTATCTATAACTCGATTAACATTAATTCGAACAGAAGTTATAGCTCTGTTACGTTCCAAATACTTTATAGGATGTAATTAAGATCTACATCTCTTTATTGCTGGGCACCTTTACAGTAGGCTCGAACAATTCAACGCATTCTCTAACTGAAAAACCTCTGTCAGCCATTACAGTATCACCTGGCAACAAATTTTCGAGCAACTGCGATTGTTGCGGGATGATTTTGTCAGATGCTCGTCCTTCGTCCCCCCATCCTTCGCTGATGAAGCAAATACAGCCCTGTGGTGTAATTCCTATTATTGACTATGTTTGCGCAGCTGCCAACATATCATTTGGTCTCTTTGTTCGGATTTCAAAATAGTCAATAATTACTGTTGTGTTTTCTTCAAATGCCTCTTTAAAATATGAAGGCATTGTTCTCAGGTCATTTCTCTCAGGCCAAAATAAAAATTCTTCAATCTTGAACAAAGAATCCCTAAAACTGTCTTAAAATTATTTGACGATGTTGTAGGACTGATTCCAAATCTATATACTACATAAAGCAGCGCAGCATGGCACCACCTTCCATGCAGCTGCTATTGCCATAGGCGACATGCCTGTTGGCGTTTAAATTGTCGCATTTTCTTGTATACAAGATGATGAAAAGATGATGGATTAACACTCAAACTTCAACAGAGATAACCACAAGTATAATGTTGTACCAAAGAGAAACTTTTGAGAACTAATGGGAAATTAATACACGACATAACCGTCGTTTCACAAATTCTTCTTTCACAACTTTTTTTCAAAACTGTTAAGAGATTGAACTTCTTCTTTAATCTTTGACATTATGTTCTCCATCCTCCATTTTTAAAGGGATTTGGCTGACAGCACATTGGAGTGCCCTATGTAAAATGTCAATAATCATTCGGTTATTTCAAACCTTGAATCGTCTTTCGAATATCATATCGAGGGTAGGTATCAGAAGCAACAGAAGTAGTAAAATTTGAGGATTTTTTGGTCTTGTGGTATTACAGAAACTCAATTATACAAAATTCCGACGTTTCGAGTTATTTAAACTCATCCTCAGGGCTCCTTAATAAATGATACATTTCAATAACAACACAAAAATGTAGAAATTTGTTCAACGAAAACAATTGGCTGTAGCACTAACATACGACCAAATATATGAATTATATTTACTGTAATAAGGATAAATTCAGATGCATACCACCCGACGATATGAATATCAACAAGTGTTACGGATCTGAATTGAACTAGCCAATTTGCCATCGTCAAGGCCCGAAATGGAGTACGCTCCACCGAAGAAAAGCAGATGCTGACCATGGTTTCGGCCTCATTTGGCCTCATCAGAGCAACATAGCATTTTTCTACGGTGAAGAATGTTTGGAATTGATGGAACTTTATTCAATAATGGCATGTTCTACTGGGTATTATACATTTACCCAGAGCGCCACCCAATATGAAACGGTGTCCGATTCAATCCCCTCCAGATAGAAACCAAGACGAAGACAATAGCATATGTCCCATATTTTCCCGTACTCCATTTGGGGCCTTGACGATGGCAAATTGGCTAGTTCAATTCAGATCGTAACACTTTTATTGATATTCATATCGTCGGGTGGTATGCATCTGAATTTATCCTTATTATTGTATTCATTGCCTCCCTGTTATTAGGCGTGATCATTCTTCATTATAAATACTTTATTTGAAGATTCATTGAACTTTCAATAGAGGAACAAATATAATCAAAAATAAAAAAAATAAATATACTTATATAATGTATATAAATACACATATATATCGTCTAGTAAATTTTCACTTCACAAAGTGAAAATTTACTAGACGATTAACATTCTGCGTTAATATCTGGTATCAAGAAAAAAAAACGAAATAATATGTAAACCCACAAAAACGACTTATTTGATGGATGCTTAATTTCGTATTCTTTGTATCGAAATTGGTAATGTTTAAGTTTTCGATATCACTTCTCCTATTGATTGAATTGCTGTCTTTTTTATTTCCAGCATTTCACAAAATGTTTTTTTCCTTATGTTGGTGTGAGTGTTATATAGTCACACCTTCAAAGTGCAATTTATTAAAAGCATGTTATTGTTTTTAACTCTAGTGGGATTATTAAGAGGGGTCTACACAGTTTCAGTAGTCAGTTCAAAAGGCGAAAAGATATATCTTACTTCAGAAACCACTAATGTATATGGGGTTTTCATCATAATTCAACTCAATCAGTTCGTCATATAGGAAAGCCAGACATATTTTCATTCGTCAAACGGAAAAAAAATGAGAAAATGTTTTCATTGAAGAACAAATGTTCATTCATGTTATTCACTTCCCGAGGTGAAATGATTTTTTCAATGAATTTTCACATGAAAAAATTCCTCGAAAAGTCACGCCAGTGGCTACAATTCGAAACTTACTGAAATTGAATAAAGACATTCGTAAAGTGCTGCCATCTTTTCGACGATAGTGGAAACTGTTGTAATATTCGCAACTTTTACTGATCGTTCAAGTGTTCTACCAAAACTCCACATTCTGGTAGTGTTTAGTTTTTCACCATGGGAAAGTCCCATGGTATAAACTTAACACAATCTCTCTTGTGTTCAGTTAATCTTGTTCTGAGATATCTGTTGAGCCCGTTTGTTACAGCCGAGAATTCTCTACCAAATTTTGGTAAGAAAACGGCAGAGATTATTTTGTATGCAACTGAACAGAGAATTTTACCGAAAGTGCGTATGTAACTGTAAAGAATTCACGGCGCATTAATTCTAGAGTAAATTCTTCAAGGCCGTTTGTAACAGCAGAGAATTCTCTGGAGAATTATCTACCAAATTTTGGTAAGAAAACGGCAGAGATTATTTTGTATGCAACTGAACAGTGAATTTGACCTAAAGTGCATATGTAAAGAAATAGTAAAACTTCCCCATAGAGATTCTAGCTATAGAGCTCCCCATATAGGGCTCCACTGTGAATGGCCAACCTAACAGGTTGAGGGAAAACGCTTAATTAGATTGCCAGAAGATGACGGTAATTTAAAAACAATTGGGTTCAGCGTTTTCATTTTGAGTGATTGGTCGAAGACATACTGATATTATTCTGGCCTTATGCCTAAACATACAATATAGGCTGAGTCTTCGACTTATTCATACATGTTAACAGTAGTTTCAGGAGTTCGAAAGAAATAAAAAAAATTCCAACATTTCTTTCGATTCGTCTCAGATAAAAAATATAGATATCGAGCAAGTTCGATTCGGATGATAACATTGGTTGATATTGAGATCAGCCAGTGTTATCTGTCTATGATAATAAATTTAAAACTTTATAAAATGAGGTGAGTACAATGAAAATTTTTGTTCTTCTTATTATTCAGTTTAATGCGAGTCATTCACAGAATAAACATCAACAATTAATAGAAATCGAGTAAATTTTCAAACTATGATAATTGCAAGAAATAAAATTTGTTGGTGCGCCCCTTTACGAACTGCTGGATAAGTTACGTCCAGTGGTGATCATAGAAACTAGAATCCAATAAACATTACCTCATATTGCCTCACATTCTCATTCGGAGGTTATTTTGTTTATCACTGTCAGAATTGAGATTGTGTCCTTCAGAAACTGCAAAAAAAATTATGTTACTTATATAGCTGTTTGAGCCCAAGGGGAAAAGTCACTATTTTCTCGAGAGTGACGGTTGATATTTTATTATTTTAAAAAAATACTGGGTTGGCCATGGAAATTTCACACTTTTCACACTGTATAGTACGAAAATGTGAGATTATGAAGACGCTGTCAAAACATTTTTGGGTTTTAAAACGGTGCCATTCTACATAAAAGTTTCAGTATATATGTATTTTCCGCAATGCGAATTTACTTCATGAAGTAAATGAATTCGAAAATCTATGATGAACGTAATTAACGTTTATACAAACTGATTAAAACTATTCCTATTCTAGTTATTTCCATGGAAAGGACAAGAAATCAGTTTTTAAATATATCCATTTTACCATGAAAGAAAATTAAGTTATTGACAAATAATGCAATTGCTTGAGAAGAATTAATGTTGATTACCTTATTTGGCTAAAGGTTGAATACATTACATCAGTTACTGAATTTAAAAAAAGTCACTATACAGATGAAAGGCATCTTATGCAGTGGTAAGAAACGGGTATCTCTCAGAAAAATTGATCAATAGTTAGAGAACAATGTTGAATCCTTCAACAAAAATCATTTTGCATTGATAAAAATAAATAAAGATCTTTATTCCAAAACAAATTCAAGTCGAACAAGAAGAGAAATTAAATATTGACAATAAAAACCATTTTTTACCCAGAAATTTCTTCTTGTTCAATAATGAATTGAAAATTTTCTTCTTGAAGAGTTTCAGTCTATCTATTTTCAGTTTGTTGAAAAATTTCGAGCATATCTGTACTCTGCTTGCCTCAGATTACATTATGGATTGTTTTTGGGAGAATTGGATGAAAATTTTCTTGTATAATAATTGATTTTTAGATTGCGATGTTGAGAAAACAGATCTTTGTGTTTTAATAAATAGTGTTGCAAAGCCATTCCTTTTGAAGAGTCTTCCACACGATTCTCTAAATAAACTTTCTTATTAAACTTTTTATTCTTATGGCTCTCTTCTGGAGAATGAACGACCTCAAAATTTCTTGTGCAAATTATTCCAGATCCATTAGTATAATTAAGTACTGAGAAAATACAAGTGTTCATTTTTCAAATTATAATTCCAAATTTGAAAGTCTTTTCTAAAAATAAAGTCATCAAATACCATGCACCACCTTTAAGAGTTAAAGGAAGCTTTAAAATTGAAGCGACTTTAGGTTTGATTATGAAACCGGCCGTAAAATTGGCAATAAGGGAAGCTTGAGGCTTAAAGTAACGTTAAATTTGATTATGAAATTGGACGTTAGAGTAATTTTTAGTAGGGTTTAATGAAGCTTCAAAATTAGAGCGACTTCAGATTTGATTATGAAACTGGCC
Organism: Coccinella septempunctata; assembly: GCF_907165205.1. Classification (NCBI taxonomy): domain Eukaryota; kingdom Metazoa; phylum Arthropoda; class Insecta; order Coleoptera; family Coccinellidae; genus Coccinella; species Coccinella septempunctata. The sequence continues at coordinate 19,392,178 of NC_058193.1, read as the reverse complement.
GTTACTACTATAACGACCAACTTCATAATCAAACCGAAAGTCGCTTCAATTTCAAAGCTTCCTTTAACCCTACTAAAAATGACAGTTAAGGAAGCTTTAAGCATAGAGCTTGTCTCTGGCTTTAAGCTTAAAGTGACGTTTAATTCGATTATAAAACTGAACATAATTGATACTAAAGCTTTAAGCTTAAAGTGACGTTGAATTATAAAATTGGACTAAATAACTATTGGTTGCGTTCACAAACTTACTCTGAGTAAGCTTTGATTACTTGAAGCGTTCACAAACGTACTTTTAGTTCTTCAGAGTATGCTCTCTGAGCATGGCCATACTCATACTCTACTCTCGGAGTAAGTTTGTGAACGCAACCATTGTTATCAAAAAAATTAACCCTATTGGGTTCATTTTGATTTGCTGAATGATATTAAGTAATAATTGTGTATATCGAATATATCGGAAACAGATTGAATGACAGAAATAATCCTTCTCAGAAAAGGATTATGAAGAGAAGCGTTGTGGTCGCCTTCAATGCGAGCACAACGTTCTGCATTGCTATTCAAGATAAGGTTTGAGTTTTATTGATATAGTTATGACAGATCTTTTATAGTTATTGTTTTCTCCATGATTGAATTGCATAAGAGATGCATCGTTGTTGTATAATTTTTGCAAGTGTTTTTTGTTGATATTCTTATATTTAGTCGATAAGTTGTTTTTGGTCGATCAATATACATGAGAAGGAATTTATGAAAGACAACCCATGGCAGGCGTTCAACCAGAAGGAAGGTAATCATCAGGACATCATCAGTGGAATAACCTCTGAAGGGTGGTTAACCTTAGTTACCATGTGGCGATGACGATAGTGGACTATAATGCTGCTAAGCAACTGGGAATTACGCAATTGAAAAGTATCAAGAACTCGAAAAGTTTGCGTTGATTAATGAGAAAGTTCGGAAATTTTTCGAAAGAATAAGACTGACGTTAAACATACCATATGGACTTGTGTGTACGAGGGTACTCATAACTTAACTAGTGCCATATATGGAACGACGTCCAGCGGGCATAATGTGGTTCGACATTCATCACCCAGAGAAAGACGTAAAGATGATGGGTCAGCTCAGAGTGACAGGTTCTTTGAGAGATGCGAGTGGAGGGTACCAAGAAAAGAAATTAAAGAGACGACGGGACATAGATAGTCAACTACACACCTTTGCGATCAAGAAGAAATGGATTAAGCGCACCATATTGCTATTATATTCAACATTACTTAATGGAGAGTTTCACCAACAGGTCTATAAAACTCATGGGAGACGAATATGGGACCTCTCCCATACTTACTTACTCAAGTGCGAGCAAAATCCGACGTCGAAAGTACGATACCAAAAACATTAAAAGAACCTTCTCCAGGGTAACACCTAATTTAGCCATAGTTATACGTTATATCATACCGGACTGAGAGACATAGCCGGTAAACGATGAGTAATGTGCCGCGTCAACATGGTCGAACTGAGTGAGCGGGTTTCGTTAACCAGATTCTTTTGAGCTGATATGAACACTACACGGTAACTTTGGTTTATCACCTGAAGAGTTTTTTCATATGATTCCGAGGATTCAATGGTTGTGTGAGAATATTCGCGAGAGTGAGAAAGAATTCCGAAAAATGAACATAAAGAACTCCATGTTGGAGATAGTGAAATACTGAGTGATTGGGGAAAAGATGTGGGTAGAAACAGCTTTGATGACCATTGTTCGAATAATTTACTGTTTAGGTTTAGTTGGTTCATGATTGTTTTATTTCCATTTTATTATTATATTTAAACAGCTCAGAGATGCTATATGTAGATGATTTTAAGGACTACTATATGAGTAGTAGAAAGAATATACCACCTTAGTAGTTAAGAGCATTTGTTGGTTAAGTAATGAGAAAATAGTAGAATGTGAGAAAATGTGTTTTTTTTTTGAAAAACTTAATTTTGAGTAAAAGTAGGAGATGATGGACTTTGGATGAACATATATTAGTATTAGTAGGGAAAAGTTATGGCAACCGATGACAAAACTTTTCAAAAGGAGGAACAGAAAGTTCCAATTTTGTATTGATTTCTTTCTCTCGTTTTTGGGTTAAGAAAAAATGTGAATACCTATAGTCCAAAGTCCAGAAATCTCCTCCAAACTCATTGATTATTCTCATTGTTTGCTAGGTAGAACCATTGAGTATTAAACCCACCAAACATTCCTACAGATTGCTGTAAATGAATTGCAACTAACTCGAACCAGACTGATACGGCAGTTTGTAGTTCTGTTTTTAGCTGCTATGTACCGCCACTTTACGGCCCATAATTTCGGCTTCATTTTGTTTATGGAGGGTACCCTCCATAATTTTGTTGAACCGCGTTGTACCTCTAGGCATAAAGTAAGTCAAGTGTCAATCGGTGTGTTCTGTGCCTCTAGGTGGGTTTAATACTCAATGGTAGAACTGAACCTATGAGCTCATGTTAGCGTTTGGTTTTTGTCGATGAGACATTTTGTCTGTTTGATCCTTGCATGTGTTTTATGAAATTGAAGATTTAAGTTGGTCGTCATCGACCATGTACGTGTTTGTGAAAATGTTTGAATTTTTTCAATAAATTTAATTGTTATTTCCTCCAGGAGTTTCATTCGAACTTTTTTCCCAGAACAATATAGAATATAAAATCAAGGCATGTCCTTCGCACGACGTGCCAAATCCACATTTTGCCTTTTTAGAGGTTCTTCAATTTTTGTGTTTTAGCATCTTAAAAATAATATAATCAACCCTTGTCTACTGGAATGCCGCTTTCATTGATCAAGTAACGGGGTGTATTATTATATCGTTATACTCTGTCTTCTCTCATTTCCAATCACTTTCGGCATTTTTGTAATGTTAATCATCAATAATAAGAATTAATTCAGATGCATACCACCCGCTGATATGAATATAATGGATATCAAAAAGTGTTACAATCTGAATTGAAATAGCCAATTTGCCATTATCAGGGCTCCATTGAAGAAAAGCAGGTGCTGATCATATGGTTTCGGTCTCATTTGATCTCCTCAGAGCAACATAGCTTCTTCTCCGATGGAGAACGTTTGGAATTGATGAACCCTCACTGAGTACTATCCAGTAATACAGCGCACTACTGAGTATATAGTATATCAGCGGGTGGTATGCATCTGAATTAATTCTTATCATTGTATGCATTGCCTCATTGTTTAAGCGTGATCTTTTTCATTATTAGTCATCAATATTAGTTGGGTCAACGTAGTTTTGACTTTAACGAAATTTTATGAGTACCAACCTTACCTACTCCGTACTAGTAACAGATTCTGAGGAAAATTATTTCATGTCCAACCGAGTGCTTTTATGAAAGTGAATAGATCATATTCCCAAAATCAGACAGTGTCACCTGTTTATTCCTATAATTCAGTTATTAAAATACAAATCACAATGAGAAAATGGATAGTTCGTTTTATGTTTTTTCATTAATAAGTCTTTCATATGACTCACCCTGGATAGTAATGTGTAGGATACTTCTAATGCCATGGATCGGAAGATAATGGGTTCTCGACAGTTGATCAATATAATAAGATATAGTTTTTTATTCTGTATATTCCAATGAACCCAATGACAATTTACGAGCTGTAGATGCAACAAGTCGCACTAAAAACATATTATTATTCTAAACGCAGTAGTATGAAAATGCAACAAATGGAAAATATCAGACAGTAGACCTGCAAGAAATGAACAGAAATGAAAATATAATAAAAGGTAGTGAGAAAAACTATCACTGAAGATTTGTCAGTAATCAGAGAGATCTAAATTCAAGATTTTTGAAGGGATTCGTTTTGCACTGCTTGAGATCTGCAAGTTTCTAGTCCGAAGCATTTTTTTGCATTGACTAGCAATGGCTAGGCACTCTGTCACCAGGTGATCTGGAGTTTCATTCACCTCTCCATATACAGAATCTGCACTAATCAATATCTGCCCATTTCCATAAGGTGCTTCCTGAGGCGAAATTGCCCTATGAGGAATCAAGATTCCAGTAAGAAAGTGTAGCATATTCTTGCAAAGATTTAGATAATTCTCAGATCTCACAGTAAGTAATCACAAGGAACTTTTTGGACTGCTCCAGTCTCGGAAGATTACTCCAGAGTAAGTTTACGTTTCTTCCTTACTCTGAAACTCTTTCTTCTAGGTACATTTCCCGAGTGACCAGGAAGCCAGGTTAAACAGATCTTGTTATTCGCCTCCCCTTTCAATATTGAATTTTTCATTTTATGGAATACTCGATGTTTTGAATTTCTCAATCATCAACTCGAATGAAAAAATAGCATAATCAAAATATTTACCTCATTTGCTAATGTTTGCCCGAGGTAACAGAAGGTGTATATGAAGAATATAAGGACGACGATTATCAGAGAAGCTTTGATTATAGCCTTGAAACTATTTTCCTGTTGAATGAAACATCATATTATTTTATAAAAAAAACTGATATAGAATTAAGAGGGAATTACAACCCATTCAAATCTAAATGAATTTTCGTAGAAATTAGTTCTCTTTTCTTTAATACATTATAAATATTACGGCTATAGATAGGTGTTAACATAAACATAAGATTAGCCGGTTAAATAAACTTAGTTCAGCTTCGGGTATTTGCTAATGTTAGTTTCTTCTTTCTTTAGCCGGCTAAACTTAAGTATAACCACAGCGCATCGGCTAAAAATGTAGAAAGTGATAGAAAAAAAGAGAAGTTTTAGCGGCAAGGCTTGAGTGCCGCAAATTTTCGGCAATTAAAAAAATTTAAAGAAATAGAAATATAATCAAAACTATTAATGCTAGGCATTTTTTGTATGAATTTCACATATTTTCAATAGCAGAAAAGCATTCTGTTGAGCAGTTGATAAATTGAGAATGAACATAATAATATGTTTGTTTCTACTGTGTCTCAGCGTATTTCATTAGAGAATCTAAACATCTAAACGCCCGATGACAAAATTCGAGACATCGAGACGAACATGCTGTTTAGATTATGAGGAAAAACTGTAGATTTAATGGTTATCTTTCATCTTGTTCTAATTTATAATTTGAATTGAATGAGCAAAAGAAGATAATGAAAACAAAAATGGTGCCGCGAACTTCTTCATCAAAATACCAGAAGTCAAAGTGTTGAGAAATATAAGTAGCAATATCCAATCTTGTTTGTAGCTAACCGGACAATTTCGTTGATAAGCTTTACGATGACTGCACTTGAATCCTCCGGGATGATTCATCAAGATAGGCAGTATTTTGGAAACCGTATGTTCAATGACTTGGTGAAAAATATTTAACAAAATTAGCTAGAAAAAGTGTTTTCAACTATTTTTATTTTTATAGTACTTTTTTTGTTTTTTTGCAAAAGTATTCAGGTTGGAAAGAAATTGAAACATTATAAAAAGTATCGTTGCTTATTCGTAGAAAATTTTTCCATAAACGCAAAATATTGTGTGGTAGGGAAAGTAGGGGAGACTAGGGAGCATTGATACATGGGGAGGCTTGATACAGGCTTATATCCGCGATCTGTAGCCGTTTTCAAAAGTTTTATACTAGTGAACACTATTCTTTGGCAGAGGGCATTGCGTGACGTTAATATGTAAGGCTTACAGTAGTTTGTTTGTGAAATATTCAACGAAGAGTGTTTCGAGGTGAGAAATTGTAAGTTTTTACTCAAGTTACCTAAGGGTTTTATGATCATGCATTAATTCTTCGGCATAAACAAACATTTCACTGGGAAATATGCATAAAACTACTCAATTTACAGTTTTATTATAAGTATAAGATGAAAACATAAATCCCTCTAAAAATTGCTTTCGGGGAGGTTTGAGACATTTGTCGTGGGGAGGCCTGATACATGAATCATCTTCAAAAAAATATTCCGTAGCTAGTTAGATAGGCCTACATGAAGGCGTTTTCACCATCCAACATATCAAAGGGATTTTTAACAACTGGAATTTATCCGTACAATCCCCATGTATTTAACGAGGTCGACTTTTCTTGTGCGGAAGTGACTAACTGACCATTTCATGATTTTTCTACACCTATGGGACCAAAGCAAGCCAGTATCATTGCTGACCTACCTACTGAGCTTAATAATCCTCTCGATTACTCTCCCAGTACATCGTATCAATCCTCCCATATGTGGGGAGGCTTGAGACAGTTTGCATGTTTTTGTGTTCAACGTTCTGTATAGAATAAGATGGTTATGTTTTGAGACTTCTATATTTATTTTGTTGAACGATTAATTGAAGAATCATATAATATAAGAAAAGTCCTGTTTCTTCATATAATTCAGTTTCCAGAATAAAAATTCCAAAAAACGTATCAACCCTCCCCAGTCTCCCCTATACTTTTTTTCACAGAAAAAATACTCAATATCTAATATTTCATTTCCTTGTGAGGTCATATTCAGGTTTTTCACAGGACAATTGACTATACACGTTTTTATTGTCCTGTGGAAAACTGTATCTGATCTAACTTCTGTATGTGAATAAATTTTGAATAAACTTGGGCTCCATTTGAGAAGTATTAATGTCCTAAACAGATAAAAATGACTCATTAAATGTTGAATTGAAAACGCATGGGTGTTATGTAACAAAACTTCAATACAATTGTAACGTTTATTGTTTTTATAAATTTTATTCATATATTTTTTTTTTCATAAAATGTTTGAGTCGACAATGGAATTGTGAAGCACCCTTTCTCATTTTGATTTCCGGCTGACTCGTATTCTTGTTCAATTCTTCTCGGTCCAATATTGAATATATTTCCATTTTCCGCCCCTCAAGTATAGGCAGTCAACAAAACCTCTCTTATCCGTTTTCACCAAACAAAAAACTTGACCCATATTCCATCTGCGTAAAACTAATGAAGTGAATTTAATTCTAAGATAGTATTTATCGAGTATAGAAGATATCAACTGTTTCCGATTAAGATTTTCTCTTCGACCTGCTGTGATGGATAATTTGGAAAATTGTTGAATCAATTGGATTTTGCTGATTTATTTCATATTTTTTTGAAATCAAGTAAAATCTCCGTCTTCCACGGGATAAATCGACATACTTCGATAGAAAACTCTAGAAAAGCTGCTTTCCATTTTAGGTAACGAATAATTCATTATTTTTCATTTGCCTTCATTAGAGTTTATTGCAGGCTTCTTTTGATAAGCATACAATTTGGCGTATTGGTTTGTGCAAACTGTTTCCTGAGACCTATAGGCACCCCCATACGAGGTGTTAGAACAACTTTTCTGGCTGGAAGCGGGAAGAAGTCAATCTACCTAATCATCTGCGGGATCTCTTTCTCTGGATGAGTACCATCTTTCACTTTCCTTATATCAATGCTTCCCTTAGGCTTGGCATGTTTCCGCATTTATGGAAGAAAACTTTCATTGTTCCTATTTTCAAATCTGGCAACAAGCACGATGTGTCTAATTACAGGGGAATATGCTTTCCATCTGCTATTCCAAAAGTTTTTGACAAACTCGTCTGCTCTCGTTTGACCTGGCACTGTAATAATTTAATCATCGGGGAACAACATGGCTTTTGCAGAGGAAAGTCGACTTCGACCAATCTGTTGGTGTTTCTTGATAAAGTAAGTTCATCAATGGAAAATCTCTGTCGTGTAGATGCAGTATACACCGATTTTTGCAAGGCCTTCGACAGGGTAAATCATAGCATTCTGCTGATGAAGTTACGTAAGATGGGATTCGATGGTCCCCTGTTGAATTGGCTAGAGAGTTGTTTGCGAGGACGCTCCTTCTCTGTGCGTTACCGTGGTTGTTATTCAGAATCGAGTGGCGTTCCCTCGGGTGTTCCTCAAGGCTCCCACTTGGGTCCACTTCTTTTTATTTTGTTCATTAACGATGTATCCTCTGTTTTTCTTTATAATTTTTTTCTCTTGTTTGCCGATGACCTGAAGATATTCAAATCTATTTCTTGTTTCGAAGATGTTTTGCGTTTGCGAGCAGATTTGCTTAGATTTTCTGATTGGTGCGAGCTCAATAGATTGGAACTGAACTTGTCAAAATGTAATGTGATCACTTTTTCTCGAGGGAGCGAGCCTTCTTTTAGCTATTCTCTTTGTGGTGTCACCCTCCAAAGGGTTCACGTGGTCAAGGATCTGGGTGTGGTGCTTGATTCGCGCTTATTCTTCGATGCACATGTTACCTATGTCAAGAAAAGAGCGTTGAAGTTGTTAGGGTTTGTTCAGAGGAATAGTAGAGAGTTCTCCATTGAGATATTCAGATATCTTTATTGCTCTCTCGTTAGGACCATCCTTGAGTATGCCTCGGTTGTATGGAGCCCTTCATATAGTACTCGCATCCGAATGGTCGAAGGTGTTCAAAATAGATTTCTCCGTCTGGTGGCTTATAGGTTGAGAATTCCAAGCGTCTCCGTTAACTATGAGTTTGTCAGAACTAGTTTGAGTCTGCGATCTCTCAGCGACAGAAGGACACTTCTCGATCTTGTGTTCCTTTACAGGCTCTTGAATGGCTATATAAATTGCCCTGAGCTGCTGAGCCTGATCAGTTTCAATGCACCTTCGAGGACGTCTCGTGTAGTCTTGTATTTTTATCCTGATCTTGTCCGTACCAACTACCGCAAGCATTTTTATATTAATAGATGTTTAACACGCTGTAACAGTATGTCACCTACTCTTCAGTTTTTTGGTTTATCATTATCGTTGTTTAAGGTGTTAGTTTTGAGTTTGTTGTAGAGTTTAAATTTTATTGTATGCAGTTTGTTTTATTTTTCTTTATATTATTATGTATCAAATGGGTTGTACCGTTCATAAATTATGCGAAGCATAATGAATAAATAAATAAATAAATAAATAAATAATTTCACAATCTGAACTATTTTTTTGTACATTTTTGCTAAAATAATCATATTGGACCATATATTTATTGATTGGGAAATCTGAATATTCATATAGTTATTTTTCTTCTCTTGACATAATTATAATACACCTTTCTATAATTTCGAACACTTTTTGAAAATATTTTGATCACTGTGAAGATAATTGTACAGGGTGAGCAAATTTCGATGTTTTAGCACTACAGCTTTTAAACCAGAGGAGATAGACAAAATCTGATACCCCATTCTCGTTCTCTTTTTCTGAGAAACTTACAATAGTAGTAGTGATTTTTGTCCACTTTCTTTTGTTTTCGAGTTATAAGCAAAAATTGGAAAAATGGCGATATCGAAATAAATTTATATCTCCGTTAATACTGATGATAGAGCTCTGAAATTGAAACATTATACAGGCACTTTTTTACGTCGAATCCAGTGGCGTGCTCGTCTCTTTAGTAGGATTCTTAATTACGAAGCTATGACCCAAAGTTATGTTTTTTTAAATGGGAACACTAGTTTTCTGTGCAATTTTTTGAAAGCTCAATTTTTACTGATTGCAAAAATATATAACATCATATGGTTTGTATCAATATAAATAATGGAAAACGGTCAAAAACACTTTTTCTCAATATTTCTATGGTTTCAACTTCTGACGAGCATAGAAAAATAGAGTTTCCTATAACAAAAGCAGTCTCCTTCTGGCAATGTCATTCTTTCTATGCTTTTTAACAATTTTCACAAAATTTGAATCAAGATATATTTCATAAATTTTCATAATACTGAAAGGACTTATAGAAAGAGACACTGGTAATCATACGATGCTATATTTTTCTATGCTCATCAAAAGTTGAAACCATAGAAATATTGAGAAGAAAGGTTTTTGACAATTTTTTATTATTTATATTGATACAAACCATATGATGTTATATATCTTTGGAATCAGTAAAACTTAAGCTTTCAAAAAATTGCACAGAAAACTAGTGTTCCCATTTAAAAAAAAACATAACTTTGGGTCATAGCTTCGTAATTAAAAATCCTGCTAAAAAGGCGAGCATGCCACTGGATTCTACGTTAAAAAGTGCCTGTATAATGTTTCAATTTCAGAGCTCTATCATCAGTATTAACGGAGATATAAATTTATTTCGATATCGCCATTTTTCCACTTTTTGCTTATAACTCGAAAACAAAAGAAAGTGGCCAAAAATGACTACTACTATTGTTAGTTTCTCAGAAAAAGAGAACGAGAATGGGGTATCAGATTTTGTGTATCTCCTATGGTTCAAAAACTGTAGTGCTAAAACATCGAAATTTGCCCACCCTGTACATGAACGCCGGCATTCATATATTCCATCCATTCACTTGTGGTGCACCTAATTAAAACTCATTCATAGATATATCTGAATTCAATTTCAAAATCATAACACTTTTCTCTTCAAAATCTTTCATTAAATTTGGTAGTTTTGGGAATTATAATAGAAAAGTAGGAATTGTTAATTTTATATTAATTTTTTTTATTAAAACTATCTGGCGCCTCCCCTATTTTTGTTTGAGTTGATTATTTCAGACCATCGTGAAAAACTAAAGAAATCCACCCCTTCTTCACTAGAGCTAAGACGCGAGCACCATACCCTCATTTTGTGTTACGATTTGAGTTCATTTCTCTTGAGCAGAAAAAAAACGTTACACAACAACGATGCTATTTTGCATATTTCAATTCTAAAAATTGAACCATCCGACCACTCGAAAAACATCACCCCTTCGCGTGTCCATCGAATACATTATTAGCCGTTCCGTTTTGGATAATGTGCTCATTAGCCGGCTAAAGTAGAAATTCCCTGACGCAGATGAATACTTTATCGAACTTTAGCCGGTTCTCGAATATAAACTTAGGTTTAGCTGGCTAATCTTAAGTTTATGCTCACACCTATCTTTAGCCGTAACATAAATAATAAATATTTCCATTGAATACACTAACAATTTTGCAGTAAGAGCACCTGAAAATAAACATGAATAATGTTTACACTTACCATAGTTACACAGAAATAGAACAATGCTGCAAATATAACTCCGATATTATATGCACCAAAAATGGAAAGTTTCATATGTTTTCTTGTCAGAGAGGCATACCTGAAATATATCCTAGTTCTGTAGTGAAATCAGCATTGAAATTTTCATTTAATTGATCATTCGTTTATTAAGTTGCATGAAGTACGTACTTGACTCGATAAGTTTAAATACAGGATGTTGCATAAACATTAAGTGCAAATTCGGGATATTTTTCTCTGAGTTATTTGGAGCCGAAGAAATCCCTCAGGCCTTTGTCCGGAAAAAGCCTACAGAAAATATCCCACTCAGAGATAAATATCCTGAAGGTTAATATTTTCTGTAACCTTTAATTCTGGAACTTTCTAACGTTGTTTGATTTGGATGTGCTTTTATATGATGAATTTTATGATTGATGATAGATGTTACTTTTAATTTATGTTTAACTCTTCTTTGGAAAACTCAAATTTATAGAGGTAATTATTATACTATTGTTGTGTATATGTGTGTAGTCATTCTTACTGTTTTCAGGCATTCCCTGAGGAAGAGGAATAGAAAAAAATGCAATGTAACGTATTCGGGGACAAAGCTGATGTGCCAAAGCATTGTGCTGAGTACTTGTGAAAGTCGTTTTGTGCTCCCGATCATTCTTCAAAACCAATTTTTAGTGCTCAGTCATTCGAGCACTATTTGGGGATTACTAAGCACTAAGCATCCTATCGTGCTTTTCAAAAATGCAAGATCATTAATTTGACCGCTGCTAGAGTAGAGGCTTTGTTAAGAAAGCTGTGAGGCTTGTCTCAAAATAATATAAAATAGCTAGGCATACTAATGTTGTGAACAACTGGTTCAACTTTTGATTTCAAGAAAATTGCCACAAATATTTCATATCCTCTATTTAACCGATAAAAAATTTCTTTACGGGGAATTCGAGATCTGTACTCTCCAGAACATGAGGAGCTCTTTCGATTTTCGCAAGCTTTGTAAACTGAACAAAGTCAAGAGTTGTTGAAATCTCGAAATGCTGAGCCACTTAGTGAAAGTAAAGGCAGAAGCATTAATCAAGCTTCCAGTTACACATAATATTAAATGAATAATGACTACAATAACTTACTCTAAAACAGTACTATGCTGTCGAGCACACATCTTCAGTGTCAATTCTACCTTTTTTTGATAATCTTCCTTCTTGGTTCGAGTGTTCCTTAGTGAATAATCAGCGTCCATCAATTGCAGTTTTTTTCTTATGATCATAATTCCATAAATCATATCCCCGAATACAACGTTACATGCAAAATTTGGTATATATATTATGTGGGCAAGGAACATTTTTGCGAAAATCGTCAAAAACCTCAGTGTTGCTGCAAATTTGGTATATTGCTCCCAATTATCGAATAAATACAACAAATTGTAAATTTCCCTGAAATCGCCGCTAACGGGAACGCAGGTGAACGCAACGATTTGGCAGATTAAAGCGGCGGCTATTCTCAGGTACCTCCAGAACCTGATATTCCTCTCGATTTTCGACGAAGTTTCGGCATCAGCTCCTGCACATGTTATTAATTTCTCTCGAAACTCCAATATTTCTTTATGGACATCCAATACTCCAAGCGAATTCACCAACGATAAGGAACTCTATAATGAAATAAAACATAAGTATACAGGGTAAGAACTATTTAGAGGGGGACTATAGGGATATCGAAAACCGTTAGAAATACAGGGTGTCTTGAATTACAAAAGAGTTGCACATTATTCAAGGATGAAATGTTCCAAAATATCTCTGATGGTTCCTGGATATCTCGAAAAAACTGAAAATCAAGATTCTTTTTTTCTTTATAACTCATTTGTTTTCAGAGATACGTACACGAAATTTGGTTTGTAGTCATAATGCTATATATGGCGATTATGCTGGTCTACCACTTTTTGTAATTTAAACCGTCCTGTATTTTCAACGGTTTTCGATATTCCTGTAGTCCCCTCCTAAATAGTTCTATCCCTGTATATTACAATTATCACAATACATATGAAATTTCACTTTTAATAGATAGTCACAATGTTTGGCGTAATTATTCTTTATTAACGTTTTCCTCCATATTTGTAGACTTTCAGAAATGAATTAAGAGAACTAGAATAAAGGCATCTTGATTACATTTCCAAGGTGCGAACCGACAGCGAGAAAAATCTCTGGAGATTTTTGTATCATCAGAATTTTCCGAGAAATTTTCACTCAGATGTGTTTCCACAGTACGCGATATAGCTATTTTAGTGAAACACTCGAGTTATGAGAATGAGCTGTTTCCACATCATTACGCATTGCTTCGATAGAATGAAGCATTTATTCTGTCTGTCGATTTTGAAGAAGTCAACTAAAAACGCTAGAAGAAAGGTTGCTCTCGCTAAATAATTTTTTTAAGCTGAAAAGGTCCCACAAAATTGGGGTAAGAGTTTGGATTAGAAGGCGAGAGTTAATTCATTCAGTTGAATTGATTGCATGGTTCTGCTTCTCGTCCATTTTAGAGAATTCGTTAACACTTTCTTTACGCCTGAGGAACTCATTATCGAAATTTACAATACAAAACAGACGCTCTACCATTACAATCACAAAGTTTGCAGTAAAATCTTTTCTCGATAGCAGATTTTGGTATGCATTTTTTCTTCATTGATGAAAAGGATGAGGGGAAACTCATAAATCGGATACTTACATACACTACCAACATATGAAGAAAGCCGTTTTTTATGAATAGTTTGAAATTCCAATGCGACATGAAATAGTAGATACTCGATCCAATTGCGAGGAAGCAATAAACAACTGTGGCTCTAGATACATTTCCCAATATTGGAACTTCCACATGATGTGTCAGATATGGAAATCTCTCGTGCATTGCAGCACCTGGAAAATAATTAATTAAACACAGTTTATTCTGGTAATAATCTGAACCGACATATCCATCAGATGTTTCAGAAATCTAGTAAAAAAACTCAGCGATTTGATTATATTTTCAGAGGTAGAAAAATAAGATAGTAAGTATATCACTACTTGGCATAGACCTCTCAGAGGTGTCAGACGACAATTTAAAACATGAATTTTCATAGGATGAAGAAATTTGGACTAACAAGAAGATTTTCAGAATTACTCACTGCAATCTGTACCCAAAGTAAGACAAAATTGACCATTGTTAAAAATTGATCGAAGCCCCCTCCGACTTTTCTCTTGCCGGCGCTCCTAACCAGCTCCGGTGGCCACGCATAGTTCCCCAATTCTGCGGTGCTCGAATTGACCAAAGCAGCAGCCCCACTGTCAGTGTTTTCAGAAGCGAAAAACTACGCATTTTCTTATTCATTCTCTTTGTTCACATTGATGAAATATCGTCTCATTATGTTAATCTCGATTTCTTTGTAAAACTTCTCTAACAGTTCACCTCATTCAAGTTATTCTTTTTCTAGTCTTCTCATTCATTTCTGGTGCTAAATTGTTGTACTCAAAAGTCTTCTCAAAATTATTAATTAATCCTTTTCCATGTCTTTTTCATGATTTATTTATGAATGAAATGTGTCTACGTACGAGATTATGAAAAACCTACAAACAAATGTTGATGATTCTTATTTGCTCATTTTACATATTTTCTCGAGCCTCCTCAATCATGAATATTTTATTATATCTTACACCCCAACTATATTTTCAGACCTCTCTAGATTTTCTCAAATGGAAATCGGTATGTAGCGCCAGAATTGAATTCTTCCCACGTCTTCTCATTGATAATGAATACTGATTTATTGTCTTCTCATGATCACTTCTTTTATTTGAATCAGTTTATTTGATTTTTCAAGACTACTTTGATGTTCACCTCTTACGTATATATAACTAATTACTGTTGTCGAGTTTCAGATGAATGAATCACCACAGGGTGGACCCTGGTTATAGTAGTTTTCCTTCAGAACACGATGTTAACTTGGTTCAACGGTCAGTGCTAAGCCATAAACTGGTTGATAGTCTCTCGTCCTTGGCTGCACCCCTGGAAGGCCTGCTCTGTTAATCGTGCACACTCAATTGGTATGATCTACTCATTGTAATTTTTACTCTCCTTGATACAATTTCATATTCATTCATCTTGTTAGTTTTCAGCCTTCTGCACTTCTCGAAACCAACGATTAGTGGTTTCCATTATCAGTACTATAGAATTGTCTAATTTATCAATTGTATCTTCTATTTTTCTGATGGACGTTCTAATAGTGCTTAGTTGTAAGCAGTCCGTCTGTGTAAATGTTGTATTCTTTGATAAACTTTTGCACTCTGCAAGCCCAACGTTATGTTAATTAATTGTTATATTCTTGCTTTTATCATATTAATTTTAATATTCTTGCTCTCGTCATACTAATTATAATATTTTCGCTCTTTTCATTCAACTCATAATATTTATATTTAAATTATAATTATTCAGATTTTTTTTACTTGAATTATAATTATTCTCAGCTCACCTTTAATGTATTAATCTCTCATTGATGGCCAGACTTACGCAATTTAGTTTCACCTCTTGGCCTATTTCACTATTACAACTCGATCTTCTCATTAAAACTCACTAACCTTCTGTTTTTCTGATGAAATGAAGAGGCTCTCTGTCACTGTAAAAGTTGTATTAATTTTGAATTCATTGAACTTCTCAAAGTCTAAGTTTGACCTCAAGTGACTACTCTGGATTATCTCTGCTTTTAGTTGAATAATGCCTCTCTTAGTCTATAGATGTTGTTAATATTTGTTTTCTATTATTGTATTAGCTTCATACCGGTGACTTATTCATTTTATAATTGTAAACCATATACAATAAATGTTTTTATACTATCTCTAACTCAATTATCTTGTCATACAGTCCACTACTCTTTTTTTACAGAATCTTAACACCCCCGTTTTGAACAACGATGAAAAGGATTTTGACTGGTTTCTTCGAGATAAGCACATCAATAACATCAATAAGACAAGGGTGTCCCTTTCCAATGCAATTATTTTGTTTAGTAAAAGATCATCTGATAGAATGATAGAAATAAAAGTTAAACGAGAAGATGAAGAAAGAAACACTGCCCAATTGGTATAAACCGAAGAAGAAGGGGGGGGGGGTTCCGACTTCACATTATATTATAGAAAGAAAAGCTCAGGCACTGCTTGTGAGAACTAGGAACTAGGAGATCATGGCAATGAACTATATGACACGCACTACTGAATGAATTAACCCAAGCAGCAGTAAGGAAACATACTGGTGGAAGGATATTTAATAGTTTACGGAGTAAATAATTTCTGAATGAAGGTTTTAATGAAAAAAAAAATATGAAATTCCATTGTACATTCTGAGAATCAGTTATAAGGAAAAGTATTGAAACCACTTGTGTTGATAAATTTTAAATTATCCGATTACATGTATCGGCATTTTTACTATTATCAAACCGGCGCGGCGGAGCGACTCCCCATTCTTTGTCGTAATGGAGACGACTATTATTATGCCATCTCTACCAGGGTGAAACCACAAAACTTTTCCTAACAATCGTTACGTGTGATTTTTTATTCACTACCAAAACTATCTTCAACTTTGAAGCGGGTTCAGGTGTGAAAAACGTAGGCCTATATTCTAGAATCCCAGGTTTCCAGAAGGAATCTGTAAGTGCTTAACCAAATTTCCATTGCTTCCTACATTCAAGATTTCCATTTGAATTTCCCGATATTCTTAACGTTTTCGAGTCTCAATAGTAAGAAGTGATTAGGTGTTATCGATTCTACTTCGTCTGGGCCTATAGGAACATGAGTTAAGTGTAAACTAGGCTTCTTCTAATAAAGTTGATAAAAATTCTCTTTGAGACGTTTTTATAGAACGAATCATTCGCTCCCATATACCACCATATACGGAGCTGCTGGAGGATTGAAATTCCAATGAATACCTTCAGTAGAGAGAACTACGTATTTTATACAAGAGTACCTAATGTTCGAGACTTTCTATCCATAATTGTAGTAAAAGTGTAAGTGTAAGTGTAAATTAATAATTCAATTCATTTTATGTGAGTGTTTATTCAGTGTGCATTTTATTCTCAATCCGAATCCCCACAATGCTGGAAAATTTAGTGATAAGGTAATTTGTAACAATTTTTTTATGGTTCCTAGATATACTCTTTGGGCTTTATATGGGCAAGAACTGGCTTAAGTTCTTAAGATTTGAAAGATCATCCGAGGTTTAAAACTCTAGAATTGGCAATCAGCGCCGAATCACATTTGGAAAATTAGGAATTGCCTCATTCTATTTAAAGTGAAGTCAATTCGTAGATTCAAAAGGAAGCTTTTGACATGAAACCCAAGAATTTTGGTCCTATCCCCATAAAATAAAATTCCATAACACTGAAGTGTTTCAAAATTTTCAGTTCTAAAACTGAATTTCGAAAGTGAATTAAAAGTAAAAAATAAAAAAATATAGTATAGTAAAGTTGCAACATACTCACATGGTTCGGTATGTTTTCTGCCCGTTGATATCCCTACCTTCATAGCGACTAGCATAAATACTTTGCGCTGAAAACCTCGGTGCTTTATTTTTGAGAACTATGCAAAAAAACGAAAGATAATGATTCGTTAAAATTTTAAATACTAATGATGTTCGTATTTCCCTTGAAGTTGAAATGTGATAATAATTTACAAGCGTTGAATAAAAAATATCGAACACAAATGTGAAATATCATTAGTGCTTGGAAGTTCAAAATGACCCATTCGAAATCAATTGGCTTATAACATAGTCGGTAAAAATTCAGAATTTATTAGGGAAATCTATATATTCAAAAAGCTAACTGAAAATTGAGCTATCGAATAAATATTTACGTTCAAAAAATCATGTAGGTATGTCTCATTGAAATGTTAATTGATATAGAATCTTGCTGGAAGATGTTTCTTCATTTCGATTTTGAAAATAATGATGATACATTTTATGTGTCCGCAGAGTCAACATGACCGAATGTCATAAACATGTATAAGCATTAACCGCAATTGCGAGAATGATTTCTATAGTAGAATGTTTCTTGTTATGTCAGATTGTTACATGGGGTTACTTTACACCTGGTGGAGTGTGAAACGTTATATCAGAAAGCTTTTTTCCTTTAGAACATACATAGTTCACGCACATAGGTAATAGATTTTTATCATCTCAAACATAAAATGGTATTGGAGAATAAAATTTTGAATCTGTCACACCTTGATATTAGAAGTATCAACAAAAATTTTCCCAACAATATGGGCTACAATATTATGATATAATGATCCTACGTGAATGTTTTCAAAGCGTATTTCGGACGACCTATGCAACATCCAGGCTATGATACTTTCTGTAACAATGTGGATATTAACAGGAATGATGGAGTCATTATATTTATAAAATATGAAAAACAATCCAAATACACACTTTATATTAATTAGCAACTATACCTTTTCAAGTTCGAATTGGCTCTAATCAAAATCAAAATGACATTAGTTAAAATCAATTGACAATATCAATTTCAAACTGGCATTAATCAGAAGCAAATTGGCATTAATCAATTTCAAATTGGCATTTGTCAATTACAAATTGACAATAAACAAAATCAAATTGGCAATTCTGAATTTGAATTCTTCATTGGAATAAAATGTATTAATGAAAAATTTTTATTGAATGATTTACACAGTGAATAACGTCATAATTAATTAAAACTATTCGAACGAATTTTCTCAAAAAATTCGTATCTTGCATATCGAATGCAGAAAAAATGAATCTTTGGATATGAGCGATGAATTTCACACAATTAACAACCGTTGCCTTGTCAATATTATTTTGAACGATATTCTCTGATTTCTGGAAATTCTGGATTCTACCATTTCGTTTCATTTACAGAACAGAGGCGGAAGATCGTGTGTTTTTAAATGAGTTATCATAAAAAGAGACGATTTCAGACTCCCATTGTGTTTCAGAATCAACGTTTATTACTGTTCGCTGTTCTTTGGTTAATAGCTATTTCATTTCGCAGAGTATGCAAAGATTTGAGAGACTCCGAATACATACTTAGTAATACTTTTCGAGATGTTGCCATCAGAAAAACTCATAATTTTTGAACGAAAAAGACAGAGAAAAAGAGCTGTGTTGATCTGTTTGATCAACTGATTCAGTTCCATTCGAACGTTGATGTTTGATTTTTACAATTGCAATTTTATTATGTTTAATATCAATTTGAAATTGATAAATGCCAATTTGAACTTGATTAATGCCAATTTGCTTCTGTGGTTCTGAAAATTCGGTAAATAATATGTGAGTAACTGAAATGTGTATGCTATGATGGTATACCTATTGAATATTGGTTCATATTAATTTCTGATATAAATTGTACAAATTCAATTGAGGTTCTTGATTCGAAACAACGTATTGCACAGAAGCAACAACTTTGATGTATAGCAGATCAACATATATTTGTATGCTCTAGTCAAAGCTTTATTTGTCCAATTTTTGTGAATTTTTTATGATTTGCTAATAAAAATATCCCACATTCAACAGCGTATTTTATTGCTATCAATTGATTCCAGACAATATTCAATTGAAAACTAACATCCTGATCACAAAACGAAATCATACTTTTGTTTTGTCTCTCAGGATGTTTGTTTTCTGGTCTCTCAATTATAAAACAGAAAACTGTTATTGAACAGTTATTCTGATTTGACAGTAGGTTTTCAACGCCATCTCATTGTCAAATGTGTTTTCACTGGCCAAAATGTAGTCGGTTTTTATTACTAGAGATATGAGGGCGTTTCCTATCTTTTTACTGTATAATCTTTGGTAGTAAATAATAACTTTTTCCCTACTTTTTTTGTTTCCTAGGTTTCCTCTGAACCCTAAATGAAGTGCCCTGTGGATTCAGGCAATCTGGAGAAATTGGTTACCATCATCCCATGCAAGGATTATTAGTTCCATTTATTTCAAAGAAGATGATATCGATAGGGTAATAATAGATATTTTAACGATACTTGATTGTTTTAAATAAAAATCAAGTCTCGTTTTAAATATCCGTTTCCCTGAATTTTCCAGTTGAAGCAATGCAACACCGTCTGATGGAGATTTAAGTTTTACTATAGTTATTCCGTTTCATTTCAGAAATATTTTTCAGAATCCTGATTAATAAATTCAAATTCCGTATAATTGAAATTTCCATCATTAATCCGCCGTAAGAATCTAAAACAAAGAAAAAGTGTCTTTCTGCATTTGGCGTTGTTTTGCCGTCCACAAAACTCACCGAATTCAGCATAAAAACAACGTGGATTGCAAATAACGACAGTTTCTTTTACCGATAAAGAGATAACCGCCACCGAGAATATTTCTTCTGGGGAGAATATTCGAGAATACCGATATTTTGGATGCAATTTTGATCACATGACTGTCCACATGTTGGAAAGTTGATAAATAGGGCCGCACCACCAGACGAACGTCATTCATGATTGGGTGTTCTTTAGTCATTCTTTGTTTTCTGTATTCGGGCATTAGTCATTCATAATTCATTCTGTATTCATTCATGATTCGTTATTCTTGATTCATTCTTTATTCGATACTGTGTTCTCAACTAATTCATTCTTGATTGATTCATTCCTTCTTCCTATTAGAGTTTTTTCTTTTCTTTTCTTTTCATTTCTCTAAGTGGTGGTGTGCCCGTACCGGAACAAACTGTAAGTCCTTTCTTGATACCGCATACTTCGTGATTCAAAGTTGCATTCTTTTATTTGTTTAAATGTGATAATCCTTGTTGTTCATTCCCCTGTTTAACGCAGACTTCTGTCGCCTGGTTCTCAGGTGAACCAAGACCAATCGACAGGAGTCTCGAAGTCGTTCCACTGGTAATGCTTGGCGTGTACACCCAAGGTTGCCACAGAGAGACCACGATAAACTACCCCGTTATCCTATAAATTGTTGCATTGTGTTTTACCTGCATCAACAACGTCCCATTTATTGAATAGTTTCAATTCTGATTGGCCTGTACACTGTGCTCGGGATCAAACCCATTGCTAAATTAACCGATTACAGAGACTTGGATCTTTCTGAGACACCCGGTTACTGTAAATTTTGTATAAACCCCGTAAATTCTTTATTGTCTCAGAAGGAATCAAAGTGACCGCTATTGATTATTTTCTTTCTTTGATGCCTGATAGTTTGACTGAATATAATTAATTTGAATATTCTTTAATTCATTAATTTCACTTTGTTGAGTTTGAATTTCTGATCACCGTGACAAATTAATTATTGCATTTCTGTTTTCCTCATTTTTGAACTTGGTCATCAGCTGTATATATTTCTTGACTTGGAAATAACTGTATGGTTCACTGTAATTTTGAATTGTTATAATAAATTCGGTTTTAAAGTACTTGTTATCGCTACCACCTTAAATAACCCCGAACTCTGTCTCCGACTAGTAGGTACCTGGGTGGGTTTGCTATTTCTCCCTATTGAAAGAATATAGCTGGCGCTCGAGATTAAATCCTTTTGCGAACTGAACCCGTTACAATATAATTAGCTTAAAAAGCTTTTGTCAATGACTGGTCAATCAATTCCCTTACCTGTCATTGATTATTTATCGTTTACTAATTTGGTATTTCAAAATTTCAGGTTCTTCACCACCTGTCGAACAGACATTCGAGAATTCCATGGTGAGTAAGATGGTTCAATCAACCACAAAAGACTCCATAAATGAAGTTATGGAAGTGGATGAAACAAACGTTCTAAAGAATACCCCTCCGAAATATAAATCACTATTACACAATATTTTATTCCAGGGATTGTGAGGTTGATCAGAATATTGTATATGTTGTGAATAAATTGTACATTTTGTAAATGATTTCCTGTTCATATCTTGTTTGATTATAATAAATATAAATAATTTTAAATTATGTTTTCTTTGTATGATTACGATATTTTCATACTTGATTAACTGTAAGAGAAACAAATTTGATGCTGTTGTTTTCATTGTGAAGTCGTTTATATTTTTATAGTAATAAGTGGCTCAAATATAGGAATCAATTTTCCAATCTTGATCGGTGCTTTTTTATAATAGGCACGAAAAGAGAATGACAAATTTCTTATCACACATAAAAAATATATCGGAAGTACATTCAATTTTAATTGTCACAGTGAAATTAATAACGAAATGTAATCTTTACAAAGAGAATAAATGGTCTAATGTTATTGAAAACATAAATCTAATGGGTCATCATTTTCTCAGGATTTTTCATGAAGAGGAAAGTGTGGCACAACAATTACGGGAACAAATTTTTCAATCTATTGGGAATTCAGCCCACCAATTCATTTAACAAGCTATATTTTCATGTTATTTCGACACTTTAAACTGTTATTTTTATTATTTCCCGCATTATTTCTGAATTCGATTGTCATTAAAACTGAACCAAAGAAATTCAAATAAACCAAACTCCCGCCACAATTTCCCCATACCAATATGGCGGAAACTACGTGACACTATTGTTACAACGGAAATATAGAATATGCTCCCACCCCTTCCGTTACCTCCATGTTAGTACTGCTTTCCCAATTTTTTTCATTTGATAGAGAATGATCCGGCGTAAAATGATTACAAAATTGCTCTAGAGCTCAGATCGTTTTACAATCGTTTGAAAGCGTTTCAGAAAGAGTTTTCTACATAGTTCACAAAATGACAATTTTGGGAATTGATTTTGACTATGGACAAGTGGACGTTATAATTTCATTTTTGCATGAGAGATTTATTCCGTATAGACTTACGGCCGTTTTCAGTAAACCTATCTAGTATCTATCCATTGTTTCAGTTACTGAAAATAGAAAAATCGTCTGACTTCGTTTCTATGATCTATCTGTAGATATATTTTAGAATGGTCTCCAATCGTCATCAGTAAGTGAAACGATGTAAACTGTCGGATTAACATACTTGTAAATTCGTAATCGGAAACATGTGGGTCATAAATACGGTATCAAAATCTGACACGCTGAAATATGTCCATTTGACAATTACTTTTTATATTTTATCCACCTATGGACGATTCCCCGAACGATGAAAAACTTTGATGGTCTGATCAACGATTTGACGGTCACTGGATTTCCACTGGGAGCTTTTTATTCCTGAACATACTGAAAGAGTATGAACGAATTTTATCAATTGAAAACGAATTCTCGTTTATCCGTTAATCCCGATCAAGTTCAGTGAAACCTATGGTGAATCTTTGATACCAAGATGAAAATAGAATTGGTTGCAAAATATGTCTCATAAGAGGATGTAAGGCGCCAAATCTGATTGATATTATGAAAACATTTTTTCATTCGATCAATTGTTGGAATGTGCATGAGAGGTAAAATAAGGAGAAGAATGAGGCAGACCTTGAAAAAATTAAATTTATTTGTACAATATTTACAACATGAGAAATAAATAAAGATATATATGTAATACTCAATTCGAGAAAGGCACTTCTATATTTTACTTACAATAACAATACTGTTTCAAAATTTCGTCAGAAACACATTTTCCATGTATAAAATAGCTGTCCAATCTACTTATGGAAGTATCAATAACGAAGGTCGTGGCGTTTTTGGCATCTTTTATCAAATGTATTGTTGCCTCGAAAACTGCTTTTGGTATCGTTTCTATAGATATCAATAAATAGGTGTCATTTTTATAACTAAACTTATCGGATATAGAGGAAAGTAGTACTTTGCCTAAATGATATTTGGCACACTTAGGGCTACCTCCCATTTTATGTACATTGCGTTGTATTTCCTTAACTAGAAAATTTGCTGCTGCTAGAACAACACTATCTTTGCTATTCAAATTAGAAAAACCAGAGCACGTGCACCAATGTGGTGCGATTCCAACTGTCTCGCATGATCTAGTTAAGTCTATATCTGTTAATAAAGATTTACAAAATGGACAAGAAGTGATAGATTTAATGGTAAAGTTGAATCCAGAAAGAACTAACAGATGCTGCAAGGTTATATACACGTCGAATGGTGTTGTTAGTCTGTTAGCGTTAGTACGAAAATTTGCAATTTCTTCTGGGTACTTCTTTTTGAATGACTCAGGGAAGGAGAAATAAATATAAGGTAACCTTTCTTCGTACCAGCCGGTGAATGTGTGTCTTATATCTCCAAAACGAATGCCATGATCACTCAAGAATACGACTATGCTATTGTCTAAAATCTTTGCTTCTGTTATCTCTTTTAGGAAGTTTAGTACTTTCTCATCCATTCTGCTGGGAGTATTGAGGTTGTTGTGACTGAAAGTATTCATCCAGAAGAATCCGAAACTTTTGTATTCCCTGTAGGTGATGGCGAAATCTTTAGCTAAGTTCAAAATTCTCTCAGCAGATGTCTCCGGTCCAGCGCAGTAACTGAGAGTGTCGCGTTTCACAGTACCTATACTTTCCGCAGCTTCCATGTAAGGTTTGAAATAGTAATCTACCGGTTCCTTAGTGAATCCTTTCTTTCGATAATTGAAAGTGTTAATGCAGGTTTCGTCTTCCCCATAAGCTGTGATATAGCCAAATTTTTTATAATCCTTCCAAATGAATCGACACGAATCTAATGGTCCTATCTTCTTAGGATTGCAGTTCTGGTAAGCTTCTGTAATATTGTATCCGGTGAAAATGGCCATCAGGTTTGGAAACGTGTTGTCACCAACTTTATTATATCCCAAGAGTGGAAACCACGTTTCGCTGTCATTGGATAAAAATTCGTAAGTTTTTGGCATGGCGCGAATAAGATTCAATCTAGAAATACTATCAATTCCTACGAATAAAACACTTGGCACTCTGTCAGAATTCTGTGGCAATTTCGATGCAATATGTTCATCTTTGGCTCTTATAACTTCATGCACATTCTCATAAACTTTCTTGTGCTTTTTTGAATGGCACGATACTTTCACGGTATCTTGGGTAAGATTGAGGGAATCCTTGAAAGCTATGCAGGTACTGAATCTGAAAAAAAAATAGAGTGATTTTTGTAAGAAATAATCATTTGAATTTCCCATGATCAATTGAATATGACATATGACACAAGTTATTGGTAATTTGGTAATTGAACGGCGAAGCAAACGTTTCAGGTGAAATTAAGAGGTATCGAATATCGTTGGTCTTCTTTTTATGTTACAGCTTATAATATAAATTGCGCAATGTCCTGATAGCGTTCATTATTTATGTCACGATACTCAAAATGGAAATATTCTTCTGATAGGTGTTTTTCATACAGTTACACAAGTTTAAATTATTACATATAATAAAAAAAATGAAATACAATTTTAAAATGAACGAAAAATTTCATGACATTAATGTTCGAATACGAATACGTTTTCGGCCATAAGGCCGCCACTGCTAGCGAGTATATGGCCCATTCGCAATGAATTGAGCCGTAATTCGAACGTAATTTCAACGCCAAGTTGAAGTAGAGGGTTTTAGATGAAAGTGTTCACAATGCGAAAAATAAATTTTTACGTTTATAGGCGTCGTAGCTCAAACGAAACTCATACGTAACTCAAAAGGAACTCTCAAAATTTACGTCCAGTTTCATATTCATAATCAAATTTAAAGTCACTTTAAGCTTAAAGCTTCCTTTACTGTCATTTTTAGTAGGGTTAAAGGAAGCTTTAAAATTAAAGCGACTTCAGGTTTGATTATGAAACCGGCCGTTAGTGGTATTTCTAGGGTACTTGAAGCTAAATATGTATAAATTAGAAGATTGACAAGTATGGGTGGTTCATCGTGAAGGAAGAGAAAAAGTCCTATGACCCACAATCTTTATTAGTTGTTGAAGACTACTATGAATAGTTTTGAGAATATAGTCTCATTTTCAAGTCAAAAAGCTACAAAGAATATACCTACATCAGTCTCATAGGGTCATAAATTATAAATTAACAACACTTACATACAAGCTACAATATTGAAATTGACAAATCTCTGATAACATCGCTCCAGAAAATGAAAGACCATACAGATCTTTAACGTTCATTAATGAAAACATTTCAAAACCTTTTGTAAAGATATCAATAAAATCCAATGAAACCTTGGACTATAAATTAATGAATAACAAAGATGTGGTTGCACCTATGGATCGTAGCGGAGTCTATCAACTCTATGTAGGATGAATTTTCAGGGCCTTTGAGTTGTCTTAACCTAAACTCGACTGGCTTTTCATATTTTGCCAAACACCTTATCGACACCTATCACACATTCGACACAAATACAAATTTCAAAGCATTACACCTAGTTAAAAAGGATCCCTCATAGGAAAATTTGGAAAGTATGGAAATTATAAAGGCTTGTAATAAAAAGTAATATTTTGAATAAAGAAGTTGGTCATGACTTCACACCTTTTTGTCTCTTCTTCATTGCTCTGAACGAGTTAAGACCTCTTGTGAGCCAATTGTGTTCAAATTACTAAAGGGTATAGCCGGGTTTACATGGAAAATCTGCCCCTGCGTTTTTTTCGATTTGAACACAGGGGATCGATTTGACATTAAACAAAAATTATTCACCCCGATTTTCAGCTGTTTATCTCCAACGGTTTCCGAATTTTTCGAAAAAAACTGTTTTTTCAATTAAATTTTTTTTTTCGACTAAAATTCAAAATTGGTTGATGGTGATTTTTTTTATCGTTTTCAGTAGTAAGAGTGATAAGGAAGACATTCCATTATGACTCTCAGTTGAAAATCTTATTTTTGAGAGCAGATATAAAATAATAATTTTTTTTTATGTTTCTTAAAAGTGTCCACCACGAAACTTTGTCAGAAAATGTCTTTCGTAGTTATCTAACCTCAAGAAATTTTTCATTTTTTTTGAAGTGGTGGAACATAATAAAAAAAAAATTAAAACTATTTTTTTTTCAAAATACTATGTTTCATGCATAGAAACACTTATGCAAAAAATATAGGTTCACATTCGAAATATTGAAGACTACTATAAATATCGGTAAGTCTTCGTCACTGTCTTCATTAACAACAGCATTAACTTTTTCATTTACAAAGAGGCGACACAATATTTCAGCAGGTTTCACTATTGTTGCCAAATATAGAACGTAGGAAAGATAATATATTATAGCTGAAATATGAGAACAGCACCCTACAGTGCGTCTACCATTAGCACAATCACAACAATATCGCCTTATTCCTGAAATCTCATTCTTTTCTGGCTCATTATCAACAAAACAATGGTATGTTTTTGACTCAATAGGCCGAGTCCTCACTTGTAGTTTGATATTTGATGTTGTGTTTACGTATTGCAGTGTTATTGTTCCGTCTTCATTTATTAACTCAGCTAAGTAAAAAACAGCTTGAGACATTTGATATGATCCCGTGAAAAAAATCTTCAATTCTTGTTCCGTTAATTCAGGAAAATTTGTCAAATCATTTGAACAGATCGTACAGAACGGAACTTTTTGTCTCGCCCAACGATTTATTTTTACCTCCAACGCCAACGTATTATCATAATCTTTTTTCGATTTCATTGCAGCCACAACTCTTTCAGAAAGATCAACATCAGAATCCAGTCTTGCTCCAAATTCGTTATGTAAAAAACAAGAAACTCGATAAAAAAAACGTGCTTTAGGAAGCAACTCATTATCTAGATTATGATGGATTCATGATTATTGTATCAATAAAATAAATGAATATGGTATTATATTAAATTTTTATTATTAAATGAATTATGTATTCTCAGTTGAAGAATAGTTTTCTACATATTTTGTTCGCTGCATAAGTGTTTCTATGCATGAAACATAGTATGTATTTTGAAAAAAAATAGTTTTAATTTTTTTTTATTGTGTTCCACCACTTCAAAAAAAATGAAAAATTTCTTGAGGTTAGATAACTACGAAAGACATTTTCTGACGAAGTTTCGTGGTGGACACTTTTAAGTAACATAAAAAAAAATATATTATTATTTCATATCTGCTCTCAAAAATGAGATTTTCAACGGAGAGTCATAATAAAATGTCTTCCTTATCACTCTTACTACTGAAAACGATAAAAAAAATCACCATAAACCAATTTCGAATTTTAGTCGAAAAAAAAATTCAATTGAAAAAACAGTTTTTTTCGAAAAATTCGGAAACCGTTGGAGATAAACAGCTGAAAATCGGGGTGAATTATTTTTGTTCAATGTCAAATTGATCCCCTGTGTTTAAATCGAAAAAGTCGCGGGGGCAGATTTTCCATATATACCCGGCTATACCCTTTCTAAGCATTTTATTTCAATTCTTATAATTATTTTAGTAATCAAATGAGCGCATAACCTAGCAAGCAAGGATTGAAACGTGCAAAAACTCACTTGATTCCTTCATCGGGCTTCTGTTTACTGCCAAATCTGCGGACATAAGAATAGCAACAGGTCACATCTTCTTTGGTATAGAAATGTTGATTTTTTTTATCAATATGCAATACAGCTTTCGTTCCGTTTACATTAACATAAGTGAGCAACTTTTGTTGGCTGCATGAAATGTATTTTTCTTTTCGAGAATATTTCATGGCTTCTTCGTTGAAAGGATCCACGTTTCGGATTCTGCATTCCGGACTCCAAACCAAATACTCTGTGATGAAAGTAAACACATTATGTAAGACATCATTGTTTTGTAGTAACGAGTGAATAATAATAAAGATAACGTTTCCGATAGAGCAAAAAATCAGAATACAGGAATTTACCGAATAAAATTTCGATCTTAAACAGTGTGACTCTTTCTAAGAAGAAAATTTAAAAAACACTACGTTCTAAAGATCTCAGCGTCAGGGTTTCTGCCCAATAGAGTGTTCAACATATACAGGGTCTTTCACGAGGAACCTGACCCATATTTATACGGGAAACTACTGAACGTATTTTCATGAAATTCAGCACTTATAAGTATTTCACGATGCTGATGAAATCTAAAATATTTTCAAGGCATGAGCACCTCCGGTTTTTCCGGAAATGACGTCAACTTCCGTTTTTCAAATTAGAACACAATTTTTTTATTGCAGAAATAGATTCCTTAGAAAATTTCAAGTTATTTTGATGTAACATTTTTCAGTTTTGGTTCGAAAATTCTCTCTGAGCGGGAAAATTCGAAAAAAAAAAATCGAAAATAGAGCTCCGCTGAAACAAGAATAACTTCGAGGTTTTTGGATGGAAAATTTTCATTTTTGGGATTTTTCAAGATGTAAGATTGATGTATCCACTTTAAAAATCGAAATCGCGATTCATGATACAGGGGGTGAAAAAATCGCTTTCAAAGTTAGGGATGACAAAATCGTGAAAAATCAATTTTTTCAAATTAGAACCCCATTTTTTTATGGCAGATATTGAATCTACGTTAAAAAATAATGTGAGTGTATGCATCACACCCTTGCCCTAAAATGGATATTTTCTGAGTTATTCACAAGAAACTGTTTTTCGTCTTGAATTTTCAGCTATTTCTTTTCCCTTCACGCCAAAAAGATGAAATTTTCAGGAACTGTTACTTAAACCATGTTTTAGATTTTACTACCCTAATATGTAAGAGAAAAAAGTTACAGGTTGTTCCTAAATAGATGGCGAATTTTGATTCGAATTTGTATCGGAAACCTCTTTATTTCAACTAATCGGCCATCGGTTTTCTCTCCAGTGATAAATAAATAATTCCTTATGAACCATATGCAAAAACTTACCATGTTTTACATTCTTTTTTTTTAATGATAGATATCATTAATTACATCTGCCAAATTCCTCTTTATTCAGTAGCATTTTGTGTTCACTATTAATTTGGTGATAATTCGGATTAAGTTATAAAATCGATCACTATGCCTAATTTTACCAATGAAGATTATTTAAATCTCATTCTACTTCATGGAGAATGTAATAAAGTTGTAGATAGAACGATTTGACTGTTCATTGAGAGGTTTCCTGACCGACCCAGACCAACGAGAGATACCATTAACAGAACCATGACAAACTTGAGAAATGTCGTATCTTTCGTTAAGAAAACTATACACAGAGAAAAAAGTGTAGTAGAAGATGAGAACAACGAAATAACAGTTCTTGAATATTTTCGTGTGAATCCTCAAAATTCTCTTAAAGATGCCGAGATTGATCTGGGATTATCTCAATCGAGTGTTTGGAGAATATTAAGAAACATAAAATGCACCCATATATAAATTCAATAGATTACAGCATTTGAAGGAAACTGATTTCGTCAGGAGAACAGAGTTTTGCGAAGCTATGATGATTCGATTTCAAGAGAATGAAAACTTTTTGGACTGTATAATTTGGACAGATGAATCTAAATTCACAAAGAATGGTTCTTTCAATAGGCATAACAGTCATTATTGGGATGAAGAGAACAACCACCACTTCAGACAATGGAACTTTCAAGAGACCTGGAGTTTCAATGTTTTTTGCGCCATCAAAAATAATGCAATTCTCGATGTTCACATTTATGATGGGACTTTAACTGGTAAGATAGAACACTACACATGTTTGCATTATTTAAAGAATGTTCTCCCTTAGGAGATAGATATTCTGACATATTGACTCAAATAATTGAGCCGCTAGTACAGAACCATAATGACTTATGGTATCAACAAGATGGCGCACCTCCACACAATTCACTCAATGCGTCAAATATCCTCTACAGGCTATTTGAAGATCGATGGTTGGCGAACAATGGTCCACATCTTTGGCCACCACGTTCTCCAGATTTAACTCCTTTAGACTATTATGTTTGGGGTAGGATAAAAAATATTGTCTACTCAACTCCCCTGACTGATAAAGAGGACTGCATAGAACGAGTCAGAAATGCGTTCAGGTTTGTTTAGATTTTTAGATTCATAGTTTTGAAACTCAATTTGGTTTTTAAACACTTTTGCAGATCTCTTCCTCCCGATGAAATAAGAAGAGCAACGCACGAAGCATTCCTGAGACGTATAAATAAATGTCTAGAAATTAACGGTCAAAACTTTGAGCATCTTCTCTAGTTATAACTGCGAGAGTTTGCCATGGTTCTCCTAATAGTAACTTGAAGTCGGTTTCAAGAAGGGGTGAAAAATCTACAGCATGGTTCAAATAACAGTTCCTAAAAATTTCATCTTTTCGGCGTGAAGGGAAAAGAAATAGCTGAAAATTCAAGACGAAAAACAGTTTTTAGTGAATAACTCAGAAAATATCCATTTTAGGGCAAGGGTGTGATGCATACACTCACATTATTTTTTAACGTAGATTCAATATCTGCCATAAAAAAATGGGGTTCTAATTTGAAAAAATTGATTTTTCACGATTTTGTCATCCCTAACTTTGAAAGCGATTTTTTCACCCCCTGAATCATGAATCGCGATTTCGATTTTTAAAGTGGATCCATCAATCTTACATCTTGAAAAATCCCAAAAATGAAAATTTTCCATCCAAAAACCTCGAAGTTATTCTTGTTTCAGCGGAGCTCTATTTTCGATTTTTTTTTCGAATTTTCGTGCTCAGAAAGAATTTTCCAACCAAAACTGAAAAATGTTACATCAAAATAACTTGAAATTCTCTAAGTAATCTATTTCTGCAAATAAAAAAATGATGTTCTAATTTGAAAAACGGAAGTTGACGTCATTTCCGGAAAAACCGGAGGTGCTCATGCCTTGAAAATATTTTAGATTTCATCAGCATCGTGAAATACTTATAAGTGCTGAATTTCATGAAAATACGTTCAGTAGTTTCCCGTATAAATATGGGTGAGGTTCCTCGTGAAAGACCCTGTATTGTATAGTTTGCCATCCGCAGTTGTGATAATTTGATATAATTTTGGACTTCGATATGGTCACCGCTTTTTGTAGCTTTTGTTTTGTGTTCAGTTCTTTGAAAAGTAGTCACAATTTATGAAGGGTGTTTCCTGACCAAGAGGAATAAATTTGGGGTATTATTATCTGTATGATTTGGAGTAGGAAAGGTCCTGTAGGCTTAATGTGATGAAAATAAGTTATATATTGAGATACAGATATTACCTCACCTGTATAATTTGTGGTAACGTTTACGAGATCTATTAATCCATTATCATAGTAAATTCCTTCGAGTGGGTTCTCGTGATAAAAACAAAGTAGAACCACAGCCGCCAGAAATATTGTGAATACAAATACTTTCTTACATGATGGAGCTTCTACGGATAGGTACATGATAATATTTCTGGAACAAAAAATTTTCATTATGACATATCAAGAATAATCCTCTAATAATTTAACTTTCAAAAAAGAATCCGGAAAAATTTCATTCCAGTACTGAAGATGTGAAAAATGGATAACTTTGATCATTTGAATCCATGAGATGGATTTCAGTCTTAAGATAATATCTTATCAAATATGTTACGCCAGTGCTAACGTCTTGAGAATTCAAAATCCTGCGATATAATATAATAATAATGCTTTATTTCCCATATTTTCAAGAATACAATATTCATGGTATTACTACAACTCTTCTAAATAACATCTAGAAAAATTTTCAATAACAATAATAATAAAAATGATTTATAGTATCTACACAATTCATATCTATCGGGAAATAAAGAACATTTGGAATAAATTGCAATCATTTACTATTAATCAAAGATTATAATCTTTGCTATTAATTTTTCCTCTGTTATTGTCAGTGGATACAACTTCAAAGCACTAACTAGAAATAGTTATTTAATCAACTAGGTTATTAATGAAAGCGATTAATGATTGAGATACATTATTAATATTCGAGATCAATAAACGAGTTGATTACAAGATTTTTCCGTCGACCACATTTTGAATTGAATGTGAGTTCTTGATTGCAAAAATTTTCTATCGATACCTAGTCAAATTTGACACCTTATAAATTTTTTATGTTCATGTCGGAATGTTGATATTCATGCGGCCGATCGAACAATTGGAGTTGTGACATTTTGAGTAATCACATTGTCTTTATGATATCTGTTAAAGAATGTGTCACATTCAGGAGGAAATCACAACCAGTTACATATATATTACTTACATATAAATGTAATGGATCAAGTTCCATTCAGTGTCATTCCGCACATTGAGGAAATATGTGCTAAGGCTAGCAGAACATTGGGATTTGTACTCACTGTACTCAGATCCACTTCGGAATTTGAAGATCTATCGATTCTCAGATCACATACGTGGTCAGTAAACTAGAGTATGCTAACTTGATCTGGTTTACCATCTACAACTGCCATCTTGTACCAATGGATCGTATACATAGGAAGTTTTTCAAATATATAACATTCAGGCGTACAAAGTAGGTTTCTTGAGCGTGTAGCGGATTTATCAATCATCATGAAATGAGAATATCGTCCTTGTTTGAGAGGCATGAGGAACAGTTTGCCAGATTTGCTCAGAAACTCTTAAATTACAGAATTGACTGCCCATATTTACCATCTAAAAGAACGTTCAACGTTCCAAGATTGGTGACGAGATCTTCAATTGGGTTTCATTTGCCTACGGCTCGTACAAATATGTTCGAGAGGTGTCCAGTTTATAATATATGCCGAAGTGCTGACAGACTAGAGGTGAATGTGTTCTGTAGGTTGAGTATTTGAATTTGTGTTGACTTGAGGGTTGGACATTTTATTTCGTTATGTTTCGGAGTTTCGGCTTCGGGTCTTTTCTGAGCGTGGGTTGCATAAATTTTTTTCGTTCTTCCTTTTATCCTTATATTTTTAAAATATGATTGGTCGAACTGTAACACGTAATCTGTAATACTTTACCCTATTATTGAGATTTTCCTGTTGGGTGAAATGAAGATTTATTATTATTATTATACAAAAGACATTTCTTTTCTAGATTGAAGACACCAACATCTAAATCAATGATGTCGGGAGTTATTTATAAAATTCCTTGTCGGGATTGTGACCGGGTGTACATTGGACAAACGGGTCGTTACCTAGAAATTAGAATATCCGAACATCGTCGTGATAGCATTAATATAGACAACCCCCTTAAAAAGAAAGATAATAATACAGCACTAACGGAATTACACTCTTTCAAATGGTGTCGGTTGAACAGTGCAAAAGGTTAGTTAACAAAAGAACCGATATTGACAACCTGAACTCAGCGTATTTCAACTTAATTGGCAAACTAAAAAATGGTTGAATAAACAACGAAATCGAATTCCGTACTTTCATTCATATAGCATATGTCATGTTAATTACTTTGTTTGATGTTCCATCTGTTCTTCGACAACAATTAGTTGTGGTTTAGCTGCCAGTGAGCATGTATCGTTCAATATGTATTTTATGCATCGTAAAATACGATTTTTACTTTTATTTTTACTTTTTAATACGGCCAACTGAAAATGTAGGTAGCTCCCTATTTATTTTAATATTGTGTATTGTGTTTTTATAATAATATTGTTGTGTTTGGTTCATTACTATATTGTGAATCTTTCAGAGCCTCGAAGAAGATTTTAAATTTTAAATAAATCGAAACGTCAGCTGTATTCGGGTTCGACTTTCGGACAGTCCGAGAATGGTTCTAGAACTGCGCAGAGGATTCGATACTAGGGCGCAAAAGTTTTGCGCAGTTCTAGAACAATTCTCGGACTGTCCGTAATTCGAACCCGAATATAGCCGTCGGCGTCGGCACATTTTTTCAAATAAGCCTTTGAATTTACTGACCTTAACCCGTTAAAACATTGAGTTAATTCAAGAAGGTCATCATACAATTTTCGTAGTTGAATATAAGTTTAACTTCAAATGTCGAGTAGTCGAGTGAAGTTTTGGGCGTTTTTTCATATATGCGAAAACAATAATTATACGCCTGACCAGAAGTTTTACTGTTTGCCATAGACATTTACAATTAATTATGAAATTATTTGCAACTTTGAACGTCGATTAAAATTTTAAACATAATGGTTTGATATGTGTAAAAAGCTGTTCGACTGATCTTACCGTACAGGGTGGACAAAATTCGTTGTCTACTGAGGGGATCTCGGGAACTATGAGTGCTTGAAGATAACGTATGACACATTTGATAGCTCTTTTTCAGAGAAACAAAGAATGATGAAAACTGTAGCCTCCTAGGATTCTTCTTGAATTATTTGCAAAAAATGAGATTTTGACGATTTCGCAAAGTTCTCATAACTGTCTTTGAAGTTACAGATCTGAAATTTGAACCTTCTACAGGCAGTTTTTTACGTATCAACTGACGACTCAAAATATTCCTTCATTTCGAATCATTAGGCGAACTTTCGTTTTTTTAAATGCAAAACTTTGTTATTTTCGAATTGGAAAAATCTTTTGTTAGTATATTCTAACGTATTAAAGTAACTGTAGAAGGTTCAAAATTCAGATCTGTAACTTCAAAGATAAAAATGTAATGAGACATCGTCTTGAAATCAAAACAAGATCTTGAAAGTTTCAAGAACTTGGCGACCCCTGTCTTATCGTATTTGTATTCATTATGAAAATTGTAGATAATTAAATTCTAAACAACTTTTGTCTGAAGCAATTTTACATACTCTTAACCGTTCTTGAGTTGGAGGGCGATAAGGGCGAGAAGCTTAGCCACACACGCGAAAGGGCAAGGTCAATGTAGAATCCCAGTCTAATCTACAATTGTCAAAATGACAAGGTATTTCTATGATGACAATTTCGAAATTAGTCACGAAAATTTTTGTGTTCTGTTGTCTGTGACTGAAACTTAGAATGTACTATTTTCCAACGAGTGAATTTTCGTTTTAGCATGTTTCGCTAAACACCTCGCATTAATCGCCATATATCTCAAAAACGTTTGAACGTAGAAAAAATTGCTCCCGACTAAATTTGCGGAAAAAGTTATGCTCTACAACTTTTATAATGAATGCGAAAAAGATTTGACCCAGGGAAGGAGATAATTTAAAAAAAAATGATTTTTGTGAACTTAATGGCCAATTTTTATTTTTTCGGCTTTCTAAAACTGTCAGATTATATTTTTTCCGTTATTCTTGAATCATTAGATTCAAAATGAGAAAGAGCGCCACCGCGCTCGAGAATGTAAACGTGACGTTTTTTTTTGCAACTTTGGCGCCCTCCCACACATTTTCAACACGCTTAAATTGTCAGATTAAGAGAATATATACTTTTCAACATGTAATTAACCACATATATCTTAATCTGATACGCTCGATTATGTACAATGATCGTTTTTTTTTTTTACTATTCTGACAGGTTGTCCTAGACAATTCCCCATATATATAGGTCTAATTTTTGGTAGAGGTACTCTACAGGGTCCAAGGTATGTCCCCTTATAATAATCTGACACGCTCGAGTAAATCCCGAATTTCCCTATTCGGCTCCCCAACTAATATGAACGCTACCTTTCAAGCATCTGATCGTTTGAGACAAGTTTCGTCCCAATTTTGGCAAATAAGACAATCCGACGAAACGCTTTCATCATTAGATATAAGCCCTCAAAAATTAAATATCATCAAAATGACAGCTGTAAAGTCAACGTTGGAAAAATCTCTTCGAATATAAAATGCTTATTATTCTACACCTTTATTTGTAGAGGTACTCCGCGGCTTCTATGCGTAGTTACTAACAATGTCATGAAACGTCAAATTTTCCATAAGAAAGTGAAATGAACTCACCTGTTCCTTCTATTTGGTTGCTCATTATCGCATCGGACAAGGGTAGTGTCAAAAATAATGT
The DNA here is from genome assembly GCF_907165205.1 of Coccinella septempunctata. NCBI lineage: Eukaryota > Metazoa > Arthropoda > Insecta > Coleoptera > Coccinellidae > Coccinella > Coccinella septempunctata. The sequence continues at coordinate 19,355,591 of NC_058193.1, read as the reverse complement.
TAAATATTTTTCATAGAGTTTTATATATTATGTAATTGGGAGGGTATCACATTTCGGATACAATGGTCGTTCACGAAAATCCCAAAAGATCTGAACCTAATTTTACCTATCGAATTCGCTCTTTTATTGGAAATTTCTTTAGTAAAACTCATACACAGTGATTATTTTAAACCTGGTGCAATAATTTCAAAATATCCTACTCTCATAGTGCAACACTAGTTTAACCAATGGAATTCGCTGACATACTTTAAACTTGACTAATCGAGATACAAGCTTCCAACTATGAAATTTTTCGAAAAGAAACCGAACCACCTTTCTGGGCGTAATTTCGTCAGAGGAAAATAAAGATTGAAATGCTTATACTTCAACTTCAATTTTATGTTGTTTAGTTCGTGAACGATTCGAGTTATGAAATTGATCGAAACTGATTGTTGTCCGAATGTTATATTCGCAATAAAAAAAGTACTTCCACAAAAGAAATGTTATCCAGATATCACGTATCTTGGCTTCTAGTAGAGGGAAAGCAATAATTAAATTTTCTATATTGGGATTAGGAATTATATTAGTTGGGTCCCTTTTTATGGCCAAAAATACACTGCGCAAAAAAATTAACGCACATTCTGAAAATCTCAATTTTAATGAAAGTTAACTCTACATTGACATTATAACTTATTTTTTATGTTCTCTCGGGAAGGTTTTGAACGAAACAAGACACATTAAATGGAAGAAAAATTCAGGATTTCACCGAATCTTATGTGGAAGAAGAGAAATGAAAAATTTTCAAAATACCGAAATGCTGATAAGTGATTTAATACTTGGTATTTCCACCCCTTGCGTTAATTACAGCTCGTCAACGACGGTTCATACACAAAATGAGTGATCTTAAAATGTTCTGATCTAATCCTTCCCAGATTTCTCCGAGTTGGATTCCTAGGTCATTAAGAGTAGCTGGATGATTTTCTGAACTTCTCAGCCTTCTATTGAGGTTGTCCCAAACCTGCTCAATCGGATTGAGATCTGGACTTCTTGATGGCCATTCCATTCGAGAGACTTCAACCTCTTCAAGGTACTCCAGAACGACGCGCGCACGATGGGGTCTGGCATTATCGTCCATAAAAATGAAATTTTCACCAATGTATGGGGCAAATGGCACTACATGCTTTTCAAGAATGCTCCTTATTATTATTACTTATCAGCATTCATAGATCCCTAGGTAGAGGCAGAATCTAGACTCATCTGTGAAGAGAACTCTTTCCCAATCGGCCTCTTCCCAATGGATATGCTCTCTCGCAAAATCCAAACGCGCCCTTCGATGGGCTGGGGTAAGAGCTGGGCCTCTTGCCGCGACACGAGGTCTTAAATCATATTCTCTGAGGCGATTTCTTATTGTCTGAGTGCTAATTTGCACCTCATGAGTTTGCTCAAGCTGAATTTGAAGGAGGCGAGCGGTTGCAAACCGTTGTCTCAACGAAGAAACTCTCAAGTAACGTTCTTGAATGGCAGTTGTTACCTGTGGTCAACATTCTGGACACACTTGTATGGGGAACTCCAAACCTTTCTGCAATTCTTCTGTATGTCCACCCTTCTTCTCGCAAAACTACCGCTTGGTACATGGGCACATTCCTCTTGGGTCAAATTGCGTGTTTCGCGTTGCATAGCGATCGAGTGTAGAAAATCAAACGAAAGACAAACTATTGATCACTAGCCCTTAACCACTAATCATACGTCTCAGAGACGGCACGACCTCATCCTATTCGTCAGATGACCTCTCCCTTTCAACTTATGCCATAGCCCTTCCAGGTAATTTATCATTGTTCCACTCTAACTTAGTACCCTAAAGTTGATTGTCGTATATAGTCTAGTTTTCTATAGTCTATCCAAATCCGAGAGGCCAGCGTAAACAAACTGACTAACGCGTGATCTTATTTAAGGTACTCCTCTTATTGGTCAAAGCTTCAGGAACGCCATGTTTGCAGGTGGGAGTAATGCAGTACCGCATTACGTTTGATTCATTGATTGTATGCGAATTGTTGTGCAGAACTGCAGAGATCATTCATTGCTTTTTCTTTCGTAAATTGGTTTATAGTTGTAGCAAGTTATTCAAGTTACAAGCATTTAAGATAATGTCTCGTACTGATACTGCTGAGGAATCGCGTGTTGACTTAAGTCCTCCAAAAAAGAGACGTCTGAAACGACACTTCAGTGCCGAGATAAAAGATATGATTTTGAATACTTATAAAATTGAGATAATTCAAAATGCAGGAATGTGTTTAAAGGACGTAGAACTCCGAGTTGCTGAGAGACTTGGCATTGGAGCTCGAAGTGTTAGGAGAATTATTTCCGAATACATAAATTCCGGTGTTCTATCACAGCCGGCAACAAATCAAAATCGGACCACCAAATGGGAGTCCTTATCAGATTTCGATAAAAATGTAATACGGCGAAAAGTTCACGAGTTTTTCTTCAGAAATGAACACCCGACTATAGAGAAAGTATTAAAAATAGTTAATGAAGACTCGAACTTGCCAAATTTTAAGAAGAGTACCTTCTCTATAATATTGAAAAAACTTAATTTCAAATATGGACGTCGCCAACGCAACAGTTTTTTAATGAACCGTGACGACATTAAATGTTGGAGAAGAAACTATCTCACGAAAATTAGGACCTTCCGTGATGAAAACAGGAAGATTTACTGCTTGGATGAAACTTGGGTAAATACCGGTCATACTAAATCCAACGTGTGGACCGATGAAACAGTTACATCTTCTCGGCAAGCGTTACTTGCTGGATTATCTACTGGATTAAAAATCCGTCTGGGAAGGTCTTGAATTTTGAGTTTAACCCTTTGGTTTCATAAAGCTTGATCAGAGAATCAACGATCGAGTGACGGATGAACGTCAATTAGTTTTCAGTCGATAAGTTGGTCATAAGCATTCTGAATATCATTCTTTCACCAAATAATTATCTATACACGCCCATTTGATGATTCTCAACTGCTACTCCTCCAATATATTCGGAAATATGAAAGTTTCAATGATTTCCTTCGGGAAATCGAATGCCAAATCGTTGATCGAGCAATCAAAGTTTTGTGAAACTTGATGTAAGTACCTTTTTGGTGGAAAACAATTTCAACATTCTTTTTTAAATGAAGTGAATATATTTTTTCAGGCAAAGGGCAAAGAATTATAGTGTGTCATATTGGCAGTGACACTGGTTTTTTAACTGGAGGACTCTGGACTTTCCAATCCAAAAAAACTGGTGACTACCATGAAGAAATGGATGGTCAGTCCTTCGAAAAGTGGTCGAGGGTATAGTTCCTAAATTGGAGGAAAATTTTATAGTAGTTTTAGATAATGCTCCTTACCATTCAAGGAAAATGGAAAAAATTCCTAATTCACAATTCAGAAAGAGTGATATCCAACAATGGTTGAGGGAGAAAAATATTGATTTCACCCCTGACCTCATAAAAGCGCAATAGTTGCAGATAGTCAGGCAGAACAAAGAAAACTTTGAAAAATACATTGTGGATGAAACCGCAAAGGCCCAAAATATTACTGTACTTAGATTATCGCCCTACCACTGCGAACTGAACCCTATTGAATTGATTTGGGCCGATGTCAAGAATTTTGTGGCAGATAAAAACACCACATTTAAAATGGCTGACGTCCAAAATCTTTTTCAAGAGGCTCTCTCACGGGTTACTTCCGAAAGATGGAGAAAGTGCGTGAAACATGTCAAACAAAAAGTTGAGGTAGACATGTGGAAACTGGATAATATTATGGATGATATAACACCAGTCATCGTCAACTTAGAGGAAAGTTCTGCATCTTCTGACGACACTACGGGGTAGTCACTTTTACAAAAAAAATATTGTTACACATTTATATACATAGTATTTATTAAAGTGGGAACTTTAGATTAATTGTTCATTACTCAGACTCGTAGATAAGCATACACATTTTTCACCGGAACTGGAACACTCAAAAAGTTTTAAAATATAACGCTCTCGGAATTCAATTTATTAGTACACCTCTGCGTTATCACGTTCTTGACGCGTGATCACTTCATGCTGCAATGTTTACCGCTGGCCTCTTGGATTTGGATATACTATAGATATTTCTATTGAAAGATCGATTGCCGTCTCTTAGACGTATAGTTAGCGTTTACGTAATAATAAAAAGACGAGACCTTCTCTGAGTCGTATCATTAGTGATTTGAAATAACGATAGATTGCCGAACTAGTTCGTCAAAAAGTGTAAAAATATCCATAAAAATTTCGAAATACATTTGTTGAAGTGGTTTGATGAAGCTGGAAGTGATTCCAGTCGTAGGTCTCGTCGGTAACCACTCGCGATATTTTATAGACTCATCCATATTTATTTATTTAGCCTATGGTCTATTCGAACATACCCAAAAAAAAGAGTGAACACAGGTATTTACAACACAATACCAGCACATACTTCACAATACAATCAGAATTATTGTCTTCATTATCACAGCTCCAGGCCTAACTGCTCGAGCCAGGAACTGTCAACTCGATCATTTGATATAATAGTTATCCAGAAAATTTGTAGAAAGAAAGATCTGATTTAATGAAAAAACTCCCTCAAAATCTAGTACCTATTACCACAATTAACAGAAGACGTCGAAAAATCCAAAGCTGGAATGAAAAATTACGACTCAGTATTTTGGAAATACTAGGTAAAAAAGGGGCTGAAAATACCTGAAATTAGTGTAGAAACATTGAAAAAAAATCGAAAGAATTGTTCTATTTGCTCTCATAAGAAGAAAAGAAGGAAGGCATATGTTTGTTATGAATGCCAGAACCCAATTTGCCTATAGTGTGCAAAAAAAGTATGTCGGGAATGTGTAAAAATTCGTGATAAACAGGCATTGTCAGTTTTTTCAGAATACCTGTTTTTGATCAATTCTTGTGAAAAGATTTCCGTCCAACTCTTATTTTATAAAGAAAAATAAAAAAATCACTTATTTATATAGTATTTCAATTGAATTTCAATTTTTCAAAGAATCTTTGCCAAAATGTTGAATATTCCAGACTACATTGGAAAATTGTGATTTTCACTGAATATTGAACTTTTTTTTGCATTTCTGAGCATGTTTTCACCTCTAGAATAACAAAGGGAACATATAAACAGCTCATAAAGTTAAAACTATGGAAACTTAAAAAAATATGTATGTCCATCTATATGAAGCCGTCTGTGAGACGTATAGGTAGTGACAACGTTACATATTTGGTACGTTAGTAGTTAAGGGCTAGAATTGATCGAGAACAACTGATTTTAGAATGGAGCCAATACATTCAAGATCTGATAATATCATTTTTTTTTATTCCTGCTGGGAAAAAACATCTGTATGAAAGAAAACCGTTTAAAGTGGATAACTTAGGCATGCATAATTCTGAAAAGAATAATTTTATCATTGTGAACACCTTCAGTTGTAGAATAAATTTGAGATTTCCATAATGTGCGTTAATTTTTTTGCGCAGTGTACATTCATTGCAGGAAAATTCATTCAGTTTAGAATGAAATGAATGGACAGATCATTCAAAGTAACAATTATTCATCGCTACTTTTGCCCAAATCTCAGGCAATTTTCGAATTCCATCACAATAAAATGCCTCGTCTTTTGAGGCGATCCAAGTGGGAGCCAATTTTCGATTTCAGCGAAAGAAGTGAGCCGGTGAATGACTGCCAAATTGTGCTGCGTCTGTCGGAGCAAGCAGTAATATAATCAGCGAGTGTGTAAAATGTTTCACTTGAGTATTTTTGAATATGTATTTCCAACGACATTGGCATTATCATGAGGTCTTTCAACGTCTCACTGTTCAGTTCATAAAGCACGCAAATTGTCATGATTTTGAATGATTCCTATTGATTATGGATTCCAGTTGTACGGAAACTGCTTATTATTGAGCAAGCATGATTCTACAAGCATCCTTAGTGTTTGACTCGGCTCTCAAGAAGCCTTTCACACCACGAGCTTTTAAGGAAAACAACCGGATGAAAAATTATTCATGGCTGACCAGGAAGGGGAATGTTTTCAACACTGAAATCACCATCGAAAAAAGAATCATGTAAAAATATGATTTATCATCTGAAGCATTGTCAACAAGGATTCCAGCTGCACTTAACTTACAATTAAAGAAGAAAACTAAATCCTCCTACAAATGCTGTAAAATCAACACATAATCTAACATACTCAACATGGGAAAAACAACTTCTGACGAAAATGATGTATTTTTTATGAAATATCTTCGAAACGTCACGTTTTGAAATGACCATTTCAACCGTTGCCCAAAAAAATTATTTTAAGTACCTACTTTAAAATTAAAAATGAGTATTTAAAATTTAAAGCTTTTCGTTTCTACTGCACAAGTTGGCAACATCGACTGAAATAGGCGTTGATAATAAAGGAAAACAAATACACTATCTTGATGAGATAGAACGAGGAAGGTCATAAAATTTTATGGGATTTTTATGGCCGGTTGAGGCTTGCAAGTGAGTACGCGCCTTATGATGGCTGTAAATCAACAGCTGTTATTTTATAAACAAGACATTGTCCTTTTTATTTTCTAGTAGGCGCTGTTGCCAAATCGCAAACTAGAAACGAAGCGAAGCGATTTAAATTTTAAAACCTCATCTTTGAAGAAAGATTTTGAATAGTTTCCGCGGTGCATTTGAAAAATTCATGAATGAAACTCATTATTATTCAGTTCAAACTTGCATATGATGTGATAACTCAAATTGAGAAGAATTCCCCATTCAAAGTGATATGAACTGAATATTATGAAATGATCTCTAAAACTATTAAAATCAATTGCCACTATGGGAACTAACTAACACTAAGCCCAAGAAGGAAATTCGGGATTTACTGAGCATGTCAGATTAATATAAAGGGACCTTGAACACTATAGAGAACCTCTACTAAAAATTAGACCTGTAGTTTTGAGATAAATGTACATTAGACTGGGATTCTACATTGACCTTGCCTAAGCTCCTCTATGACTAAGCTCCTCGCACTCATCACCCTCTAGCTCGCAAACGGTTGAAGCATGTAAGATTGCTTCAGACAAATGTTGTATAGAATTTTATTATCTACAACTACAACTTTCATAATGAATACAGAAACGATTAGAGGCACAGGAAAGGAGATATTTAAAAAAATCTTCAAACTGTCAGATTAAGAAAACTCTCCAGATTAGTGTCAGAGTAATTGGTCAATACGTCTGCAAAACAGAGAGTAACCATCTGTATGAAAATATGACACGTTCGAGTATGTAGATTAACGATTTTTTTTTGCATTATCAAAGGACCGCAGTGACCTTGCTTCACGTCCGAATTGTCAGTCTCTTCTTTTGGGCCCAATTAACATATCCTCTCAAAATCTGACATGCTCAAAAAAGATTTTTTTAGATTTTCATCTTCGAAAACCTGCAGACGCTTTCCCCACCGCTGAAAGTTCATACATCATAGAACCTTTTTTCTTTCTGCCACGGCCACCTAATCTTCAAAATCCAGTCGATCTTCACGACGATCGAGTACATCCCGATTTAGCATCGTGGGCTGGCCAACTATTACTTATAATCTGTATACTACTCTCATAATTGCAAAGGATATTCTCACCCCACCCAGTCTAGCAACACCCCTAATCATTTAAAATTTCATCTTTATTTCGAGACCATATTCAAGGTCACTGCAAGTTCAGAAAGTCAAATTAATATTGATATTACTGCTTACTGCTGGCAGTACACAGATTTGAAATGTTTGTGATCCTTCCGGCAGGACTTTTTTGGCTACCAGCAGTATACTATTATAGAATTATCTTTACAAATTCATCATCATTATTTTAAACGCTCAATAGAGAATTTTACTGAATAAAAATTGAGCAATAAATTATGCATGATATTCCTGAATTCGTTTTCCTAAGTTTCCCGAATTTTCTTGTGAATGACCTACTTATTTTAATGGCTGAAACGTGGAGTTTTCGAGGTTGTTCAATTTATTTTCTATTTTCAATACACGTATCTATGGGTACTCTTTCCCAAAAACAAATTTCAGGAAATTCTTTTATTTATTCTCTATTCGCCCAAAAAAAAATACTAGAAACTTACAATTTTCATTGAACATTTAGAACCCTCATTTGGTAAAACACCAAAATATAATAAACAGAATCAACACTGGAATTATGTACCTTGCCATTTTTTCAATAATACCAAATTTATAGGCATTTCATGTCTCAAAGAACAATAGCTGTGTTGCCAACTCTATTTCCACCCCTTCGTAGCAAACAGCACTCGTAAATTCCTCACCAAATACGAAAAAAGTTCTTTCATTTATTCCGGCATCGAAATTAGTAGCTTCTGTGAAAACTCTGTCATTTTGTCCTATTTTGTCATTCATTTTTAGTGTACGCCCCTGTACGAATAAATAAGTATGAACCGAAAAAGTTTTCTTGTTGTCATAACTTGCTATTGGGGCTATCGAGTTAAAACTTGCACACTTTTTGCATTATTCGAATGGAGATAATTTAGTTCTCCTATAGCAGGGCAGCTTCCTAAGTAAATATAATCAAATATTTTAAAAGCTGTACTGCTGGATGATAAATTTTACTGCCAGCAGGCCCATTGGACTCCAACCATAGTAGTTGGAAGGTATCTTATCTGTGTATTCATATGCAAAAAGGTAGCCAAACTTATTTGACCGGCAAAACAATTGAAATTAGGGAGAATTCGGGACTTTGGACTCACGATACATTTCATGAAAGCTATAGAAACATTGTTTCATAGTTGCATATAAATGCAACGATGTAAATAAGATATAAATTATGAGAATTACTGTCAAATTTCCAAATATGTATCTCGAAGATATAGCGATATATATGAAACAATCATTCTGATGCAGAAATGCTCTGTAACTCGAGACAAATCAAGATCTGATTTCTGATATCTCATTATTTCCAAATCAAAGATCGGGGGTCCTTGTAGATTTCTTCTGTAAGTCTTATATATAATTCTCGAGATCCTCTGAGTGAGCAGCGAGTTTGGGACACCCTGAACATAATTTCATGGTGAATTGACAGTGCCTATAGGAAAGCCAGAAAACAAAAACAGAACTTCTGGTTAACCATCGAGTGGTGGTAACCTAACCGCGTAGACAGAGACATGGACTGTGCCTTCCCTTTCTATCTATGCATGAAATATGGTCAAAAAAAGTGACAGAGTGATTGGTCCGCACTCACCTCTATGTGAACACAAAAGAGACAGGTAATGGCCCGACGATCATTTCCCTCTTTCTATAAAATAACCAATTTCATGCTGGCATTGCTCAGTCCATGTCTCTATGTCTATGCCTAACCGAAATCTTTAATCATCGATTTTTAAAGCGGGCGTTACCGTTCTTTCCGAATTTGGCTGTTATTGTCATCTTGGGCCAAGAAACTGGTGATATGAACTATATCAAAAAAGCCAAGTAGGCCAAGAGTCCTTAATTTTGATATTTGGATAAATAATGCACCGTGTACATGAAATATCAATTTGTCGTTCATATCATCTGATTTCCCATAGATTCTTTCTTCAAAAATTCATTTAAACGGCACAGAAACATTTCAGTTTTTTTCTTCAAAACTGATCAAGGCATAATTACCTGCTGCCTGATGATTTTGATTCCTTCCTGAAATCAATTCAATATACCAAATTTAATTATTTTAAAGAGCTAGACTCTCTCATCAATTGAATATACCTACATTGGATAGCAACAAAAACAAAATTTTCATGGACAAACAATTTGGTTAAATGGTATAACAACTCGAAATTTTCAAATGTTTGAACTTTCTGAGCAATAGAAGTTCTTCTCATGGCACTCAAAATTGAAAGCGTTAATAAGTATCAAGAAAGAAATGTCATAAAAATATACAGGTTGCATCATTCACATTGCGAACAAATCCAGAATCTGAGTTATTTGGATTCGAAAAAATCCTTTCGCCCTTTCCAAGATACAGGGCATCAATGTATTCCAAATAAATACGAAATTCACTCTAATGGTGCATGTGCGAAAGCCCTCGAGGCCTCAAGGGCTATGTTATGTGGTTATGTTGAGATGAAAGCTTCTTAATGAATGACACCGATTAATACTGATTACCAATGATCCAATGAACGATATTTGGTATGAGCAAGATGATGCAAATCCTCTCGTATCCAGAGTGTGGAGAACGCTCTGATTCTTCCGATTTTCCAACGTATGCATTAGGTATCAATTGTTGCTTCGCTGTCTGAAGTTTTTTTCTCTGAATTATTTTTTATGAGGTAAATGTAAATCTAGAATCAATCAGTACCCCCCTGAAAGACTTGAAACGAGACATGCCAGTTATTTGCTAAATCTGTCTCAGTCATCATCAAGCAGCAGTTATTTGATCGTCGTAATTTTCAAGAAGTAATTTGTTAATTTAGCATTGAACATTAATTTCCTTTTGGAATGTTCGTTAAAAAATTTGGTGTGCAACTTATTCTCAATTATTTTTTGTTTGCGCCCCAGAATCAGGACATTTTTGGTTTTAATTTTATCATGATATTAATTATGTATACAAAATGGAATTTTACAACTCAGGAAAATATGTTGGTTCTATGTAAATTTGTCTATCAATCGATCAAGTTGTACGTCTATCTGTAGAAGAAGTTTGGTGTGTATACTTATTCTCAATTATTCTTTTTTGCCTCAGAATCAGGACTTTTTTTTTTTAATTTTATCATAAGTGCCGACTACCAAATATAATTCATATCAGTTTGCCTGTCTATCAAACGATTAAGTTTGATTTCATTAATCTGCTGAAGAACTAGGTATCAAAATCGAATTTATTCAACTATTGCTTGCACTCCATTGCATTATGAGGAAAAATGTAGATCTTGACATTAAGCCAGGCTGTGCACTAGCTGAATAATGCTTAATTTCACTTGACGTTATATACTGGTTGTAAAATTATTATTGAATTCTTATCTATCATGACGATTTATACCAAGAAAATTTCAAAAAACTTTCCTCTTGTTTTGCATTTTCAGATGTTCTTTGGGTCTAATCATAATTCATAACAATTGGCTTCAATAACCATTTGTCAGTTTCTTCTATGTGAACATTACAAATCAATATTCTTTAAAAAATGCATACACATGAGTTCTCCCTAAACTATTCACTATTATACCTTCATAACGAGTGAGAATAAATTGTCAACCCTGAAACCGCAATAACTCACCTGCTAAATTTCGTTGTATCCGGTTTGAAATGAAACTGGGTTGGAATCAAAAATCGGAATCACCATCATCTTCATAAAGAAATCATAAATATTCGTTTATCAACATAATTCCTTGCTGAAAGATTTCAGGGGTAAGGGGACATAACTGTTGTTTCTAGCAGCGGGTTGAAGAAGACTGAATCCTTAAATATCAATGCAGCAGGAGCATGCGTGCAGCATTCACTCGAAAGAGGATAATAAATGTCCTGTGAAATGCAGGAATAAAATTCAATAGCTTCGTTTCAATTATTCGAAATGTAACGTAATGCTAGAGGCCTGATCATTAGATATTAGGGATCTTCGAATAGGATATTTTTCGCGAAAAAGGCTGTATAACCTTGAGATGGTATCGATTTTAGTCATTTGACACTACATACTTGTACCTAATGCAATAATGTAAGATATCTACATAGATAGTGTCTAGAAATCTTCCATGACGGCGAATAACATTCAGATGGTATAATATTTCATCAAAATTAAATGAACTCCTATAAGATTGTGAATATACAAGGGCCTTTGTTTCGTTGAGCAAATTGAACTAGAATATTGTTCATTGACAGAAAATCGTAATTACCAATGGCGTAGCTTGCCGTATCAGTGTTTGACAGGGGACCCTTATTCTGTAGCCAAACACAAATGAAGGGAGAAAATTTCACAAGAACACGAAGTATTAATTTTCAAACTCTTTACGGTCTTACGACGATAAAAATATCAAAGAACTTGACTACCCACGCCATTCGAATTGTTGAATCGGATGATCGGCTGAAGTTGTCCCCGTTACAGCAGGACAACTTCTATGGAAAAGCCAAGGCTGGTTTTTTCAATTGTTCCATTTTCTACAACTTATCGATTTTATTTTTCATTACATCTTCAAAAACATCAAAAGATTTGTCGTCTGATTTAAAGCATGATCTAATTTTCATGATTTTCACTTTGATATATTTTTACACTTCTACACATGTTCCACTATCACAATACCATCTTCAGGTGGGTAAAGGCAACACTGCCATATGAGATAAAGATGCTATTGGAAAACGTGTATTGTATTTAATAAACTTCTCTCTCAGTAAGTTTCATCCAATGCAGTTTCCAGTTTAATTATGAATTTTCATGGAGTATCGGCCAATTCATTTAGATATGTGTATCCTATCTAATCGGTCCCTTTCCCATGGAAATAAAAGAAGTAATTGAACACAAAATACAAGGTACAAATAAAACATTTTTCATTATATTTTGGACATTCAAAAGCTCCTTTGTTCGAGAGAATTGTGTGTCCTACCTTCATCTCGAAGCGACCGGATTCTTCTCTCTTTGACGTTTTTCGCGAATCTTTTGCAAAACCTGAGGCAAAGAGTCTAAGGTAATGCATTAAACTAAAGTGCCTGATATTCGACTTCCATTTATCAAATTTCGACTCATATCGATAATATCATTATTGATTTCACATTGAGACAAAGCCGATCGTTTTCTAACTTTATATCCTCTGTTATAGAGTGTTTTCTTCATTTCGAATAGTATCGTTTTATATTTTCATTTTCATTTTCATCATGCTCTATTATGCCTTTGTATTCAGCAGGCTTGACTTTTCTAAAGAAACACCTACATGGATCGATATGAAAAAGTTCGCTATGGGATTTCGAAAACCGATATTCTGTGTCTGAACGTTATAACCAGCTTTTATACAATTTTCCCGATAAACTGTCAAATGAATGTTCTAGATTGTTGTTTTGAAATTATCAGCAAGTGATGCAGATGGTTTTTACTGAAATAAAAAAAGAATTAGCTTTTGAATCCTACTCCAGAAATTAAATAGGGAGAAAATTGAAGGCGACCGAAAATATTCTATTGATAAATGTTTCAGCGATTTTCAAATCGGGTATCCTAATGTTGATGTAGGTAGGAGGTAGGAGGTAGTCGACAAAAGAAAAGAACCCCAGATCAAACAATAATGCTGAAAATGTGATGACAGAAGCTCCACGAACCTCTATCAGAGTTATATTTCAACTGCATGGAATCTCCTTTAGCACATTTTGAAAAAAAAATTACATATAGATTCATCCTTTATCAGAAAATTGAATAACAGTGGTTTCTCAACCAATTTATTGGTAACCGAAACCTACCTATTTTTCTGATAAAGCCTGGTTCCAACTTTCTGTATAAGACAACTTTTAAGATATGAAGATGTTTAGCAGCCAAAACCAGAAAATTTTTTCATGGAGACACCATTTCATTCTCAAAAATTTGAAGTAAGAGGAGAATTGTGGGAACTAATAGTTATTTTCAACAATATGGAACCAGAGCACAAACAGCTGTATGCAGCTGTTTGTGCAGAAACATTATCTAAGAAACGAGAAACGAACGTCAGTTTCCTCCAAGATCATGTGATCTTACACCATTTGATTTTTTCCTTTGGCCCCGTTTGGAGCATGCTATTTTTCAAATACACAACCGATTGGAATCAACGACACTTTTTGCTCCATTGAGATCCATCAGCTGGAGACCTTCATATTGCGATTGAAGCACAGCAACAAAACTCAAAGAATTCCCCCATTGTCAGGGTGCTTGGTCTTAACAAACATTTCAAAGCAATGGCATATTACCCACTAGACCAATCCAGAAAATAGGTCTCAAGGAGGGTATATATAGCTAAGAACACTAAAAACCAGGACCCAAGGAAGGTACCAATCTTATTGGTAGATGGTGTTCACGAGATCTCCATGTGTCCATACCATTGGTTCCTTTCTTAGGTTTTAGATCTTAATCACACTGCATAAACCCACAATATGATTGAGCAAATTTTCGGCAAATTATAAAGCTAAAATATTTTATAAATTGTGAAAATAATTTGCATTTATAGAAATCATGAAACCATTAAGAATGAATTTCACATATTTTCAATATCGAAAAATTTTAATCTTTTTCATGCGGTTGCTAAAAAGATTCATATTGGCGAATGCAAAAATTTTAACGCTCTCTGAAGGCTAAATTAACGACCTACTAGAGTAACTAATGAAATTCGTAATCTGCTGTTTCATGTACGAGGATGTATTGATATCTTGTTAGCCATGCATAAAAAAAAATTGCGTCACCATAGCAACGAACAATAATTTATTAGAAGTGTCAGTGTGAAGTTTGAGATCAAGAAAGTAAACCAGAGTTACGCAATAAATTAAAAGATAGAAGATGTCCACCGAAATCGAAAAAATTGACCTATATTTAAGAGGGTTAAGAGGTAAGCAGATATACGAAGATATGCTTCAAGGACATTGATCACCAAGGGTGATCAATGTTCTTCGTATGCGACCGTGAAAAATTGGACTGCAAGCTTCAAAAGAGGTAAATTTTCGATTGAAGATGAAAGATGATTACCGATCGGGAAGGCCAGTTTCTGTGTCAGTCTCCGAAAATATCGATGAAGTTCATGCGACCAAAGATTATAAAGACTCTATAATCTTTGCATGCGACATGATTTTATCAGACCGTCGAATTGTGCTGAAACGGATATCTGAAGCACTGGAAATTTCATACGAACGCGTTCATTATAATAATATAGTTCACGTCAATTTGGACATGAGAAAAATTGCTGCAAAATGGATCCCCAAATGTTTGAATGTTGACCATAAGCGTGCAAGGGTAGAAGCATCGCGTTCGATCTGTGTTCGATTTGAAAGCGATGTAGACTTCTTAAACCGAATTGTTACTATGAATGAGACTTGGGTACATTTCTACGATCCAGAAACAAAGCAAAATCGATGGAATGGCGACACTCTGGTTCTCCAAGACCTAAGAAGTTTCGTGTCCAAAAATCTGCTGGAGAGGTTCTTGCTTCAGTTTTTTGGGATTGCCATGGATTAATCATGATTGATTTTTTGGATAAGGGTAGAATAATAACCGGAGATTACTATTCGACATTATTGACCACTCTAGGGAAAAAATTTGAGAGAAAAGACGCGGAGAGCTATCCAAAGGTGTTTTGTCTTTGCAGGAGAACGCCCTTGCATGTTGCCATGCAAAAAATTCGTGATTTAGGGTTTGAATTACTAGAACACCCTTATTTACCAGATTTGGCTCCATCAGACTATCATCTCTTTCCTCAACTGAAAAAAAGTTTAAGAGTCGTAAATTTTCTTCCAAAAAGGAGGTAATACAAGCTGTGGAGGTCTGGTTTACAGAGCAAGAAGAAAAATTTTTTTGAAAGGTCTAGAGACGTTGCAGGTTCGAGGTAATAAATGTATCCAATTGAGGCCCGGTACTTTCACGTGCTAATTATTCGCTAGATAAGTCTTATTCATAGGATAAGTAAAAATGGTGTCTTTTCACTTTCAGATAGTGTTATTCATCGAATAAGTCTGTCATTGAAACTTAATAGTAAGAGTTTATTTGTCATAGATCGAATGTCGGTACGTCATTATTGGTTGAATTTTTTAGATTCTGGATGTATGGTTTTTCTTTGTGTGATTTTCACGAAATATTTGCTTTTTAATTGGAATTATGACAATTTCTACAATGTGGTGTCTTAATTTACTTTAATCAGTGAACAGTAGTGTACCGTGCTTTCATAGAATTGTTATTCGTCAAATAATTTCATCTGAAAGCACCGAAATGAGGTATCTTTCACACTGAATAAAATTTATTCGAAGGTGAAAGTACCAGGCCTAAGAAGAGAATATGTTGTGTAATAAAATATTTTGACATTGAAATTTTGTTTGGTTCTATAGTAGGCCAAGAATTTTTCAATATATCCTCCTATGTACCGTGCGTTCAAAAATATTCGTCGTCAAGTAGGCTATATTTCGTGTCGTAACGTAATTCTTAGCTTTTGCTGTACTGTCCAGGTGAACTGTCAAGTTAGAAGTAAGCATTTTGGATTGTTGTTGAATTAAAATTATCAGGAAATTATAAGGTTGATTTTTACGGACGTTCAAAAAGCATTTATTATTGAATCCTACTTCAAAATTGGGGAAAAATAGGAGGAGAGTGGTAGAGTGGAAATATTCTTTAATATTCCAGCGACATTCCCAATGTTGCTGAAAGAATCAATCTTTCGAAAGTACTATTTTCCGATGCGTTAACCGAACAGGTATGTTCAAGCAAAAAAAGGAGTGGTGGACCAAAGAAGAAAACCTCAGTGTTATTCAGAAATAATAAAAATATGATGACAGAGACACAAGATCCACGAACCTCGGTTGAAATTCTTACCAAGAATAATTGTGCCTCAGATTGTTTGGATTCTTGAGATCTGACTCAATGGAAGAATTTTCGCAATTTGGGTGAAATTAATTTTTCTTTGAAAGTGTCTTTCCACTTTCCATACAAAATTACGATGTATAGGTTAATGTCATCATTGTTTACATTTTGGGAAGATGAAGTAATTCAAGAAAAGACCTACGTTCGGACACTGAATATCAACGTTCAGAATTTCATAGCCTACTTGACGACGAATTTTTTGAACGCACGTTATGTAGGTACTATTTTGTTGTATTTCAAGGCTCGAGGCTGACACCTAGTTGTCATAAAAATTCAATTCACGTTCAGAAGATAAGCGTAATCGTAAATAAGGTGAACATTTTTTATGCAATGAGACATGATTATCTATAAGCAGTTGGTTGAATGTCTGAAAGGGTCATCATATTTTCTGAATATATATTATGAATAATTCACATAGCGTGACAAAGAATTATAAGCAGTATCAGTTCTGAATCAGTGTGAATTTCAAAGAACCAAACAATCCAGGTTAGATTGGTAAACGATCCGACAATCGAATGAGAGCATGAGCAATAAATAATAATTGTAATAATATGTTTATCAATTCAAAGAAATAGATATAAAAATAAAATAAGTCAAAAATTATTACAAGAATCAAAGATACAAAAATATTAATGATAAGGAAACATAACTAAAATTCAGATCAACAGTATGGCTCAGGTTTCAAAATAGAATAATATAAAGATTTCTTGCTATTCTTGTCACGTGATCATTCTAATATATTTTCGGACGAGCATTATACATTTTGTAGATATTGCCATGCATTCAACAGTTCTCTCCCTTAGTGCTGACCTATGGATAGGTACAATATAAGAAAATATCCTTCTGGTGTTATTAACATTGCTGTAGGCCTCAAAATAATGACTCTTCTTTAAAAAAACTAAGAGCCTATATTATATCGAAATAACTTCTACATGATTGTCTATAACCCAAACGTTACATAGTCGCAATGCCCTTTTATTTATTTGATGAACTACCCCAGAAAATTAATCCATAAGAAAGTATTACAATTTGCAAAATAAACAAGTTTGAGTACATAAAAATTTACTTGACCTGTACATGACATGAACATTCGAAGTATTTTCTGTGAATTGCACCTGTTAATTTCTAGAGATTCTTAAAGCAAAGAGTAATAAGAGGTTCCACTCATGAATGCCTTTGACCTGGAGTTCTGTCTGTATGGCGGTAGGAAAAAATAAAAAAAGACTTCCCATATGTATTTCGATCTCTGTGATGAATTCGAATTCCAGAATTAGAATGATAATAAATAAATAAATTATGATTCCATTCAGCATTTCTTTCTAAAACCTAACAAATACATTGACTCATTACCAGAGTTATCTGTGAACAACGGAGTGTTTATGAGAACTAGTAATTTAAAGTATTACATTTGAGCCATGTTTTCTCATGAAAGTGAAGCACAACTACAATTTTTCAGAATATTTAAAGAAGCACTGGAAAAAATCATCTAAAAATACTAGAAATAGCCCAAAATGGCCAATATCGCCATCAAAAATAATAAATATCAAGTTATCCATGTACAAATACCTATACCCAGTAGTTTCTCTACAATAGCATTTATATCGCGATTATGGGCCACATCAATTCAATAAAAATGATTTCGGAGAACACTTGTCACTCCCAGTCTCTGAACATAATCAATTAAAAAATTGAAATAATCGATTTGGTTCTACGTAAATTCTGATTTTATTTCTGTGTACGAGGACGAGGCATTGTCTTGTAAATTGACAGAGTGAAACCTCTTGTTACCCTTTGCTAAAAGCGAAACTTTGAATCTTTTGTTATTGTATAAAATATCGTTATTGAAATAATGTCCTCCCAGGAAACCACCTTTCGTTTATTAAACATATATAAGTCAACTTATTCCGACGTATAAATACGGTTTCATTAGACCAAAATAAGAAGGACAAATGTCCGCGTGGTAGACGTATAAAATCAATCCTGGATATACGTCTCCTATTCGTATTTTATATACGTCTGATACTCGTATTTCATGTACGTCTTTTAGACGACTTAAGTAATTCAGAAATTACGTCGAAAACCAGTCGTCTATAAACGTTCACAACTCATATATTATAGACTATATTTCAACGACTTCAATGTACCAAAAATAGACGTTTAATAATCGTATTTTGTACTACAATAAAGTGTCAGTAATAGACGTCTCTGAACAACGTTAGACCTACTGTTCATGTATACGATATCCGACGATACGATGATCCGAAATTGCATTAATATGTGTTGATCGATGATTTCGAATATAATAAATTAAAAGAACGATAAATGCACTTTGGGATCATCGTTCATACTGTCGAATATCGTATGAATGAACATTAGGCTTATTTGTTGTTAGATATTACTGTTCTGAATATAGTCAATCTTCAACATTTATTATAACAATCTTACCCTCTTTCATACTTATCCTTTTCATAGTTTCGAATAAGACATAACGTAGTGTCAATCGGATTTTAGGAAAACTAAATTTTAAACTATTTAGGCTCAAACCAATTTATTCAGAAAATAATAAAATAGTAGTTTTCAAAATTTAGGTATATACATTGAGCACACCTCTTCAAATAAATATAATGGTCTATTCCTATATTTTTAGATTGCTTCAATCAGATGTACCCACATCAGCACTACGACCTCTGTAAAATGTTATTTCAGTTAGTTTTAGGAGAAAAAATATGTCGAACACAACATACCAAATATCTTTTTCATCATATTAGTAGACTTGAAAGTGGAGAGCTTTCTTCAAAATCGGTTATATCATTTTGTTTTTTAGCAGATGTTTAAACATGTCCATCACTATGTTGAATCACAATCCATTTCAATCACTCATGACAAAGTACAATTAATTTCCTCCAGACAAAACAAACACAGTAAACACACACAGCTTACGAAACTATTTCAAGATGGACGACAAGGAGAACGAACTACGAACAGCGCATGCCGCATAGCATAGCATAGAAACACGGCCGTGACTGCCACATGCGTGTATTGTAACGATAACTAATTGCCTATTGGCCGGTCGGGCCTGCGTAGATCCTCAATCCTCTGCCTACGTAAACATGGCACCAACGTTGCCAGGCTACTAAAAATGTAGTAGATCTTGAACATTCTCATAAATCTGCTAGGCTTGTTTCTTGTTTGAATTAGAACTAGTAGACTACAATTATATCAAGTGAATAGTAATTGAAGAGGGCTCATTCAGTTTTCCAGATCACAAGTATAGACAGCAGAATCTTTGATGGTTGAAGCAATCAGTGTATGGACAGGACATTATTTCATTTTATGTGACAACGCTGTGAATTGTCGAATTGGGGGACTTTTAATCAAAGATATTATATGTGTAATATTTTTGCTTTTAATTGGTTGACGACCATCAATCCGAATGAATTAAACTCCATTTGGCGAGGAAACTATAGAAAAATATGCAAATATGCATTTTTTTCGTTCAATGTATATATTTTTTTTTCATTTATTGTACCTATGGTTGTACCCTCTATTCAAGAATATCTAGTATGAATGTTATACATATAAATTATTCCTGCCACGGCTCAACCATTTATATACAGCTATCATTTAAATGGTGATTTTTATGGAAAAAGATTAAGTTCGATGTGAGCCGATTAATTAGCTACCTGGTGAAATCAGTTCAAACAATTAAAGCACTTATATAAGCTGAATCGCTTTTTCAACTTCAAAAAACTTGTTTGGAACTATATGTACTAGGTGTATAAAACTCAGAAACATAGATATAACAATAATGAATAAAGGACCAGTATTTTTTTTCTCCCTGATCACTAGAAGTAATGTAGTAGGTATCTACATATGGCTTATAATAATAGTCATATTTGAAACCTTTCATATATTTGTCCAGTGTAGACCTCAATGATGAGTGTTAAAAAAATTCGCTAATAGACAGATTGAAAACCTACCATATATCCGTTTAATATACCTAAGTTCATGGAGTAGGAAGGTAGGTTGAAATATGTACGACTTATAGTCGTATAATTTGTGGAACTTTATAGACCTAGTTTATAAATTATGAAAAATTATTAAAGCTGGGAAATAAGCGATATATATTGTAGGATGCATATTGTTCTAATCGTAAAAACACAACTGGGAGACAAAATAGATCTCATTATGTATATATGACTTCCACTTATAGACATTTCAAAAACCTATCACATATTCGTTTAATATCGGTTTAGGAAGTACGTCGAAAAGTACAATATATTCGACGTATAATTCGGAGATCTTGTAGACTTCGTTAATAACTGATGAATATGACGAAGAGTTTAAAATAATTGAAGTATATAAACAAAAAATAATCTTCAGTTCTTGAAAAAACTATTGATAAGCAAAAAACATATATTGTGGTATATATAGCTAACGCTAAAAGACGTTTTATAAACCTACTACAGAAAGATGGTATAATATAGACGTAAAATACTCGTACTGTGATAGACCAAAACGAAAAATATACCATCAGGATGAATATTAGACGTATACTAAACCAAGGTGTGTTTCCTGGGCTGTTTCTATTAAATGTGCTCCATATAGGTCCTATGAGTTATAGTTATCGCTTCTCTGATAATCTTGTATAGCTGTGTGTTGTTCAAACACTCTTGCATACATATCGCACTTCATTCACTTCACTTTTAACTTCCAAAATCTAATCCAAGGTTTTTTAATATAAAATATCATGCAATCGCTGCGAAATGAGATAAATTGGTACAACCAATTATACTTCTATAGGAACAGCATAATGGACAAACAATGTTAAGATAAACGATAAGATCACTTGCCAAATTTTGATGATATGTCAGACATGAAGTTTCATCAGGTAACGGCCTTATCAATTCGATATTTGTTGAGAATAAGTATCGAGAAAACCTTTACTACCATATGAAATCCTCCACAATTTTGGATATTACTGCAAATGAAGGATCAAACTCAATAATTGTGAGTTTAATTCGCGATTTTGTTAAATTCGCTGCAGAATCTGTCCAAATCCATATTTCAAATAGGGGGTACTAAATTTCAAACCCCTTCGTTCATCGCTCACAAAGTAGCAGCAGCGCCTCTTGAATTGAGTTCTCCTATAGATGTGAACACGACAGAGAGGATTCGATCCTGGAAGAGATGGAAACGCACAATTGTCAAAGAATGAGATTATGTCCTGTTTACTAAATATCACCTAATGGGAAAACCCAAGGAAATAGTTAAGCGTTAAAAGCACTTTTCAGTCAGTTCAGTCTAGGTTTCCAGTCACCGGAATCAAAGGAAACAAGGAAGGCAATGCAGTTTCCAGAAAAGGAGCATATTTGTGGAATAGCAAATGCTACTTCAAGAAAGAGCTTAAAAAAGGGGAAACACTGACGCAGAATCCTCCAGATGGATTATTTCAAAGCACGAGCTCTAAAAATTATCAGGATCTAAGAAATGTACCTACACTACACCTTCTCACTTGTTATTTATAGTCCGAGACACTGCCGCATCAACGAGCACCTGATTCGAATTAGCTGAAACCGACGAGTGCAGATTTTTCGAAGAGGAGGAAGAAACTCCATATCATCTGGTTACAGAATGTCTCGCCATTGTAAAACATACACGTAAAACGGGAAGGAGCAAGGATTTAGCTTCCTTGAGGCCTGCAAGAATACTGGAGTCCATAAGAACCCTGGAACTGACGGGCGAGTAGTAGATGGTATAGCTTCAAAAACAGCCCTGATGGGGATGCAATAGATTTTAACGTCGCCGTGCATGGTTACCCCTTTAAACTATCTACAATATTGTATATCATAGATATAGACATAGATTTCTCAGAAGAGGCCTTCCGCAGGCGCAGTTTTGGTCGAATCGTCAAGTGAAGAACATAACTATGAATATGAAATGCACAATTAGTCATGTGCAGAGTGCCACTAATTCTATTGAGGGTTATAGAAAACTAGTAAAGATGTGGCAGTACAAATTATGTTTTATATTTCCGACCTCTTTTTCTTGGAAACAAAAAAGAACCTGAAGAAATCGGAATCTACACACTTTGAAGATAGAGAGAACTAAGATTTTGGGTTTATTGGGACAGCAGTCAATGAAACAAGTTTATATTTAATAGTTTAATATTTAATTGGGTATATTAAATTTATGTTTTGTTCCTATGAGAGAACTCGATGCCAAAGATCACAGATAAAAATGACATTGACATGGAATAATCGATAACACCTGCATGCGTTCTTGAAATTTTAACGGTGATGTTGTTGTTCATTGTAATCGTTAATTTTAATATATATGAGAAAGAATATCAGCGATAAACCCTCATTGATATGTAATGGTGCAGTACTACGTCAAATTCGAAACATTAAAAAGATAAAAAAAACCTCAACCTGCCTCTGCAGGTTTTCAAAGATGTAGAAATAAATCGTCAGGTGTACAGGGTGGGCAAAATTGGTAATACCTGAACTACAACTTTTTAACCCAACGAGATAGAGGAAAATGATTGTACCATTTATGTCGTCTCTTTTTGAGAAACTAATAATGCCATCAACTGCATTCCTCTAACTCCTTTTGTTTTTGAGTTATAAGCCAAAATTTGAATTTGTGCGATTTCAACTTTGGTCATTATCTCAGTTTCTGTTTGTGCTAGGACGTTGAACTGAAGACATTATAGAGACATTTTTTTGATAGCAATCCTTTTTTTCCTATTTTCCTACAGGTTTATTTGCTCATCTGTAACATAAAGTTTTGTTTTTTCTTATGAACCCAATTTTAATTTTGAGCTATAACTCGAAAGCAAAAGAAGATAGAGGAATGCAGTTGATGGCATTATTAGTTTCTCAAAAAGAGACGACCGTAATGTGCCATGCATTTTCCTCTATCTCGTTGGGTTGAAAATCTTCTTTTGTTTTCGAGTTATAGGTCAAAATTAAAATTTCAACTTTGGTCATTATCTCCGTTTCTGTTTGAGCTAGGATTTTGAAATGAAAACTTTATACAGGCACTTTTTTGATAGCAACCCAGTGGCGTACTATGATTTTTTTCAACAGGTATATTTGCTGAGCTATAACATGAAGATGTACTTTTTTGTTATGAAAAGAGTAATTTAAAATGACTTAGAAAGACTGAGTGTGATGTATAATATATTTCTGAAACGGTAAAAAAAATGGCGATTCTTTCTGAGTCATTTTAAACTACTGTTTTCACAAGAAAAAACACAACTTTATGTTATAGCTCAGCAAATAAACCTCCAGGAAAAATCATAGTACGCCACTGGATTGCTTTCAAAAAAGTGTCTGTATAATGTCTTCATTTCAACATACACAGCTATGACAGAGACAGAGATAATGACCAAAGTTGAAATCACCCAAATTTAAATTTTGTCCTATAACTCAAGAACAAAAGAAGATAGAGGAATGCAGTTGATGGCATTATTAGTTTCTCGAAAAAAGACGACATGAATGGTACATTCATTTTTCTCTATCTCGTTGGGTTAAAAAGTTGTAGTTCAGGTATCACCAATTTTGCCCATCCTGTACATACTAGAGAATGTCAGATTAGGATACTGTATTTATGCCCTCTCTGATAATAAATTCATGATGACCTGACAGTGTGCGTGGTGGGGCTGGCCGTACGGAAGAGTTGAAAATGGTAAAAAAAAGAATTTTTTTTTGAGCGTGTTAGGTTTTAGGGAATATGTTAATTGGACCCAAAGGAAGCTACTTTTCAAGAGACTCACAATTCGGACGTGACGAAAGTTCACAGCGGTACTCTCTGCGGTACTTTGAAAATGCAAATGTCAGATATTCATACTGAAAGTTAATCTTGGTGTTGCAGACGTGTTGACCCATTAATCTGACACTAATCAGGGGGGTTTTCTTGATCTGACAGTTTGAATATGATAAAAATGCATTTTTTTCAAATATCTGTACCTGTACCTTTAATCGTTTTTGTATTCATTATGAAAGTTGTAGATAATAAAATTCTTTCCAGCAATTGTTTGAAGCAATTTTTCACCCTCTTAACCATTTTCGAGCTAGAGGGTGATGAGCGCGAGGATCTTAGTCATACATGTGAAAGGGCAATGTCAATGTAGGATCCCAGTCTATTGTATATTCATCGCCATATTTTTCAGAAACGTTCGAAATTAGAAAAAATAGCTTCGGACAAAATTTGTAGAAAATGTTATGCTCTACAACTTTTTTAATGAATGCGAAAAAATTGAAGCACAGGAGTGGATAATTCAAAAAAACTAATTTTTGTGACCTTTATGGCCAATTTTGATTGTTTCGGCTTGCTGCCACTGTCAGATTATATTTTTTCCATTATTCTTGAATCATTAGCTTCAAAATAAGAGAAAAAAGAGAAAATAAGAAAAAAAGCCACCTCGCTCGAGAATGTACACGTGACATTTCTTCTGCAGGTTTGGCGCCATCCCACACATTTTCGTCTGTATTACAATACAATACACAATTCACTTTATTCATCTTTTAGACAATATAATGTTGTATAGGACATGTCAAGAACGTTGTAACATAAACACCAAAGAAAAGGGAATAATACAATTGAAACAATATCAGAAGTGAATTTCAATCACATAAAGATTGTCAGATTAAAAGAATGTATACTTTTCAACATGTAATTAACCACATATACCTTAATCAGACACGCTCGTGTATGTACAATGATCGTTTATTTTACTATTCTGACAGGCTGTCCTAGACAATTCCCCCTATAGGTCTAATAATTTTTGGTAGAGGTACGCTACAGGTTCCAAGGTATCTCCCCTTATATTAAAAACAACTTTATAGAATGCTGAATTTTTACTTTTTTAAGTGTAAGCCGGCATTGTTTTAATGTTTTATTCTTTTGGTATCACGTGAAAATTACATCACAATCTGATGAATTTCGAGATATATAATATAAGAATAATCTCTCAGCTGTTCTGATGATATTAAAATTATGAAACGATTAACCTGGTTCGTACAAAATTATATGGTGTGCCTTTTCAGCTACGAGTATCATTGTTCAGCTAATCGTAATACCTAGGGTGCTGAAGTCATTAGTTTTGAGACAACAAGCAGTGCGTGTTTGTAAATTTACCATCGATAACTGAAAAATGTTTATTCACTGAAAATCAATCTTCAATCTGTTCTGATAGCAGTGTATATCTGAACTGATTCTGAATCAGTGGAAATTTAAAATTTTCACCAATACTTACAAAATTAACAGAACCAACCAGTACCTATCATCTGATAACATAGAACCATTCAATACCAATAAAGAAAATTGAACACTTGTTTCAATTAAAATTTCGTTGAAATGCATGTTTCGGGTATCAAAACTGAATAATAAAACACATAAGGTCGAACGAGTACAGTAATCAAGAGACAGCAGTTAAATATCATAATTTGGTTATATTTTCCAGACAAATGAAGATATCGTGAAAGGATTTCCACTATTGGAATTTATACGAATATCGAGCCCAGGACTCCTCTCAAACTTTTTGCCTATCTAGTCTAGAAGTGCCACAAAAAGCCAAAATCGAGCAATGTGAGATACCCTGTACAGGGTGGGCAAAATTCGATGGGGTTGAATGGCAGCTCTATAATCTATGGGTCTAGAAAAAAATGAATGGCACGTTTCCGACCTCGATTTTCAAAAGATGGACAATGGCCAAAACCGCATCCATCTATCCTCTTTTGTTTTCAATATAATTTAAGTGAACTCATTTTTCAGCACTTCGTAACATTCATTTGTTTTTATGTTAATTTTCATATTTCAGTCCCATATTTTTTCTGATTCAGAGTTTGAAATACAAGTCGTTTCTTTAATTGCTCTTCCAATAAAAAAAACTCAAAACCTATATATAAACTATAAACTATTTTCATTGATAATTTAATAATGAACCTAATGCTTCTATGTTGTGTCAGGTTATGAGATACTTAGAAGATCACTTTTATTCCGGATATTCGGGAAGATGCTAGAAAAATGAGGATATTACGAGAATTTCCACGACTAAGTACTTCATATTTATCATTTACCTATACCTTCTACCTACTCGTATTAGCACAGCCGTCTTTATTTCTATTTGTGAATGTGTTTGAAAAGGCTGTGTGCTAGTATTAAGATTATCTACTACTTGAAAAGGTTTCGGAACATATTCAGTTGAATCTAGATTCATAAAATTTCCTGAAAGTGATACATTCCATATTGGAAAATTTTTCAGCCTTTTAAATATCCGGAATGAAAGTGATCTTCAAAGTCTCTGATACTGGAAATAATAATGAGGTTCATAATCAAACCTAAAGTAGCTTTAATTTTAAAGCTTCCTTAAACCCTACTAAAAATGACACTAAAGTCCAGTTTCATAATCAAGTTTGAAGTCACTTTAAGCTTAAAGCTTCCTTTAGTGTTCATTTTAGTTTTCAAATTAAAGCGACTTTAGGTTTAATTAGGAAACCGGCCGTAAAGGAAGCTTTAAGCTTAAACTGACTTTAAATTTGATTATGAAACTGGACGTTATTCTTTGAAATCAACAAGGTTGCTGCAATATCTGAATAATAAACCTTAGGAAATCCACTTAAGGCAAAGCTTGTGTGTGAAGACATTTAATAACATAACATAATATAGAAGCATAATAGTGATTTTATCAACTAGTTTATTAATGACAGCGATTAATGTTCGAGATCATTAATCGCTCAATTAATAAACGAGTTGATTACAAGATTTTTCCGTCGACCACATTTTGAATTGAATGGGAATACTTGATTGCAAAAATTTTCTATCGATACATAGTCAAATTTGACACTTTATAAATTTTCTATGTTCGTATCGCAATGTTGATATTTATGGTTAGAGCATGGATACATGGAATGGAAAAAAAACATTCCAAAGACTGGACTGAGATAGTTGCTTAGTGTCGCAAATCACAATTGAGACTAGACTTGAATATTATTATTTGACAAAAGTCTACTCGTTATAAAAAACATAAGCGATCTCAGATCTTCAAGATACATAAACTGCAATTCTAATAAATGCAGTGAAACTTTCATCGCGAATATTTCAAAAACGCTCAGCAATTATGATATGATCAAGAATACAATTTCTGTTTTCTTTTGCTTCTTTATTCAGCTTTGTTTCATTTCAACAGACAAAAAATTGCCCTCTATGAGCTGCATTGCAACGAGTTATGTATTCCTATTTCTCACCCAAAAAAACCTCTAGTTGTCAATTTTTATGTTGCTTCTTCCAAAATTATCAATTTATTAGCAATTTTCGAATTTTTTTGAGAAATGTGCACAAAACTAATAAACTATTATATAAGGTGATTTGGGCTTGTGAATTATATGATTACATGTACACATATTCAAATTAACATAACCTAATAAAAAACTATGCATCATATTGAAATACATATTTTGGAAACTATGAAATT
This sequence comes from Coccinella septempunctata, assembly GCF_907165205.1. Taxonomy (NCBI): domain Eukaryota; kingdom Metazoa; phylum Arthropoda; class Insecta; order Coleoptera; family Coccinellidae; genus Coccinella; species Coccinella septempunctata. The sequence continues at coordinate 19,327,564 of NC_058193.1, read as the reverse complement.
ATGTTTCATTTCGAAGATTTTCATAATTTTATCCTATCAATAAATATTCCATAATCGGTTATCATCATTAGGTTAACAGTTTCTTGTAAATCTAATGAATCAATATAAATTGAAGTTATAAATACTCGTAGTTATCAGTACTCGAAAATTTTCAGGATTCGATAATAATCATATCATCATATCATGCAAGGTAGGTATTAAAAAAAATCGGTCATGGAATATGAGCCGATATATTCTTTCGACTCAACAGAGCTTGAAGAATTGTATCTCTGACTATAACTCTACAAGTTTCGTTTGAAAAAGGAGAAACTAGGAAGGAAAATTAAAACACATACCATTCAAATTCGTCGCATTCTCCAGATATCAATCACTTTATTAATCCACGCGTGAATTTTCCGATAGCCACGAATATTTCATGATTGGTTCGAAAATGGCAATAATTAAGTTATGATACGAACATCAATGAAAATAGTGCTTATCAGCTTGCCCACACATTTCCTCACCACACGAAGTACAATGTTTTATGCAACGAAAAGAATAATTCTCACTGAGCAGTGATGCGGTTCACTATCAAATGATTTCATTATTTGAATATGCGGGAAAACGTGCCTATTGATAGTAGAGACTGCAATACTGAATAAGTAGAGAAATGATGTTCAGAAATAACATCATTGACTCTGGGCCAATCAAAGTGAGCTTGGCAACGAAGGTTGTTTCGGACGGATGTTTCACCTATTATAATTTTATATCTTAAAAATAATTCCGTATACGATTGTCCCATTGGAATTTATGTTTAAATTGAAGTAGACCTAGAGGCGTATGGTTTTCATAGGCATCAATTATGTGAGGCACTAATTAATAAGGATATTACACCATTGAAGCTCTGCGAATTTCAACTAAATTTCGTAATTCCAACACTTTTTCAATAATTTTCAAAACATGGGATCTAGCTTGACCATATCTTAATATCATAAGGCATGGTAGTTATCTGAGAAAAGTAATGAGAGTGTCAACAAAGCCAGCGATATAGCATGCCATCGATGTCATTAAATCCTTCCCCCTCTTAAATTTCATCTGTTCGATTGTGGATTTTGCATATGGTCTACTTTCTTTGAATCAATTGAATGTCACTTTCAAGGTCAATTTCATTTCAGGAGAAGCATACTGGCTTCGCAGGACGAATTTTCTTTGTTTTCCTCTCTTCTTCCAAGATGGCGGCGAAATTGTGAGGTCTTGACAAGTGAAATGTAGCCAGAAGCCTAATGCGTCCAGAGACAGTTAATGTCTAGTTAAAATCGGTTGGACCATTCCGGAGCTGTCCCGGAATGAACAGATAGACACAAATTTCCAAAAGAGTTGATTGAAAATTGGTACTTGACTCTAAAAGGATGTTTTTGAAGTTTTTGCAAAATTTGGGAGGAATCTTCCAAACGGCTGCTGAAGATTTTCTTATATTTTTTAATGGTACGATTCTCACAAAATTCTGCATAAGTCTTCGGTACTTCGGTACAAAATTGATTTTGTGTTTCAATTCATTTATGTCGATATTTTGAACCCATCGGAAAAAAAATCAGATGCCTGCAACTGCGTCATCTAACGGGGAAAATGTTCACCTTTCGAAACTATTCCGCTTATTGACAGAAATTTCTACCTTTGCAAGTCCGCCAACATGACTGCGCTCAAATCTCAATATTTTATTTTGTTCTAGATTTATAATTAATAATCGGAAATATGTGATATTCAAAAATTGCTTATATACTTATATCTTCATTATTTTACGAACCATTTTTATTGAAATCGGCCTCCTATATTTGAATATAAGACTTTTAACTCTTTTTTTTTCCTATTGTTATATTGAATTATAGCTATCCCTTTGAAAAATAAATAATAATATTCGTATTCAACATAAGACTTAGTTTATTCGAATTCGAATCGAGAACGGGAATTTTGAAGATATTTTTGAAAACATATGCTGTCATACAAAGAATGCCATGAATTTTATTTTCGAATTGTTTCACGTATCTAAGGAAATCAAAGAAAAAATACAATATCTCTCAATATTTGCAATGAGAAGTTGATATCTTATTCGAAAATAAACTCAGATAGTATTATATAGTTGATCTTCGTGCAAAATAATTCTTATTTTATAGACGTAATGAGAACACCAATTTGACGAAAGAAATTCATCATTCTTAGTATGAGTATAAATATCTCCAAAAATATCGTCAAAATTTCCTTTCTCGATTCAAATTCGGACAAATTGAATTAGAAATAATAAAATCGACTTCATTAAAAAATTTCTTAGGGATGGTTAATCAATACCTGGCAGATTTTATAAAGAAAACAATAAAACAAAATTAAATTTAGAAAGAAAAATGTCTAACCATAATAATAATGATAATCAGGAACAACCGTCAAGAGCAACCAAATTTATTGAACGTCATTCCTTATGATAATGGCCTTCCAGAAAAAATGAGAAGAATCGGTTCCAAATTCAACATTAGAACTACTTTCAAAACACAAAAGGATTCAAGATCTATATACTTACAAAAACTAATCCATTGAATGAAAAACAAAAGTAACAAATTGTGTTTACAATATTTCCTGTATTTGTGATAAAACTTATACAGGTCAAACGTCTAGACCTCTGAAACTAAGGAATCACGAACATAAAAATGACATTAACCATAGAGAAATTAATAGATCACACATTGCAGATCATGTGTGTTCTCTGTTGTGATAATTATATAGTATATTCACTTCGTTATGAGATGAATAGGATGTTAACTATTAACTCGAGAAAAAACTTATTTCTTAGTAAACTTTTTAGGGTTTTCACTCCCAATCTCTGAAACAAGATCAATTAAAAATGAAATAAACGATTTGCTCCTGCGTAAATTCTTGCACTAATTTGTCAGGAGCCAATTAACTATAAAAAATTGTTACCTGACAATGAACTGAAAATAAATAACGTTGAAATTATAATTTTATGTTGTAACGTTTCGGAGTCTATAACAGACTCCTTCATCAGACGAAAAATCTATTTTCGAAAATCTTCTGAATTGTGGCTTTTGTTTGACATTAATTGTCAATACATAGAAACAGAGACTGCATAGAAACGTTGATTTTGTTTTAGAGATTGGGAGTGAAAACCCTAAAAAGTTTATTAAGAATCCTCCCAGAATACATTTCAATCGATATCCAAAAACCTTATTGACACTATCAACAGAAAAAATCAGTCCTCGGCAATCTGGATGGTGCAATGCGATATTATTTAGCGAATTGAATAACAATGAATCTCATGGCACCTCTACACCACTCGCGAAGTTCCTCGGCGAAGTACTCTAGAAAGTTTGGCGAAGTCCGGAAGTAAGTAGAAGTAAAATTTGACGAGGTAAACCGAAGTGCCTCTATACACTATCGTATTCGTTCAACTTCGTTAAACTTCGCGAGTAGTGTAGAGGAGCCGGTTTACGAAGAAATCATTAAATTCATCATACAGGGTGATTTCCCGAACTTTTAAGTAGTGTCCAAATTTATGTGATATGGTCCTGCAAATCATATGACATTTGATTGCAGTTTTCTGGAACCTCCTGGGAGCTACCTTCATTCCAAATTTTGGATAAATCGGTGATTCTGTTCAGGGGATAGAGTGGTTTCAGTTTCCATTCAAATTTGAAAAACACCCTGTATATCAGAATCTAGAACGCCCAGATACTGCATGTTGGAGTTTTTCTATCTCACATTGAAATGTTTCCCATCCTATCCGGGACAGCCTGTATATATTCGAATTGAGAATCGATTAATCAGTCAGAAAATATGAGGCAAATTTTTGTAGATATACATATTGTGAAAACAAATTTTGCAGTATTTGGAAAAATTGAAAATCGAAATGAAAATAAATTGGTCTGTACCATTTGATTTTGGAAACAGATAGAATCTCCCATTAAAATGTTTCCTATCTTATCCGGGACACCCTGTATAATGTATAAATATAAAGGTAGTATAATATTTATTTCAGAAGTTTCATTCCAAATTTCCCTGGTTATATTCAGAATTGAAATTCGGAAAATATATTCATGTTGTCTATATGATAAATAAACTTGATTTCTTGATGTCAAGGAGGGTGATACTAGACATAACTATTTTCTCAACTATAGGGAATGTAGAACGAATTTTGATTTAAATTTTCTAAGTCTAATTTATAATGGCTGAAATAAATATAAAACTAACAGTACATTATTATAGGTTTATTTGAAATGAAAATTGATTGAGCATTCAGGAAGTTTCAACGGCAAGTTGAAATTAATTTCAATATTGTTGGGATTTCCAACATTTAAAGAAAGTATCGACCAAAATTCACCAAAAACTGTGGTATTATGTACATATTTAATGATTATCAATTTTTTCTTAAGTCATCCTCAATATTTCACATCAATTTCATAAAAGCTGCATGACTCACTTGTTTTTTCCCCTTTTTTGTTCAAGATGGGGACAGGAAGAATAATACTAAAGAATACCTTATGTCCTAATGCCTTAAATACCAAATGCCCATATTGTTAGCAAATTTTTTATCACTACACTGTACACAGATAGACAGGGTTTTATTACTGAGGTTTTTTCCTAAACTTGGACCGAATTGTACACCACCCCGTTAACCTATGTTGATAGTGTGGATATACACAAGCTATATTGTATTAAATAATGTATTACATTATAAACAGGTTGATAAGATATGAAATTTTTTTCAAGTACATATATGTTTGTTCCATTATAATAACCCAGTGTTTCACAAAGCTTTGATTGCCAGATAAACGATTTGACAGTGATTCGATTTTCAGAATTAAACCACTGAAACTTTTCATTCCTGAATCATAATTCACTACAGAACGTTAAAATTTTCATTTGAACTCTCCTATAGGTGATGATAATGTTCATGCACTCAATTTTTGAATTAGAGTGATTACTAAAAGTTAATAGTAGACATATTTTTTCGTACCCTCTTCATTCTAATAATGGCAAAGAATTAGGTGTTTATCATAATTTATTAGAGGGAGTTAAAAAGAGCCAAAGACGAATAAATATGACAACATCGAGTCCTCCAGATGCGTGATGAATGAGAATTCGTTGAATTTGTCAGCTGACATGTTTTCATGGATTATTAGGATTGCGAGATAACTATTTCAGATGAGTTTTCCTGTGCATAAACTTTCATTTCGGGATGATAGTAAATGTTATACAAAAGAATTTTTATGACATACCAACCTCCCTGTGAAGGGAGTAATAATACATACAATCTTATCTATTTGGTGAGTTTTCATTTTTTAACTTTGATGTGTTCGCCCTAAGATGTCTAAAACACTGGTGTGTGCACTTGTCACTTTTTGCAAGCATCAACATTTCAGAAAATCGGGGATATGGGATCAGTTTCGTGGCGGCGCCACCATGTCATTTATTGCTTCGTTCTATCCTTGTTCTACCAAAAGAAGTCCAATGATACTCTCACGTTTTATTTTGTTTTGCGTTGATATCGAATGTCGATCAACGTCCAACGAGTTCAAAATATGAACTTGAACTGGTGCATTTTGTCAGCTGTTATAAGGAATATTTGTGCTTTACAGTTTAATTCTCGTTGTAAAAACAAATCTGTCAATATTTCAACACGTGTTGAAATATAAGGGTTCGAATGAGGATTTACCATTCTTCTTCAAGATAATTTCCGTTTGACAACTTGAATTCGTGAGGGGGTTAATTCAATATGATTTTAATAAAACACAGTTAATTGGTCAAATATCCAATATATTCAGTTGACGGAAAGGAAATTTTCACTATATCTACTCAGGAAGAATATTTGAAGTAACATACTCGAATAGATTTATGTATTTCTGATTCTCAATACATGCTCACAATTCACATTACGTATTTCCAATACAGTTTCTTCGAAATATTGCTGAAGTTTCCATAAAACTTAGCTATATCGGTCCCGAATGTTCGTTCATCTGATTTGGTTCTGCTTCAAATTTCAACAACACCGAATTCTTAGCTGTAGCTCTTGATTGTCCATATGGAAAACTGAACTTACTGAACGACATGTTGAATAAATGAATGTTCTATATACTTTCTCGAAAGTTATACAAATTCACACACCAATAATCGCTTATAAATGCAACATATTCCTACGTCGTAGGAAATTATTTTCAAATATCAAATGACAATGCTCTGTCAAATTCTAAACAGCGCTACCTACAGTGCAAAAAACGAAACTGATCCCATATCCCCACGAAATTAAAAACAAAATCGAATCAGTGAATACACCAGAGTTTTAGACAGCTTATTTCGCCCCCAGCCGTCCTTGTTTTGTGGTTTGTCTGTCATTTTTGTAGTTTCCATGTGACTGTATTATGTAACTGAGATTTATATTTTAGCCTTGAAAAAGTATAAAAGTTACTCGAAACGTCGGTCAATTGAAAAGGATTGTCGTTTTATTCCCACCCAGCCCTACAAACCACTAATTCTTTGCCATTGTTAATAGTAGATTTATGTAATCGGGAATTTAAACGTCGATTTGAAATGAAATGCCTTCATTCTACTCGTATTGCAGGTTAGGTTAGTGTAGTTGTTCCTAGTGTTTTTTCGAACAGATTTCTCCGAATAAAACGAATAAAAAGTCTAGAAGAGAGAGTAAATAGATACATGCTAATGAAAGTAACGAATATATGAATATGTATTATGAAATTATATCTCAGTTCATTCATTACTCGATGGACAGTGTAACGGACTACTTTTTCTTAGTAATGGTTTCGGTTATATTACCCAACTTTCTATGGCCAGAGCTTGACGACATCAATGCAACATGCAATCAAAAAAATTAATCGTGATGTAGGCTCTGGAGTTTTGAAGGTTGATATTCTGTGCTTCATCGTAACCCTTAAGTAAGATGTCTAAAATACTGGTGTGTGCACTTGTCACTTTTTGCACGCATCAACATTTCAGAAAATCGGGGATATGGGATCAGTTTCGTGGCGGCGCCACCATGTCATTTGCTTTGTTCTATCCTTGTTCTACCAAAGGAAGTCCAATGATACTCTTTCGTTCTATTTCATTTTGCGTTGATATCGAATATCGATCAACGAGTTCAAAATATGAACTGGTCCATTTTGTCAGCTGTTTAGCAATATTTGTGATTTTCAGTTTAATTTTCGTTGTAAACACAAATCTCTCAATATTTCAACACTATCGAATAAGGATTCGAAGGAGTATTTACTATTCTTCTTCAAGATAATTTCCGTTTGACAAATTGAATTCGTAAGGGGGGCATAATTCAATATGATTTTGATAAAACACTGTTTATTGGTCAAATATCCAATATATTCAGTTGATGGAAAGGGAATTTTCACTACATCTTCTCAGGAAGAATATTTGAAGAACAGACTCGAATAGATTTATGGATTTCTGATTCTCAATACATGCTCACAATTCACATTACGTATTTCCAATACAGTTTCTTTGAAATATTGCTGAAATTGCCATAAAACTTAAGTAGGTATATCCGTCCCGAATGTTCGTTCATCTGATTTGGTTCTGCCTCAAATTCCAACAATACCGAATTCTTAGCTGTAGTTCTTGATTGTCCATACAGAAAACTGAACTTTACTGAACGACATGTTGAATAAATGAATGTTCTGCACCCCTTTCTCGAAACTTATACATTTTCACACAACAATAATCGCTTATAAATACAACATATTCGTAAGTCGTAGGAAAGTATTCAAATTATTTTCAAATATCAATTGACAATGCTCTGTCAAATTCTGAACAGCGCTACCTATAGTGGGAAAAACGAAATTGATCCCATATCCCCACGAAATTAAAAACAAAATCGAATCAGTGAATACACCAGAGTTTTAGACATCTTACCCTTAAGCTTTCACTATAACATTTTAAAATGTTATAGTAACATATAACAGAGGGTAGTTGCGATCTGAACTTGGATATATGATTGCCCTTGTTATAAATTTTAATGATCGCTCTGTTTCTGAAGTTTCTGACTACCCGTCAGTAGTGGTCTCTTTGTTGAATTTTCAAATTTTTTTTCCACAGGGTTTATTTGTTATGTTTTGAATGAGGGTTGCCTAGAACTAATATATGGATATATATTACATTTTAACATTTCCCATCCAGAATATTCGGAGAAAATATGTGATCATTATGAGCCTACATGAAATTGGTTTTTTCTTCGCAAGAACGGAACCTTGAAAACAGAAGGCTGTGAATATCATTATTCTATCAAGTAGGTTCGTAGGTAATTAAAAGTCGTGATTTTTCTCAATTCATATCCAATCATCTCCAATGTTAAAAGAACCAGCAAATTTCAAACAGACATCACGTCAAGGTTACTGAGGTTTGTAGCGATTTAAAAAGAATAGATTACTCATACAATAAATAATTTATTGGTAATATTGGCCAGCGATAATGAACTCGGTTCTATATTCAAGAAAGAACGTGCTGCGTTGATGTAATATTTTCCTAATTGACCTCTGGAAATGCAATATTTCTGTCCCTCTTGGAATTAATCATAGACACTTCGGTCATCATCACATCAGCACCATTGTCGGCTAAAGTACAAATGTTATCGATTCGGATGGAACTTTCATTATATGACTCTATTATTGTTGAAATAAACTAAGCAGCAAATGATGTGGGACAGCTGAAAAATTGCATGAGGTTTACTAATTATAACTTCGTCATTATGTACGAGGAGCGTTGAAATACAACAAAATAGTAGCTACATACATACGAGGATATATTGAAAAATCCTTAGCCTATTATATAAGGTGTACCAAGTTCGAGGGCCTATTAGGCGTTTCTGAAGAACTGGGCCTATTTGAAATCTGAAATTTTGGATTATGATATTGTTCCACATTATCTACTGAGCTAAAATCGAGGCTAAAATATTCTTGATGCCTAAGCACTTTCAGTTATACAGGGAATGAAAGTGAATTTGAAAAAAATATTTTTTTTTCTTTTTCTTTCCTGATTTGATTTGAACAGAAATATATTCGAAATTGAATACTGTATCATATCAGAAACGAAAAAATAGACAAAAAAATTTTTTTAAACATTTATTTCCATTCCCTGAAAGTGCTCACGCTTCAAGGATTTCTCAGCTCATTATATCATAATCCAAATTTTCATGTTTCAAATAGATCCAGTTCTCCAGAAACGTCTAGTAGGCCCTCGAACTTGGTACAGCCAGTAGAACCAAACAAAATATCAATGTCAAAATATTTTATAACTCAACATATTATTCTCTTAATTGGATACAACCCCTCAACGTCTCTGGACCTTTCAAAAAAAATTTTTCTTCTTGCTCTGTAAACGAGACCTCCACAGCTTTTATAACCTCCTCGTTGGAAGAAAATTCACAGCCTTTGAAACTTCTTTTGAGTTCAGGAAAGGGATGATAGTCAGATGGAGTCAAATCTGGTGAAAAAGGCGGACTTCTAGTAATTCAAACCCTCAATCACGAATTTTTTGCATGGCAACATGAGATTTGTGTACAGGGGTGTTGTCCTGCAAAAACAAAACAACTTTGGATAGCATTCCGCGTCTTTTCTCTTTATTTTTTTCCCACAGAGTAATCAGTAATATCAAATAGTAATATCCGGTTATTGTTCTACCCTTATACAAAAAATCAATCATGATTTGCAATCCCAAAAAACTAAAGCAAGAACTTTACCAGCAGATTTTTTGACACGAAACTTCTTAGGTCTTGGAGAACCAGAGTGTCGCCATTCCATCGATTGTTGCTTTGTTTCTGGATCATAGAAATGTACCCAAGTATCATCCATTCGGTTTAAGAACTCAACATCGTTTTCAAATCGAGCACAGATCGAACGCGATGCTTCTACCCTTGCACGCTTTTGGTCAACACTCAAACATTTGGGGATTCATTCTGCAGCAATTTTTCTCATGTCCAAATTGACGTGAACTATTAATATGATGATTGCGTTCGTATGAAATATTCAATGCTTCAGATATCCGTTTTAGCTCAATTCGACGGTCTGATAAAATCATGTCATGAACTGCATCGATATTTTCGGGGACTGACACAGAAACTGGCCTTCCCGATCTTTCATCATATTCAATGGAAAATGTACCTGTTTTGAAGCTTGCAGTCCAATTTCTCACTGTCGAATTCGAAGGACATTGATCACCAAGGGAATTAAGCATATCTTCGTAAATCTGCCTACCTCTTAACCCTTTAAATACATCAGGTACCTGATGATGGCTCGATACTCCAATTTTCGATTTTCACAATTTCGGTGGACATCTTCTTTCTTTTAATTTATTGCGTAACTCTGGTTTACTTTTTTGACCTCAAACTTCACACTGACATTTCTTATAAGCTATTGTTCGTTGCTATGGTAACGCAATATTTTTTTTATGCATGGAAGTGGTCTAGGCTAACTAGATAACAATACATCCTCGTAAGATTCTCACGTCATTGTCTGATGAAAGGAAATCTGATAGAGGCTTTGAAACGTTCAAATTGAATCAAACTGCATTTCAAAACGTTTACAATTGTTGACACTCAATTCCAATCAGAAAAAATTTAAAAAATTACAATAAAAGAATAAACAAAAACCTTTTTTGGAATTTTGGAATTTCAGAAGAGGCATCAGCCTTAGGTAATACCTTGTGTGCAATTCACCAATTATACAGGATGTCTGGTGACGTAAAGGGACAACTAAGTGGAGACAGAGGACCTAAAACTGAATGAGAATTCGGGTTTCAGATGTCCCATAAAGGTAATCGTTTCGGAGATATAGGGTGATCTATGAAAAAATGCTAAATCTATAAACTCCTATATAATCGTTAATATGGTTAAATTTTGACTGATATTTCACAAACTTGTTCCTATAGGCATTCTCCGTCAGCAGGCCCGTATTCAAAAATTTCAATTTACTTGTCAGGTGAGAAATATCACACGGTATAAGGGGTAAAATAAATTCAAATAGAAATTTGAGAAGAGCGAAAAAACTGATGAAAAGCTATTTTTTGTTTGAATGGCACAAATTTTCTATTGTTTTTATGAAATTTTGAAACCAGAATATTATAATACAATATTTTTATATTCCAATCATGAAAAATAATATTCCTGATAACACAGAAACACTAAATTGAGTCAAAGATAGTTGATACGGTGCCGACTAACGGAGCTGTTCTCACCACGCCCTGTACATATCTCCTAAGATAAGTTTGACTTACTTTAATTACCCCCAGAACTCCTGTTCATTCTTCTAAACTGAAAAATGTGGAACAATAATCCACCTGGTATGTTTCCAACTAAATTTACTCTTCATCAAAATAATGTAAACATTATAAGGACAAATTTTCTTCTAACAGTTTCTGAGGGGGTTAGACTCAAAAAAAAACATTGTTTCATCCAATACATATATGAAATTTTTATGATATCAAACGATTAATTAATAAAAATGGATTTCGGGATTTGAAGGAATATTTGGAGCCAGGCTCATTCTAGCGCCTCGAATTCAGTGTATGTTTTATCAGGAATATTATTTTTCATGATGTAAATATAAAAATATTGTAGTGTTCTGAATTCAACATATCATAAAAACAATAGAAAATTTGTGCCATTCAAACAAAAAACAGATCTTTCATCAGTTTTTTCCGCTCTTCTCAAATTTTTTTTGAATTAATTTTGTATCATATACCGAGCTATGTGAAGCTGGCACCACCAAATGCGAATTTTGAAACAGAAATTTCAGGGTCGTTTGTCCATCGTAGGTCCATGTTTGTCCACCCTTTTTTATCATTTGTCCTGCACCGTTTTAGAGATATCGGTAAAAACTTATTTCGGTTCATTTTCTGATCAGTACCCCCAAATCGCAAAAACTTATTTTTGATGGTACAGATTGTTTGTCCAAAATTTTGGAAAGTGTGAAGTTGGCACACCCAATTGAAAATTTTTAAACCAAAATTTCAGGATCGTTTGTCCATCGTATGTCCACCTTATTTTTTCATTTGTCTAGGCACCGTTTGAAAGATATGGAAACATAAGTTTTTTCGGTGCATTTTCTGAGCAGAAATTCGTCAAGACCGAACGGTTGCACCTAGATGGATACAGATTTATCACTTGAAGAGTTGCTCTTTCAGAATATGTATCACATCTCCATCTACGGTTACTTTTATTGAGAGATAAGACTCGAAAGCTGATCTTCGAAAAATCCTGAAAAAGATGGGTTCAGTTAAAAATTCGTCAAGACCGAACGGTTGCGCTGGGATGAATGAAATTCTCAGATTTATTACTAGAAGAGTTGCTCTTTCAGAATATGTATCACATTATTCACATTTCCATCTACAGTTAATTATATGTATTGAGAGATAAACGACTCGAAATATCCTGAGACTGCTGGGTTCGGTTAGAAATTCGTCAAGACCGAACGGTTACACCTAGATGGATGAAATTGTCAGATTTATTACAAGAAGAGTTGCATGGTTCTGTGGTTGGACAAATGAAGTAATTGGGTGGACAAAAGTGGACTAACGTTGGAAAAACGATATTTACTATCGTTTTCGCAATTTGGCTGAGCTGCTCAGAAAATTCACCGAAAAAACTTATTTTTCCATATCTCTCAAACGGTGCCTGGACAAATGAAAAAAATAGGTGAACAATCATGGACCTACGATGGACAAACGACTCTGAAATTTTGGTTTAAAAATTTTTATTTGGGGGTGCCAACTTCACAGTTTTCGAAATCTGTATGAATGGATTTCTATGGTTCTGTGAATGGACAAATGAAATAATCGGGTGGACAGAAATGGACTTATGTTGGACAAACGATCCATACCATTAAAAATACGTTTCTGCAGTTTGGGGGTGCTGCTCCAGAAAATGCACCGAAACAACTCCTTTTTTCATACCTCTCAAACGGTACCTGGACAAATGAAAATAAGGTCGATAAACATGGACCTACGATGAACAAACGATCCTGAAATTTTGGTTCAAAAATTTTCATTTGGGGGTGCCAACTTCACGCTTTCCAAAATTTTCGAAGATTGAATTCTACATATGGTTCTGTGGGCGGACAAATGAAAAAATTTGGTGAGCAAAAGTGGACTTACACAAACGATTTGTACCATCAAAAATAAGTTTGTGCGATTTTGGGGTGCTGCTCAGAAAATGAAGCGAAAAAAGTTCTTTTCCGATATCTCTAAAACGGTACCTGCACAAATGAAAGAAAGGGTGGACAAACATGGACAAACGAACCTGAAATTTTCGGTTTAAAATTCGCATTTGGGGGTGCCAGCTTCACATAGCTCATATACCGTGTGATATTTCTCACCTGACAAGTAAACTGAAATTTTTGAATACGGGCCTGCCATTTTTTCTTCTTGTGCTGACGGTGAATGCCTATAGCAACAAACTTCAGAAATATCAGCCTAAATTTAGCATATTAACGAAGATATGGGAGTCTATATATTTAGCATTTTTTCATAAATCACCCTATATCTCCGAAACAAATACCCTTATGGGACATTTGAAACCCGAAAAACAGAGGCAGAAAAGCGTTGGTATAGAATGAAAAAGATTTCCTCTTCAAAATAAAGAATTGAAATAGTTTGAACTGAACAATAAGAATTGTTTTGTTCTTGATTTGAACCTTTTTTATATTATTAAAATCCTTTTTCAAATCAGGAGGCAATTTATTATAAAGTGTTGATCCGCAGTAAGTGATAAATCTTTGATTGACACTTGTTGACTTGATGCTTTTACAATACAAAAAGAAGAAGTACTGTACAGTGCATCCCATTTATTGGGTGAGACAGGCAGGTTTCTCGCTTGTTATTTGAGATAGAGCCTTGCGGTTGTCACGTTCCTGTCCTACTTTTTTGTGAAACTCAAGTTGTCCTAATCAAATTTTGCATAACTGTTTCCGTTTATGAGATACAGGGCGATTTTGGAAATTGATACTTTTCGGACCCCTCCTTTATCTCCGAAGTTATTAGAAATAATGCTGAGCTGAAAACTACGTAGAATCCAGTGGCGTACTCAATTTTATTTTTCGGGGTGTAGTTTTGAAGATACCACACAAACCTATATTTTTTTCAATGGAACACCCTGTATTTTATTACTTCGTTAAATTCGTTATTCAGTTCCCTTCAAAATAATGATAATGAATAGGTAGGATGTTCAGAAATGCTAAAATACAATAAAACATGACATAATGATGATTTTTTGTTAGTGGGCCATGAATTTCCCAAGTTTCAATAAGACTATTACTTTTGATTATTAAAAGTAATAGGTCATGGATGATACAAACATCTCTGTTGTTATTATGGCCATTATGCATTTATAAGAGCATTGTTTTATCAAGTAGGCATTGGAGAGAAAAAAACAAATCTGATCAAGCTGTCATCGCTATGAATTATTATTGTTTCAGAACAACAGTCCCGTCGTACTTCGTGCATCAACAGAGGCAGCTTTCCTCTTTTCAAAACCGCCCTTTTAAAATATTAAATGCACTCAGGCGTATTGAAAAGGTTTGTCAATTATGTATTAGGGAAAATGGATAGCAATTTGGACATTTTACTTAGTAAGATATTATGCAATGGTGCAAATTTGTATCAATGATGAATAATTTATTATGTGTTCCTTCTTTATCTAATTTGTATTATGATTTTTTGTATTATTTATTTGTTGCTATTAGGTAGGTACCTACGTTTTGTTCTTCGTGTTAGTGATAGCATTGTTGTATTATCTTTGTTCTCTTACTCTCCTATAAATGAAAATCACAAATGAAAGTTTCTTCTTTTATATGAGAAATCCATGGCCAACTAACAAAAAATCATCATTATGTGATGTTTTAGTGTTTTTTTTTACTATTTCTGAACATCCTACCTATATATATTCATCATTTTGAAGGGAAAAAATAACGAATTTAACGAATATTAAAATACAGGGTGTTCCATTGAAAAAAAAAATAGGTTTGTGTCGTATCTTCAAAACTATACCCCGAAAAAAAAATTGAGTACGCCATTGGATACCACACAGAATTCTGTATCAGACGTAGTTTTCAGCTCAGCATTATTTCTAATAACTTCGGAAATAAAAGAGGGGTCCGAAAAGTATCAATTTCCAAAATCGCCCTGTATCTCATAAGCGGAAACAGTTATGCAAAATCTGATTAGGCCAACTTGAGTTTCACAAAAAAGTAGGACAGGAACGTGAAAACCGCAAGGCTTTTGTAACGGGGTTTTCCTCGGCGGACTCGAGCGCCAGCTATTCTTTAAGGGAGAATAGCAAACCTACCCTGGCAGCTACTAGCCGGAGACAGGGTCCCCTGGTGTCTAGGGTGTTAGCGACGCACAATGATAGGCAGAATCAACGTATACAACTTTTATTCGTCGAAAAGGGGAACACAAATAGCACTACTACAAAATTTTACAGTGATTCGAAATCGGTGAAATTTACAGGGGCAAGACGGACGGAATAATACACTGGATCCGATCTCAAACGTTATACGGGGGTTAACGGACTTGTTCGCCAGCCAGAACCTGAGACGTACACTTGACGGACAGATATCGGACTTCAGTCAGGTTAGGGGATGAAAGACGGCACAGATTCACAACAGCTCACCCCTAGTTGCGCTCTTCGCCCCCTGAGTATCCACGCCAGCGGGGTTCTTCGATAGCAACTGAAGTGAGCGTCGAAACAACGGGGAAGGAAAGAGGGTTAGCCACTCCAAAGTGCCTCCGCACCCCCTGAGTATCCACGCCAGCGGGGTGCTTTAGCAGTAGGGGTGGAACTTAACCCGGGTTAGGAAGGGATAAAGGAAGGTTTTCTGCCACTCCAAAGTGCCTCCGCACCCCCTGAGTATCCACGCCAGCGGGGTGCTTTAGCAGTAGGGGTGGAACTGAAACCGGGGTAGGAAGGGATGAAGGGAGGCTGAAGTTCCAATATTGTATAAAAGAAAATAACGGCGTGTCGTCTTACCTATGGCTTGGCCACTTGCACTCGTCAATTTTATAATCACCCACTATGGTGAAGGGAAAAAAAAAATAAAGGAAAATAAAGTATACTCTGAATCGAAACCAAGAAAAAAATGAAAAGCAACTCTAAGTCTTTAACGGCGGACGGCACTTATGAAACGTGAACGGCAGGTAAATTTATCGTCAATTAAGCACAAGTGAAACAATCAAGTAAAAATCGTAAGTGAAGTCGCCTGCGGGGGAACATCTGATTTTATACCCACAGGGGGGGTGCGGAAATCAGATGTGCCCGACAGTCGAAATTCGGTAAATTTGCGTCGATGAAAACGTCTTAATTTCGACTTATCTGTGCTAGCGAACAAAAAAAACTCGGTTATCTTCCAATTCAGGATGTTTTATACGGTGCGACATCGTTTTTAGGAAATAAAAACGGAATAAAAACGGTGCGGTATGTTTACAATTCCGAACGATGTCGGAATCCTGAATTGGAAATTCGAAAAGATTTCTCGGAGAATTAATTCAAAATAAAATTATTTAAAAAAATGAAAACTAAAATAATTATTCTAAAAGGAGGAATAGGTTTGAAAACCCATTTTCTCATTACACTTTATCTTAAATAACAATTAAGAAACCTATCTGTCTCAACCAAAATGGGATGCACTATTATAATATTTGGAAATATAACCCTTATAATATAAGGGAATTAATACGGATTCAAGAAGGCTAATTAATTAATGTTAAGTACATTTATTCATATGTCTACGTCTCGGTTCGTATTATTTGAACATTCTTCAGGACACTGCAATAGATATAATGGTTTATACTACAAATATCATTATAATTTCTAAACCTTGTAGCTCACGTCTGAAAATTGAAGTTTATTTTCAATTAGAACATGAACTTCCTTCTAGTCCATCGCATGTTTCATTCTTCGACCGAAATATCGAATATTTTCCAGGAAAAGCTATAAGTATGGTTCCCACCTGTATTGCTCAAATTCTTCTGGAAGTGTTGATTAAATTTAGATTAATTCACATCTTCACTTGGTTTGCCTGTCCTAAATTTGTATAATTTTGTGAATATTTTTGCTGGTCGCAGACTTGATACTGTTTGTTGATTTGTTATAACAATGAAGAAGTTTTCTTGAATGAAAAATCAACTTGTGCAGGGTGTGCAAAATTGCTGATACCTGAATTACAACTTTTTCAACCCAACGAGATAGAGGAAAATGCGTGGCACATTACGGTCGTTTTTTTCGAGAAACTAATAATGCCATCAACTACATTCCCCTATTTTCTTTTATTTTCCAGTTATAGGCCAAAATTAAAATTTCAACTATTTGAGCTAGGATGCTGAAATGAAAACATTATACAGACACTTTTTTGATAGTATTCCAGTGGCGTACTATGATTTT
This sequence comes from Coccinella septempunctata, assembly GCF_907165205.1. Taxonomy (NCBI): domain Eukaryota; kingdom Metazoa; phylum Arthropoda; class Insecta; order Coleoptera; family Coccinellidae; genus Coccinella; species Coccinella septempunctata. Next base: position 19,310,133 of record NC_058193.1, on the reverse strand, counting down.
TTCTAACAGGTATATTTGCTGAGCTATAACATAAGCATGTATTTTTCTTATGAAAACAGTAGTTTAAAATGACTTAGAAAGACTGAGTGCGATGTATGTAAAGAAATGTCGATTCTTTCTAAGTCATTTTAAACTACCGTTTTTATAAGAAAAATCAGAACTTTATGTTATAGCTCAGCAAATAAACCTGTAGGAAAAAATGATAGTATGTCACTGGATTGCTATCAAAAAAGTGTCTGTATAATGTCTTCATTTCAACATCCTAGCACAAACAGAAACGGAGATAATGACCAAAGTTGAAATCGCCCAAATTTAAATTTTGGCTTGCAACTCAAAAACAAAAGAAGATAGAGAAATGAAGTTGATGGCATTATTAGTTATTCAAAAAAAGACGACATGAATGGTACATTCATTTTCCTGTATCTCGTTGGGTTAAAAAGTTGTAGTTCAGGTATCACCAATTTTGCCCACCCTGTACAGCTTGTACTCAATGATGTAAATATTAAATCATTTCAAAAAACCTGGCTGAGGCAGTTTCTCAGCATTTGCTAAGAATTTATTCTTTTATGTCTGTACTCATGTATGTTTTTTTCAGCACTGAGACTCACAAAATCGATATGGTGACAATTGCGTGGTCGCTAATGCCAAATCTACCAGAAAGATACTACAAAACTAACAACTTGATGAGGGAGGCGGCAATCAAAAATTTAAAAACCACGCAATGGCAAAGAGACGTAGAAATGAATGTATAGATTCTGGATTCCCTTCACACCTAGAGTGAACAGCGAAATTGAAATTTGCCGTCGAAGGACGTCGAAGAATTAACTTTTGATTATCGAATCGGTTTCAATATGTGAAATGTTTATCGATAAAATGCTACATTTGGACATTTATTTTTTATAACTATAAAAAATTATGAAAAACAAATAAAAAAATATTAAAGCATGTAAGAATTGACTAGTTTTCAGTAGTTAAATAAAATAAAACATTAATTTCTTGTGAATATCAATCTATGAAAAACAAAAAAACAAATATTAAAAAGTTTACTAGTTTTTAGTTATTGAATAAAAGCTCCAAGCGCCTTGAGCCACCATTAGCAAATCTGGTCACAACCATTTCTGTATCAATGACTTTCCCGTAATTTATGTTTATTAGAGCTAATCCATTCAAACGGTTTTCTGTTGCTTCTGAGCTGAGGTCTTAAGTCGCCTTAAGGAAGAAAACAGAAAATTTCCATCACCCACCCCGAAAGTAGCCCTTGATGGCAGCACGAACAAAATTCTTACGAATTACCATAACATTCAATAGATGGCTGTACTTGTAGCTTCATATACATAATAATGTTATTGGCCTTTTCTTATTTTATTTGAAAGATCTATGTGTTGAATGAGAATGAGGGACGTCTGGTGAAAGCCTAAATACTCGCCTGATTTGGACTATTCGAATGGTAGAGTAACGTGAGTAATTTATTTTTACTTCAGTTCAGAAAATATCGTTCGATGTGTTGAATGAAATATATATTTCCTATGCCTATGACGTCCCTTCCCTTCAATCCCTCTATCTAGTGTATAGATGATAATAATAAAAATAATAACGTCGAACTATTGGTTGACTTCCGGAAGGTTGTTTCCTGAGACAGATGGCTTCATGCTCGCCATCCAGAATCAGGTGATTCCAACAAGAAATTACATGAAATACATCGCCAAGGATGCCTCAGTGGCGGACGATAGCCACAGATTACAGAGTAGAATAGATCTGACACTCACGTTCTACGATGAAAAATACAGTTTATCCCGCCCTCAGCGCCCCCATGCGGTTGCCACCCAACTAACCGGGAGAAATGTCGGTATAACAGGAAACCGCAATCGCATGGCGCGAAATTTAAATTAGCCCATTCACTGGTATTCTAGACGTCGATAGAATAATATGGATTATTAGGCCGAATTTTAAGGAGAAATAAAACATGTCATGAAAAATATACATATATTGATATACCCAGCACAGGAAAAAAAAATATGGAAATACATAAGCTATAATTATGGCAATGAATATATGAGCAGAGGTAAAATATCAATAGGGTCACATATCTTCGTAAGACAATAATTACAATAAACAGTAATAATATTGATTGAAATTTATTCTGGGAGGATTCTGCATCTCTTCATAAACTTTTTAGGGTTTTCACTCCCTGAGTTCATTGTCAGGCAACAATTTTTTCTAGTTAATTTGCTCCTGACAAATTAGTGCAAGAATTTACGCAGGAGCAAATCGTTGATTTCATTTTTAATTGATTTTGTTTCAGAGATTGGGAGTGAAAACCCTAAAAAGTTTATGAAGTAATAATATTGTTCATAGGAAATGAGGTTGAAATTATTATATCTTCAGAAATCTTCAACATTATCCAAAAAGGACACAATGTTTGTTGGGAGTCGGCAATAGAAATCAAAAACAGCATGCCAAAGCTTAGAATGCATTAATAATTTGGAAAAGAAAAAATTAGTTGCCCAAAGACCTATGTGGATTTTATATTTTCCTGCAGGAAAGATTTCAAAGTCTCTAAACAACGACTCCCTGTTTTATCTTCCTCACAGTTAGATCCCCAGGAATAAACTGACATGAAATATAATAACTATAGTTTTGAATGATGAAATTCAATGTTGTCACTATATTCTTCAAAGTGGGCACCACAATGGATCTTTTCTTTCGAGGGCAATAAAATGAAATACTGTTGAAAATTTGTATCGCCTGCTCCCAACAAACATTGTGTTCTGTTTGAATACTAACCGTCTTCTTTAAGAGTTTCGCAGTGGATGTCCAAGCTCTGAATACATTCAACGAATCAAATAACTCTTCCAAGAATAGTATAATGTCAGCAGTGTCGATAGCCTCTCTGGGAAGCTGAAGCGGATGCTTGATTTCTAAAAAGGAAAGTAGTAAATTTTTGTATTATGTTTGAAAAAAAAACTTACCCCATTGAGAAATGAGCTTCATCATTGACCCCACGGAGTGGCTTAATACCTGACTGCACAGTTTGACTTTCATTTCCATTAACACAATTTTTAAAGGGTTTGGTTGGATTGGTTCAAGTATAAACGATTAATGTTATAATTACGTGGTTCTTTGAATCAAACATTTCTTACAAGAAAATCGATTTCCTGATAAGTCTGTCGAGTTCAATAAATGGGTATTTTTAATTTACTCTCGTATAAGATCTCGTTTGTAAACAAGAATTTGCATTAAAACATATTGACATTGACACTATTGGCGTTCATAAATCCAATATGTCAGAATACAGTAATCTGTGGAGAATATGATATATATTTTCGTATGCAGTGCCACATAGCGTTTGATTGCAGAACTAAAAACCGTATTTGGGGTGGGGGTAAGGAAGTGTCAAGCCCCTGGACGATGGGGGGGGGGGAAGAATGTCAGAAGTTCGCGGGCACGGAGTACAAAAATAGACATGATGCGTTTGCAAAGATTCTTCTCCAAGAATTGGCACTAAAACACCAACTTCTAACTTCGAAAAAGGTTCCTTATTATAATTACCATCCGGATGCTGTATTGGAAAATGAACATCACAAGCTCTACTGGGATCGCACGGTTCTCACAGACCGGAAAATAACCCACAATAGACCAGACCTCATATTGCTCAATAAGGATGAGGAGAGAGCACTATACATCGATTTGGCGATTCCAAATAATAACAATCTTCTAGATAAGCATACTGAAAAAATTTCAAAGTACAGAGATCTCGAGGAACAAACCAAGAGACAGTGGAAGCTGAAAGATATCAAGACCATCCCTATTGTCATATCATCTACAGGCCTGATACCGAAGAAACTACTAGAGAACTTGAAGAAACTTCAGCTGGACGAAAATATCTATAGTACGAAGGCGTAGAAGGGCCAAGGAATAATTTTATTTTCAATCCCGACTTATTACTCGGGATCTCGAGATCCGGAGTTATAAGTCGGGATCTCGAGATCCCGAGATATAAGTCGGGATTATAACCTCTATTTTCCGAATTCAATTAAGTCGTTGTCGAATTCAACTTTGTCGTGTTCGAGGTGCAATCAGTATAATCATTACCTAACTATTCTACGGTAAATTTCAATCGGGAATAACTTTTTCAACTTTTTGCAGTGAAAATGAATGACATATCAGAGGTAAGTTTTTAGATAGCCATATTGAATTATGTATATTCGATTCTAGGAGAAAATAACTGAACAATTAGTGCAGCGATATTATTCGTTAGGATTCGAGCATAAGGAAATTCTGGCATGGTGGAAAAGATTTTCTCAAGAAATTCTTTCGCACTTTCAATTTTTCATAATTTTGCCTTATGTAGGTACTTTTATTTTAGCTTTGTCTTTTTTCCATGTAGAATCGACTGATTTTGAAAAAAATAGGTTGTAATTTGAAAATCTTGAGTTTAGAATAATTCGATGTGTCCAACTTGATGATTTTACATAAACACCTGTACGTTTTGAGTCCAATTAAATTTACCGTAGGATAGTTAGGTAATGATTGATTATATTGATTGCACCTCGAACACGACAAAGTTGAATTCGACAACGACTAAGTTGAATTCGAAAAATAGAGGTTATAATTTCGACTTATATCTCGGGATCTCGAGATCCCGACTTATAACTCCGGATCTCGAGATCCCGAGTATATAAGTCGGGATTGAAAATAAAATAATTCCTTGGCCCTTCATGCAGAAGGCGTTACTTCTGGGAATGGCGAGAACTGTACGCAAGTACCTACATGGGAAATTCAGAGGAACACCGTCTGCTCCGACAGGAACACAGATTACAGAGAATGTAATCTGTGGACAGGAAGTGCGGGTGGAGCAGGAATCCAACCGGCGGCAGGGAGCCGAGGAGCGACCCGGACCCGACCACCACCATGAACTCGAAAACCTGGAAAGGGCTCCAACAGAGCTTAATCCTTTTGATATCTGAGATATCTGGGATAAGTGAATTTTCCTCTGGAGAGGAGTGCGAAAGCCGCAAGGCTGAAGTCATAATTTATTCATTCTTTAAGTTGTTCTGTGTAGAACACGTCCGAGAAGAAAAATACAAAATATATGAAGTAAATAAATCAGTAACTAACATGAAAAAACTTTAACAATAAGCCGGCCACAGACACAGAGAGAAGACGGCGTGCAACATGCAACATCCAAAGAATGACAACCATCAACGCTCGTGTGTGGGCATGAATGTTGCATGTTGTCCGTCATTCATCTCTTCCGAACCATCCTGAAAAATTGCATGTTGCGCGTAGCATGAACGCCCGTGTGTGGCCGATTTTATGGACGAACGGACTTCTACACCAGTGCAGTAGGCAATAAACATACAACAAATCAAATCGAGCAGCTGCAGCTTCAGTCTTCAATACTGTTGCTCGAAATGTTCGAATGCACCGAGGACGATGTCGGACCTGAGAAATCTCTGGAGATGGAGTTCATAGAAATTTATAGGTCCTTCCTTTCTTATATTAGTGTTCTGTGGGTCCTTCCTATCTTTGTGGAAAACAAAATCGAAAGAATATTCGGACCGATCGAAGAAGAATTACCCATATAATGTCTTACTTGCTAAGTTGAAAGATGTTGAAAAATCCTCAACAGCTGAATCGGTAAAATCAAAAATTAACACCCTTCGTGGTGGTTTCCGACGGGAATTCAAGAAAGTATTGGAATCCGAACGATCAGGCGCAGGAGAGGATGAAGTTTCCTCTCTCGAAGCGACTTCAGTTGCTTCTTTTTCACCAAACAAGCGTACGCCACTGCCATCAGAAAATATTCCTCATCTCCCACTGATGACATTTTCGAACTGACGAATTCTCGCATTATTCCGCGTTCTTTTCTCTCATGTGTGTGGGCAATAAGTGCGAAAGTTGATGGTTGTCATTCTTTGCATGTTGCATGTTGCACGTCGTCTTCTCTCTGTGTCTGTGGCCGACTTAAAGCCGGACCTTATATTCATTCTTCCGACGCACCCGGTTAGGCGCTTTGGAGTACTGTACACTGCAATTATAGATAAAGTCTCCATTATTTTGTGACTGACTTCTTTATTCATAATATCATAGATTACTTTCGGAAAGTCGAATGACGTTATACCGTTCACGTGCTCTGTATCGTTCATCATTCAGCCAGAGATATCACACACATATGACTCTATGAGATTATGTCATCCCATATGTTCGACATCTTCTCGCCGCTTCGTTCGGAGGATGGTAGTCTTATGCGGTATCGGAGCTTCGTTTTGAGATATCTCATTACGATGCGCCACCTGTCACGCAAAGACTGAACCAAACCTCACTTTCTCTGCAGACTCCTATAACAGTTCATGGCTTCTAAGTTCAACTTCTTCCCGCAGTCATCGAATGTGAAAACATTCATCTGGGACCGCGGGCGAATTGAGGGGGTTCGCCCACTAAGACCATATTCTAGTCCGGAAAAAACAATGCAAAAAGAAGGAGTACAGTACAGTGTACAGTACCAAATTCCTCCGGAATTGTTGTTTCCATTAATATTCATTCTCTCGATGCGCCCGGTTAGGCGCTTGGAGAACTGCACACTGAATCAGCTGATAAAATAGAGCAATATTTTTTGAATCCGTACTCTTGGCTCTTTTCACGATCATAATAGAAGAAAATTGATTATATGGAGAGCCTTCTCCATTATATACGAGGATGTAGATATTGATATCTGGTTAGCCTAGACCAGTTCCATGCATAAAAAAAGTATTGCGTTACCATAGCAACGAACAATAACTCATTAGAAGGGTCAGTGTGAAGTTTGACGTCAAAAAAGTAAACCAGAGTTACTCAATAAATTAACAGAAAGAAGATGTCCACCGAAATTGTGAAAATCGAAAAATTGGAGTATCGAGCCATCATCAACCTGTATTTAAAAGGTTACTTAGAGGTAAGCAGATTTCCGAAGTTATGCTTAATACCTTTGGTGATCACTGTCCTTCGTATGCGACCGTGAAAAATTGGACTGCAAGCTTCAAAAGAGGTAAATTTTCCATTGAAGATGATGACCGATCGGGAAGACTAGTTTCTGTGTGAGTCCCCGAAAATATCGATACATTTTATGACATGATTTTATCAGACCGTCGAATTGGGCTAAAACGGATATCTGAAGCACTGAATAGGTATTTCATACGAACGCGTTCATCATATAGTTCACGTCAATTCGGACATGAGAAAAATTGCTGCAAAATAGATCCCCAAATGTTTGAATGTTGACCAAAAGCGTGCATGCAAGGGTAGAAGCATCGCGTTCGATCTGTGCTCGATTTGAAAACGATGTACACTTCTTAAGCCGAATTGTTACTATGGATGAGACTTGGGTACATTCCTACGATCCAGAAGCAAAGCAACAATCGATGTAATAGCGACACTTTGGTTCTCCAAGACCTAAGAAGTTTCGTGTCCAAAAATCTGATGGAAAAGTTTTTGCTTCAGTTTTTTGGGATTGCCATGGAGTAATCATGAATGATTTTTTGGATAAGGGTAGAACAATAACCGGAGATTACTTGATTACTATTCGACATTACTGACCACTCTTCGGAAAAAAATTTAAGAGAAAAGACGCGAAAATCTATCCAAAAGTGTTCTGTTTTTGCAGGACAACGCCCCTGTACACAAATCTCGTGTTGCCATGCAAAAACTCGTGATTTAGAGTTTGAATTACTAGAACACCCCTCCCCTTATTCACCAGATTTGGCACCATCCGACTATCATCTCTTTCCTCAACTGAAAAAAAGTTTAAAAGGTCGTAGATTTTCTTCCAACGAGGAGGTGACAAAACCTGTGGAGGTCTGGTTTAAAAGCAAGAAGAAACATTTTTTTTTTGAAAGGTCTAGAGACGTTGCAGGTTCGCTGTAATAAATGTATCCTATTAAGGAGAGAATATGTTGAGAAATAAAATATTTTGACATCGAAATTTTGTTTGTTTCTAGTAGGCTAAGAATTTTTCAATATATCCTCGTAGATATACAATGGCTAAAATTGCAACATTGGTGCTAAGAAAACTTGTCCAAGTTGAACTGGAAATCAGAAATGATTTTCCAAATGAATTTTGAGTGAATTGTATCGAGGTTCATATGCATATCAACTTACTAGGTGGAAAAATTCCTATCTGGAGGAAACTGATTTGTTTCTTGTGTAAATGTTTTCACTTTGAGTTTAAATATACAGGTTAGTTAATTCACCTTCTATTCTGCGAAACTAATTTGAAATGTACAGAAACTTTATCATGCTGTAAGGACGAGTTTAATATGTCCTTAAACATTGACCAAGAGTTCCATTTCATCGTGGAAAATAGTAAAAACTGTCATCTTAACAAGAAAGTCGTGATTTGCTCAAAAGATGCAAATTATCACGAGATAATATTCATAATATTTTGATAGTATTTGTTACACAATATGGTTCAAAAAAGTGAGTTCTTGATAAATGGTTTATGACTCCCACAGAGGATAGCACAAATTTTTATCAAACAAACAAAATGTAAGACAAAAATCTTAAATATTGGGAAGAAAATCCACTGAAAGTTATATTCGCTTTTGATGCCTCGAAACATAAAAATCTAATGATATGAGACCAGCTGAATGTGGAGGAGACCCATACTACCGATCCATCTATCCGAGAAAATATTTTTCACATATTCATTTGAAAATGCGGCGATCAATGGAGCAGCGTAGCTCTCGAAGCATGAAGTTTTTTCATGCCAAGCATGAAGTTTGATTTTTATAGTTTGATTGTTATTTCAAAGTGTGAACTGCGTGTCATCATCATCAGTATTCTACTCAAATATTCTGAAAATAAATCCCTAAATCTTTTCATTCGAAGATAAGAGTGTTTACCACCGGCCGAATAGCTGAATGGACGTAATTGAAATTGATCTGAGGTTCCTCATGAATTAATCCAACATCCAACCAACCCGAACATTTCAAACCATCTTCGGCTCAAAATTCGAAAACAACATTCATTCGGGCAAATCATAACGCAATTCAGTTCAATTCATTAGAAAAAAAATTTCTATAGGTTATTCGAAGTTGAATTTTAAAACAATGAAGAAAATACTAGTTCTGTTTTTGTCTAGTAGTGTCAGAGACACTGAACTGTGTCTGAGTAGTGTACAAAAATCTTTTTTTGTATGCAGTTATGCTTGTAATCAAAAGAATTGTAGCAATATCATAACAGCTCCAGATACTGTTCGTTCATGACATTTCACAGGAATTACATGAGAAACTATGATAACCCTTAATTGAATATTACTTATCATATTGGTGATAAATTCTCATTATTTTATTATAGAAATGAAATTCATTGAATTAGGAAGTCGATCAATTAATTTTACTTAGTTGCTCACTATGCTATATAGAGCTCCAAGACATGTGGAAATCTTATTATTGTTATTGTGCTGGTTTGATTATCATGTTCGAGGTGAAGGTGAGTTTTTCATTTCCCAGAATAATATATGTCAAGAACTGTAGATATAACTTGAAAACAGAGCATTGAACCAATGCAAATTGAACGTATCAGCTTCAATAAATGATTACCATTACTTAGTGATAAATACTCAATTGCAATTTGTGATTTGTAATTATATCGAGATCGTTAAAGCGAATAATTAAATATTTTATTGAATCTTTAGTCTTAACACTACCACAAGATTGCTGAATTTTGAACGGTAAAAGAAAAAGTGTTTCTTTTGTCCTCAAGAATCTACTGTTACAATATTTGTATGAGTCAAATACTCACCCCGTATACCCGTATTAAGGTAAAGAAACTGCCGTTTCTATTTCGTAGAAAATTTTTCCATAAAGCCAATTGGATGAGGGGAAACATAGATACTTATGTTTACAGAAGAAACACTCCATATCTAATGTCTGATATTCAATTTCCTTGTAAGTTTAAATTCTGGATTTTCACAGGATAACATATATATGTTACGGTTAAAATATGTTACGGTTAAAGATAGCTGTGAACATAAAACTTAAAAGATTAAAGAGTAGCAGGCTAAATTTAGGTTTAGCTTTGGGTATTTGCTAATGTTAGTTTCTTCCATCTTTAGCCGGCTAAACGTGAGTGTAAGCACATCCCATCGGCTAAAAATGTAGAAGCTAATAGAAATGAAGAAAAGTATTGGCAAGGCTTGAAGGGCGCAAATTTTCGGCAATTGTAAAATAATCGAACTATTAATGCAATGCATTTTTTTAATTCTGTTAAGCAGTTAGGAATGGACATACATTGTGTCCCGGAAAATGTGGGAAATCTCTCGGATTCAGATAGAACATAAAAAATAAGAGGACAAGTTCCCATAATTTTTTTTCCTAGCGGCCCTCCCTACGAAGATAGCTGAAGAAAAGGTACCCTTGTTCAGTGTCAATAAAATGAACCGTTTTCGAAAAAAAAATAATGAAAGAAGTGAGTAACAAAATAAATCTTTTTTGTTCCTTCAATAACTTTCGTAGGACACTTTTTTGCAGACAAAAAACTAGACTTCATGTTATTTTAATAGAAATTAAAAAATTACTTACTTCTTTCATTATTTTTTTTTTCGAAAAATCGACACTGGACAAGAGTACCTTTTCTTCAGCTTAATGATCAAGGTATCCAAATTTGATTTTTTTAGCACCTTATCATACAGGGTGTTAAAAATGTTTTCATTAAAATGTACAACCCAGTCCGCCCCTGGTAAACTGAACAAGCTAATTGAAATTTGAGTGCGGTGATATAAGAGGTTCTTACTACTATTAATCATATCAAATTTTCATCAAATTATAAATATCGAGTAGTTTGAAACTTATTCCACTGAAATGGATTTCCAGTTGCGTCATTTAGGAGGTCGTATATTAGTAGGGAGGGCCGCTGGAAAAAAAATTATGGGAACTTGTCATCTTCATTTTTTATGTTCTATCTGAATCCGAGAGATTTTCCACATTTTCCGGGGCACCCTGTATATTTGTTTCTACCGTGTCTCAACTCATTCGTACTAGGGAATCTTAAAATCTTAACGCCTGATGACAAAATTCGAGACGAACATGCTATTTTGAGTGTGTGGGAAAACTGTAGGAGTTATTGGTTATCTTGCATTTTGTTATTATTCATTATTTGCAAAACTGCCAGAGAATTGAATGAGAAAAACGAGGGAATGAAGACATGAATGATGCAGCGAGCTTTTGCTTCAAAATACCAAACTTATAATTCTGCAGAAATATAAGTAGTAGTAGATAACCAATATTGTTTGTATCTTACCGGACTTTTTGGCTGAGAAGATTTACGATGACTCCACTTGAATCCTGCATGATTCATTAAGGGTGGCGACAGGCCGTATTTTGGAATCCGTATGTTCAATGACTTTGGAATTTTTTTTTAACAAAATCAGCTAGAAAAAGTGTTTTCAACTATTTTGATATTTTTGTTTGTTCTTTTTTGCAAAAGATTAAGGAAATTAAGGAAAGAAGTTGCAACATCAGAAACTATCGTTTCTATTTCGAAGAAAATTTTTCCATAAACCCAATTTTTGAATGATAGGGAAAATATACTTTTGTTCACAGAAAAAATACTTTATATCTAATGTCTAATATTTCATAGCCTTGTGAGGTCATATTCTGGTTTTTCACAGGACAATTGACTATCCACGTTCCTATTTTCCTGTGGATAACTGTATATCTAACTGATATGAATTGATTTTAAAAAACTTAGGCTCGATTTGAAAAACATTAATCTTCTAAACAGATGAAAGTTACTGAGAAACTGAAAAGCAATAGGCGCTATGTGAAAAAACCTCACTACAATGGCATTCGATGATGTTTTGCATAATCCAATTCTAAAAATTGAAACAAAAACGTGGCCGCCAAAGATTATAGAATTAGGTTATAATCTTTAGTGGCCGCGTACGTTCGTCTTTTCCCATCGGATCATTCAAAACACATCACAAACACATTGTCCATCGAATACATTTTTAGCCGTTTCGATTTAGGTATTGTGCACATTAGCACGCTAAAGATGCAATTCCCTGTCGCATATGAATATTTTATCGAAGTTTAACCGGTTCTCGAATATAAACCTAATTTAGCCGGCTAATCTTAAGTTTATGCTCACACCTATATTTAGCCATAACAATACACTACTCATAATAGGGGTTCAACTCTAGTCTCGTGAGAGAACTATGAGTAACTGTTTCATTAGTTGCTATAATATCGCTGAAAATTCTCAACCCACATCCAGAAAAGGTAGTTTCAATTTCTACAAAAATAACTTGAATCTATTTTTTTTCAGAGTATCTAGTCAATTCCGAAAAATGTAAAATACCTAGCCATGAACCATTCAATAATGAAACTATAGGTTTATGGTTTCCTGAAACCTACAAATCCTGCGTCAGTAAGCCTCTGCTGACTCGTGTGAAGAAGATAAATAATAAAGCAACACTTCACATTGAGGAACATTTGCTTCCGCTGTACGGCAAAAATGTTGTTTGCTGTCTGGCGAATATTTTAAGAGAAGTAGATGATGAGTTTCCTGATGATAAAATAAGGTGAGTATTTTCATAAGCTTGTCCAACCTATCATCTTTGACATGAGCGGCACAGTACGTCAGATGCTTTGAAACCATCTTAAACTAATTGAAGGTATCAGATTATACACTACAAAGATTATTATAGATCTAACCCAACTGTATTGTTGATTTTAGAATATCAGGGTATAACTATTTGAATGATCCGACCTGAATTCTAAATAGCACTTCCTGAAACCCCGTCTTCTCTTTTTTTTTCAATCACTTTCGGCATTTTCGCAGTAAAAATAGATTGATCGATTGATGTGTCAAAGTCGAGACCCACCGCACTGCCTACAACTTAAGCTAATCATCCAAGGGATTATATACTCAATTTTTACCAAAATGCTACATATAAAACCTTTAACGAACCCTTTTCATTTTCCGTTGTTACTGACGAAGTTGTTTCTAATATTGTTCTCAAAATAAAATCCAACGCAACTGGATCCGAAAATGTGAACATAAAAATAATCCATCTTTTTTGTCCGTTCATAATACCGTTTATAACACATATATTTAATGAGTGTATTCAGAAATCATATTTTCCAAAATCCTGGAAGTTTGCTGACGTTATTCCTCTTCCTGAAATCAGTCATCCAAATGAGCTGAGTCATTTGAGATCTATTAGTATCTTACCCACTCTTTCGAAGGTTCTTGAAAAAATAATGGAGACACAGATTAGAGGGCACTTATCTGAATATAATTTATTTCCATCAAAGCAATCGGGATTTCGTCAGGGTTACAGTTGCACATCAATTCTCTCAGATATTGTTGATGATTTGTTGAAGGCACGTGAAAAGGGTGAGATAGCTGTGTTGATTTTGCTGGATTATACCAAGGCCTTTGATATGATCGATCATGAAATACCAGTAGCAATTTCTCATTTTGCGGGTTTTGCGGTGGATGCGTCTGCGTTCCTGGAGTCATATCTTTCAGATAGGTTTCAGCGGGTTCGACTGGATGGGGAGGTTTCATCTAGAAAACGAATATATTCTGGTGTTCCTCAGGGGAGTATCCTGGGCCCACTTCTTTATTTAATATATACGATGAGATTTCGGAATTCCCTCCGATTTTGCGACTATCACTTTTACGCTGATGATACACAGCTGTACTTCTCCTTCAAGCTCGAAGAACTTGTGCATGTAATCCGTTTAGTCAACAATGATTTACCTAGCCTATTGGCAACCTCTAGCGACCATCTCTTAAAAATGAACCCTAGTAAATCCAAAGCCCTGCTATTTTGCGAGGAGTCACTACGCCAGACTTGCTTGGATTCGATCGCACTTAAAGTAGGTGAAGATCTTATACCCTTTGTGGATGGAGGCAAAAATCTTGGCTTGACTGTAGATTACAGGTTGAGGTTCAAGAGTCATGTTACGAAAAAATAACAATCAGCATATTCTGCCATGAAGCTAATTTATGCACATAGACACTCATTAGATATTAAAACTAAAATAATGTTATGCGATTCCCTTGTCCTGTCCCAGTTTGATCATTGTGATAGTGTTTATGGTCCCTGTTTGGACAATTTAGATAGAGGGCGGATACAGAGGGTGCAGAACTCTTGCTTACGTATGATTTATGGCATCAAAAGGGGCCTGAGAGTGTCTTACAAGCTTAAGGACTGTAACTGGCTTAACATGTACAATCGCCGACAATTGCATATGGCTTGTTTCTATTTTAAAATAATCAAATTTAAATCTCCGGCTTATTTACATGATAGGTCAAGGTATCGAATCAAGGTATCGAACTATCGAACACAATTTGAAAATCCGCAGAAAGGTTTACTTACCATTCCGTCCCATAAAGGCGCGTATACATCTGAGCAAAATAGCCGAATGAGCACGCCGCACCGAATGAGCGTTTATGCGGACAATTTTTCTTTCCGACGCACGAACAGCATGAGCATGTGTTCGGAGCCGCTCCAACGGATGTGTCAGTTCAGTGCTTACGAACTGGAAACTTAGAAAAAAGGAATCATTCTATGTATTCTATGTTCTAAGGATGGAAAACTTGGGTTGTGCTAGTGCCTCTTTCATAATTCTGTACGAGTTGCTAAAGAAGAGGAGACGACGGCGTTCTAGATGGTCTTCACAATTATATCTACAAAGAAGTCGAGACCGTAGCCCCAACAGCACTTTTTTTTGCACGACATTCAGAGTGAGGGCGACAAAATTGAGCGGTTTTCATACTATTTTATTAAATTCAAACACGTTTCTTGCGAGAAATCCATATTTAAATGTGCGCGTTCGGTTCGAGGAAAAGATGTCAACTAAACCCGTCCACACCGAGCACGAATTCTCTTTGATGGACCGACAAATTGCGGATCGGCTCCGCGCAACATGAGCGCGTTCGGTGCGGTGTGTTTTGCCCGTCCACATCTGAATGCTCATTCGGCGCGATGTGCTCATTCGGCTGTTTTGCTCAGATGTGTACGCGGCTTAAGAGAGAGGTCTACAAGAGATCTTTCTCTTACAATATTGCGATTGTAATGAATGAGTTGTTGGAGCTGAGACTGTTGGTGCAAGTCCGAGTGCGTTCAAGAGAATATTGAAAAGACATTTATTTCAGATACAGAATTGATTTAGGACGAGTATAAAATCATGTCATATTCCTTTCAACCCTTCCTCTGCCCCATCCCTTTCCGTTTTCTCTTTTTTTTTTGTTCTCTTCCGTTTTGATTTGTGGTTCACTATAACTTGAGATTTTCGCCGGATCGCTCAAATTCTTCAAGTAATTTTGTGGCATTGGTGGTAGAGCAGACCCGTGGTTCCAAGGTGTCTGAACGAAGAACGAAGTGGCAATTGTTCATCTGTTACTTTCCAAACTGTTATTTTAACAAATGTATTCTTGATGAACAATAAACTGATTTATTATTATTATTATTAGTTGTGGCAACGGCGTTATGACATTAACAACATTTCATGAGTGCCAACCTTACTCCGTTCTAGTTACAAAAACTTGAGAAAATTATTTCATGGCCAACCGACTGCTAAAATAAATGTGAATGCAGTATATGTAATCATTAGGATGCATAGTGCAGCTAATTTGCTGGATCATTCTTTCCAGAAGTACTCTAGATGGAAGGATGATTTTCAATTTCATCTGAAATACTGATTTAATCAACTATAGTTCATAAATGACAGCGCTTCGCTCGCACGTTCCAGAAAATGAGAGAAGAAATGGTTTCACATGCATTAAACTTGAAACAGATTATACGATTTTCAAAAAATCAGTTTTTAAATGTTTCGCTGTCACAATAGCATCTTCAGGTGGGTGAAGGTGATTTACCTTTACTACCTTCACCCGCCTGAAGATGCTATTGTGATAGCGACGTACCGTCGTCGTTTAAAAATTCATTTTGTGAAAATCGTATAATCTGTTTCAAGTTTAATATCTTGTTCCTGTGAAACCATTTTTTCTCTCATGAATATGCAAAGTGAAGGTAGTTTACTTTCACTTCCTTCACCCACCTGAAGATGCTATTGTGATAGTGAAACACGTGTCGTCGTTTAAAAACTCATTTTGTGAAAATCTTATAATCTGTTTCGAGTTCAATTATGAATTTTCATCAATTATCGTCAACATCAATTCAATAAATATGAAACCATTCCTTCTTTCATTGTTGTATTCCTTTCGGAGCACAATTGGTTTTTTAAAAAAGACTGCAGGGCAGCTTTATTGAGGTGAAGCAGGTTATTTGTTCGAGTGGACCAGCATTACTCGAGAAGGTATCCAGTAGGTAGGGGTACCTCAGGGATAACTGCTTAGACTCCTACTTTTCATTATGTTTGTTGATGACCTGCCGGAATACATAGGGTCTTATGTTCTTCTGTTGAATGTCTTGATCGTTCTCTTCGCGGACGATGCATTTTTTCTTGTGTCAGCTCAGAGTGTTTCAAATCTGAATGAAATATGTGAGATTCTAGTTTACTCCTCAGTGAAATGGTGTCATAGGAATACAATTAAATTGAATGTAAACAAGACCGACCTGGTATACTTTCAAACAAGAAACTCCGTTTACGAGTTCGTCTTATTAACTCTTTCCACTGGAAATATTGAAGAAAGCATCTAACCATATGAGATTTCTAGGGGTGATGATAGATGAAAGATTTGATTGGCGGAATCATGTTGATTCAGTCTGTAAATAGCAGAGCAGCATCTTTTATGCTCTGAAAAGATCAAAGAATGTATTACCTGTGAAACCATTTATAACTGTATATGATATGTATACTTGAATATGTTCATATGAATTAACTTGTGAGGTTGTGCATCTGAAGCGGGGGACGTTTTTAAAACGCAGAAAAGAATTATAAGTCTTCTATTTGGTATGAAGTCCCTGGATTCCTGTAGACCAAAGTTTATTGAACGTAGAATATTAAAGATAGGCGTCCATAGTTCCGCATCGTACGCAACGCACGGATCGCATCGAAAGTATTTTATTATAGAATGCTTTGTATAAGGACTCATATAAGTGCGTCCACTCCACTGATACGTATCGTACTGCCCGGATGCACCGATTGATTTTTTCAATGCGATCCGTGCGTTGCATACGATGCGGAACTGTGGACGCTTACCTTAAGTTTTCCGTGTATTTTTATTTTGAATTTCTCATTGTTTGTTAAGAAGAACATTGATTGTCTCAAAAATGCTCCGGCTTTCATGAATATGATACTAGGCATCAGAAAACTCTAGTTCCAAGGCACAGAACATCAAAATTTGAATCATCACCATTGTACGGGGTGGGCAAAATTCGTTGTCTACTGAAGGGATCTCGAGAACTATAGCAGTTAGGGGAAAACGGATGACACATTCTCGAACTCTTTTTTCCCTACTATTCCAAATCTGAAAACATATCTAGCCTAATAGTCATAGATTTTGAGTTATGAACGAAAATTCAGAAATTGTCATTTTCAATGAAGCTGAATATTTCGCTTATTTGAACTCGTATTCGAAATCCGTTGTTACATTCTACAGGCACTATTTTATGAGGAATTATGAAGGAATTATGAGGACTATTAGGCTAGATATGTTTTCAGATTTGAAATAGTAAGGAAAAAAGAGCTCGAGAATGTGTCATCCGTTTTCTTCTAACTGCTACAGTTCTCGAGATACCTTCAGAAGACAACGAATTTTGCCCACCCTGTATATTGACATTAAACTATATAATCATTTACCAGAAAGAATAAAATACGTGACCACAGTCTTTTTAAAAAAGTTGTGTTGCGTTAGTAAACTCTTTTTACAGTTATAGAGAATTCTTAGAATGTAAGTTGACTTGATATGTAGATTTGGTTTTAAAATGTTTTGTTTTTCTCTTTTCTTTTGTTTTCATTCCATTGCTCATTGATTGATTGACTTGTCTTATACATGTATGGTTCATGTCTGAAGGGATATAATAAAATTCTTATTCTTATTATTATTCTCATAAAACCTTATAGTTATGCACACTTGGATATAGGGATTTGGTTTCACCATCACTCTCTCTTTCAAGGATAAAACACGAAGGATAACACACTTTAAGTTGATTTATTTGGAAGGCATAAAGAAACAATCGATAAATGAAATAGTTATGGATCTGAACTAGGTATAAGTACAATGAAAATGAAATCTAAATCTGAACTGTACGTCTTTTTGTAGATTCATTCCCGGCAACGGGATACAGCAACCCAGGTAGAAATTTTAGTCTTCAAGACGTCTTTGGTTGGTCATGTTCGGACGTATGGAGACCAACTTGGTGACGTCAGTGAAACCTTATGGTGACGTTAATATGTCACAGCCTGAAGACGTCTTACGGTGACGTCTTGAAGACGAATTTGGAAGACGATTATTCGGTACTTTTACGTCTTGCGTACGTCTTTCTTACGTACTGAGGACGTCAGTATTTTTCAGAAAATTTTAGAATTTCATGGATAAAAATGAAACATAAACTAACATTGTTTTTTTTTCTTCCCCCTGGCCTTGTGTTCGAGCATATCAGCATACATTATTTGAAATCCTAGGTACAAGACGCCCACAAATATCTATGATATCTGCGGGATTCGAACCCGCTACCTCCGGCATCCTAGCCGAGTGCGCTGCCGTTACGGCCGTCGAGGCTGTGTAAGATGTTGGTATTATTGGTATTGAGTATCATGAAAAAGTGTGTCAGAAAAAGTTATTTTCAAGACTATGTACTAACGGAAATGAAGCAAAAGATCAATTATCAATGCGTTGACACATGCATTTACATAGGATAAATGGAACAGGATAGCTAGTCATATTTTTTTCAGGCTTTTGACTGCAAATAATTTCATTTTCCTTGAATCTAAAGGATATGAATATAGCGATTTATAATTTAACGGACGTTATCCTCCGTTTCATATCTACATATCTATATTCAAACTGTCCGATATATATCGATCCTTGAAAAAATTATAAGTCTAAAGTCTCAGAGTGGTCTAAGAATAACGTTATTCAGACGTCTTTTGTGTGACGTCTTACTAGCCCACTTGAATTGACGTCTCGGAGACGTTATTGTACGACGTCTTACTAGCGTACTTGAATTGACGTCTCAGAGACGTTATTGTACGTCCGAGTGACGTCGAAGACCAATAAAGACCTAATGAAGACGTCTTCGAGACAACACCCTTCTACCTGGGAATGAATGAATGAATGAATGAATGAATGAATGAATACTCAATGATTGAACTGAGAGTCATGCTGCTTCTTAAGCCCGTTTGTAACAGCCGAGAATTCTCTGGAGAATTCTCTACCAAATTTTGGTAAGAAAACGGCAGAGGTTATTTTGTATGCAAGTGAACAGAGAATTCTACCGAAAGTGCGTATGTAAAGCCCGTTTGTAACAGCCGAGAATTCTTTGGAGAATTCTCTACCAAATTTTGATAAGAAAACGGCAGAGATTATTTTCTATTTTGTATGCAACAGTGAATTCTACAGAAAGTGCGTATGTAATGGTAAATAATTCACGGCGCATGAATTCTCGAGTAAATTCTCGGCTGTTGCAAAGGGGCTTTATATAATATTGTTTTGGAAAATCCTGAGCAAAAATGGGGCCTTTGTGTACAGGGTGGCAACAACATACTACGCTTTGTCACTAGATTGGGGACTGAGAATTCGTGGCGGGCGTAGTAGTATGAACTGGTTCAGAGAGCGGTCCATGTGAATATTCGATAATGTACCTGCATAATAAAATTATTCTCGCACTGGGCGATTGCATTTCTGGAAGCGTCTTCGTTTTCGTAGAAATCCTAATGTTCGGACTTGAATTTTCGAAATCACGTATCACGTGGATATCAAATCAAACCCATCAGAATTTAGTTATGTTTGTAGAAGGCTTCAAATAATACCTAAGTGAGTACAGCTACCTACTTCGATTTTCGATTTAATATTCTGAAATTTTTCGTGATGTTATAACATTAACTTAGGAATAAGCCGATTGAAAGTGAAAATTTGAAAATCTTTAACGGAAAGCGCCCTAAGGTGCTATTAAATTCGTTAAATGAATAGTGAATAGCTATTCATTTAACGAATTTAAAAAAAATTATCA
The DNA here is from genome assembly GCF_907165205.1 of Coccinella septempunctata. Taxonomy (NCBI): domain Eukaryota; kingdom Metazoa; phylum Arthropoda; class Insecta; order Coleoptera; family Coccinellidae; genus Coccinella; species Coccinella septempunctata. Next base: position 19,290,008 of record NC_058193.1, on the reverse strand, counting down.
CTATTACAATTATATTATACTTTCAAGGACAAATAATTGAAAAAAATTTCCAGGTAGATTAATTGAAGTATACGACTTAATTATTATCAGATTTAAATATTTCGAGCCGGAAAATTCGAAGAAAAATCGAAAATAGAGCTCCGCTGAAAGAAGAATAACTTCGAGGTTTTTGGATGGAAAATTTTCATTTTTTGGCATTTTTCAAGATGTAAGATTGATGTATCCACTTTAAAAATCGAAATCGCGATTCATGATACAGGGGGTGAAAAAATCGCTTTCAAAGTTAGGGATGACAAAATCGTGAAAAATCAATTTTTTCAAAACAGAACCCCATTTTTTTATGGCAGATATTGAATCTTCGTTAAAAAATAATGTGAGTGTATGCATAACACCCTTGCCATAAAGTGGATATTTTCTGAGTTATTCACAAAAAACTGTTTTTCGTCTTGAATTTTCAGCTATTTCTTTTCCCTTCACGCCAAAAAGATGAAATTTTCTGTAACTGTTACTTAAACCATGTTTTAGATTTTAATACCCTAATATGCAAGAGAAAAAAGTTACAGGTTGCTCCTAAATAGATGTCGAATTTTGATTTGAATCGGTTTTCTCTCCAGTGATAAATAAATAATTCCTTGTGAACCATATGCAAAAACTTACCATGTTTTACATTCTTTTTTTTTAATGATAGATATCATTAATTACATCTGCCAAATTCCTCTTTATTCAGTAGCATTTTGTGTTTACTATTAATTTGGTGATAATTCGTATTAACACTTTTGCAGATCTCTTCCACCCGATAAAATAAGAAGAGCAACGCACGAAGCATTCCTGAGACGTATAAATAAATGTCTAGAAATTAACGGTCAAAACTTTGAGCATCTTCTTTAGTTATAACCGCGAGAGTTTGCCATGGTTCTCCTAATAGTAACTTGAAGTCGGTTTCAAGAAGGGGTGAAAAATCTACAGCATGGTTCAAATAACAGTTCCTGAAAATTTCATCTTTTTGTCGTGAAGGGAAAAGAAATAGCTGAAAATTCAAGACGAAAAATAGCTTTTTGTGAATAACTCAGAAAATATCCATTTTAGGGCAAGGGTGTGATGCATACACTCACATTATTTTTTAAAGTAGATTCAATATCTGCCATGAAAAAATGGGGTTCTAATTTGAAAAAATTGATTTTTCACGATTTTGTCATCCCTAACTTTGAAAGCGATTTTTTCACCCCCTGTATCATGAATCGCGATTTCGATTTTTAAAGTGGATACATCAATCTTACATCTTGAAAAATCCCAAAAATGAAAATTTTCCATCCAAAAACCTCGAAGTTATTCTTGTTTCAGCGGAGCTCTATTTTCGATTTTTTTTTCGAATTTTCCCGCTCAGAGAGAATTTTCCAACCAAAACTGAAAAATGTTACATCAAAATAACTTGAAATTTTCTAAGGAATCTATTTCTGCAATAAAAAAATGGTGTTCTAATTTGAAAAACGGAAGTTGACGTCATTTCCGGAAAAACCGGAGGTGCTCATGCCTTGAAAATATTTAAGATTTCATCAGCATCGTGAAATACTCATAAGTGCTGAATTTCATGAAAATACGTTCAGTAGTTTCCCGTATAAATATGGGTGAGGTTCCACGTGAAAGACCCTGTATACACAAGAAAACCAAAGCGTTCAGCCTCTCTTGCCTGAATGTGGTTCTTAGGTACCTAACTTTTCACCTTTTTCAAGCAAAAAAAGCTTCTCTCACCCGAACCATTTGTCGATGGTTTATACATAGAGCCATAGGTGCGAACTGCTATATCGAAATTTGGACGAACATTTCTAGAATTGTGTTTTCGTAGGAACCGAAGAAACACATCCCAACGATTCAGAATCACCAAAAATTTTTCACCCTCACGAAGTTTCAGTTAAGAGTCCAATGCGGCCGAAATAAGAGGGAAACAGGAAAATAATAATCATGCGGGGCAAAATAATGTTTTTTTTATATGTCGAGAAAATTAGATGTAGATAGATATTAAAATAGATTTGAAATACAAGTATTTCAGTTTCTATAATGGGTTAAAAATAATTGTCCCCAAATTTGACGCCTCCTAAAATCTGCCGCCCTAGTCTTCAGCCTACTCAGCCTCTATGGTAAATCCGCCCCTGAAAGTTACAGAGTCTTTTGAAATATCAGTATACAGGATGATTCATCACTCTTAGAACATTGCCCAAGAAATAATAATTTGAATCAAAATATGACGATGGGATCAAGCAGGACTCAATGAAATATGGCAGTTGGAAAATATCCAAGTCGTTTTTTTTCTTTTTCTGCTGATAATAATAATAATAATAATAATAATAGTTTATTATTAACGCACGGGGGTACTACTTAGTAGTATACGGGTGTGACAATCCCGCGGACCCCGGTCACTCTCAGCCGATGTCGGAAAGAAATCAGCTAAGCCTCGGAAAACAGTCGCTGCCTGGGGATCGTCAGGGCACGTCTGGAGTTGGTGCTGGACGTGACAGCATGCGGGACACCAACGGCAGAACGCTAAGAAGGCGGGCGCCTGCCACACAAAAAGCTACGCCTCTAGACGAGGAGGACATCGACGAGGAGAGAGTTCAGGTTGTCGGTCGCATAGGGATTCAAAGCTCGCAAGAGCACCCCGTAGTCGGAACCGGCAGCCGAAACAGGACAGCACAAAGGGGACGCCACAAGTGGACGCCTGAGCAACATAGCCTGCTGTCTGCGCTATACAGAAGATCAGGACCCGACAGAAGGGGATACATGAATAGGCTGCATGGTCTGTGGTGCGAAAATTGTCCAGACCTCAACTACATGACGCAGCAAAACCTGAGAGATCAGATCAGTCATCTCAAAAGAAGAGGAATCTTGCAGCGGTCTCAAGAGCAAGGAAGGTTGGAACAACAAGCTGAGGAGCAGGTGACAGATGCTTTGAGCCAACATCAGCAATTGACGGTTGACATAACTCAAGAACAAGCTGTAGCCCTTTTGAGTGATATCGCGGGCCGAACCAGGACTGGTACACGCTCCAACAGGCCAACAACGGAACATGTGAGAGATGTTCCAGATATAGAACGCGCTGAAGAGCAGGTGACAGATGCTCCAGGCCAACAACACCAAGCGATGACTCACAGAGGTGAAGCTGTAGCCCTAGAAGCAAGGCCAAGAACGGAACAAGTGAGAGAAGTTCCAGAGATAGAACTAGCTGGAGAGCAGGTGACAGATGCTCCAGACCGACAGCAACAAAGGCCAAGGACAGTGAGAGATTCATCAGAGTTAATCGACAATACGAAAGAGGCATTTGAGGCTGCCGTTAGAGACCCACTGATCAAACCCTCCCGGATAAAATCCAGACACAAGGCTGAAGATCTAGCCGTTTTGAATAGCATCATTCAAGATCATCTTAACGAGACCTGTTCACTGGAAGAGGTGGAGGCTGCAGTGAGAGCAGCCGCTTATCTACTATGTCCACCGAAAAGTACAGCTGCGAATAATAATAATAAGCATAGGAAAAGGCTAAATCAACTTGACATCAAAATAAAATCAATGAGGCAGCAGGCATCTTGGTACCAATGTGTCATAGATGTTCTGAAAGGAAAAACTAAACCGAGCAAGAGAATGAAGGAGATGATTGAGGAGCTTCGTGCTGCACATGGTACCGTTAACTTGCCCACAGTCCATCTACTGAAGCAGAAAGCTGTAGATAAAATAAGATCACTTGCAGCAGCACGAAAGAAATTGATAAGGAGAAAAAGATGGATCGAAGATAACAACACCTTCAACGCGGAACCATCGAAATTATTTCAACCTCAACAGCAAGAGGTGCAAAACCCACCATCACCTCAGAACGTCGAAGAGTTTTGGAAAAGCCTGTACGAACAACCAGCAAAAACCGGGGATACTCCAGCACTTCCCAGATTCCAGCAGATGTGTGATCAAACCCTACAGCAGAACGACGAACTTTCTGAAATATCAGCCGAAGATATTAGACAAGCCCTTAAGAACAAGAATGATTTCACAGCACCCGGACCAGACGGTATTCAGAACTACTGGTGGAAGAGCTTTCCTGCTACACATAAACACCTGGCAAGATTATTCAGCGGAATGCTGATTCGCCGTGAGCCCATTCCTTCATGGTTAGTGGAGGGTAGGACAGTGCTGATACCAAAATCAGGGGACCTAGGGCAACCCAAGAACTATCGCCCAATCACTTGCCTCAATACACTGTACAAGATACTCACAAGTGTTATTCAAGATCGAATTCTGAGGGTCATTGGACCAGTGTGGGACAGTATCTACGAACAGAGGGGAGCAAAGAAAGGAGTACAAGGATGCAAGGACAACTTGCTGATCGACAAGAGCGTATGCCTAGACGCCAGACATTACAAGCGCGACCTACATACATCATGGTTGGACTACGCGAAAGCATTTGACACCTCGCCGCACGACCTGATCATACGGCTATTAAAAATGCTGAAAGTCCACCCTAACATCATCCATGCGATAGAAAGCATCATTGCGTTGTGGAAAACGAAGTTTGCCATCCGAGCAGAGGGACGAACCGTTTATACGGGATGGGTGAGGTACAGAAGAGGAGTGTTCCAGGGAGATTCGCTAAGCCCGTTATTATTCTGCATAACACTCATGCCACTATCAATTGAGCTGAGGGCAAGCAAAATAGGATACAAGGCCGGTCCACCAGGCAGAAGGAACCACCTGATCTCCCACCTTATGTACGTGGACGACTTGAAACTCTACGCTCCCTCCAGGACCGCACTACAGCAACTATTGAATATCGTTTCTGACTACACCTCTGCAATGGGAATGTCATTTGGCTTGGACAAGTGTGCTGTTTTTCATCTCCGCAGGGGAAGGGTTGATGATCCAGGAGAAGATATCCAACTGGAAGATGGAATGACTTTTCGATGTCTCGAAGAGGGAGAAACTTACAAGTTTCTCGGGATGAAACAGAGGGGAGTACTGGAGACAACCCAAATAAAGGACGCCTTATCAGCCAGCTACAAGAAGAAGCTGAGAGACATCTGGAAATCACAGCTGTCAGGAAAGAACAAAGTATCAGCTACAAATATGCTAGCCATCCCGATACTTACCTACTCTTTCGGGGTGGTAAACTGGACGGTGAACGAACTCCTCGATCTTGATAGGTCAACAAGAAAAACGATGAACATGAATCGTAGCCTTCACCCAAATAGCTCGATTCAGAGGATATACCTTCCCCGAAGCCAGGGGGGTAGAGGATTGCAATGTTTGGAATACCAACACTATCAACAAACATTGGAAACAGCAGTAAGGGTTCTAAGAAGTGAAGATCCGCTTCTGAAGTTTGTAGCTCAGCATGAACTCGCGAATCACGGAGCCTTCCTATTCCGAGCTGGACAGAGAGCCCTGGAGAAGCTCGGTATAACCGGCGTGTCGATTGATCCTGAGCGTGCTGGAGCACCGATCACTCAAGCGGACCAAAGAAGGCTAGCAAGACTGATCCGGAAGTCTCAGTCGAATACATTACTCGAACATCATATGAGTAAGAGCCTGCACTCCATATTTTTCAGGAGTTTAAAAGACCAAGATCTGTCGGAAGAATTGTCTTTCGCCTTTCTAAAGTCGGCTAGCCTTAAGTCAGAGACGGAGGGATTTGTGATGGCGTGTCAGGATGGAGTAATAAATACCAGATGGTATAAAAAGAACATCATGAAAATGGACACCCCAACAACGTGCAGAGCGTGCCATAGTCAACAAGAAACGATTATGCACATTCTTTCCGCCTGCAGAGTCCATGCTCCATCGGGGTATATAGAGAGACACAACGCGGCACTCCGAGTTCTCTACTTCCATCTGAGGGCGGCATATGAGATAGACAAAGAACCGGTGCTACCATATGTGCCTCTGGAGATTGAAGCGGTGGTCCAGAACGAGAAAGCTCGAATATACTGGAACTACCCTGTCTCAACAACACGGCAGATCACTGCAATAAAGCCAGACATACTTCTTTTGGACAAAGAGCTGAAGGAATTGTTCGTCGTGGAATTCTCATCCCCTGCAGAAAACAACATAGTGATGAAGGAAGAGCAAAAAAGGCAAAAATACAAAGATCTTGTTTTCGAGCTTGGAACTATGTACCCGGGTCATAAAGTCAGGATGGTTGTACTGATCATAGGATGTCTCGGAGGAATGAGAGCCAACTACGTGGAAGAATTGAAGATCATTCCGGCCTGCAGATCTTGGGCCGAGATACTAGCGCACAGAATGCAGAAGGCGGTGTTGCTTGGGTCACTGCATGTCATCAGATCCCATGAACTCTAGATGCCACTTGCAGCTCATTTCTTTTGTTAAGGGACGCTGCAAGGGCTGGACGAAGAACTTCTCCGTGGAATGTGTGAGGGGTTTTTAGTGAGTAGCCAAACAAGATCTCGGAGTCTCACACTACCTAGAGTGCGGACCCTCTGGGTGCCCATAAAGGGTTTTCCCCTCACACGAAGGAAAAAAAAAAAAAAAAAAAAAAAAAAAAAAATAGTTTATTGATCCTTTTAGACAACAAAGTGCATAGGACAGGTCAAAATAAAATTCATCAATCAATGATAAGTGACGGACAATCATTACAAAATTCTATAGTAGAATAGTAACATTTATTAATTAACAAATCCTTGATTTTCTTTTTGAATGGTTGCAATTTGAGAGCCTTCAAAGTTTTAGGTAAACAATTATACAATCTTATACTCTGGTACATGGGAGAATACTCAAATTTTTTTGTTCTATGCTTAGGTATAAGCAGAATTTCTTGGTTCCTTGTACTATATTCATGGTTTTCACATAATTTGGTCCAATTCCGAAAATTTTCTTTAGCATATATTAAACATTTGAATATATATATACATGGTAGAGAAAGCAAATTATTTTCAACGAAAACTGGTCTGCATGATGTACGAGAACTTAATTTGAATATCAAACGAATGATCCGTTTTTGAGCTATGAAAGCTCTGTTAAATTCTACACAGTTTCCCCAGAGTAAGATATTATAAGAGAGTTGACTATATACTAGGCTATAGTAGATCTGCATTAATGAGCTGACAGGTAGCATGTCTTTCACTCTATTGATGGCATAGTAAGAGTTATTGAGCTTTTTACAGAGAAAACTTATATGAGTAGACCAGGTTAAATTCCTGTCAATATAGACTCCCAAAAATTTACATTCTTCAGCAGATTTTAAATTGAAGTTGGAGTAATTTAGTACAACAGTCTCTACTGTGTTTTTCCTAATACCGAAATGAATGTAAACAGTTTTATTGACATTCACAACAACTCTGTTGGACCGACACCAATTGACGAATTGGCCAATAATTTCCTCACAAGCACTGCGAAGCTCCTCGTAACTCCGCGCTGAGACCACAACCGATGTATCATCGGCAAATAACACCAAAAGAAATAATCTCAAGTGAATAGGCAAATCATTAATAAATAATAGAAAAAGTAGTGGTCCCAGCACGGAGCCCTGGGGAACACCACAATCTATTGGGAATCGAGCGGAATAACTGTCGTCAACTTTTACACGCATAGTCCTCTGGTGAAGGTAGCTACGCAACCAGTCCAGAAACACTCCCCTGAAACCTAAACTGTAGCATTTACTCAAAATAAAATCGAAAGAAAGTGTATCGAATGCGCAGGAAAGATCGAAAAATAATCCAGCCACCTGTAAACCCTGATCAATGCCATGATATACTGACTCAACAAACTTGAGTGCAGCGGTAAGAGTAGAACGGCCACTTCTGAAGCCGTGCTGGGCGTTATTGAGAAGATTGTATTTGTTCAGAAAATTCAACATCTTAGTGGATACGATTTTTTCAAATATCTTGGATAGAACACTCAAAATTGAAATCGGACGATAGTTCGCGATTTCTTCCGAGTTACCACATTTGGGTACCGGAATTACAATGGATTCCTTTAATATATTGGGGAATTTTCCCAAGGACACCGACAAGTTTATAAGATGGGCGAAATGCTCACTTATCACGTGAGCTGTTGATTTCACGATTTTGGTGGAAATGAAATGGATTCCAATGCTTTTTTTGTTTTTCAAATTATTGATAGCATCCAAGACCTCAAATTTTGTGACAGGATAGAAAAAAAAGGTCCTCTCAGCAGTTGGCGCCAATGTGCAGGAAACAGATAAGTCACTACCATAACGTAATTTCAATTGACTTTCAGCTTTAGCTGTGAAATATCGGGCAAACACATCGACAAGTTCTGAAGGACTATCATACCGCACACCCTCTACATTAATAGCGGGTATGCCATGAGATCGCTTTTTCGCACATGTAAACGAATTAACAATTTTCCAGAGAGCCTTGCCCTTATTATCAGAATTATCAATGAACGAACTATAATACATCAATTTGGAGGTTTTTATCAATGAGTTGTGTTGTGATTTTGCATACTTGTATTTCATCAAGGTGGATGGAGACCGAATATTTGCATGAATCCAATATATATTGTTCAAATTTTGTTTGCTCTGCTTTATTTCAGCAGTCAACCAATTCTTACGAGCAACTGTTACCGGAATAGTTTTTACAGGGCAGCACACATCAAGATAATACAATATTTCATTCGTGAATACTTCAAAGCTTAGATCAACATCATTCACAGAGTATAATGCTTCAAAATTACTTTTAGACAAGCAGGTAACCACCCTGTTGAGGTTGGCCTGACTGATGTTTCTAATGGATTTATTTGTTCTAAGAGCAGGTGCATGTTGTAACTTCAATTTAAGCATTATGGCTCGATGATCACAAATATGAGGCTCAAAAACATCAACAACATAGTTATGAAGACTTGAACTACATATAATATAGTCCACTTTAGAAATAGAAGTGACTCCATTTATATTAGTATAAACTCTAGTTGGAACTTGGGATGTTTTTTTGAGATCAAAGCAATCCAGCAAATCATGTAAAAGTTTAGTCCTGGTAGAGCCCGACTCCAAAGAATCAATGTTGAGATCACCACATAAAAAAATGTAATCAACTTTTGTTACACAGGATTGAAGGGCGCCAAAAATCCCCTCAAAGAATATATCAATGTCACCAGAGCTAGGTCTGTAAACACTTAAAACACCGATCCTCTTATTTTGAATTGTAACTACCACGGAACATATTTCTGCGTGCATCTCAATGGAAAACTCGCACAGTTTAAGCTTCTTCACCTGAAGATTGTTTTTTGTATAAATCATTGATCCTCCATGTTCCCGCAAGGAGCGGCAGAAATAATCAGTTAGCGTGTAACCCGGCAACACCATGGACTCAACACTGTCCCTGCTGCACCAATGTTCCGCGACACTCACTATATCGGGTTTCCTTTCTTCCAGCAATAGTTCTAAGTTATTTAATTTGTTTGAAATGCACTGTACGTTCAGCTGAATTATACCAAATATCACATCCTGCAAAGCACCACCTGTCAAGGATTTCAGTCCACCCGCGGTCGTTGGATTTTTTTCCGGTCGAAAAAATGATGAACACTCACCCCGTTTGGCCAGTTAGAGCCATCGAGAGCCTTCTCATATTCCGAGTTTGGAATCAAAACTTTAAACGAAGAATAATGCTTTGGATAACGTGATTCCAACTTTTCACAGACGACATCTGAGAAACTTTGTTTTAAAAATGACATCAAATTTCCTTCAGTTGTATCCGGTTTAAGGTTAGATACATGTAGAGCTCTTAATTTACCCAATCCCACAACTGAGGTAGAATCTGTATTACTACCAACAACAAGTGCTTTCCGTTGTTTTCGAAAGGGTTTGCGATTTACAAGTTGCCATTCAGTATTTCCTGGACCGGAAGGAACACCATTATTAATATTTTTGTCTTCTAATTCATTAGAAAGCATCACACTTAGAATTTCGTTCGCGGCTACGTCCTTAGATACACTCTGTGTATTGGTTTTGGCGTTAGAAGTAGCGAGAGCGTAAGTTGGAGAACGCACAGCTACCGGGTTACCCTCAGTCGCCGCAGTTGACAGTCTCTCATGATTATGATTTCCAGTTGCACCACTCCCGGACGACACCGAAGCACTGCGGCGCGAATTCAAATCTTTACTACCACCGGCGGAATTCCCTTTCACCTGTACCTGACTCATCAAGTGTGTTGACGGTTTTTCTTTCTTCAGAATGTTTAATTCATGATCCTTTTTATGAATGACATCTTCCAATGCAGATATTTTGAATTTCAGTAGGGAATTATTTTCCATCAATATATTATTCTTCGATTCAAGTTCGAAGATAATTTTCAGCAAAAGGTCTTTGTGGGATGAATCAGCAGAAATTGATTTCGCTGTTGCTTCTATTGATGGAGATATATCTCCTCCGTTTTTGTCACTCACATAGGAGTTGGATAACTCGACCTCACAGCATTTTTTCTTTTTAACACTGCAACTAGGGTGGAACAGTTTGTTGCAGATATTACATCTACAACTATGTTTCACTATTGAATTCTTACAGTAACCGCATTGGGGAATCGTAAGTTGAAGAGAAACACTCGCATCGACTTCCTTACTCGACGACATGTTCACGTTTGCACATAATTTCAGCGTTTATTTCTCAGTGACATCAAAATCGGCGCAGAGGTATAACTTCCAGAAAGTAATCTCATTTTATGTATTATTTCTAATTTTGTTATAGTGGCCGCCACATAAACGATTTCCTATAATAAAATAAAAGGTAGCTATTTTTGGCGAAACTCCCAAGTGATTTCGGTTAGAAAGTAGGATGAAAAAATCATTTTGACATAATATTGGTGATATTGAATGAAAACGATAATTTCACCCATTTTTGAGAAAAACGCAATTAAAGACTTCTTGATGTCAGAGGGAAATTTCAATTTTATTCGATTCATGCTTTATGATTTTTTGCTTTCACAAATTGTCGTCTTGGTATGTTTATTACAGAAGAATAAAAATTTCAAATTCGGAAGCAAAAGTTCTATATTGTCCAAAATATTCAAGTATATTACACTTACCTCATGTTTTCGTTTTTTTTGTATTTTCTCCCCACGCAATTTCAATTGTGCAGGTCAAATTATTGTCGAATAACTCTAAGATATCCGCATCGCGAAATAGTCTGTGCTGTTTTTAATATGTTTCATTCATACTGCAATTTAATTGTGATGACATATGAGTTTTGATTGATTATAGAAAATCGGTACAAAGGATTTGAAACAACCGAAGACGAAAGATTTCAAGTCATCTTTCCTTGCTGTGATAGTGAGGTAGTATTCTAGCAAAAATCTAAGCAATTTATTCTTCTGACTTTCGGAATCTCTTCAACAAGAAATAATTTCATTTAGGCACACATCCAGAGATAAAATTGATGAAGACGTTTGCGTGTATGACTTGGCAAAACTTGTGATAAAATGATGTCTCAAACGAGAATTATTATTATTATTATTATTATTATTAACCATACAATTAGAGTTGAGGTAAATACCTATAAACTCAAATAAGCTAATATATAAAAAAAATTCAACGTACACTTCCCCAAAATAAAGATAAACTAGTGAATGAATATAAAAAAAAAATTATCGAATCATTTCAAATGTGAGTAACACACACAGGACACAAAAATTCGGCACCAACACAGCGAACATTTCTTCACCATTAAAGTTGTCTCAGTCTGTCTAATCCATTTTTGAAGCTATTGGTGGTAGAGCTATCGACCACGTAACTGGGAAGTCTATTCCAGGATGAGAACACTCTGTTGGGTAGGAACATCTGCCTTGGAATGGTCCGGAAATTCTCCTTCCTCAATTTAAAATCGTGACCTCGAAGATTATTGATATTTTTGCAGAATATGGCTTCCACCTGAGGACCAAAATTTCCATGCATACACTTGTATGTGAATATCAGGTCACCTCTAGTGCGTCTATCCGCAAATGTTGTCATGTTGTTCAGACGAAGGCGGGTCTCATAATCAGGTCGGACGATTCCATATGGAATTCTGGTATTCCATCTCTGGATAGACTCGAGAGAATTTATCTCTCCAACAAGGGCAGTCCACCATACTGGACCAGCGTATTCCATGATAGGGCGTATGTAAGACTCATATATCAGTTTACAAACTGATCTGTCAGAGCCTCGAAAGGATCTCTGAACCAAGTAGGTAAGTTGACGGGCCTTAGCTGTAATTGAAGCAACATGGGTGGACCAGGTCAGATCGCTAGTTGTGGTCAAGCCCAAATCACATTGACTGGTGACAGGAGAAATACAACAATCGTCAATTACATAGGAAAGTCGCGGATTATTTCTGCCCATATGCAGCACATGACATTTGTCTAGGTTTAGTGGAAGCAACCATTCCCGACACCAAGCGGACAGTTTGTCAAGATCCCGCTGGAGAGTTGTAGGGTTGAGAAGGGGAAAATTATAAATCTTGGTATCGTCCGCATACATAGAACATGTCGACAAAAAACAACCAGGGAGATCAGAAGTATATAGAAGGAACAGAATGGGACCGAGAACCGATCCCTGAGGGACACCATTCAGAACATGCCACTCAGAAGATGAGTAAACATCACCAACCCTTACTCTGAAAGTTCTATTGGTCAAAAACGCACGAATCCACTCAAGAAGACCCCCTCTCAGCCCCAGATGGTCCAGCTTATGAAGTAGACGTTTATGTGGGACACGGTCAAATGCTCTAGAAAAATCTAGATAGATCACATCAACTGGAACGTTCTCATCCCATGCCCTAGTCCAATCGTTGAGACAACAGATTAAGTTAGTGAGGGCTGAACGGTGCGGTAAGAATCCGTGTTGTTGGTTGGGAAAAATCTTCTGAGTTGAGCAGAAATCAATCACCTGATCACAAACTATTCTCTCCAAGACCCTAGACAAGACCGACAGAAGACTTATAGGTCTATAATTCCGTGGGGACAGCTTATCACCCTTCTTATAAATGGGGGTTACAGAGGCGGATAACCAATCGGAGGGTAAAGTGCAGCTGGAGAGAGATTTCCTAAATATAAGAAACACCGGAAACGCCAAGACCCCAGAACAGTCCCTCAACAAACGCGGCGAAAAACCGTCTCCGAATGTCAAGTTCATTGAAATGGCAACTGCAAGAAAATTAAATTCGAAGGAAATAATTTCTTTTTTGCTAGTCAGAAAGCAACACGAGTTTATTTTTCCAGTTGATCTGTTCTGGTATGTTTTTTTATTTATCGTATTTCTCGATCCATTTTCGTTCTGTTGTTTTAAATATGAATTATATTTAAAAAATTTCATACTTCATTATATTTATATTATATATTTAAATTATATTATTATGTTTATAAATATAATGTGTAATGTAATAAAGTTATAATTTTTCACCGTATTATCATTATAAATTTCCTTGTCCGCTAGTTCTTGACTTTGTCCAGACTGAATCTTCAACTAACACGCCCTCATGGAGAATTCAAAAACAATTGAAGGCAAGGGCCCAGTGATATGGTTTGCACCAGGACTCCGACCAAACTTGATACGACTCTGATTTCACGAGATATTGGAAGCTAAATAAATACAAATTTGGGCAAGAAAAGTGACGAATACTTGGAGGCGCGGTCTTATAAGAGGCACGATTATTTCGATTTGGACTAGGATCGTAATAAGTGAAAACATCGTAGTCCGTAGGAAATTGTCGGGTTTTCTTGTGGAAGGTTGCGCGAATTTTGCGATAATTGGAGTTTGTTTTTAGTTTTCTTCATCATGAGTGTTTTCGCTACATGCTTATTAATTTTTTGATGCTGATTACCCAGCAAACAATTTTATATTTACCAAATGTTTCCAAAACATTGCACTGGAACATGAAATATTTCAAAGTAAAGCTCTGAACTATATCCGACACATGCATGAGATCCTTAATGTCCGCCGATTTTTACGTTTCATAGACGAATCAACGAAACATCAATAGAACATTTCAAAGACATGGAAAAAGAATATATTTACGAAACGCTTTCGAATCATTTCTGGAATATGATTAGAAATAGGTTAATGAAACGTTGTTGGAACGTTTGCAGGGGAACGTGTTTTTCAAATGTTTCTGAAATATCCACTCAGTTTATATTATCAACACATTTCCATGAAATGAATCGGTTGTAACTTTTCTGTGCACTATATTCTACTTCAAACAACAAAATATTATGGAATAAAAACACCTGATAACAAATTCAAAGAAATTTATATTTTTATAATGAAATGGCAGTAGAATAATTTTTCTAGAATAATCATTCATGTATTATTGTTTTCTGCCTGATGCTTTTTCCTGATGTACCGGAGGTTTGCCTGCCATAACCAGCCGCTGACAACACCCTCGAATTCTTTATCCGCTGTTTGATAGCGTCTTATTGCTGCATCTGAAAAATATAAAATTTTACAGTAAAATTTAGGATTCGGGAGTTTTCAATAATGTTCTTGCATCCTTCGGAAAATTGTAACCTGCCTCTTTCAGAATACCTAGCAAGTCATTGATAGATATAGCTTTCTGAGATAAAACATTTCGAAATTTAATTATCCATTCACGGATGTTGTTGATGAATTTTCATTAACCAACCTTCTTATGTGGCGTTTGGATAAACGAAATTTATTCTTCCTTCTATCCATTGTATTTTCACGAAACTCTTATTATATCAGTACAATCAACTATAAAACTCTTCGTGGGGTAAATATATATATATATATATTCTTTTGATATAGAGCATTACAATCTTGAACAGCAAACAATAATTATAGCATGTGTATGAGATACAGTTTTAGCAGAGGTTAGCGTAACGGGGTACCATACAAATTGGTGTATGATACAAGAGCTTAGGGAAAAACCTCAGTAAAAAAACCCTTTCTCCCCGTGAGTGTAGTGGATTGTAATTGTTCACGAAATAAGCTGAAATATTCCATATTGAAGGGCATCTCGCACTGCAAAAATTGATTCTTTCTCCAACAAAAAGGAAAATCCAGAAAGTCTTCTCCAAGATACCAGAAACTTTTATCTGAAATAAAGAGAAAACAAAAGCAGAAAAACGTAAAATAATAAAATTAGATTCAATATGTCAGATTGACCTAAAATTGACAACCCAATTCAAAAAAGATTCGGAAACTGCATGTATAGCTCTAAAACCATCCTGAAATTTATAAATTGGACAATGATTAACTAGATGATTTATGGTCTCTTCTGGTTCCCCGCATTCACAACTAGGGCTTTCAACTGAATTCCACCTGAAAAGCATGCTATTGCAACGTCCGTGACCTGTTCTTATACGATTCAGAATACACCATATTTTCCTGGGAAGATCAAAACCAGGAACTCTATTCGAAGGATCAGTTAAATGAGCGTAACACACAATGAACGAAAATTGAGGTTATCTTGAAGTAACGGCTTTACCGAATCTAGAATATTTATTCTTATGAAATGTAATCTAATAACTTATCTTTGATTTTTCAGACATGATTCATAACACTATCTAACACATAACACTAACTAGACTAGACACAACATCACCAAAAATACACATGCCCAGCATTCTAATGAATGTCAGCGGAGTTTGCGGTTTGCCAGCTTCTTGGCATTAGAATGAAATCGGGCCTGCGCAATGCCGCCAAACATTTCACCTACATTTCTGATACATATGACGAAATGTGTCAGAAAGTATCGAATATATTTCATTTGAAATGTTTCATGTAGGGCACATTTCAACAGATTGTTTAAACAACATTACTGAAATATTGCAGATAAACGTTTCAAAAAGTATCAAATAGGTTAAATTTGAAATATTTCATATATGTATCATGTTTTCTGAATTAGCATTACTTTTCGATTTCATTTTGCATAGTGAGTTTTGAGATTTTCTTTCTTGAATTTTTCTAATTATATCTTTATTAGCATTTTACTATGATATATTTTACAGGTTTTTCATTTATTCGAATTATGCGGTTTGAACTTCTCTGTGACTTTTCTTTAATTATATGTGTAGGCATAGGGGCGGCAAAATCTTAAGCTGACGCCGGTGGCCTATACTCTAGGAACGGCCCTGCATCGCAGTTGTCTTTGAATTATTCTATGCAACTCCTCAAAAAGACCCCATATTAATTTTATGATATTCATGAATACATAAAGTTAACAACCTAAAAGAACGCTTCTTTTAGATACCTAATTTTTGACAATATAAATTATTATTTGTTTAATGAAAATCGTCGAAACTAATTTTCGCTTTCGCTCATCCATGTTCTCCAAGCAAGTTAATAATAATTATAATCTACGTGTTTTAACATTCAAACAAATCTTACAAGTTGAATGGTGAATTTCCTGCATCTTCTATAACAATTTGAATACCCCAGCAAACATTTTTAACTCGGCCCAACGTTGGGTTAGTGCTGCGATGTTAGAGTCGGTATACTGCAAATAGTGTCACATCGGCCGACAGCCGCCCGACGGACTATGAGCCGACATGTTGCAGAGTCTGCACACCGCAGATCCGGTGACGATTCGACTGTGCAAAAACACATCGGTTTAGCGTCTAGACTATGCTTCAAATACGCTCCTCAAATTAATCGTTACGACGTCGGTTCAGCTTCTACAAAATATTGAAAGAATGCTTTTACAATTGATCGGCACCACGTCGGCTTAACGTCTAGACAATGCTGGGAATACGCTGTTCCAATTGATCGGTACAACGTCGGTATAATATATACATACCTGCAATACTAATGCTCGTTCTCACCAACAATCTCTAAATTTTAAGGGACACCTAAGCATATTTACGTGACATTTCTTACTACTCATGTACGATTTCTGTCTCATCAACTTTTAGGAGACACTTAATACCAACTTAACGTTGCTAAAATTGAATTCGTACTAGAGTTAGAAAGAAATGCCAAGTAAATATGCTAAGGTGCCCCTGAAAATTTGAGAATCGTTGGTAGAAATTGGCAAATCGAAATCTCGAAATCATTTCTCATGTTGAAGGAGATCTATTTTTTCTTCAAATATTTTTTGAAACCTTGCAACACTTGTATTGTGATTAGGGCAAGACAATTTATACAGCCAATTGAAAAGAACCTTCATATATTCAAACAACTTAAATATAACGCTCATATAATATTATACATATATAAATACTTTGTAGGTTGAAAGAACACATAAAAACGACTAGCTTACTTGAAAAAAAAAAATTTATATATATTTATTCACTGCTCATTATTGCCTGCTTCTTTTTCCTCCGCTCTTTTCAATCTGCCCCCTGCTCTGTCACCGGCATTGCGAAGCCAATTCATTACATGATTCATTTCCACATCAGTGGCACTTCTTGTAATAGGATTTATCCTTACAGATCCTGGATAATAGAATTTTATTATTTGTATAAAATAAATTATTGAATTTCATATAGAATATCATCTTATATGTGTTTAAATTAATTAAATATATGTCAATATGCAAAATATGTATTCAATTTAAGTAACTTCCTTACATTCAAAAATGTCAACATTTTCGACCAATACGACATGAAAACTCACCATGATTAAGCTCAACAATATTCGCCATTGCTTCTAATCCATTTTTATTATTAATTCTTACCCGACCAATTCAAGGAAATTCCTGATTCATGGCTAATTATGAGTTAGATTATTTTGCGTGTTGTCTCTGCTACGTCCTTACCCCCGTTGAGGCCAAATTTGGACAACTGAAAAATATTTGTATATATAGATTTTTCTGTCTTTCAAATTGTAGAATTTTTTCTCTAGAATAAAAAAGACCAAAACCAAAAATTGAAAGCATATCCCAAAAGAGTAGATACATAATTCTACCTACACATTTTTTCAAATATTCTAGATCATATATAAGTATATCAGCATCGAATTTCTTCAATTCTTCGTACCTTTTTATTTTGATGGTGTTCTTATCCATTTCTATCTCTGCATTTCTTTAACTACATGCAATCTCAAAAGATCGTTGAAGTATTCGGTTCTAATGATGGTGATGATGTACTACTTGGACCTAATATTTCGAGAACTCTCTGTTTCACGTGATGATATTCCTGACGGCTACTCCGACGTTTATTAGAAATAGAAATACCATTTTATTTTGATTTCTTGTACTCACCTGCCCTGGGACATCACTGTTACTATGTTAATACAACACAACACAACAAGGAAGAAAGAATAGCCTACTCTTAAAAACTCTTTTATCTTCGAAACACGTGCACACGTACGCCGCCTGAATGAAATAACGCTTCGATACGGAATTACGGAAATTAGATTGTCTGGAAGCTCTTATGCAAAATCCCGCGAAATTTAAATAGTACAGCTTGACCTTATGTTAAGGGTAAAACGCGCTGAAGATGCATCTAACCGCAACCGATCCGATGAATATAAACCGCCAAGAAGTTGCTCATCTAACAGCAGCGTTTTGCCGACGCTGGCTAGATGCTCATGTTTCGCCACATCTTCAGCAGCGTAAACCATGTCCTCGGATCTTCAAAGGTCCGATGATGTGTAACAGCACTACGCACTACGCCAGCAGTAACAGCACACAGCCGACGATTTACCGACGATAAATGTTTGTTGGGACTTTCTGAAATTTATCAGCTGATTATTTATTGTAGCACTCAATTAATCATTTATTCATCACTGTAATAACTACTTACTCAATAATTTTCGTATATTTCAGGTGGTCAGAGTGTAAACTATTCAAACAAAATGTGGCTCTCGAAAGCAATGCCGTTATCGTATTTTGTCGAGATGAATCAGGTGAAGAAGTATATAAGAACACCCATTACGTAATTAAGAAGACTGAGAAAACAAAACCTAAAAACAACAAAAATTTGCCCCCTATAAGTGTTCTCTTCATCGTAATCGACAGTGTATCCAGATTGAACTTCATTCGCACTATGCCAAAATCAAGAAATTATTTAGCGGAAAATGGTTTCGTTGAGATGAAAGGATATAATAAAATAGATGATAATACCTTTCCCAACTTTGTAGCCCTTTTAACTGGTCTCAATAAACAGCAGACCAGAGAAATTCATTGTACTGGGAGAAAAATCGATGAATTGAACAATTGTCCCATGATCTGGTATAACTTTAGTTCAGCTGGATATGCCACTGCATATGGGGAAGATTGGGGTACCATTAGTACTTTCAATTTCTTCAAGAAAGGGTTTACCAAAGCACCAACAGATTTCTACCTCAGACCTTATGTCCTCGCATCTGAAGCTATCGGAACAATTCCTCTCAAAGGGGCACCATATTGTGCTGGTCCAGAAACTTCTGCTGAAAGACAATTAGATGCAGCTCTAGATTTCGCTAAGACCTTCAAACATTTTCCATACTTTGGTGTGTTTTGGATGAATACATTCAGTCATCAAGCGTTGAACACACCACATCGATTCGATGAAAAAATTCGTCAGTTCTTTACTAATCTGAAAGCCGAGGGAGTTTTAGATGATAGCGTGGTAATACTTTTGAGTGACCATGGTATAAGATTGGACCCAACCATTCGAAGAACTACAACAGGTTGGTTTGAAGAACGTCTTCCTATGAATCTGATATCTGTTCCTAAGTGGTTCAGAAATAGATTTCCTTCAGAGTTCAATAATTTGAAACTTAATAGTGATAAAATGACGACTACATATGATTTGTACATGACACTTCAACATATACTCAATTTGTCTTTTCCTGACTATAAAATCTCACCAAGTAGCGCTTGTCCAAAATGTGCTTCTCTATTCAATCAAATACCACCAAGAACTTGTAGTGAAGCTGGTGTTCCACAAGAATGGTGTACATGTATAGGTCATCTACTCTATTTGAATCCAACAGACCCTATAGTCTCTGAAGGCACTCAATTCGTTTTAGATCATATAAAATCTGAATTGACCTACTATAATTATTCACAGACTTGCCATGATTTACAACTTTTTCGCGTTAAAAAAGCAGCGTTGTCCGAACGTTCAGAAATCCAAGGTAAAAAATATTTATTTATCAATTTCGTTGCTACTCCTTTTGCGGAATTCATTGTTACGCTGTTATATCAGTTTGAACAAGAAAGGACGCAGAGAAAATTCATTTTGCTCCTCGATCCTATTAGATTAGATAAGGGAAATAACAGTTGTATCCCGCTATCCAGTATCTCACCATATTGCAATTGTAAAGATGAAAAGAATACAAAAAAGACAACTCCCTCAGTTTAACTGATATATGACTATATATGTTTCAATAAAATAATTTTTCCCCAATATGATTTTTTTTCTATCGTCCAATAAATACCCAACAAACACAATACACAGTAACTTTACAGATACTGCACACTACAAGTGCCACCTGAATGCAGCACAGAGAATAGGCAAGGCACCTTTACACTAACGCTTTTTCCTGCGCGACTAGAACGCCCCGTGCCAATCGCTTGCGAAAGAATAGGCACCTTTACTTTACACTAACGCTCTTTCCTGCGCGACTAGAACGCCCCATGCCAATCGCTTGCGAAAGAATGATAGTGCAAGGGCAAATCATTCGCCCGGTTTTTGGACGTGTAAAAACTCGCGAGCGACTAGCCCGAGTGACCGAGTTTGTTTGGATTCGGGGCGTTTGTGTATTCGCGTGGGTTTCTAATTGAAGAAGTATATACGTTCAAAATTCGTAAGTACATGTAGGTATGTATTAATTAATGATTATTCATATAAGTTTTTAATTTATAAGGAACATGGGAGATTCAAGCTTCTGCAGCAGGGACTTTATGGAATCGGCATCCATTCTCAAATAGATCCTGAAGTCCATAGGAAAATTTTCACCCAACTCATTCAAGAGAGGCATATGGCCCTATGTACGATTTTCCATACATTCTTTCGCTTAACATCTTCTGTTTCTCTTCTTTGGAATATTCAGATACATTGCCAAGCACAAAGCTACTTTCAGTTTGCGTTTTTTATTCAATTTGTCCATTTCGAGCTATGGACAAAGCCGCTAAAACCGTTGAAAATTTCAACATGCCAAGAGTCACGCCATTAGGTACCTTTACACTAACACTCTTTCGCGCGCGATCGAATCGCGAGTGCCAGTCACTCGTGTTTTCGCGCGGTATGGAGTGGCGCGTGTTAACTATTTTGTGTCTTGAGGTCGCAACGGCTTTTCGCGCAGTCTTGCGTGTGCTTTGGAGCGTCCAATTCGAAATCTCTCATTATAAGCGAGAGGTTGGCGTGACTCGTGGCATGTTGAAATTTTCAACGGTTTTAGCGGCACTCCATAGCTTAAAATGAACAAATTGAATAAAAAAGCAAACTGAAAGTGGCTTTATGCTTGGCAGTGTATCTGAATATTCCAAAGAAGAGAAACAGAAGATGTTGGGTGAAAGAATGGATGGAAAAACGTACATATGGACATATGCCTCTCTTGATTGAGTTGCGTGAAAATTTCCCTATGGACTTCAGGAACTATTTGAGAATGGATGGCGAATCCTGTCCCTGCTTCAGAAGCTTGAATCTTCCATGTTCCTTATAAATTAAAGACTTGTATGAATAATCATTAATTAATACATACCTACATGTACTTACGAATTTTGAACGTATATACTTCTTCAATTAGAAACCCGCGCGAATACACAATCGCCCCGAATCCACACAAACTCAGTCACTCGGGCTAGTCGCTCGCGAGTTTTTACACGTCCAAAAACCGGGCGGGGTTCAGCAATTTGCAGAGAATATTCTCTGCAAATTGCTCCTGAACCTTTAATCTTCATAAGTAGAATTAGAAAATATTCTCAGATTGCGGATACCTATAGCATGGATATGTAGTCCCCGTATCCTTCTGTCCAGTCTTTCCAAATCCGTTTTGGTCCATCAAGGAGCCCCGCCTTATATGAAAATATATAGGTATAGCCCAGGTTTTGATGGCTGTGACTTGATTTTCGCTGACAGTTGTGAGCTGATTATTTTCTTGACTCTTGTAGTGCGATACTCACAGCCTGTATATCGTCGTTGTAAACAAGGTACCGATATATAACTAGCTGACTAGTCGATTCAGGTCAGAATTGAGATTTTATATCATTGTACTAATCAAACGGTAGAATAATAAACTGTCACCGGTCGGTGTTATCTCTTCCACCTTACCACCCCCTGAACGCCACTACACTCTCCTGATGAATTATGTTTCTGCAGCGTTTTTATTTTCTTTTTGTTTTATTTCGTACGTCTGTTTGGACACTTCACAAAAAATCCTACAAACTTTAAAATAGTACCAGAACACAAAAAAAGGTTTTTTGAAATGGCGCAAGAAGCCAAAGCATATATCCAAAAGAGTGAACAAAAAAAAGTATTGCAAAGCGGCGAGTGAAAACGAGACTTTTACTGAAAAAACCAGCGCATGCAAATCACTCACTTCCAATGGTAGATGAAAGCATTATTGAAAATATCTCGGGAAAAACTGATTTAATACAAAAAACCGAGAGAATAAATGAAAACATACGTGTATTAGAAATTCAGATTTTTTTCTTGTATTAACAAGATATTAATCGTAACAAGGACGTAGTTGCGTCAGGGCCCTTTCCTTTCTGGTGCCCGGCTTGACTTTTTCAGGATATGAAAGTTAACATTATTTATTTAATTCATGCGAAAGATTTATAAATATCAAAGCGACCATGATCATTTATCAGTACCTATTTCTGAAAAATTTTCCGTGAAATGAATCATCATTTTATTCTTCTTTCAAATCAGTACGCAGTAACAATCGAAATTAGGAATGCAGCATAAGAACCACAACACGTCATAAACCATTGAACTTTATTCAAGACGTATGTCACACTGTTACTGTGAGACTGTGGGTGTTTGTAGGGAGAAAGTTGATTGTCATTTTAACACGAATCTCCAGCCCGTAATTATCAAAGATATTACATAATAATATTACATAGTAATATCTTTGGTAATTATTAGTTCTCCATGAACGTCTAATACGTCATTGCTGTGAATCAGCCTATACAGGCTGATTCCTATCTTCTTATATACATAAGAAGATTGAACATTAATGCTAAGAAAAATGTTTGCCTTATAAAATGACATTAGTGTTCTCTGATTAAAACTAAATTTTTTGTGGGGGCGCCTGGGAAGCTTAGGTGTAATTATTTTTTGCTCTTTGCTCGCTTGAAAATTAAATAAAATTGTTGTGAAGAACTGAGAATTCGGTGTGCCCAACCTGGTATTATTGTTGCCAATGAAGGTATTCCTCCACTTCATGCATATCCTTGTTAATGTTCACCCACTAGCACAACAACAAAATTCTCTTTTTCACGTTGTTGCAAAGAACTGACCATTCTTAAATCACAAATTCATTTGTCTTTGATTATAAACTTTCAGGAATTTCTACATAATTCGGGAGTTGTTTTAACTCCTTGACTTTCTTCCTCCTGGAACAACTAGTTATACTATGCAAGTTGTAGACACCCTGTATCATGAGATTTTATTGATTATCATCAAATTGAAGTATGAAGTAAGTCGAAGCACAATTAAGCTGTATCAATCTGGACTTAGTAGAGAGATAATTATAAATAATTCATTTTAACATTTTTTATTTTCCTCTTATATTTGTCATAACAAAAGCATTTCATTTATGGATTCAATTCAGGACTTGGGTTTATCGTGAATTGTGAAATGGCTACCTTGTTGCCACATATCGATAGCTTTGTTGAAAATAACTTCAGCATTATCTTCATTAACCTTGAAATGAATGGTTTTAATAATTTATTATATTTCAGTTTTTTTTACCATACCTTGTTCAAAATCTCCAGAACCTCTTTCAAACATTTGCATTTCAAAATAAAATGTTTTAAATGTATCAGCAGTGAGATAAAGACGAATACAAATATATTACATGATCCACCACACAGTTTATCCCAGATTCTGTCAATAAAAAATACTATTAAAATTCAAGTAACAATTCAGAATTACTACAGAAAACATCACTAAGATATGCTGCTAATGAGTTGTGTCCAAAGAGAGAAACAGTTAATGTATAGCTTTATTTTGGTTCACACTCAGAACTGTTCAGAATCCGTTCAAAGTAGTTGTGCAGTGATGGTGTGCTAAGCTATGTGCGAGCTCACTCTAATTAAATAAATATGCAACTATTTTGAACCAAATCTGGAACCATTGAAAAATCAAACCAAAACAGGCATAATATTATAAAGTACAATACAAGATATATCTTTCAGAGTCTATTTGAGATGTTATGTTTCAGAAGGCATACAGCATCAATTTGAAATTAACTTAGGGGAAATTATTTCTGAAAATATTTATGATTTCAATTATACATGATAATCTATGTACTATACAATTAAAATCATTTAAAGTACACTTACTTTGATAAGGCAGGGTAATTTAACGTGTTCGCAAAGAACGTATCAAAGTAGTAGTCAAATGGAAAATTATCGAGAGCATCTATTATCTTCAAATGTTTGAAAAGACCTGATTCCTCTTTTTCTAAAAAACTGATAATCGTTTCAATTAATTTAGGGAAGTCATGGTCAAATGAATGAATGTTCAAGAAAAATCCCTTTGCCACCCAAAAGAGTTCTACATCATCTTTGTAGAAAGGTAAAAGAAATTGAACTATTTCATTGAAACCCCTAGAGGCATTCAAATTATTATCGAATTTCAATGCATCAGTTTGAAGAAGATATCCAGCATATAACTGTTTCGATTTTTGAGTATTGAAATCAACCTGTTTCATAATCGTTAATGCTCGCATCATTTCATTGAACTCTTGTTTACGTTGGTCACTTATAAAAGCATGGCATGAGGTATTAACTGGAAGGACCCCTATAAATATAAAATTAAATGTAGAGAAATGCTGATGATTCCTCTGTCAGAATACCTAAGCAGATTTTCCAAACAAAACTTCTGTAGACTGTTGGTAAACTGTATCTCAAACAAAATTGTTTCAATTTAACCCTATCTAGAATTTTTTCCTTGAGTAATATTTCCAAAGATTTCCTTTCTTCGACATTTTTACAACCGACTTTTTCATAGTAAGCAGAACGAAAATTTCTCTCATCTGCTGCACACATTGAAACACCAAGTCATTCGGTTAAAGGCATGCACTCTGTTAGTTTGTTTTGGATATTTAATATTTATTTTTAAATTATCTATCCTCCATAAAATTATCCAACGTATAACTTCATTCAATTTTATTTTAGCAGTCGGTTGGCCATGGAAATTTGACACATTTCACTCTGTATAGTAGAAAAATGTGAGGTTAAGACGCTTGTCAAAACATTTTTGGGTTTTAAATCAACGCTATGTTGCCCGTTCTACGTAAAAGTTTCTGTTATTACGTATTTTATCACAATGTCGAATCTCTTCGGAAAATATGTGACGAACATAATTGAAGTTTATACAAACTGATTGAAGGCATACCAAATCCAGTTATCTGCATGGAAAATACAAGAGATCAGTATAATACCATATAATATGCACTAGCTTGAGGAGGGTTAATGTTCGTTATCTTCTTTGGCTTACATCATTTGTAGATTTCAAAAATATTAACCCGAAGATGAAATGCATATGATGCAGTGGTTGGAAATGGGTATCTCCCGAAGTAATTAACAGATAATTACAAGAATGTTAAATTCTTCAACAAAAATCATCTTGCATCAATATAAGTAAAAGGAATTGAAGGAAGTTTCAAGTTAAGATGCAACTTCACCGTTGAACAAAAATTTCACATAAATAAACAAGTAACAGGGCAACTTGCGCGTATTTGTGGCTATTCATCTTAATGAATTGATGTGATAATAATAATTAGGTATTTATTAGTACCTCAAGACATTTACATTGTATAGGACAAGTCAAATGAAAAATAGAAAAATCCATTTTAGGGAACTTATTCTCCGATGACATTTATCGAAAATCCTGCAGTAAACTTTTCGCATTAATTCACTCAAACATAAAATTCTCAAATGCCACCACTTTTTTGGGTCTCCCAATAAAAGGAAATTCTTTGTCATCCTCTTCATTCACAATCTTTCTGATTGTGGAAATATCCAGCTGAAATATAAGTCGTTATATTAATATAATAAATAGCACTTCCTGAAACCCTGTCTCCAAAGATTATCTATAATCTTTGCCTGTCTCATTTTTCAATCACTTTCGGCATTTTCGTAATAAAAATTGATATTAGTTGTGGCAACGGCGTTATGACATTAACGACATTTCATGAGTGCCAACCTAACTTCGTTCTAGTTACAAAAACTTGAGAAAATTATTTCATGGCCAACCGACTGCTAAAATAAATTTGAATGCAGTATAGTTTGTCTATGACGTTCACTTAAAAATATTTATTAAGTCATTAACGTTCATTAAAATTCGTTGTAAATATGTCAAAGTTGACAGCTTCTCTGTAATCTGTGGTTGACAGAGAGAAATTCTTCTTTTTCTTCTAACCTTTATCCAGGTGCTTGGCTGATCTACACATCAAACCAGAAATATTCTGAACTTTATCCAGAGACACCTTTCTCTATGACTTTATCCAAACCATAGACGACCAGAGAAAACAAGGTTGTCTATGCATATATCATAGACTGCATAAAAAAAAACCATAGAATGAATTTTATGTGTTTATGAATTTGTCATTGAATTTTGTCTGTTTGTTTGTTAGGGATTTTTTAGCAAGTAGGGAATAAGTTACCGGCAAACATAAACAAGGCCTAACCGGCAGTAACCATTTCTTGGTTAAAACGCAAATACTAGAATACTAGAAACGCAGGTTTTTGAGGTGACGCAGCGTGAGTTTTTGTAGAAAAACATAGAAAAAACAAGACCGTGCAAATAAAGCGTGGCAGATAGTAGTTGCAACGCAGGAAAAAGGTGCGTCACCCTACAAACCTGCGTCTCTATTTGAGCCTGGCCTCACCTAAGGCGCAAATAGAAACGCAGGTTAGTGAGGTGACGCAGCGTGAGTTTTTGTAAAACATGGAAAAGAACAAGCCGCGCAAATAAAGCGTGACAGTGACTTGTCAGATAGTACGAGCATCGCAGGTAAAAGCTGCGTCACCCTGCTTCACCTCACTAACCTGCTGAAACCTTCAACCCCATATAATAGAATAACAGGAAGGAGCCTTTCCGACCACTTTGCGTCTGAATACTACCGTTGTTTCCCTCCACGATTCCGGGTTGTAATCCCTTGCAAAGCTGGTCTTAAAGAGTTCAGCTATCAGGGGTATAATAAGTTTAACACCATTCTGAAGCATGATACCATCCATGCCAGCTGAAATCTCTTTATCGCCCATTCAATTCTTTCTGGTGTGAAAAGTCTACCAGCTTTTTGCCGATCTCACCTGGTGGTGTATCTTCCCAGTCGGGGTATCTTCTCTGATGTTAATCTGCTTGGAGCCAGAAACATAGGTCTCCAGCAGAGCTTTCTGGCTCTCTTCAAGATCATTCATGAAGCCCTCACATGGATTCTTTATTTGGCCAATTGGGTTGGAGTGATCCTTAGAAAGTGCTTTTTGAAGTTTGGATGCTGGGACTGCTTTATCTATTTTCTCATAGAAACTTCTCCAGGACTGCCTTTTGGCTTTCCTAACCTCCTTGTTCTAATTTCAGGGCCAGTCGATAGGCATCCCAGCTGCCTTCTCGGTTAGCTCTGTTGAAGGCTTTCCTAGCTGTTCTCCTGAGATTTTCAAGTTGATCATTCCACCAGAAAAAGTCTCTGGAGATCATTTTCTTCCTGAGTGGCCAACTTTTTCCGAATTCTCTCTTCAGACATTATGTGAAGTGAGCAGAGGCATTTTCCAAATCCCCATTTGAGCTGATGTTGTATTTCAGGCCTTCCAGTTGAGACTTTAGATGGACTATATATAGTTCCCAGCCAGTCTTCCTGGGTATCCTGCATTCAACATCGGCTGAAGCAGTTTCTTCAACGTCGAATTCAATAATTGCCCTATAGTCTGCAATAGATGGTTCTTTTGAGATCCTCCAGTTCTTGACCATTCCGAAATAAATGGTGTAACCATTGAAAGGTCAATGACAAAGGTTGGACTATTTTAGCCACATTGGCTATTTCCATATTGTTAGAATATAGAAAATCAAGTATATCCTCACCTCTACGAATTATGTCCGTGCTTCCCCATATTGTGTGGTTTGCGTTCGCTTCGCAGCCCAGAATCAATTATTTCCTCTCTTTGCGGCACTATTCTATGAGGAGTTGGACTTACTCTGATGGTGAGCTTCTGGAAAGTAGCCTAAGGCAAAGACCAGCTGCCTCTAGCCGTTTCCAGTACCTTATAAGGAACTCTGTAAGTGGAAGACAATGTTAGTACCTTTCTGAGTATTATAATAGCTCTTGTACTTACCGACCTATGGCAATATATCATCTGATATAAGTTGTTTGGTAGAACTCTGATTTGGGCCCCATGAATGCAAGACTCTTGTATCAGCCCTATGTCAATGTGCCTTCTAGACGCTCTTCAGCATAAGGCACTAGAGCCTGCCTTTGAGTGCTGGAGATTTATCTGAAGGTACGTAAAACGCCTGCTTGTTATGAGGTTGGTCTTTCGCTAGGTTGTTCGGAGAGAGCCGCAGATTTTACCCTGCCGTGCTCCCATTACCCATGCCATCGTGAAATAACCCTTCCCCAGAGATGGTGGTCTTCAGCGTATTTGAAGCTCCAGCCTTTTTACATAGCTTTTCCGCCTTACGCCCTTCTTCCGCCTTGAGCTGCTCAGACACTGAGCCAGAGGATGAGGCCTGTTGTACCCCCCTTCCGCTGTCTTGTGGCCCTTGAGGCAGAGACTTGTTTGACCGAATTGATAGTTGATTCGCCAATTCAACTGCCTCAGTCTTTGGACCGATTTCCTATCAGCCGAAATCACGACTTCAAGCACGGGTCCTGATGGTCGCCTTCGAAGAACCCTCCAGCTGGAGGTTTTTAGTCCTTCATGTTGATTCTCAAGCAGCTTGATTATTTTCTCGTTGGAGAGATCAAGACTATTTGGGATATAGCGGATCAGGATCTCCGGGTGAGGCAGCCTCTTCGGTGATCCTCAAATCAGCTCCCTGCAAGGGTTTCAGCTCCTCACCCACTCAGCTGTGGCTTAATCAGAGCATGTCAGACCAATCCAACCTGGCCTCATATGCAGCTGCTGGAATTTGGGCTTAATGGTGTCTTCTTTTCCCAGTGCAATGATTTTCCCCAGAATTGTTTCCTCGATGGCCTTCAGTTGTCCACTTCTAGGAGCACCTCTGGATATTGCCTATTCATGATGCCCACCTTCAGACCAGCAGCAATCTGGCTATGGGTGGACCCATATGTTGTCCCGAGAATTATGAGGCTTTCGAGGCATATGCTGTTTCACCTTGTCTTGGGAAAAGTGTTTATTGTATCTTTCTTACACTTGGTTCAGGCGGTTAAGCCAAAACTCCCGCCACGCGGGACATGACCGCAGACAACAGAGTCTACATGACGGTATTACTGTCATGAGGGAGTCAGACCCTTGCATTCCTGTCATCGTTTTCCTACGTGCAATACCTTTGGCCCCGATACTACAGCCAGGGGGTGGGGGTCAGTCCTAGTTTTCACCGCTCAAATTGGACCCTATACCCTTGTTTATAGGGGGTTATATAAACAAGGCCTATACCTATCGAGTATCGACATGGGAGACCAGAACAGTGTTACGTAGGTCAAGGTCCGACCGTTCGTGAGTGACCATTACCACTAACATCATTGTGAATTTCAGTGAAGAAAAAATTGTACTCGCGTACGTTATTTTGAAAACTGAAATTTGAATGTTGAGTTATTATTCAAACCCTGTTGCAGATCCCTACTCGAAATTCGCCTGATGAAATTCAAAATGATCTGCAATGTTTTTCAGGTTACAATAAAAAAAGATGCCCTGACGATGGCAAATTCGCTAGTTCAAATCAGATAACTTGTTGATATTCATATCAGCGGATGCCAAACTTTTCATACTACTTATTAATTAAAATTTCTATGGTCTTCGAGTCGAATCAAATTTTGGGTAGGTTCACAGATTACAGAGTAGGTTATATTTGATGTTCTGTGGGCAATTCTAGCTGTAATTTTAATTTCTTTCTCCCTTGTAATATTTGAGTGATATCGATAATCTAAAAATGGCTAACAAAAATAAAATAGAAAAAGTTGCATATAATGAGTTAGCTATAAGATACAACCTTTCTCAGGTAGAATATGTAAGAACTTCAATGGCAGCTTTGTCAGGATGTACTGCTGGTGGGCATAGGAATATGTAATCAAGCAAACACCTTAATGAATATTTTTTAGGACTTCTAGGCCTGACAGGTTTATATGGAGCCACCTTTTACATATTTGCTGTTACAAGCCTTTGGCTGATGGTGCTTTTCAAAGCAGGTTCCAAAACATGGAAGAACTATTTTATTTCACGTAAAGGATTATTAACAAATGGATTTTTTGGACATTTATTCACGTATATTCTTTGTTGGACATTTATATATGGAATGGTTCATGTTTATTGAAAGAATTTCAAGCTTGTATGAGAGTTATGTATTTCAATTGTCAAGTGTAACTGTCCAGGATGAGTTATCATGGATATTGGTTTTACATATAATTAAGATTTACCTTAATTTCATTGAACAGAAATGTTAAAAAACTTTGGGTTAATGTGCATTACTATTCTTAGAAATCGGTAGAATACAAATCTTCTGAGAATGCCTTGAAGACATTTGTACTTTCTAGAGACTGGTCACAAAATTAATTTGTGAAGCAGACTGACAATTTATCAAAGAAAAAATAAATTGGAAAAACCTACTTTTGATTGGCAATGCATCAAGTTACAAAACAGTGTAAAAAGAGATTAGTGAGTATGGACAAATGGGAACTGTGTGTTTTTTTTTTGAAACTGTTCAAAATGCCATATGGTTGACACAAATATTATGGAACACCTTTACTATTGACATGCTTTACTCATTAATGAAGAAGGCATTGTCAAATTTACTTTGCTGTGTGGTTCTAACACGAGCTCTAGTAGACTGTGCAATCAAGTATCTTGAAAGCACTCTGGAAGGAATTAAGCCTAGCAGGCGATTGAGAGCAAACGCTTCTTCAAACAGAAAATTCAGCAAACATTTATAACACATTATTTTCAATAATTCTACCTATTCAGGTGAATGCTATGTGATGTACACATCTTTGATATTTCTGGTAACACTCAAATTCTATATTCTCCATAAATAAATCTTTCGATATCACTTTTGTTTCCCATTTACTTATACTTTTTTTTAAAAATAATTTCATTGATTTGTCCCTCCCCTATCTGAGAAAAAAAAATTAAGTCTTTTTTCCACAATTTTAATCTCATTATTTACTTTAGATCTGCCTAGGAACACCCTGTTCCAACAATGTTCACCTGAAACAAAAAAGTATGAAGTCAATTATGATTTTTAATATAACCAATAAAATTATTCTTTCAGCTCAATATTTTCCTAACAGATAGAAAAACTCATTTCAGGTACAGTACAAAGCTTGCTTACATTTCGGTTGTGCTAGTCTGGACGATTGCAATAGCATTCCAGGCGGAAATTTTTGCTATTAACCTTTGCGAGCCAATCACCTGCTTGATGGGAAAGTCAAATAACTTAACGGACCATTAAAACTGCTATCAAATCTCTCACAACTGACAGATGCAATTTGGCACAAATGCAAATTTAATCTCTCCAACAGGGGAGGTAACAACAGACTGCAACTTTTTTGAATACCTGGACACTTGGGATTCAGTGGTAACAACCAACCTCAGTGTTTATTGGCCCGGAACTATCGTAATTTCTAGTTCCTTAGTTAGGGAACGAAACAACAGCTAGATGGAATAGTGAATCCTAAAGTATTGGAGCAGCCGTCCCGGATTGCACGACTCACATACTGGCACCGAGATGGCTCCATCTCGGTGCCTCCCAGTATACACATCAACCAATTATCTAGAACTTCTAACTAAACTATCTAGATCTTTAGCGGCAGTCTCCACGGGACATTGTAGGCTCAGAGCCCACTCACATAGTCAATGAAATACAGGATTTGCCTGAAGGAGGACGCAACTATCGACCTCTGTGACTACTTCGTGGCAGACAGAGTCAGACTTGAAATATTTGGTTCGCTCTAGCTGGTTCTAGGGGAACTTGTGAATTATTCCCCCTCTGACATGATCTTCTTCTTTAGCAGGATGGGACTGGAGGGAGAAGTTGAGCTCTATGAGATTGTTTGTGTGCTACAATACACACATGGTAGGTCTGGTGGGTCCAACTGACACTCCTCCACATTAAGTTAGACTCCCTTCCTTCATGATCATCTTTTTTCTTGCATATATCATGTTTTTATTATAAATATGACATCTTCCCTGTTTTATGAATTTAATCATTGTAATTCTTTGGATTTCACATTCCTGGCATCGAAAATAATTCATTAAACTGTACCACCATCACATAATTTTTGAACAATTTCTCTGTTCTCAGATTTTGATAAATGGTAGTTTCTTACTCTTCATGACCGACATGTGTTTTCCAAAATCTTGAAAAAGTCTGTCCTACAAAAAGATTAAATTTTTAGAGATATACTCATATAAATAGTCCAAGTGAACAGATTACTGAAAATACCTGTTGGCTGAATCTTGGTTTCAATACGAGATGGGCATACTCCATTGATCTTGATGGAGCCCCCCACTTTTTCTTTAGAACTTCTTTTACTTTGAAACCCTGAGACAATATTTAGTTTTATTGATACTCAAGAAAATGGAAAAATAAGTATGGTTCTATACCTTTTGAATTACTTCTGTTACAAACATACGACTTCAGCATATAATCTTTATATTTTTTCACACCATGGACTGCATAAACCATATCCAGTCTCTCTGTCTCGAACCATTGTGCATAACTTTCTTGATTAGTGAAGTGATGAGTCTCAAACTCCAATTTAATATTGTGCAGCAATGATAAATGAGTTTCCAATTTTTTGTATGTTCCACATTTAGATTCATTTGTTTTACAAAGTGGGCAAATAATATGAGACTTCCAAGTCGTAGTGATGATCACATTATGAATATTTCGCAAATGCTTATTTTTCGCTGAAATTGTAGAAAATTCCACACCACAAAGTGAGCAAACTCTTTCCTGGAATTCCAAATCTGCCATGTTACACATACATGTTTGTATTTAATACAAAACTTTGAGATCTAAAGTTCTCAAGCGTACGAATTTTCTCCTTCTAGTTTATCTATGCTAGTTTCTCTACTAACACAACAGAGACAGTGTTGTAACATTAACATAACATAACATAACCCCCTTGACTTATCGGCGTAATCAAAATTTGGCACAAATGCCCAAGCATTGAATAAAAAAAATTCTTTATTCAATGTGCCCAAGGATGCCTGCTTGGTGAGTGAGTGTACGAACTCTAAAAAAAGTTCACGGATTCATTCATTGCTGAATCTCTTTACCAAGAATAAATCTCCAAAAAAAAAATAAAAACCAGACTATCGGTGCGATCAAATTTATAAGGCTTGTTCGTAGAGTGGTTCACAACGGTTGTGAACTGTACAGAGCAAGCGCAAATGGATTTTCGCTACCCTAAAATGGAATTGCGCTTGCTCTGTACAGTTCACAACCGTTGTGAACCACTCTACGAACAAGCCTATAATTTCTTAGGGCTACTTGCGACTGTGCCCTCCTGTGACTGAAGAGACCCAACCGTGACCTACAGATCCTGCCACACTCTGGGCATGGATAGTCACCAACCAGATCTGGCCGCCGCTGTATTCTTCTCGAGTCTCCATCATAGCTGTGGACCAAAGACTACCACTGTGATCTGTCTAACGATAGTTGTTCCAAGTCATGATTGGCCTTAACCGATTTTAGAGATTGAACCGCTTATACTGGCCTCCTGGTTTCCGAGCTCCCTCTGTGAATTCGCCGTACAGAGCTATTTTGGGGAGTCTTGTGTCTTGCATCCTCAGAATGTGGCCGCTCCATCTGAGTCGGGCCCTCATCGTTACTTGAATCTCAAATGTTATACAACTCGCGCGCTGCAAGACTGCATTTGAAACTTTTTGGAACCATCTGATGTGCATTTTTTGTCTTAGATGACGTTGTTGCGTTTGTTCAATCTGTTTAATATGTCGCCTGTAGAGCTTCCAGCTTTCGCTTCGGTAAAGAAAGATTGGAAGGACCACTGATTTGTTAACAGCTGTCTTTGTTTTCAGATTGAGGTCGTGATTTTGAAACACTCTGTCCTTTAGCTTCCAGAATGCCCGTGATGCCGAATTGATACGGTTGTGTATTTCCGTGTCCAGGTTAACCCTATAGTATTTATGAAGCTTCCCAAGTATTTGAACTATTCGACCTGTTCTAGACTTTCATCTTCCGGGCTGATATCTGTTTGAAGGTTTTCTGGCGGACTTACCAGGATTTTGGTTTCGTCAATATTAAGTCTAAGGCCTAAAGCTATATATGTTTATAGGTGTCCAACATTATCTGCAGATCCTCTGGGCTGCTAGCGGATAAGTGCGCAGTCGTCTGCATATTGTTCCGTGATAAACTTTTGTACGGGTTTTTGCTCTGAGGTTAAACAGACCTCCATCAAATCTGAATCCTATTCCAACACCTCTTGCAGGCATACTCATGTCAGCAATTATCGAGACAGCTATGGCGAAAATATTGAACATAGTAAAGGCGCGCATGGTTTTATTGTGGGATAGGATTTATATTCAGATCTCACTTCGTTAACGTTATCGGAAAGAGCATATGCGGAGTGAATGATCGCAAAAGAGTCAAGGAACAATTTCAGGAAGGCTGAAATTTTGATATTAGGTACATTATTTAAATATTCAAGAGTGGAACGCGAAAATGGCAGATTTTGTTTGTTCCAGTGCGCATCGTTCTTCTGGATGATTGGTGATGTCAGACTTGTGCAGAATACCTTTCTACTCTTCAACTATTGAGACGTTTGTCATATATATGTTCATTTCGTTTACATGCAATGGATGATGTTTACTGAAATCCTCAACTTAAATGAAGCTAAAGATATGCGATTCATTGATGATGTTTCCGTTACAACCACAACTGTGAATGTCAAGGAAGGAAAATCATTTAAATCAAAGATTATAGAGTAGAAAGATAGGAAACGCCCTCATATCGCTAGTACTAAAAACCGACTACATTTTGGCAAGTGAAAACACGCGTGACAATGAGATGGCGCTAAAAACGCACTTTCAAAACAGGAAAACTTTTTGATAACAGTTTTCTGTTTCTTGATTGAGGGGCGCGAAATTCGAATTCTATTTCTCGTATTGCATTCCAATATTGACTTTGTTTCTATAAGAAAACAAACATCCTGAGCGACAAAACAAAAGTATGGTTTTGCTTTGTGATCAGGATGTTAGTTTTCATCTAAATATTGTTTGGAATCAATTGATATCAACGAAAAACGCTGTTGGATGTGCTATATGTTTATTTGCAATTCATAAAAAATTAACAGAAATTGAAATAGTGGGCAATAAATGAAGCTTTACTGCTATACGTCGTCGAAGGTGTTGTTTCTGTACAATATAGTTTGTTCTGAATTAATGAACTTAGTTGAATTTGCAAAATATACATATATCAGAAATTAATATGAACCAATATTCAATAAACCATAATAGCATACATATTCCAGTTACTTACATATGTCGGTATTATTTAAGGAATTTTCAGAACCACACTTAAAAAAAAAACTTGCAGACATATGTAAGACCTGTATGTCAGTATAGTTTCTTGGTGCTTTTTTTATGATTTCCTTATGATATGGTCTCTTCATGACACAATATACAAATTGATTTGAATGAACAAAACACTCACAGCAGGTTTCATAAAACTTTGACTTTCTAAACAACAATTTGACAGTCACTTGGTTCCCAAATGGAAATCAATAAAACCTCTGCATTTCTGAATATATTGAAAGAGTAGCAATTGAGAATCATTGAATGGACCTATAAAGATCATCATTTTCACTTAAAAGGCCGTTCATGCAAGGGATGCTTTCTGCATACAACAATTTACGTCGATCAACAGTTCTCAATTGACCTGCAGTAAAATGTTCATTGCAAATGGTGTAGTTAGTAGTAGTCTTCAATCCCTGAGAATTTTATCCACTTCGGAGCACTGAAAATAAGAATCAATGAATGACCGATTCACATCTTACGACTTTTAATACTTACGCTTCCATTTTCCTTAGTTGAGTGAAAAACTTAATCACGTAAAATACATTTCATTATTTGATCCACCGTTCTTCACCATTCAATAATTTTCGAACAATATTTTGATGTTTTCACCAAGAAATAAGACAAAAAACTCCAAAAATTAGCAACTAGAACGAGCCAGATAAACAAAAAGCGGAATGAGAATCAAAACATTCAAAACCTCTTTGATCAAAATTGACGTCTGAAATCTTAAAAAATGTCATATATTTCTGCAAATGGCACCCAAATTAATATTTTAACCAGTCCTAGCGTTTTGAATACACGCGTGACACACAGATGTCGCTCAAATCGCTTTAGTCGCCTCGTTTCCCATCTTTCTACTCTATAATCTTTGGTTTCCTCAGAAATAGACTGGAAATGCTTATGAAACTTCTATTCTATTGAGAATTTGATATTATATGTGAATGTTTGATTTTAAATGAAAACAACATTCTTTGTTAAGTAGAAAAATATTTGTGAAGGATAATAAAACATACTTTTTATACATTTTTGGTATTTATTTATATACATATATACATACCT
The DNA here is from genome assembly GCF_907165205.1 of Coccinella septempunctata. Classification (NCBI taxonomy): domain Eukaryota; kingdom Metazoa; phylum Arthropoda; class Insecta; order Coleoptera; family Coccinellidae; genus Coccinella; species Coccinella septempunctata. The sequence continues at coordinate 19,253,191 of NC_058193.1, read as the reverse complement.
ATATAGAGATATTTACAATGTTCAAGTGTTCAGTTCATTTAACAATTTCATAAATAAAATATTTCAGAGTCCGAATTTGAAGACTCCTCGAAACAAATTGAAGGTATGTATAAATCTGGGGTGTCCCTTTCCAACTTTTCATATAAATGGGGTATACAGAAGGATGGGATAAGTATTTCAAAAAGACAAATATTTATTAGGAGAATAATCATAAACTGATAGCATGAGACAGCATGAGAGTGACATTTACTATAGTAAGAATAAATCATTATGGAATTTTTCAACAGCAATAATGCTTTTCTGCCAACAAGAATTGCAAAATAGTCATTCATGCAGTTTACTGAACGTGTCCAAATAAAGACAATGTGACAGATTTTTCGTTGGCGTATCTGTGTATTCCATAACGTTAACGATGAAAATTCCATTAATTGTACATATGAATCAAATTTGAACAAATTCTATTCAAAATGAAAATCTACATAATTTTCATCATCTTCATTACTGCCCTCATTTGTTTCTGTCCACAATGTTGATTTGCCATGGAATCAATCCATCATTAGATCATGGATCATGATGAGGACCCAGCATCCATACTTCGATTAGGTCAATTTTTGAATAAATCTCTCAAGTACCTATATTATGAAGTGTCCAACAAGCATCCATGCATTCATATATTGGAAACTGGTCAAATTCTTCATTTCGTTGTGGAAATTTTTTGATGAATTTCCCAGACAAATCGGCTCATATGAGAAAGTTCTCCCAATGGCTGTCACAGCATAATTCATCATCATAATTTTCCCCATCTGGTCCTTTGAAATCTATGATGAGGATATTCGATAATGACCCCAAGGCAAAGTACAATGTGAATTATGTAGGATATAGTTATCTTTTATTGTCTCTACTACATAATGCAATGTTCTCCTGTTCAATTGAAAAAACATCATGACATTTAGAGATAATATTTCTTTGTCTTATTAATTTAGTGTTGGCTTCCATCATATTTCATTTCAAGTAGTCATCGAAAGATCACATTCCGCTTTATGCCCTACCTTTTTTTATTTCCTCTTTATCAACACGAAATGAGTACATTTTAGATCTTAAACCTACGAAATCGGTCATAATCTTACCATTATTTTCATCCTTCATCAAGCCCAATTACTTTTTTATTGACTTGAGGAATAATTCCATATGGATTTTAGGATAGTCAGATGTATCAAAGCGACCGTAACAATCACGTTTTATGTACTCAGAAACATTTTGATTGGATACTTCATAAGTCAAACTATCGGTATCCAAAAAATTCAATTTATACTTTCTTTGAACGTGGAAATAATCGTAATGAAACTCATACAAGCAAACCTTTGAAATGTCTAATACAGACATCCCTACATATATTGGTTTATAGAATGTGATTAAACGCTTTTGCATTTCAATTCCGACAAGATTTTCTCCGAAAATCATTATATCCTTGTAGAAAGGACTAGAAATTCATTGCGCCATATCTGCCATGCCATTTGTTGACCAACTCAACTACTCTATGCTTCCGGACGTTTTCAATGGTTTTCCCAAACACAGCATTATTCATTAATTTGAAAAGATTTTTTTCAAATCGTTCTTTGATGCCTACCTCAAATGTGTATTTTTATAAATATACATTTTAAGCCAGGCAGATTGTCTGAATTGAATAACTCTATGAACTTTTTTCAAAACAAGTCCATGACTCAAGGCTTGTTTTAACGTCCTATAATGTACGATATAATTATTTTTATGATAAAGAGTAGTTAATAATTTAGGCAACTTTGATCAAGGTGGGATACAAGAGGTGACCTGCCACAGAATGGCAGGTCTTTATGCGTGTCATGTATTTCGGCGGGATAATCCAAATCAACCTCTAAAATATATCCCTCGGGAACAACATCAGGTATTTGTGTAACATCTATATTTGTGTTTGAATCCTCACATGGCAAAAACTGACTCATAGCCCAACCATACAAGTTATATTCACATCCAAGTAGACAAAATACTTTTCAGTTTCATTGATATTGAATTTTGACCCCCTATATTTGTTAGTATCTGTCTGAACACTGACTCATACCTCTCATACCGTTTTCTATGAATAGTAATATGTCAATATCTTTAATGATTTCTAAATTAATATTTGTTACAGTACATTCGCCTTATTGCATGTGACACGATCACATGCAACACATCAGCTGCTTTATATCAGTTTTACATCATATGTCATTATATAATCTTAATATATCTTTTAATGATTGACAATTGAATGCGAACCATATTGTTCATCACTTATTTCTCATAATTCAATTAGTTTTAGAATTTCCTAATGGATAGTAGACATGCATCATATAATTTATCAACTCTACACACTATACTTTTTTGGTCAAAAGTTTGAATGTATCCGGATTTAAATCGGAAAATTGTTTTTTCAATTTGGTAAACTGATTCAATGAGAGATATAATGCGAAATTCTCCAGTGAAATGTTGAGAAAACGTAAACTATCAATGAACCTAAATTGTAGTGACTTCTGACTTCTAAATTGTAGTGTATTTTCAACCTTTTTTGTGAAACTTATATATTTTTCTTTATTCAGTGGTAAAAAAGAAACGAAACCCTGTTTTGCAAGGTTTCTCAGAAAATTGTGCGTCATATCTACCTAGATATATACATATGGATTGCTAAACTGGTATGACAAAATACTTTATGAAATTGAAATTACAACTATTGTGAGCTCACCCGCGGCTCACTCCAGAAAAGTGATTATGGTCCATGACTGTTTTATCATCGGCTTTGAATGTTTTCTTACATATATGGCATATAATTCGAGTATGTGAACCAATTGAGCTCATTAATTTTCTACATAAAGAATCTGCTATCTCACTCAGTTTATCCGAAAACCACTCCATACAATCAACTCCCGTATAGCTTCCAAAATATGAATGTTAACTGTCTTGTTCATAAGAAATTCTTAATTAAAAGTCTGCGCTTTTTTTTTCATCTTCTTGGTACTTTATACAACTCATTTTTATATCATTGATCGGTTTCAGACATGTCACAATACAACACAAAATGACTTCTTTGTTTGTATCGGTAATTGGAAAAAAACAAACATGATACTTTTCTGGAAACCGTATGTGAAATGATATCGATCGAAATTTAATTTGGGAGGATGCTGCATCTTCTGAAACTTTTTAGAGTTTTCACTACCAATCTCTGGAACAATATCAATTGAAAAGTTGAAATAACCGATTTGCTTCTGCGTAAATTCTGGCACTGATTAGTCAGGAGCAAATCAATAAGTAGAAAAAATTGTTGCCTGGCAATGAACTGAAATTATAATTATGTAACGTAACGTTTCGGAGTTTCAGACTCCTTCATCAGACGAAGGACAATGGTCAATTTCTGAAAATCTTTTGAATTGTTGCTTTATTCATTTGACATTTATTGATTTTGTTTAAGAGATTGGGAGTGAAAACCTTTAACCCTAAAATGTTTTAGAAGACGTATGTGACATGGTTTACGATTCGAGAGGAATTCAATATGTTCCCCTAGTTTTTCTTCTGTATTAAAATAATTCAGACATTGATCATATATGAATTACTTTTCAGCCATATTATCTGATTCGTTTCGATACTAACCTCGATAACTTCTTCTTAATAGGTATTAACATAATGAATATAATGATAATCTACTATTTCATAGATATGAGCATTTTGTTCATCATTATTTATCATTTGTAGTGAGAAAACATTCAGTGAAACATTACTCAACATTTCAAACTCCTTTATATCATTAAATCCAATTGGAAAATCCATAACATCACAATTAAAAATAGTGCTTGGGTGAAGATATGACGTCACTCTATATGAGTGGGAAAATGCTGTATGTAAGCATTCAGTAATACTCCTCAAAATACGACATTCATCAAATTTTTGTTTTTGATATTAATGCATGATTTTTTGAGAGCAATTTTTTAAGGAAGCTTAACGTTCCACCTTAATTATATTAACTTCGAATGAAACAATTTATTGAAGAGCAAAACCACTCTCTTTCACTCGAAATTCTTCAAGCTTTTGTTTTATTTCATTTGAAGCATTTCTTTTGAACCAATCGTTTAAATCTGTTCCCCTATCTATTGTTGCATTTTGTGTATGGAAATATTTGGAATCAAGTAGCTCATCAATCATCATCATCACTTTTTTTAATGGATTGACCACAAAATACAAAATTCACTTTAATGATTCCAATACTGCTTATTGTATTTTTCATTAAATTTTTGAAAAGTTGAATGTGAATGCTTCACCGAAAAATTCTCCATCAATCGTATGCTTCAAATTAATTATAACCCCAAATCTAATTCTTGATTCAAATGCTGACTGAACATCCCATTTTACCCGATTATACTTCCTAAACTATCACCTCTATGCGCATCAAAGGTTTTGAGTTGAATTTTGTATCGTTTCAAATGGCAAATGGCAGATTAAATATTAAATTTTTGTCCGTGACTACAATTTTTCATTTCATTTTTTCATGATGTTATTCTCGTGGAACAGAAAATTCATTGCATTATGGAAGAAATCAATATTAAATATGTACCTTCATCTTCACAATTGGACAATCTCAAAAGGCTGAATCGGTTTATACTTCGGTATTTCCAATGGAATTTGATTCCGAACTCCACCGAATTCCCTAATGAAATGCTTCAGATGGTCGTTGGTACGTTTCGGCAAAAATAAACACTTTTAATCCACTCCAAGAGAATAGATTCCCCGAATCTGGTCTTCACTAATTTTGCATCAATTAATCCATGGACTTCAAACTGTATCAAATCCTTGAGTGATGCAATGGGTTTCTGGTGCTGTGAAAGTGAAACAAACCGGTTAATTTTTGTGAGATCCATTGTTATAATTTTTTTGTTTTTATTTTATGCTGGCATGAATTTCAAATATTTAAGAATATTTCTATCACTACCAAGTTTGAATAAGTACTTACATTGGAAAATGGGACAATTCACAAAAATTCACTGAAGACAAACAATTTCATATTACTCTGTAGACTTCAACAAACCAATAAATTCTGTGTTATTTCTTTTTTCTTCAAAAGTCAGAGCAACTTACAATTGAAGACTGATTTCGGAATGTCGGCTCTCTTCATTTTATATTCTTCTGGACCCTTTTCCCCCGATTATGGCCCCTCCTACCATTCAAAAATAATCAGACTGTTTTCGTTTTAAAAGATCGACAGGTGTATCGAGAAGAATTAAGGGATAGCTCCGCCCCTTGTCATTGAACACGATGAATCTTCAGCCCCCAGGTAGCGGTCATAAGGTACCAATTCAGGACAAAGAAATGAGTAAGAGGGACATTTTATTACAGAGGACGGAATCCAGATTGACATCTCTGAATACCTATAGCACCAAAACTAGTTCGATGGGTCGAAATTAACATTTTTATTATGATAAAAGCACCCAGACTAGTAGACTACTAATAAAGGATATTTGCTTCCGAATTTGAAAACACTCTGGAATCATTTCTTCGTACTCATATCACTTTTTCCTATTTTTTCCCATAGGTACAAGATTTTAAAAGCACAAAAAAATAAATTGTTTTAATCGAAAATTTCAATAGAATAATCGGGATCAGAAATTCTTCATTCAATAAACATACCAAGACGAAGGCACTTGATAAAAACTTTTAGGGTATGTTTATGTAACACGAGCCAGTGGTCTTTAATAAATTTCATAAAATTATTCTATTCATTTGTACGTTCACTCTGAAGACTGAATAGATCGCAAAGTGAAGCATCTGTGTTTTGTGTTTTGTAGCCTTCAATAAGTTGGTGTTGACGACTTCCTAGGGACTGTTATTCTCATTATTTTTGAGGGTACCTTTTTAATAAACATGTTTTGCTGACATTCAAAAGAATATATATGATATACCTATATATTCAATGATAATATACAGTGCGCGTCAAAATTATGGAACAAATTCATTTTGTCAGAAATGAAAATATTTGGCAACAAAATCCTGAAATAGATCAATTTCTGTTTCACTTTTACCAACGCACCAACATTTTTCTGACTCTTCATGAATTTAAAAAATTGATTGCTGTGATAATGAAGACAATGAAGTCTTTACTGCGTTTTTCTCAAAAACGTCTAGAAATATCATGTTTATACAATATCATCAATATTCTGAGCAAATGATTTTTACATCCTTCTGGTCTAACTAAAATAGCTACCATTTTATTTCTTCATCAGTCATTCATGTGGCGACCGCTATAAAAAAGTTTGAAGTAATACCTAAATAAGATTAGTTTCTCAAAGTTATACCTCTATGCCAATTTGGATGGCAATGAGAAATAAACGCGTAAATTATCAGTAAAAAAACGAAAAAAAAAACAGTTTTGATCTTTTTTCACAGCAATATTTTATTGACTCCTACTTGATCCCATCGTCATATTTTGATTGAAATTATTATTTCTTAAGTAATGTCTCAATGCTAATGAATCAACCTGTATAATGATATTTTAAAAGAATCTGTTTCTTTCATACATTCATGTATTATATCAGGTGTTTCCTCTTCGAATTGCTTCCTTAAATTTCCCCAATTCATACGAAGAACTTATAACCTTAGCCAATTTTAAATTAACTTAATGTTCATAAACGACAAAGAATCAATAACTAGAATAAATCGAATACAGCTGAGCCCATCAGAACTCAGTTATGTATTTGTAGAAAGCTTTATATATAACTTCGAATTTCAATTATCATATTCTGAAATTTTTCTTGATATTATAACATTAACTTCAGAATAAGCCGATTGAAACCGAAAATTTGAAAATCTTTGTCGGGAGCACTTTATTCATTTAACAAATTTGATAGAATTATCACTATTATTATTATACTCCCAAAGGCAAATAATTGGGAAAAAAATCAGTAGATTAACTAGAGTAGGGGTTATAATTACAATTAGATTCAAATATTCCGTTTTCACAAAGCGTTATGAACCACTACGAGCAGGGGCGTAGCAAGTTTGGTCCGGGTCCTGGTGGAAACCATATCACCGGGCCCTTCCCCTCAATTATTTATGAGTTCTCAATCGAGGTGTTAGTTGAGTGAATTTAAATTTAGAGACAACGAGACTTTTACGAGACTTTCGCACGAGATTCGAGACTTCATGTCTTATCGGCGAGACGAGTTGGTTTCGTGGGCATCACTAGTAGGTACCGAACATACCTTAACCTTACCCTAGAATAGAATAAGGGTTCATTATCTTCGCATCCTTCTCGGGAGAGTCATAAACTTTCGTTTTCATTGCCAGTACCTACCTTTCTATGAATTCATTCACCTATTAACAATGTCTTTTACCAGTGAAGAGAAACCTCAGAAACGTCTTTTACAAAGTAGACAGCACCGAAGGCTTTATAGATATATTTTCTAAACTGGAAAACACGTTTTTGAAAAATTCAGGAAGAACTTTTGACCAGCGTTTCGTTTCATTCAAAGACAATGAATTTTTGCCGAGATTATATTTTTAAGAGTTATAACGAGGTGAGAGTTAGGTCTGTTCGTCTAGATGAGTACCTGATTTAGGACCGGTACTTTCAGGTGCGAATAACTAAATTTATTCGATAAATAAGTCTTATTCTTAGGATAAGTAAAAATGCAGTCTTTTCACTTTCAGATAGTGTTATTCATCGAATAAATCTGTCATTGAAACTCGTTAATAAAATTTTATTTGTCATAGATCGAATGTCGGTACGTCATTATTGGTTGAATTTTTAAGATTCTGGATGTATGGTTATTTTTTGTGTGATTTTCACGGAATATTTGCTTTCTAGTTGGAATTATGACACTTTCTACAATGCGGTCTCTTATTTTACATTAATCAGTGAAAAGTAGTATACCGTGTTTTCACAGAATTGTTATTCGTCAAATAATTTCATCTAAAAGCACCGAAATAAGGTTTCCTTCAGATAGGAAATTATTCGACAGATACTTATTGACAGTGAATAAAATTTATTCGAAGGTGAAAGTACCGGGCCTTAATATATTTGTCAAAGATTATAGAGTAGAAAGATAGGAAACGCCCTCATATCGCTAGTACTAAAAACCGACTACATTTTGGCCAGTGAAAACACATTTGACAATGAGATGGCGCTGAAAACGTATTATCAATACAGAAAAACTGTTTAATAACAGTTTTCTCTTTTATAATTGAGGGGCGCGAAATTCGAATTCTATTCCTTGTATTCAATTTCAATATTGACGTTGTTGAGACCAGAAAACAAACATCCTGAGCGACAAAACAAAAGGATGGTTTTGTTTTGTGACCAGGATGTTAGTTTTCATCTGAACATTGTTTGGAATCGATTGGTATCAATGAAATACGCTGTTGGATGTGATAAATTTTTATTTGCAATCTATAAAAAATTTACAAAAATTTGAAATTATGGACAACGAATAGAGCTTTGACTAGGAGACAAGAGTACATGGTTATCTGCTATAGTTACGTGAAAGGTGTTTTTCTGTGAAAAAGTTTCGAATTAATAAACTGAGTTGAATTTTTACAATTTATATCAGAAATTGATATGAACCAATATTCAATTTACCGTCAGAGCATACATATTTCCGTTACTTACATATTATTTACAAAATTTTCAGAACCACAATTGAAAAAAACCTTACAGAGGTATACAAGCCTTGTATTCAAGTCCGTCAGTATAATTTCTTCATGCTTTTTCATGATTTCTTCATAGTATGGTCACGACACAATATACAAATTGATTGACGAATGAACACTCACAGAAGGTTTCATAAAACTTTGACTTTCCAAACAACAATTTGACAGTCACCCGATTCCCAAATCGAAATCCATAAAATTTTGCATTTCTGAATATATTGAAGGCAATATTGAGAATCTTTGAATGGAAGGTAAGGTTAATTGGTGTAAAAGTCATAATTTCCCCTAAATGAGCCCTCCATGTAAGGGATGCTTCCTGCATATAACAATTCACGTGGATAAACAGTTCTCAATCGACTTGCAGTAAAATGTTCATTGCACATGGTGTAGTCAGTAGTGTTTGCAGGCCTTTACGCCCTGAAAATTTTATCCACTTCGTAGCACTGAAAACAAAAATCAATGAATGACCGAGTCACATGTTTACCAGTTAATACTTACATTCCCATTTTCCTTAGTAAAATTCGTTTTATTTGATCCACAGTTCTTCACCATACAATAATTTTCGAACGATATTCTGAGGTTTTCGCCAAGAAATTAGACAAAAATTTCAATAATCAGCAACTAGAACGGGCTTGGAAAACAAAAGGCGATACGAGGTTGTCTATGGATACGAGAATCAAAACATTCAAAACCGGTTTGATCAAAATGGCCATTTGACTCTGACATCTCGCAAAATTTCATATGTCCCTCGAATTAAAATTTTAACCAGTCTTAGGGCCTTAAAAACACATTTGAAACACAGATGGCGCTCACATCACTCTAGTCGCTTCGTTTCCTATCTTTCTACTCTATAATCTTTGATATTTGTATTATTGCAGCCTTGAGAAAGAACAAATAATGTCCGAAACGATGGCAAAGTTTTAGATGTTTTAGAATTAAAGTATACGCCTTCTGAAAATTCCAAATTGCTGTTATCATTTATTGAATGAATTACCTAAAAATGAATATTGTCTACTAACTCTGACTCTATCATGTTCTTATATCCTTGACTAATTATGCCTGATCAGAAGTTGGCGGTCAGTGCTACTTTATTTACGGGATGTGTTGGATCGACTTACATATTATCTTCCCCTTTTTATTTTGTTGAACTGAGTTCACTCTGAATGTCTGAACTCTGTTTTTATCCACAATTTTATAAAATTTCATTATGAAAATTTTATACACTAAAAGAATAATTATGATTGAACATATCATCAGGAAAATAAAATAGAGGCTTGAAATGTGGTTGGGATGCAAATTCCATTCGTACAGTTTCAAGTCTGAAAAATGTGTTACATTTAAATGAAAGGATCTATAGTCAAATCTTGAATCTGTGAAATATTCAAATTATCAAGTTTTTTTTTAAACCATATACCTACAATCACTTTCCATTGAGAGAATTTTCTTTGGTTCATGTTCATTTGTTAAATGACATGAACACTGAACAGTTTTCTCAAAAAATCATTGAACAGAAATAAATATTTTCCATTGAGCATGTAGGTAAGTCTTGAAAAATTTGGGTACGTTTTCTCCTACAATTTTCACGTTTTGCACGCACAAATGCAGTCAAACACGAAGGTGGTTTCCCTAGTTTATCTTGTGAACAACTAACAACGCATGCATTTTTCCATTTTCTGGCAGTCTTCATATGGGGACCATATGATTTCTTCTTGTTGTGTGAGGTTGATTTATTAGGTGGGTATTTAGAAAGGAAACAAATTTTAACCCAGAAGAATTATAAGGGATGAAATTTACAATTATTATAAATCTATTATTATAAAACATTCATTATTTATAAAAAAATATAATGATTTCTCCACTTTCACTGACGTTAAACACATTGAGTAAATATCTTCCAAGTAGACTAAATGCTTCGCAATAAATCATTATTGTGAATAAAGTTCCTGCAGTACTTGAAAGGTAACAGACTCGTGTAGCAAATGAAGTCTAGCAAAAGTAACAGCTGTATTCATTTCTGCAAGCATTTGAGATATATTTTAATCTGTTCAAATTGTAGAAGCACGATTTTATCAAGGACTTGCTGGATTTTCATGAATTTATTAACTTGGTTTTTCATGATATATGTATTAGTTTGATTGTGAAATCTATCAGATATTTAATTAGTCATCGTTATAATTCTGTTTTGATGTTACCTGCATTATCTTGTTATCAAAGATTATAGAGTTAGGTTAGCTGGACTCTATAATCTTTCCTTTTAATGTTCGAAAATATTCTTGATGAAGAGTTCCATCTTCATCATACAAAATGTCGAAGAAGATTTTGGAAATTTTTCCTCCTATATTGACAAGGCCTCTTTTATTGATGTGAATTTTTTCTTCCATATTGACAAGGCCTCTTTTATTGATGGATTAATTGATGCGAGGTATGTTTATTTGAAAAAAGCTAATTTAATGTCAATTCATATACTTAATAGTCCAAGAGCCAGAGCCAAAAAAAGTCTCTGAATTTCTTAAGCCTGGTTTTTTCTCAGGTGATTACAATCATAATAAACAATAAAATGCTGCGGTCAGTCAAGTGGATGTTAGAACATGTGCCTCTGGTGCGCATTCAAACATGTCGTGATTACCGACATAACAAAATCAATTTCTTAAGGCTGAAACTTTATAAAATTTTGTATTTTGGTATTTAAATCAAAATTATGATAGTCAGTCAGCGTCCGATCGGGACACAGCTGGTCAGTCAGCTTTAATGTGCGTAGACTGGACTGGACGTGTGACTGGAAAGCATCAAAGGATGATTAATGTCAGTAGAATGCATCAAGAATTGGGAAATTCAGTTTGCAATGCTCTTCCTGGACTGCATGCTTTGACTGGATGTGATTTTAACCCAGCTTTTTACAAGAAAGGTAAAAAAAACCTCTGCAGATAATGAAGCAAAGCGAACATTTTCAAAAAACATTCGCTGACCTTGGACTTGTAGATGCAAGCAACCAGAATAACATGTTCAATAAGGTTCAAGAATTTGCCATTTATACTGCTTGAAAAAAATTAAATCAAGAGAGGCAAGATTCGTTTTATTTTCACAGACGTATAAATGTTTAAGCACCACAAATGATCCTTTTAAAATTAAAATAAAGAATGTAGATGGGTCGGGTATGCCACCATGCCAATCGGAATTGATGCAGCAGTTCTTAAGAGTGAGCTTCATTTCAAATATTTTTCGTAATGCTCACCGTCAAATTCCAACGGAGCTATCTCCTATACAGACTACGGGTGGAAATTGGTGGATGAGAAATATGACTTTGATTGGTTCAAAGGCGACCAATTACCAGAACTTGTACAAGATGTCATTATTCCACCTCTACAAGAAAATACAGGTATAGAAATATCTTTATCTGGATTAAACAATCACAAAAATACTTTTTTTACTGAATTTTATTTATTTTTCAGATTCTGCAACACCCGTGGTCGACTTGTCAGATCACGATAGTGAAAATGATGATATGGATACAGATGAAGATTCAGATTATGAATCATGTGATGATTCTTTATAGCTTGTTATCGTTAATGATTTAAATAAATATTAGAAATGTTTGAAAATCAATGAGTTCTTACTTGTGCGTATACCCATGTTAGTTAAGTATCTTGTTGATTTTGAACGAATTTTATTTCTGAGATTTTAAAGAACAGTTGCTCATTAAAATAAATGTGTTATAATTTGAATGATTATGATGTAATATCTATAGGGAGCGAAAAAATTTAATTTCTTATCCACTGACTGACGGGCGTTGGTCTACGGAATGGCTGACTGACAATTTTATTTATCAATAATATAGTCAGTAGTAGTTACAAAAAAAATTTCACGCTTAATAAACGAATTGCATCCTTATAAACGACGCTACGCACATTGAAGCTGAGTGACCAGCTGTGTCCCGATCGGACGTTGACTGACTATCATAATTTTGATTTACATACCAAAATACAAAAGTTTATAAAGTTTCAGCCTTAAGAAATTGATTTTGTTATGTCGGTAATCACGACATGTTTGACCGCGCACCAGAGGCACATGTTCTAACATCCACTTGAATGACCGCAGCATTTTATTGTATATTATGATTGTAATCACCTGAGAAAAAACCAGGCTTAAGAAATTCAGAGACTTTTTTTGGCTCTGGCTCTCCGTCTATAACGGCCGGTTTCATAATCTAACCTGAAGTCGCTTTAATTTTAAAGCTTCCTACTAAAAATGACACTAAAGGAAGCTTTAAGCTTAAAGTGACTTTAAATTTGATTATGAAACTGGACGTAAGTATCGTTTCTTTTTTTTTATGCCACTTGAAATTTGTTCATGTTTGTTAAGAATTGAATCAAATTGGGGAAGGTTATAATGATACATATGCGTTTGTGAAAAAAAATTAAGATGATCGCTAGGTGAAGGTACAGCAGACGATAATCATTTTTTCTTTGTTTAATTTTACCCTTATGTTAAATGTGCCCTTTATTGGCTTCTTTGATGAGAATATTATCCAAAATTTTGATCTTGGCCTCTTTGAATACCTATTGGTTTTAATTTCGCATCTTCTGGTAATTAGAAAAAGGCTTTTCGATCTTTATTTAAAATAGCTTCGGCTCTATTTTCATTTATTTTCTGCCTTCTATTATAATTTTTCTTGTTGTTCTCTGCTAATAGCCCCTCCTACACCTAGGTTTGAGGGGATTTCGGCTTACAATTTTACTCAAAATATGTCCCCCTCCCTTTAAAATTGACCTGTTCCGGTTTTTTCTTTGAAAACATCCTTGTCGAGACATAATTGGCCTGGCAAGTTTCCAAATTGTCACCTCCTGTAACTACTTCAAGGAATCAATAAAAATTTCCAAACCATAGTATTCATGTGGAGGAACAAGTGATCTTTCAATTGAAGTAAATCTGAACCTCTATTCCCTATTAAAAATTTAGGGGTGATAGCCCCTACACCTAGGGTTGAGGAGATTTCGGCTTACAATTCTGCTCAAAATATGCCCCCCTCCCTTTAAAAATTGACCTGTTCCGGCATTTTCTCTGAAAACATCCTTGTCGCGATATAATTGGCCTGGCAAGTCTTTAAATTTTCACCCTATATCTGTAAGCGCCTTAAGACGTTGAAAATCATTTGCGGTTGAAAGTTGAACAGATATATTTCGATATTCGAAGTATTAATGCGGAATTCATTGGGGATCAAAGTACAATGTCATCTGCACGGTCACATGGCATTTCATCATTTCAACCGCAAAACGTCCAAAAGTACTTGTTCCTCTTATATAGGCGGCAAATTAGACACAAATGACATTCAAACGAAGCTGCATTGACAAGTCCTTCAGGCGCGCAGCTTATACCAAAGGTGGAAACCTCTATTGGTCAGAAAATGCTGCCTCTGAGATGTCCTTAAATCTTCTCTTTTCAGCTTTAGTGAACGGCCTCGCAAATTATGGGTATGGTTATTATGAGTATGGTTATTATGAGTATGAAGAGATCGTGAATATAGTTGCCAAAACGTCCATGGAGGGCATAGAATGTATAGACCTTATCTCCCCGAGCTCTTCCCTCCTCGAAGCGGAAAGCGAGTCACCCATCGTTGAACCGATTCTAGAAGATGCGCATCTGCTCGAGAAGAAGGCCATCAAGCAGGTCCTGCGTGCTCAATAACAGAACGTATGTAGTAACCTATAGAGTAGACTGAAGGTCAGGCCGTCGCAACCGTGAAAGGACTTCAGCAAGCCAAAAGCTACCTGTTTTGCTTTACAGACGAAACATGCTGAGACCAGGATAGGTCGCTCGTAACAATAAAACTAAGGTCGCAGTGGTGGGAAACTGATGACAGAGTATGGCCGTCTATGCTGTAATCACAGCCGACTATAGAGAGAATATAGAGTCTTTAGAAGGCTGTGCTGTAATCTAGGTTGGGATTGTTTTTACAACCTAATAGTTAGGCACACAAGATTTCAAAATACAGAAAACTCGGGGAACAAATCATTAGACAAGATATCAGACCATTCTTATTGTCATTTCATAAACAGGCCTGATACCGAAGAACGGACAGAGAATCTGCAGAAACTCAAATTGGCCGAAACCCTCTTTAAAGTCATGCAGAAGACGGTACTGCTGGGAACAGCGAGAACGGTACGCAAGTTCCTGGGTAATGCAGAACATGGAAGAGAACACCATTCACTTCGACAAGAGATGCGGGGAAATCAGAAACTCAACGAACACCAAGGACCAGAAGAGGGAGAAGATCCCGATCGACATCAGGAAGCCGAGAAGTAGCCCAGACCCGACCACCACCATGAGCCCGAAAACCAAGAAATGTCTCCAACGGAGCTTAATCCTTTTGATATCTGAGATACCTGGAATAAGTGAATGTTCTTTCGGAGAGGAGTATGTAAGCCGCAAGGCTAAAGTCATAATACTTTATTCATCCTACTTACAAAAATCAGAAAAATATTCAGCAACAGAATAATTACAGTTTCTTCTTATAGTTGGGGAGCCGACGATGATAAATCGGGATTTATTCAAGCGTCGCCGTCGTGGAGACCTAGTGGATTTTGGAGATTAGTTGAGAAAGAAAAAAGGTTCAAAAAAAGATAATTCAAAAAACTGTTTTCTGTGACCTTTACGGCTTGCTGATATTGTCAGATTATATTTTTTCCGTTATTCTTGAATCATTTGGCTTCACTATAAGAAAAATAGCCACCGTACTCGAAAATCTACTCTTGACGTTTTTTTGCAGGTTTGGCGCCCTCCCACACGTTATCGTCACACTCAAATTGTCAGATTAAGAGAATATAGGTATACTTTTCAACATGTAATTAACCACATCTATCTTATTCTGTCGCGCTGTACAATTATCGTATTTTAACTATTCTGACAGCATGTCCTAGACAATTCCCCCTATATCTAATTTTTGGTAGAGGTACTCTACAGGGTCCAACGTATCTCCCCTTATATCAATCTGACACGTTCGAGTAAATCCCGAATTTCCCTCTTGGGCTTCCCAACTAGGTACTATTGCCATTTCCAATGTTTGTTGATAGTGTTGACATTCCAAACTTTGCAAATTCCTGCCTTCCAACATTCTAGGAAAGAAATAGAGAGCCAGAAATAACGCCAAACAATAGATATCTTACACTAATGGTTATTCAGTAAACTTCATGTTAATTTTCAACGCATTTTAATTTTTTTTCATTTTTCATTTCGTGAAAATAGAATGAACTCATATCAAGTCAGGTGAACTAATAGCGGGTTCATTTATTGAACATTCCTTAAATTTTGAAGGCATGTTTAATTCCAACATATATGTATAGCATGATACCATTGATTAAGCCCTATAATCAGCCTAATTCTGCTAATTGATCGCCCGGTTCTGATCAGGAAGGCCAACAATGTCGCGTGAATACTTTTAAGTATGATTTGAACGTTTTTAAAGCGATTAAAACTCGCTGAAATTATGATATAGTAGTTGCGTTTCCTAGCTTGTCAAAATTCGGACCTTCGATACACAGCCTGTATCATCGAGGACATAACGGTGTTCATAAAACGGACAAACAAGAATATCGATAGAAAAATTAATCAATGCAATTAATTCAGCCAACATCAATAGCAACGTACTTATGTATCTTCAGGAATGTAAACATCATCTTTATGTTCTTCTAATCTGGATTCATGCTTTGCTGATTTCAACCATCGTTGTTCAAACAAAGCAAATTAGGAATTAGGAGAAGGAACACTGATTACAGTTGTATAGTGCCTGTTGGATTCAATATATAAGGTGTGAAGATTTCGAAGTGTTGCATTCCATACCTTGAGCTCCGAACCAAGACGTCTCCAAGCGAGAATCGCAGTGAATCCTTGAATTTGAAAGGCAAGTTTTTTGTTGATGCCATTTTTACAATTCGCCATTGAGTACGAGCTTACGACTTCTTTTATTAATTGGGTATTCAAAAATAGGGACATTTATACAGACCTACCTATGCACGTGTTCATCGCTTTTATTTGATCTCTCATTCCATTTTTATTCATGTAATGAAACAAAAATTAAAAAAAATTCGATAGAAATGAGAATCAAACAACCGACCCATCACCTACAATCTATGAAATGAGTCTCTACCGAAAATATAAAACTCTTCATCTAAAGTACCTATGTCGATAAATGTTATATTTTGAATCAACATACTTTTTACCTTTTTTTGTAATAATAATTTTGATAACCTCTGATAGCTCTGGAAATAGATTCTTGTCGCGGACATTTCTGGAATTTACCTACTTTACTTCTACCCGTTGATATCGATTTGCTTTGATGTCTGTACCTACAAATTTACTGAAACACTAATACATTATTCAAGAACTTTGAATAAGCTATGGTCGCTATGGAGAATTAGATGCAGCTGAACATGGCAGGTATTCGTCCCGAAAAAACCAAATGTCCACCACTGATAAAGAACGAGTTTTGTACTGGATGGGCAAAATTTGTGATACCTGAATCCTGAATTACAACCTTTTAACCCAACGAGAAGGAGGAAAATGAATGTGCCATTCATGTTTTCTTTTTTCGAGAAACTAATAATGCCATCAACTGCATTCCTCTATCTCGTTATGCTTTTGAGTTATAGACCAAAATTCAAATTTGGGCGATTTCAACTTTGGTCATTGCCTCCGTTTCTGTTTAAGCTAGGATGTTGAAATGAAAACATTATACAGACACTTTTTTGATAGCATTATTTTTTATGAGTGTATCCTAACATATATATCAAGTTCTGCATTGTGTTGTTAGATGTTTTAGATTAACGGACGCTTGTGTAGAATTTGTAAAATGTATATAAAATAACAATTGTATTTTATGTTTTATACTTTGATTTTTAGAACCGATATTCTGTTCGAAAGCTGATATGCTTTATAAAAAATTCATCACAGCCGTCTGCATGGTTTTATTACTGATACTGACAGCAAATTGTTTACCGAGAGTTGGAAGCAGTTCAGTAAGTGCACGTTAATTGATATGAAAATTATTATATAATATAATATGTATATATGTAATTCATTTTTAAATGTATTTCAGAATGCCGAGAACAATAGTTTCCTTCTCGATAGGCTAGATAATCTCAGGGACGAAGTTTTAAAAACTGATTGGACTCCAGAGGAATTAAAATTTCTAGGGTACAGCGATCTTTTGGAGAAAGCACGAGAAAGGTACTATGCAGCAAATTGGCCGTATTTCATTCTACCCCGGCAAAACAAAATGAAGAAAAATTCTGAAATGAGTCGAGGAATGTACAATGCTCTGAATAACATTGATTTGTACAATGCTGGAAGATGAATGCATCTTTAGAGCCTTTATTAAATGGACAGAAAGTTGTACTCAAATAACACCTAGGTTATAAATCAAATTGTTTTTTAATTTTCTTTCAAATAATAATATTTTCAAAATGGACTATCATTTAATTCATCACCTACCAGACCTACCACCTTTATAAATAATCTGCAAATGAAATATTCCTAACATCGGTTATCTCAATATTACTGAAGAATTTCCAGTAAAGATTAGAAATATATATGGGGTAATGCATTAGGACTCATTTCCCTCAACTAAATACTATCATTGAGTATACAAATAAGATTTACAATCATGCTTATATCAAAAAATGCATGAGAAAGATATATGAAATTGATGTGGCCGATATTTGATAAAAATACATAATTGGACTAAAAACAAAATCGAAAATCGCATATTCACGTTTCCTCGGATATCTCGAGTGCTTTTTAAGCTTAAAAGGGAAAATAGCAAACTTACCCTGGTGGCTTCGAGTCGATGGCAAGGTTCCATGTTATCTGGGGTGTTCGCCATAACTAGTGAAGGTCAAAATCCGAGTTCAAAATTTTATTAGTTGACCTATAATAAGGACATCAGGCACAATCAGTCAAGTAAAAAGCGCTAAAAAGCACAATACAATGACTGGAATAGGAAAACTCTACTTCACACAACTGAAAAGATTTTCCTGGAAAATCATCATCATCATTCAACCCTCTGCGTCCACTGTTGGACATAGGTCTCTCCTATTTTATTTCATCCGGTTCTTTCTTGTGCTATCTGAGACCTGAGTCCAGTTATTGGATATTCTTTTGATGTTGTGCGTCCAGCATGTAGGTGGTCTTCCCTTACTTCTCTCGTCTGCTCGTGGTCTCCACTCCAGCAATCGGTTTGTCCATTGTTCCCCCCTCATTCGTGCGACATGACCTGCCCAGTCCCATTTAAGTTTTACCACAACGCTGATAATATCCTCCACGCCAGTTCTCATTCGCAGATCTTCATTTCTAATGTGATCCCTCAAAGTCACCCCGAACATCGACCTCTCCATCGTTCTTTGCGTCACTTTGAGCTTCCTGGCAGTTGCAGTTGTTATTTTTTTTTTATAGCAGGGGGAATCTGCGACCGTGAAAACACGGGGCTCTATCTTTCGCCCAGAGGAACCCATTTCTAGGGAACACTGTGGGGTTACTCACTCTACCGAGTTCGCGACCCATTAAACCTAACCTGCTTTTTATTGGTTCCGGGCATTTGCCTATAAACCATTTATCCCTTAATCGATTAATTTCTTCTTGCACATTGTCATGCTAGGGTTTTCATGTTCGTCCATTTCGGATATCTCTTCTTAGTATAGTTTTAATAAGTTTCCGTACTCATTTCAATCTCTCCTCAATTGATCTCGCGGTCTCCTTTTGTAAATTCTCATTCTTCCTCTGTCTTCCTCCGGATCGTAGTCCACTAGTCTCCTGAGTTCTTCGTTTGGATGTTCCTTCGCTGTTTCGAATAACTTTTCAGCTTTCCTCTTCATAAATTCGGTGATGGTTTCCCACTTCAAATCTCGATATATCTGTTTGTTCCTGACAAACCAAGGCGCATCTATGGCACATCGTAGTAGCTTGTTTTCTGTTGCCTGAATTCTTTGTTTATGGCTCTTTGCCGCGAATCCCCAAGCACCTGATCCATAAGTCAGTTGCGGTCTAGCAACGGCTTTGATTATTTTCAATTTTGTCTCATTTGACATGTGGCTCTTTCTACCTATCAGCGGGTAGAGCATATTCATCGCTGCCTTGGTTTTGTCAACGGCTTGTTTGATATGGCTTCTCCAAGTTAGACCTTTGTCTAGGGTGATACCTAAATATTGTGCTTCGTTTTTCCATTCGATTTCTTCTCCATCTACCTCTAGATTTGTTGTAGTTCTTAGTCTCCTCTTCTGCAGTAATATCGCTTGGCTCTTTTGTCCGTTGAGCTTTATTTTCCATTTAATACACCAGTCATTTATTTCATCTATAGCTTCTTGTAATATTCCTTCTATGATTTCTGGCTTGCGATGTCGCATTGCGATTCCCGTGTTGTCGGCATATAGTGTCAGCATAGTTCTTGGAGATTTTGGTATACCGTGAATATATATGTTATACAGTAACGGCCCAAGTACTGACCCTTGAGGCACCCCTGCTTCCATATATCTGGTTGTGGAGTTTTCTCCTTCCACTTTCACGTAGAATCTTCTGTTCCTCAAATAATTCCTAATCAACTTGCACAGTTTCATTGAATATCCAGCATATCTCATTTTGTAAATCAATCCTTCATGCCATACTCTGTCGAATGCTCTGGCGACATCTAGTAGTACAAGACCAGTTGCTTGTTTATTTTGGAATCCTTCTGTTATGTATTCTGTGAGTCTCAGTAATTGCTGTTCTGTTGAGTGATCTCTTCTGAATCCGAATTGCTCTGCTGGAATGAGATTCAGATTTTCAGTTTCTTCTGTAAGCCTCCTAGCGATTACTCTTTCTACTACTTTTCCTAGGGCGGATAATAAACTTATCGGCCTGTAGTTTTGGGGGAATTTTTTATCTTTGCCTGGTTTGTTGAACACTATGATTTCTGCAGTTTTCCACTTTTTCGGATAGTGTTCAGTCCTCATTAAACCGTTTGCAATATTTGTGAGAGCAGCTATACCTTTTCTAGGTAATTTCTTCAACATAACATTCGTTATTTTATCACTTCCGGGAGCTTTTTTATTTCTCAAGCTTCTGATTATCTCTTTTATTTCAAATGGAGAAGTTGGTTTTTCTATTTTGTCGTCTACTGGTGGTTCGTCCATTTCTTCTTCGTTGTTCTCTACTAGTTCTTCCAGATCGTCATTATCGTCATCAGGTCTGTAATTTATTCTCGATTCTCTTTCGATCGAGTCCGCCAGTGCTTCTGCTTTATCGATATTCGTATGTGCCATTACTCTTTCTCCGTGGAGAGGTGGTATTTTAGTCTTTTCTCTTCTCAGACATTTTTGCATTTTCCATGCAGAATGATCGATAGTATTTAGTTCTTGAACTCTTTTGTTCCATCTATTTGTTCTCATGTCCTTCAGGGCATTTTTTAGAACTTGGCTGTGTCGGTTTAGATTTCTCTTATTTATATGTGTTTTGCTGAGCCTGTATGTTTTTCTTAGTCTCCGATTTTCCCCGATGAGATCTTTGATTTCTGTGGGTGTATCACCGTGTGGATGTATCGGTGCTGGTCTCGTTATTTTCCTTGTGCTCTTTTTGTAGGCATCTAGTATATTCTTTTCTAGTTTATCAACTGCTCTTTCTAGGTCTTCCGGTGTGTTGATTAATGGTATTTCTGTTACCTCCGATTGTATCAGATGGCTATATTTAGTACAATCGGTGTATTCTCTTGTTTGCATAAGTTCTTTTCTTGGCCCTTCTCCTATTGTTAATTCGATGGGGTTGTGGTTGGAAGTTCCGTCCCACAAGGTCTCTATCGAGAATTCTCTAGTGATATTTTTCATAATTGCGATATCAGTTATATCTGGTAATCCATTTCCGAATGCTAGGTACGTTGGTTCTTCAGGTCCAATAACGATAGCTTCATGTTTTTCAGCGAGATATTTCAGTTTTCTGCCATTTCTGTTTTCCATCCTGCTGTTCCATTCTGGAGATTTGCAATTAAAATCTCTGATGCAGATTTTCGGGTTTGTTCCATCTAGTAAGTTGTTGATTTCTTCTTCCAATAAGTTATTTGGGGGTCTTTTATATGCCGATGTGACTTCGACTCTTTGTCGATTTATTTCAGCAACAATCGTCACTGTTTCTATTTGTGACTCGTCAGATCTTCCTTTAAAATAGTGTTTCAGATCTCGTCTAACCAGTAAGGCAACACCCCAGTGTTTGCGTTTCTGTCACATCTATATATCTCATAATTCATGATGTTCAATCGTGTATTTGGTTGTATTCTTGTTTCCTGTTAGGCTATAATATCAGGTTTTCTCTCTGATATTATTTCTTCTATCTCGGGTTTTCGAGTTCTGACCCCGTTTATGTTCCAGGAGACTATTTTAAGGGAATTTTTCCTAGTTGTATGTTCCATTATTTCAGTTTACTGAACATTCCTTGGAGTTTTTTCTCCATCTCTCTTTCAATTTTCAACATGATTTTGTTAAAAAAATTTTCAGTAAAAGTGTCTAAATCGTCGGCGGATTCAGAGATTCAGAGAGGGTGGGCTTCTTTTTCTCCTGGACTTTTTGAGGAATCGTGCTCTGCTGAGCCGATTTCTGGCCTGTTTTCCTCTTCCTTGTAACTAATTTGAATTCGCTACATCCTTTGTAGCTTGCTGGATGGCCTTCTTCACCTCCTCACCTTTTCTGGTAAGTTCGCAATCTTTTGTGCAATGATTGCCCAAACATTTGACGCATCTGTATGGAAAAGAGCACTTGTTTTGGGCATGTACGTACCTCTGACATCTGAAGCATTGGCTTGGATTTTCTGCCCTTCTTTTTGATTCCACTACAATGCAGAGATTGTAGAGGCGTCTTATTTCGAAAATCTTCTTTCTCTGAGTTTTGACCAGGTAAAAGGGTATAAACTTTTTGGTTTTATTGGATGTCATTCTGGACACCTCGGCGTCATGGATTCCTTGGACCTTTAGATCATTTTTGATTATATCTAGGTCAGCATCTATTGGGAGATGTCTTATAACTGCGTAGATATTTTTCTCTTCCTCCATCTGGTACGTGAAGTACTCCTTACCAATCTGGTCAAAATATTTTGTTATGTTCCTGTAGTCGTCCACAGTCGAGGCTACGATCCTGATTCCGTCTTTTACGACGGTTGCTCTGTTGTAGCTGAATTTCTTCATGTAGAGAGCTTTTGAGATCTCTACCCAATCGGCTGTACCCATCGTCGTGATGGGTGGAATTTTATCTTTTTTAGTTAACTCCGTTGCTTTTTTTGCGGTCTCTTCGTCTGAAGATGAACTTTTTTTACGCGCGCGTTTTGTGGGCGGCGCGTTCTGGATCTACTTCCTGTTTGGAGGAATTTTTGGGGACCGCTACCGGCTTTGCAATTTCTGCAAATGTGGGGGATTTCTGTGCCGTAATCTGTTTTGCAATTTCAGCAAAACTAGGGAATTGACGCGCTTTATTCTTGTTAACTTCCTCTCTCAAGAGGCGTATCTCCCCGACCAACTGAAACACGGTTTCAGTCAGTTTATTTATTTGAGCCTTCAACTGCCCATTCTCTTCTTTGAGCCTTACAAGCTCCTCTGCTTCTCCATCGCTGAATTCTTCGGTGTCCGTAGCTTCCATGTAGGAGCTCTCATTTTCTGAGACCTCCGACATGGCTTTCTGTCCGTATTGAACTATATGAGGTATGTTCGAATAATGGTTGTTTTTGCACACTAAATATATAATTAATTGAAACGAAGTACTGTAGTGTGTAGTTTATTAAACTTCAGTTAAGAACCGAGCGCTTTCGACAATATGTCATCATCAGGGTTCCCTGGAAGGGTAACTATGATTATTACAAGAGATAGAATTTATTTTGATAATTACCCGTCCAGGAATAACACCACAGGCGGCATGCGAAAGAGTCAATGCAAATTAAAATTAAAACTTGAAACTTCAAAACTAAACGCTAGAATCGGGTACAGTTTTCGCCAGAAGGAACAAACGAATACAAACGTAAACATCCGTCATTCGACGACAAGACAGATAAGTGACCTCCAAACGAATGAAGGGTGACTTATGACAGATGAAACAAGTGGCACGCAAATCAGTGGTGCCACCCTACAATAACTTAATCTATGAACACACACAGTGTCAACAAACAGACGACAAACCAATATAGCACACTAACAAACGTTGAAACACGTGTAAAGCAATGAAATGGTCATATTTTAAAAAATCATATTTTAAAAAATCATATTTTAAAAAACGTCATGGGAGTAGCCTCTTGAACAACGGGGTGAAGGTGTTATTGAGGTTCACTTGTGTATTCACGCATCTATTGTTGGACCGCATTTCTCGGCTGATCTCAAGATCTTCAAACAGGTTCATCTTGATGTTGTACTTATTGCCCGTAATGTTGTGTAGAACCTCAGAGTTCCGATTTGGGCTTAACTGGTGTTGAGAAAATGCGAGATGATGGCCAAATGTTGATAGTTGGGGTCTACTCAGATGTTCCTTTATTCTAGTGGATAGCTTCCTCCTAGTCTGGCCCACATACGATGTGTCACAATCACCACACTTAAGTTTATATACGCCACTTCGGTCCAGTTTCTTGACATTATCCTTTGAGTTCACTAATAAGGAGCCCAGCGAACGCACACCAGAATAGGAGATCTTATACCCGTCAACAGAACGCTCGAGGACGTGAGATATTGCCTCTGACAGGTGGCCCATGTATGGTAGAGAGCAGTATTTCAAGTTGTCCATAACATCTGAACTGTATGCTAAAGCTCTTCTCTGCTTATTTATTACGTTATTTTTGATCATATCAACTACCTCTGGGTCATAACCATTGTTCAATGCGATTTGTTTAATTATATTGAGTTCTTTCTCTCTGTTAGCTTGGGATAAAGGGAAGTTGAGGCAACTGAAGCTCCGGGGGTGAACAGTTTCTCCGACCACGTTTTCCATGAGAGAGTCAAGAACTTGTCCGACACCCATTTCACGACGTCTGAGTTGGAGTTGCTTTCGTTGGGTCTCAAATTCTGCTTCGGTAGGAGGGCGGACGTGTCGGCGCTCCAGGAGTTTTCTATACACGTTGATTGTGCTATAGAACGTCTTTCAAACGACCCAGACTTCAAGAGGTCCCTCAGAGAACGTTGTCTCGCCCTCATTCAGCGTGGTAAGCGTGACCGTATGAATATTGGTGGACGGTTTCGAGTGTTGAGGGACATAAAAAAGAAGATCACTGACCATGAATTGATAATTTCTAAGGCAGACAAGGGTAATTGCTTAGTGATTATGAACAGAGCAGACTACATCGTCAAGGTAGAAACCTTTCTTTCACAAAATAACTTTCAGGAGCTCAATAATAACCCGTTGAATACCTTCATTAAAAAAGCCAAAGAACATCTACGTATTTGTGAAGAATTCCTCACAGAACACAACAAACTGCACATTTTACCCAGTAATCCAGCAATACCCAGGCTGTACGGATTGCCAAAGATTCACAAATTGGATATTCCAATAAGACCAGTGGTGTCATTTTGCAATACCCCAGTACATGATCTCTCCACTTTTTTGAACTCCTTTATAAAATCAATCACCGATTACAAGCCTAAATATTCAGTACTCAATTCCATGGACTTGACACATAAATTACGGGACCTCGAGATGAAGGATACCTATATCATGTTATCATTTGATGTTTGCAACCTCTTCACGTCAGTACCTAGAGGGGAATGCATTCCCCTAGTTTCTGAGTTGCTCCGTGAGCATGACGTTCCTGACTCCAAGCTCGCCGACATCCTTACTCTGTTGAAGCTCGCGTTATCCCAGGATTTCTTCGTTTTCAACAATGTTGTGTGCAGACAAATTGATGGATTGGCCATGGGTTCCCCTCTGTCTTCCTTCCTGGCTGACCGTTTTCTCGAGAAGCTTGAGGCCTACATAACGATAAGGTGGAGAATAATAGTGCGCTGGTACAGATACGTGGATGATATATTCGTCATCCTAGACGGCGTTCCTGATGATGCCCACGCTTTGTTGGACTTCATCAATACATTGCACCCGAGGATAAAATTCACTCTCGAGTTGGAAGTCAACAGATCCATAAACTTTCTCGATCTCACTATCTCCAGATCCGAAGAGAGCTCCTTGACTTTCGAGATATATAGAAAAAAGACACAAACGGATCACATAATACCAGCACAATCGTGCCACCCCAGAAGCCATAAGATGGCAGCCTTGCGTTGCTACGTTCATAGAGCCCTCAACTTCCCTTTATCCCAAGCTAACAGAGAGAAAGAACTCAATATAATTAAACAAATCGCATTGAACAATGGTTATGACCCAGAGGTAGTTGATATGATCAAAAATAACGTAATAAATAAGCAGAGAAGAGCTTTAGCATACAGTTCAGATGTTATGGACAACTTGAAATACTGCTCTCTACCATACATGGGCCACCTGTCAGAGGCAATTTCTCACGTCCTCGAGCGTTCTGTTGACGGGTATAAGATCTCCTATTCTGGTGTGCGTTCGCTGGGCTCCTTATTAGTGAACTCAAAGGATAATGTCAAGAAACTGGACCGAAGTGGCGTATATAAACTTAAGTGTGGTGATTGTGACACACCGTATGTGGGCCAGACTAGGAGGAAGCTATCCACTAGAATAAAGGAACATCTGAGTAGACCCCAACTATTGTAATAACGCACCCCAGTATCTCGATCAGTAGAAGAGCGGCTTTCCACTGATCATGGGGTGATTATTTTTTGATGTTATTTACACGAATTGAAGGCCCTCGAAAGGGAATAAAAAAAAATGTGGATCCGGCCCGTCGCACGAAGGACAGGTCTTGAAGTTGAATATTATTATTTCTGGGGAGATTTTTAAATGAAACTCATGAAAAACTTTAACAAATAAATCTATTGGAAAATAAAATTAAAAAATTGGAACTTCTCTACAAATACGTATTCGGTCGAAGACGACCAACAAAAATCTTCAATTTCTTAAACACATGCAAATAAGCGCAAAACAACAAAACATACTTTCATAACCAAAATCTTGGGTTAAAATTCAACTTCCCAACTTAGCGCTCAATAATAAATCAATACTTTCAAATGAATTTTAGAGGAGCTTTCAAAACTCTCGACGAATAAAAATTGGAACTTTCTACCTTTTTCTGCGACTGCTGTTTGTCTGACGCTGCCGATGAAAACTTTTCGACACCAGACTTTACCCGCACTAATCGGCGAATTATTTACACTCAACCGAACTTCCCGCACTTTTCCGTCGCAAACGTTTTTCGCTTTAAGTTTCCCTATCTAAAATTCCAACACAATTTTATATCTGGTCTTACTACGAATCAAAATAGACGATCACTCCTCGAATGCTTCTTTACTGATTTCCGATAAACTGACTTTACTTCAAATTATTTCCAAATTTCTTCAACTACCTAATTCCCGATATTCCGTTTCTACTTGAACAAAATCAACAAAAACAAAGGACTGGACTTTTCTTTATACTGAACTTTTCCAAATATCTATGAGCCGACCGAGTCTCCGATTCTATTCCGTGATCTACCTATACTTTTCTCTTACTTCGTGAAAACCTATTTATTCTAAGTCCCTTTTCTCCTTCTTTAATGACTGACTCTACAATGACTTATAATTTCTCTACTTACCCGTACCGACTCGAAGGGGTATATTTTCGATATTTTTCAGATCACGTCCCCGGACCGACTTGAAGGGGATCACTTTCCTCGGACCGACTGACTAACTTTTTCCGATGTAATTTTTCCCCGGTCTTTCTCTCCCACCCTATGGGTGGTACCAAAACGTCCCAAAATTGAAATCATTGGACGATCATTCTTGCTGAGTTGAAAAATCAGCGTTCCCAAGCTCGGCGGTCACAAGAAAATTTCGGCTACTTCGAATTCTGAGAACTGTTTTCCTCTCAGGGTCTCCAGACTAATAAATCTTTCTTAATCTACATGACTGACCGTTTTCACCCGTTCTGAAGTCCTTATCTCCGGATATTGGAATCAATTACATAGGCCGGCGATCGCCGGTTGCTCTCCGAAAACGTACATTGTATCAATATCTGCAGAATTTCTGACTGAGTGACACTAACTCTTTCAACTCTTATCGAGCTGGTTATTATTTAAATTCCCGCGGCTTAATACCGTCTGATCTCAAGTGCCTCAAAGTATCGTATGTCCAACTAAAAACGCCTCTGCAGCTCGGCTGCAACAATGTATGAATGTTCCAGCGATACCTCGTTTCAATTATCCTAAATTAATTCGAGTTTCTTATTCCGATTTATTACACTATCAACATTTGGCCATCATTTCGCATTTTCTCGACACCAGTTCAGCCCAAATCGGAACTCTGAGGTTCTACACAACATTACGGGCAATAAGTACAACATCAAGATGAACCTGTTTGAAGATCTTGAGATCAGCCGAGAAATGCGGTCCAACAATAGATGCGTGAATACACAAGTGAACCTCAATAACACCTTCACCCGTTGTTCAAGAGGCTACTCCCATGACGTTTTTTAAAATATGATTTTTTAAAATATGACCATTTCATTGCTTTACACGTGTTTCAACGTTTGTTAGTGTGCTATATTGGTTTGTCGTCTGTTTGTTGACACTGTGTGTGTTCATAGATTAAGTTATTGTAGGGTGGCACCACTGATTTGCGTGCCACTTGTTTCATCTGTCATAAGTCACCCTTCATTCGTTTGGAGGTCACTTATCTGTCTTGTCGTCGAATGACGGATGTTTACGTTTGTATTCGTTTGTTCCTTCTGACGAAAACTGTACCCGATTCTAGCGTTTAGTTTTGAAGTTTCAAGTTTTAATTTTAATTTGCATTGACTCTTCCGCATGCCGCCTGTGGTGTTATTCCTGGACGGGTAATTATCAAAATAAATTCTATCTCTTGTAATAATCATAGTTACCCTTCCAGGGAACCCTGATGATGACATATTGTCGAAAGCGCTCGGTTCTTAACTGAAGTTTAATAAACTACACACGGCAGTACTTCGTTTCAATTAATTATATGAGGTATTTCGGAATAATAATGAATATTGGAAATCCTTACTACTATGTTACTATTAAGCTATGTGGCTAAGTTATATATTTTCTATACTATCAGAAAAATAAATCGACTCACCAGTGATATCTGTGGAACCAGCGATCTTATGATCTGGACTCGACACTGAATACACTGAATTTGAACGAATTTCCGCTCTATAACACATACACTTATAGAACTTACAAAAAACTTCGGAAGTTTCGTAGACGGAATCACAAATTCCGCAGCTTCCGATGCATTGACTGCCTTATCCTTAGGCCAAAAACAAGTGGCCTATCCTTTGTTGTGTACACTTGCTATTCACGAAATGTCTGTCAAGTTGAGTGGACAGGTTCTAAATTCAAGAGATATCTTGATGTTGGTACCAACACAGATTCTGACATTCTACCAGAAGCTCGAGAAACATTAGTCTGAATGGCTCCTGAAAGTTCCTGTGGGATATTTCTTGATGACCGGGTTAGTTACAACCAAAACGTTGAGTTAGTAAAAAATGTCTGAGTTTTCTCAATGGAAGTGGAATTAAAGTAATTTCATTAACTTTTGATGGCGCTACTTCAAATTTTTCGATGGCTGATGAGGAATTGCTTTGCATCCCAAAATTGCTTACGAAAAATTTGAGGTGAAATGGAGTTTGGTTTTAACTTTTGTGGATAAGCAAGATATTGAATGTCTGCACGCTGCTACAAAATTAAGCAGAGGCATTTACAATGGATGAGAGAAAAAATGAAAGTTCTATTAGCAACGCAGACACTTAGAAAATGGGTAAGTGATGCAATAGATTTCTTGAGAGATTATCTTGAATGTCCTAAATTTCAAGGATCAGAAGCCGAAATAGTTGAAATCTTTTGGATTATATAAAAAGATATATTCTTGGACTGACATTGCGTTTAATGTGTGATTGTTAATTGTGAATCAACCCCGTTGAGTTTCTATCACAAAAAGTTAAAGAAAAATTGGATTTTTAAGTTTTTTGATTTGCATTGAAAGTTTGGAACAAATGTACAATAAATATACTAAAGAAATTCCTTTGATAACTCCTCACTTACAAACTATTGCCGGTCTATTTAGGCTCTTTGCACACAGACACCGATTTTGGACGGCCGGTATAAAATCGGCCGATATTTTATCGGTAGCAGTTGCGAGCACATTCCCTGGATATTTACCAGCCCAACGAAGTCGACAGGAATGGTCAATGCTTGTGCAAACGTGTATTTAGTCACGTACGCCATTACATCTCGGTATTGACGGCGATGCAGTGGCTGTGGACGGCTGCTCACCGGCATTTTGGACGGCCGATTTTATACCGGTCGTCGTGTGCAAAGAGCCTTAAAGCTCTTCTTTGGATGTGTGGTGTGAGAAGTAAAGTTGAACATAACAGTAACCCCACTGCGAGACAATTTGAGGCGGCAACAGGTTGATTGTCCACTCACAAATATCCACTTCTGATACGGGAAATACTATATCCATCTGGAATCCATCAGTATCCTGACAAGTGGAGTTAGCATCTGTTCATCTGAACGTGCCACCAATGTTGAGGATGATGGACAATATGCTTCAGTAATGTCGACTGTTTTTACAGATATAGAGAAATTTGAACACGCAACTTCAACAACATGAAATCTCACTCGCTATGCAGATTATATCGTTGAATATACCTATATCCGGATATCTTGTTCGCATTCTCGAGAAATTCATTTCATGTAAAAAGTGATCTTTTGGGAAATAATGCCGAAATCTCAATTTTTCAAAAAAAAATTATGGAAGATATATTAGGGCTAGCCAAATGGTTATTGATGTTTTAAAACAAAGGGAAAATTTCATTTGATTTATTACCAGTTCTCATCAGCCAAACGATTCATATTATTTTTTCATACATTTTAGATAATTTCCAATATCATCTTTTTGTTGCAAATTTCATTGATGGACACGCAGATCAGTTGATAAAATCATTTTGAAAAATTACTGTAGTATAAGAATCCATCATGAAACAACTAAATTATTAAATTATATTATTTGAAATTATAGTGCTATTGTGAAAAATTATTGTAAGTTAATGTAATTGCGCATAATACCTAATAATAATAATTGGGATCGCACGGTTCTCACAGACCGGAAAAAAACTCACAATAGACCTGACCTCGTATTGCTGAATAAGGAACAGAGCACTATTCATTGACGTGGATATTCAAAAATACAGAAATTTAGAGGAATAAACCAGGAGACAGTGGAAGCTGAAAGCTGGTTTTTATAAAAGTTCTCCGCCAAGCATCATCAGGTTCGAGTGACGTTTGCAGAAAAGGTGGAGTGTTCTAAGTTTGTATTGTTTACTTTTTTCGTTTTGGGTTCAGAGAAAAACTTGAATATGGTCTAGAGTCCTTAAATCTCCTTGATATTCATTGATTATTTTTATTGTTCGCTAGGTAGAATTTAACCTATAACCTATAAGCGTTTGCATTTAAGTTAATCGTCATCGAAAATCGTGTTTGTAGAGAAGTTTTTGCACCAATGCAACTTCTGTAATTTTCTCGATTAACCGAATGATTTGATTCATCGTCCTCGAAACGCTAATTCTTGACATGATGAAAAATTATAACATCAATGAATTTTTTCAAATTAGCATGATTTTCGCTCACTTGATTATCGCATATTATTAGTGCTTCTTGTTTCGTATTATCCAAGACGCAATACTCTGTTTGCCAAAAAGTTTTATTTTGTCAGAGAATGCTATATACTTCTTTGATATTTGACATCTTTCGATAGAACGCGTTCAATTTTTCAAATCTGGGTACCCTGTTTTAGACCATGAAGTATATTCTCTCCGATGATAAAATTTATCTACAGAAGTAAGATGTATGCCGTCGCGAACTTTTGAATGGAACTTTTTGAGCACTACAGAATTGTAGGTACTTGATCATTTTCCTCTATCTGTAATAGCTTATTCAAAGCCTACAAAAAAAAAAAACGGAATTTCACATTTATAATATTAGTAAGGACATTGAGTATTGAACCCACTTTTAATACTCAATGGTAAGGATGAGCAGTTTGGTATATTTTTTATTTTCAATCTATATGTGGAGATCACCCTATCTGATCGAATCAATTTGAAATTGAAACTTCACGAAAAGAAACCACACGAATTCAATAAATAGATATGTATTTCGATCAACATCGGAAAAATTGTCACAACACATCAGAATACTGGTATATTATCTTGTCTTTCATCAATTATATCATCGTCAAGACACATTAAGAACATAAAGGTGAAATAGAGAGCTGGAGCACTGAGTAAATGCCATACGTCATGTTTGTCATAATAGTCCATTAGAATACATTCTTGATTCCATTGCCTGGACTCGGCCGGTGTGACCTATGAAAGATAAAAGAAAATTATAAATATTCCATACAATCATTGAGTATTGAACCTAATAGTCGATGGAAAACTGTTTATGATGCTGTGACTGTAACAAGAAAATCGAAGAATTACCTCTAATAAACAGTGGTTCTATCCTTTGAAAACATTTTAGGTTGAATACGCATGATCTTTTCGATGTTTCAAACCTTTAATCTTTAATGAAGCAAAATAATCTTCGGGATATATACAGGGTGATTCAGAACTTCTAATATTGGCAGTAAGAATTGTACGGTTTACAGCAAGCAGCATCATAAATAACGAAAATTTATTTTAGTGTCGGTATTCAGCTTCTGGGAAACGTATAAAGGTAGCTGTTGAAATTTCCTCCTACTACAATGCCAAAAATCATCCAGGCTCACCTATAGGTTTAACCAGATTGGTTTATTGAAATTTCGATTTCTTGATCTGTGTTTGAATTTGAAAATTCTGCTCCAATTCATCTGTTTGG
This sequence comes from Coccinella septempunctata, assembly GCF_907165205.1. Classification (NCBI taxonomy): domain Eukaryota; kingdom Metazoa; phylum Arthropoda; class Insecta; order Coleoptera; family Coccinellidae; genus Coccinella; species Coccinella septempunctata. The sequence continues at coordinate 19,220,527 of NC_058193.1, read as the reverse complement.
ACCCCTTAACGATTTTAGACTTTTTAATGTTTAGAAGTAAAAATATCTTAAGAATAGAATTGAAATAACATAAATCTTCAATACATATATACATTCGCAAACAGGAGCTGAAAATTTTCCATGGCACTAGCGAACTAATAATAGGTATAAGTTAGTATATCTACTTCTTTTACTGGCGCACCTGATTGAAGACATGCCTTCTTTTTAGATTATTTTATTATAATATTATTATAATTAATGAAGAATTCGTGCTCAATTCGTTTATCTGGAGCTATACACTTTGCAAATTTACGAGGAAGGTTAAGGAAGGACTCAGATTAGCATCTAATTTTTTCTTTGATATTTAAAGAAATACCTGAGAAAAATTTTAGGAGGACCGTTTCAATAGGAAATTATAATATTGCGTTTTGTCTGTATTCACTTTCAATTTTCAATTTTGATTTCAGAAGTGCTCTCTTATGAACATTCTACGTCATTTTCACAATCCGGCAACACCCATCGAATCAATAATGGTCATGAAAGTTTTCTTATCACCATCGACTTAACAAATATCAAGTTTGGTGGTCCATTTGACAAGGAAAACTATGGACAGTAGAGAGAAGGAGAACGATCGAGACACACTAAAAATGTGTCTCCAAAAACGGGGAACGTAGGGTAGGAGTCGCTGCGATCGCTACGTTTATCGATAAGGGGTGGGGATTTAAGCGTCAATTTGATATGAACAACCTTCATTTTATTTTAGGTTGGGTCATGATTATTTTTCAAATACGTTTCTTCAAATCTATAATGAATATGAATTTTCTGATTTATATGCAATGAAATACAATTCACATTGTTAAGGTGAGTAAGTAATCAACTTTATTCGTTAATAATAATAAATGACGAAATCAATGAAATTCAAAAGAAATCATTGATCCAAAAAAATGATACCTACATAATATGTTCATCATTGTTTATTGAAAACAGGATATGTTAGTTCGTTTCATGTAATCTTCAAAATTATATACATTCGCAGCGAGGAGTGGAACATATAATCAAGAAAACAAAAGGTAGCAATCTCAGATTTATCACTTTTTAGAGTAGATTCTGTTTTCAATACTCAGCTGAAAACTGTTATGCCGGCCACAGACATCGGAATTTTTCATCGGTTCGTACTGCCGCGGTTCGATCCGACGCGACGGTTCGAACCACCGAACTGTTTTGCCCACACACTTCAGTAAATCCTATCAGTTCTTTCTCAGTCGTTCTCTAATTTGAACGTCATGAAGAGGACCACTGCTGAAAGATGTTTTAGCAGTGGCGGCCGCGGTTTCAGTGCTTAATGCCGTCTATGCTTAGGACTCGACTTGTACTACGCTAATGAAAGATAAACGTCGGTTCTGAACGAACACCGGTTCGGACCGACAACCGATGGACCGACGGAGCAAAAATCAAGTGCCGGCAGATTTTGAGACCGACGGATCGACCCGACGGTTTTTCACCACACACATCGGTTTTTGGTGCTTTTGGTCCGACGGTTCGAACTGCGGCAGTACGAACCGATGAAAAATTCCGATGTTTGTGGCCGGCATTATAGACCATATATTATGTTATGCCAACGAAATTCTTCAAGAATATCCACTTCTGTTTAATGGTTAGATATTTTTATTCAGAAGAGGCCGTATATCTTTTTACGGCCGTTTTCAACAAACCTATATACTTACTTACTTTACTTACCTTACTGAAGATAGAAAAACCATCTGATTTCGTTTCTATGACCTATTTGTAGATATATTTTAGAATGGTTACCAATCGTCAGTAACGGCCGTTTTCAATAATCCTATCAATCCATTGTTTCAGTTACTGAAGATAGAAAATGCATATGATTTCGTTTCTATGATCTATTTGTAGATATGTTTTAGAATGGTTACCAATGGTTACCAATCGTCAGTAAGTGAAACGATGGATAGATAGGTTTACTGAAAATGGCCGTTTGTGAAAGGATGCGATTAATAGATAGGTTTATTGAAAATGGCCGTTAATCAGCTCCACTGTTGTCGAATCAACAAAATTACTAGACTTTAATAAAGGCATTCTACGTCACAAGCTCTGGAAAGCTAATGGAAAAGGGTTTCCATAAATATTCTTGAATTCAATTTTGCAGTTTTGGAAATTTGCCCATTTAGTGACAATAAACTGTAATAATCCTCTAAACACTTACTGTCCATAATGTAGCAGCATCAAGGAAGAATATTGTTGCAACTGTCCAAGTAAGGACTCCTAGTACACCATAAACGATAGCTTCTATGCAGATTCTCTCTTTATGGATAATCTAGAATCAAGATAAAAATGATTTCAAATCTCAAATTGGCCGAAATTATAAATAATACGAAATATTGAAGTGAGAAACCATTTCACAGTGAAGAATGAATTGAATATAATGATGCTCATCTGTACAGCATTCGTCGAAAGAATGACAAGAAACGTTAGGTATGATCAGAGACAACTCTGGGTATGATTATTGTCTATCGTCTCAGTCCTACTATAACTACATCATTCGGTGTTTTTGTAGGGATGAAGAGTCGATAAGGGTAAAGGGTTCGAATCCCCTAAGGGTCATGGGTGTTGTGAATATGTGGTGTTAAAATGAACTGCAAAATATTATTCGGAATATAAATGAGAAGATTGATAAATGTATAGGTGATTCATCATGAACGAGGAGTAAAAGTCTTTTTGAATATATTGATCATTATGTCGATGGCCAATGGACATATAGATAAGCCAAGCACATATCAAAGATCGATTAATCAATCAATTATTATACTGTTACTGAGAGTAGGGGAAGGTGGGGTATGACGGGGACCTTAAGGCATTTCTTGAATAAAACCCTTCTTTATAATTGCACAATGTAGGAACTTTTATTAAGAAAATAATCAGTTTTTCTTTTTTCGATAACAATCGGTCAAAACAAAAAAAAAATTATTCTTCTCATTCAAATATCTAATTTAAAAAATAATAAAATCTCACCGTCTTACCCCAACTACAGGGCAAGACGGGGTACCCCCTTGGGTAAGATGGGGTATAGAATATTCAACAGTCTTCATCTTCACATAATGGGCAGATGTGGACAGCTTCATCATCGTTGTCTTCAACTCCTGCACAGCCACAATGCGCCCAATTAGAACAAACCTGGCAAGTGATCCATCCTCCGGTAGACTCGGAATACAAGCCGTGGCAGTATAGATATCCAGTATCTTCTTCTTCTGATGTCTGAGCTTCTTTTTCAGCTTTTTTAGTTTTTCGAGATCTTCTCTTATTTGATTTTTTCATTTTTTTTTCGCTTGAGACATCCGGTTTCGGTTTCCTACTGTTTTGTTTTTCCTCTAATTCTGTTTTATATGGAGAAGCAGTGATAATAGCTGCTTTTGCTCTCCTCCGAACTTCACCTCGTTTTTTTTTTCGGCCATTCGTGGATAAGGCATTAACTGTTTGGGGCTCACCAGATGGAATGCTGCATTATCCAAAGAATCATTTACTGAGGCTTGTTGTACTACATATGAGGTCGTAGCAGATGGATGAGGTAGTGTTTGCTGAAGAATTTATGGTGGTGTAGGTGGCCGATTGAGTATCAGGAAGTGACGAAGTTATTGTTGGTAGAACTGTCAGTGTTCGCTGTGAGATTGCTGCTATCGATAAATATAATTTTGAATGGAATCTAAATCCAAAAAGAATACCAAAGGAGCGGTAAGATGGGGTCCCAACCCCGTCTTGCCCCGAAGTAGGTACCCCATCTTTCCCAAACTGGATTGATAAGGTATATTGTATTTTTTAAGGTTATAAACCAAAGCAAACCGGGACGAATTAATGAGTTAATTATGGTAAAATAAACGAACATTAATGAAAAAATATATCACGCACCTTGTATAACATATATTATGAACAGTCACGCACTTTATACCAGCCAATAATTAGATAAAACCACGTAATTTTAGAAAAACATACTTACCAAGTGGGTCCCTGCACTTCTACGCCTAAATTTTACTAACACTAACTAATACTGATGAATACCGTCAGATGACGTTAAAATAAATTTTCTAGTGGCACTGCATTATCCATTTTGGTAGGGTCCCCATCTTACCTCGCTACCCCGCCTTACCCCACCTTCCCCTAATCAACAAAAATATCGCTTCCATATATAGAAGTGATGTGATTACATTGATGATGACTCGGTAGAATAATGTTGGTCGATTTAGACCTTAACTTTCTGATCAGTATCGATGAATTCCCTGTACCTAAACTGTGTTCATATTTATTGAAAGTAGGTAGTTCTCAACTTCTTCATAACAATATTTTTTCAATAAGTATTTAATAGAAAAGAGAGGATGATTTTCAACCATTGCATATTCAAAAACATTGAATTCTCCCATTTATTTGATTGTAGTAGGAAATATGATTTGATTATTGAGGCTAATGAAGAAATTTTGTCACAAAGATTTGTCATGTCTTTATTTGTTTTTCTCACCTTCATTGATGTATAAAAAATGGCATGGAGAATTGCGTTCGCCATAAGTAGTCCCAACAGGAATGTTCCGAAATCAGTTTGTCCTCTAGAGTATAAATATAAACCCATCCCCATCATACCAATGTTAATAATATTTATCAGGACTAGTATCAGGAATCGAGCTGAAAGTTAAAAGATTAAAGAGCGCTTGTAGCTATTATAGGGGGTAGAGCTCAATCCAATCGAAGTCATTTGTGAATGGTAAACATATTACCTATAAATAATACATACTGTGTTTCATTTCTTGAATAAAAAACGCCATCCCTTTCAGATCTTTCTAATATGAGCGTGCTTTAGTAGGAGTTGAAGCTTTTTCATTAGAAACAATGAAAATTTCATTGCTAAAATTGAAGCAACCGCTCACGATAGCCTTTTCCTTGTGTCGTATGAGAAATGAGCGTATATGTTTCTGTTGTTCAATCTGGATATTTCTTAGATACACATATAATGTTATCACGAATCATGGTAAATGATAATGAAATGGACTATTCATGAATATAATTTCCATAGTTCCCAATAAAAGTATGAAAATACATGTTCGAACATATGGCTCACATAAACTAGAATTTTGGGAAATAAAATTGATGGTTTAGAAGAATTTTGAAAATTTACTTTCTTGGCTAGTTGGTAAGACTGGCGTGTGATAGTTGGGACATCCTATATTCCTATTGCTATTAGTCATTAGAAGGTACTAACCTTTTTTTACTGGTGAAAACGTTTCTCGTCCAAAACCATTTTTGGAAAGATCGTCCCTGAACTTATAAAGACCCTGGAGAACAAAGCTCAAAAAATAGATTTTGAATGATATGTAGAAACATAGTATACTATAGCCGATCACAAATATGATCCATACGCTCAGACTTCCAGTCAAAATACCGATGGTTGCTGAAAAAAATCATTAATATTTAGTGCGGAAATGATTGATGACCAGTATTTTGAACGTGAAATAATAACTGTTTTCATTTCGATTGAAGTTAACAATAGTTATTTGTGCAACCAGTTGGGAAACGCATTATTTTTCGTAATGAATGATAATGTTTCTCAACGTGTTTTACAAAACATTTTTCTAGTTTTGAATAGGAATATGAATTTAAATTAAGTACCAAAAACGTCTTTGATAGCTTCCCTCGGAGATTCCTTTGAAATAGTCTAGTAACCGAAATTATTCAATTTTTCACTCCGTTACTATGAAAGCAAGTATCGTTTCCAAATATTATGGAGTAGAAAGATAGGAAACGAAGCAACTAAAGTGATGTGAGCGCCATCTGTGTTTCAAATGTATTTTTAAGGCCCTCAGACTGGTTAAAATATCAATTCGAGGGACATTTACAGAAACATGAAATTTTCTGAGATTTCAGATAGCCATTTTGATCAAAGAGGCTTTGATTCTCATACCGCCTTTTGTATAATTTTATGGTGAAAACCTCAAAATATCGTTCGAAAATATTATATGGTGAAGAACTGTGGATCAAATAAAACGAATTTTACTAAGGAAATTGGGAAAGTAAGTATTAAAACTGGTAACATGTGACTCGGTCATTCATTAATTTTTATTTTCAGATGAAATTTTCAGGGCGCAAAGGCCTGCAAACATTACTGATTACAACATGTGCAATGAATATTTCACTTCAATTCAATTGAGAACTGTTCATCCACGTGAATTGTATGCAGGAAGCATCCCTTGCCTAAAGGGCCCATTTAGGTTAAATTATGACTTTTATACGTCCATTCAAAGATTCTCACTTGCCTTCAATATATTCAGAAATGCAAAAGTTTTATGGATTTCGATTTGTAAATCGGATGACTGTCAAATTGTTGTTTGAAAGTCAAAGTTTTATGAAACCTTCTGTGAGTGTTTTGTTCATTCATTAATCAATGTATATTGGGTCATAAAGAGACCATACCTTGAAGAAATCATAAAAAAGCACGAAGAAATAATACTGACGGGCTTGAATACAGGTCTTGTGAATTTTTTTTAATTGTGCTTCTGAAAATTTTGTGAATAATATGTAAGAAACGGAAATGTGTATCCTATGACGGTAAATTGAATATTGGTTTATTATGATATATTATAATATAAATTATAATAATAATATAATATAATAATAATATAATATAATAATAATATAATATAATATAATAATATAATTATAATATAATAATATAAATAGTATAAATTCAACTTATTCTATTAATTCAAAACTTTTTGCACAGAAAAAACACCTTTGACGTACCTATAGCAGATAACCATATACTCTATAGTGTCCTAGTCAAAGCTGTATTCGTTGTCCATATTTTTGTAAATTTTTTATAGATTGCAGATAGAAATTTATCACATCCCACAGCGTATTCTATTGGAATCAATATTCCAAACAATGTTCAGATGAAAACAAAGATCCTGGTCACGAAACAAAACCATCCTTCTGTTTTGTCGCTCAGGGTATTTGTTTTCTGGTTTCAACAAAGTCAATATTGAAATTCAATGCAAGGAATAGAATTCGAATATCGCGCTCCTCAATTATAAAACAGAAACTGTTATTAAACAGTTTTTTTGTATTGACAATACGTTTTCAGCGCCATATCATTGTCAAATGTGTTTTCACTGGCCAAAATGTAGTCGGTTTTTAGTACTAGCGATATGAGGATATGAGGATCTTTCTACTCTATAATCTTTGATCGTTTCATCATCAGTTGCGAAATATTTTACTTTGCGTAACTGGTTGCGAAGAGTAAAACATTTCAAAACGTCAATGAGTTTTGAAAAGTGTCACTTCATTTGTCAAAATTATAGAAAAAATTTTTGATTTCCATTTGGTTTTGAATAACACAATCACTGATGATTTTAATTTTATGTGGGTACAGGCACAGCCTGGAGGAGAGGATACCAATAAATTCTATTCAACTTTATTTATTTGTTTTCATTCATCTTCAAAAATTTTTGGTTCCCTTATAAGTTGAACATCCGAGAATCTTAGGTATGTTATGCCTGCTTCAAGAAATATTGACATCGTTGTGGGCCTTGAAAGTCTAGAAGCAGCTTGATGTCTAGTTAGAAGATATAACTGCGTAATTTCTGTGATTTCATCATGGAAATAAAATATAGGGTTGGGCGTGAATCTGGAATAAAATAAATATTTCTTCAACCAAAAACACTCGATTCGGGAATATCAGTCGATTTTATCTTGATAGCCTGAAGGTAACCAGGATTTTTTCCTGGGAGGGCTGGAAAGCTCAATATATTTAGTTTTATGTGGTCTAAAATTTAGTCGATTTCATTATCTTGATGAAGATCTATAGCCTTAATTGGCAATTAATACAATAAGAATTAAATTCAGATGCATACCACCCGCTGATATGAATATTAACAAGTGTTACAATCCGATCTTGACTTTTCCATCGTCAATATAACTGAATGGAGAACGTTCCACCGAAGAAAAGCAGATGCTGACCATGGTTTTGGTCTCATTTGAACTCGTCAGAGCAACACAGCTTGTTCAATGAGAGTCCATCAATTCCAAACGTTATTCCATCGGAGAAGATGCTGTGTTGCTCTGACGAGGTCCAATTAAACTAAAACCATGGTCAGCATCTGCTTCTCTTCGGTGGAACGTTCTCTATTCAGTTATCCTGACAATGGCAAATTGGCTAGTTCAATTCGGATGATAACACATTTTGATATTCTTATCAGCGGGTGGTAATGATCTGATTTTAATTATATTTGTATTCATTGTCAATTATGGCGTTAGCACTTCATTAATGAAAATAATATTCAAAAGCATTGTGAAAAGAATAATATCATCGCCACTCAACAGAAAGGATACAACAGCCGAGGATGTTGCTGGTTGAAAAAGTATCAATTTAATTGATTTGGAAGACCTTTTTCTCTTCTAATTCCAACGAAACGAGAAGAAAAACAAAGATTTAGCTGAGTTTCCATTTTTCATGAGCTTTATAACTAGCCACATATTGTATATATGTTTCCGTTTCAAAAATGAGGTTTGAATGGAGTTGCGGCTTAGGGGTGAAAGAAAAATACTCAATGAAATTGACGATAACAAAATCAATCGTTTCACCTTTTTCATTTCGAGGTATTGGTTGAAGAAATATTTTATTCAATTCAAACCTGAATATATGTAAAGCAAGTGAAATATTTCAACTCAAGAAGATATGGAATAACTGAAATTAAGAATTTATCGGTCAGCATTCGAATTAAATACAAAATATCTTCGGTCAGTACTTTTCAGTCAGTGTTATTTCCAATATCTTGATTTTGCTTAAGATCTTACTTAATGGGCTATTACCAACTTTCACTTCGTTTTTCCACAGTTAACTGAGATGCCAATAATAATTGGTTCTATTGTGCGACATAAAACGAAAGTATTCTTTTTTCATTCTCTGAAATTTGAACTTGCTTTTTGCAACCAACTTATGGCATTTCTCTTAGACAATGTGATTTTGGACAATCACGGATCCAACACGAATAACTCCGACATAAATCAACACAAACAGGGTACAAAGTGTAAATTAAGGAGGGTTTTTGGTATGAAATTTTTTGGAAAACCATCTCTCGTCAAAGTTACAACCTTGGTAAATGAAATTACACATGTTGGAATTTTTTCAACCCTGAAGTTTGCTCAGAAAGGGATGAAATAGTAAATTTTGGACCTGGGAGAATTTGCAGAGATGCTAAAAATTAATAAGAAAACTAGTAAATCAATCAAGATTGCGAATAAAAAGTTAACAAAACGTTGCACGGCGCACTGGCGCAGTTCTATGAAAAAACTAATTCGGTGATTCTGCGCTCTTGCTTCACCCAAATGAACCCTTCTTTCATACATTTCATAGTCGAGATATACGCACTGCGCACACTTAACCTCTGCGCACAGTTACCCCGAATGACTCTACACGTTTATTAGCTTTTGTTTCGGAAATCAAAATCTCCTTATTTCGAAAATATGTCCCCAGTTTAGGACGCTCCTAGCCTAGGAAACCATAATCTCAGGGTACAAAACTTTTTCTTGACCTTACATTACAAAACTAGTACAAAACTTTGACGTATAGAAAATTTGCTATTTCAAAAGTGGAGGGTGAGCATGTCTACAGCCACCCTAAACTGAAATCCTTATTTTCGTAATTTTTATTTGGAGTACAAAACTTTTCAACGGTTCATTTCGGTACAAAACTAGTACAAAACGTTAGCGTGAAGATAAGTAAAAAATTCAAAGTTGGGTAGGCTGAAAACATGGACCTTATTCGAAGTTATACTCACCTAGAAAAATTCCAAATCCTAAAACTGAGAATGTTCCATAGGCGCTTGCATTCAAGTCAGGGTGGCGATTCTGATATAATTTGATCATGCATAGCACAGCCATTACATACATAAAACTAGTATCTGAAAAATACACCCCATAAAGATTTTTAATTAAACTTCCGATATAAACTGAGCAGCAAATGTAGTGGGACACCTAAAAAGTTGCCTAAGTTTGACTATACTTTGGTGATTTTCAATCCGAGATACAAAGTATTGTCCTTTTTCTGTATGTCAGTGCGGCAAAGAATTTTTGTTTCAATTCCTTCTCATTATACAGGGTGTGAATGCAGAACAGCTTTCCGTTTAATTTTTTTTTTTCAGAAATATAGCTGTGAATTTCAATCTTTCTTCACAATGTAGTTCAACAAAACTGTAGAAAATTTCATTTTATGCTGAGGGAACAATTCACTCAGTATAAAAAAAAAATTGTAAGGCTCTCTGTCAACTCAACCATTCCCAAATCCCCAAAGGAACGAAAATTTTTGGCTTCCTTACACCCTGTACAACAAAAAGAGATAGAAAAAAATTACCCTGTGCCAGTGGCATACAGGCGAAGGAAAAGGGTTTGAATTCTGCTTTTTATGTGTCCCACGTCCCACTTCATTTGATGCTCAGTTTATTTTGGTCAAACATTTTTTAGTCGTTCGCTTTTCAGGATGAAATCACACGAACAAAGGTTGATTGAAAATATATTGTTTGAAAAAAATAAGATAATTGGATAATTCCTTTCATTTAAATTTATTTCGGACATCAAGTTTTAATTTCTCTATCTGTTTTTTTATGTAGAATGCTGAATGGGTTTTCAAAAAAAGGTTTTTCATTTAATCAGGGTTTTATAGAAAGCCCTTATTTCAAATGGGTACTTTATTTTTTTAATGATTTTTTTCTTTTTCCTGAAATTTCTGAATATTTTTATATGACATACCGCACCCATGTGTTCCGATAATGCTGATAGTAGAGCCCAAAGTAATGCGACATCGAAGCGCGTGACACTTGACAGTAACAATAATCTTAACCTGCTGCTGACTTTCGAAACAAATCAGGTAAATTACAAAGAATAATGGTAGTACTGGAACTGTAAGACCATTTTAGCATCATCAGTAACTAAGTCTTAGCTTCTAACATGAAAATTGACTCGAAATCATTCAATAGAATCCATGGGACTAATTTAATTGCACAGTACTATTCAGGAATATTGACAAAATAAATAGAAAAGAAAACACTTATAGAATAATTGATATTTTTATGGTAACAAATCATCAAGTAAAACGGAGAGAGAATTCCCAAGTGCTATTTATTTCTTCACTAGAAAGAAACTTACCAAATTGATAGTTCGATTGACTAGGGCATATATGATAGCATGCAGAAAGCAACCCCTCTATAATCATTGCCACTCCCATGGCATAAAATAGTCCATAATGGACTGGAATACCAACATCCTAGAAAAAAGAGAAAGTTGGTAAAAAGACGTCAGTGGAGGGAATCCGAAACTCACAAATCGGAAAGGCAAAACCTGTTGTCTGTGGAAGGTTGCAAATAAAAAGAGTACCCCCATGAAAATATAACCAATATTGGAAAAAATATGATTGAAATCACTGAAACTGAATAGTGGATGGGCACAAAGGAAATTGTAATAACAGAGATCTTCGTCCCCTGTGTAGTTCAGCATCTGAAAATAAAATAGTATGTCATTATACAGGAATAAGAAGTAGTTTGCAGCATAGGTAGTGTGATAAATGAAGAAATTATAGCTCAGTAAATGAAAATAATTTATGAAGGCAAGCATTTGAAAATATTGGAAACTATGAGAGAATAGAATGAGACGAACTAATCGAAATGGAGAAAGAGAACTAAGCATCCCTTAATTCTCTGGAAATTTTTGGGATCAATTATGTTTATCATAATAATTCTTTTTAGTCAGCAAAGAAGATGGCTCGATGATATTGAACAACATGTAGGAAGGGGGTAGTTTCATATAGGTAGCACAAGACAGATACATGGAGCAGCATGTGAGAGGCCTATTTCCAGGAGTGGACGATAGAGGTCTGACTAAGAAGAAGAAGAAGAATGATATTAACCTCTATTTGATAGGAAAATCTTCAGCATTCAAGACTGGGGTATTATTCAACAAAAACTGATGTTCTTAGCATGTTTCTTAGCAAATATAGGTTTCTCATGTAAACGTTATAAAATATAGTCCATTCAAGAATGATTAACATCTCGGGTGGCTATGGAAATTCGAATTAATTTGTTAATAGCCATAAGTTAAGATTTTGTGTTAAGGAATTCAGTTTGGTATTGTGAATAAACAATGACATAGACCGACGATAATTCGAATTTTTGTACTGCTGTTTATGTTTTTAATTCAATCGAAAAAATTGGAAACATAATTGTATCAATATCGAATTCTGATTTATATTTCTGAATTTGAATATTTCTTCTTTTCAAATACTTTACTAAGTTATATTTATATATATTTCAGTTCTGTGATTGAAATTATGGAAGATCTTTTATTTAAATGCTGTTTGTGGACTTTTAAGGCATTCTGGGATGTCGATCATCCATGAATGGTCTTTATCTACTCAGTTTAGATTTGAGGATCTGATGAAATATCAGGAACAACTGTGGTGACACATAACCTGGAATAAAATATAGGAGCAGTTCTTTTAAACTTGACGCTTAAATTCCCGGACTATCTGTAACAATTTAGAGGCATTTACAAAAATCGGGATTGTGACAGTTTGCAATACAAAAGAATTCAAAGAATTAATTATACACAATGTTCATACGATGATGTTTTGGAAAGATGATGATAGTTATCACTTCAATATTAACATGCTGAATCTACTGAATGGATATATTAGATATATTAGAGTAAAAAATGATATTGGAATTGTTTTAAATCTAAGATAATTTGACTTTTTACCCTTTGATAAGCGATTACAAGCTGGACCACTGGAATACTGTAGAATATGGCAATACTAATAATATGCCATAAATAATTGAAAGACCTTATTTTATCCTTCAGAGGATACTTCGTTAAAACTTTCACGTTTAAATCAGGCTTTTCTAAGACATACACTATATCCATGGAACTTCTTGGCAGAGCGTCATCGACAACATCTTCGTCCAATGCTGAAATTTTATTTTATTATATGATTGTTGTTCTGTTACCTTCAAAATCAAAAAATAATTAGGAATAGAACTCCATGATTGTAATTAGTTATTATAGTTAGGTAATATAAGTATGCCCGTAGATCGAACTTTTCGGGCTGATTAGCTTCGTGAGTCGGGCCTTCGGCCCTTGCGGTTCGCCTCGAACGTGACTTGGGGCGGTTTCGGCCATCGTGGTTTGCCTCGGCCATACTAGTTTGGCCAGGAGATCCACCTTGCAAATAGAGCCACTCAGAGCAATCACTTAATTTTGAGGAAATGGAGAGTTGAATTCCAAATCATATGAATGGAGAAAAGTTTGAATCATCCTATCTGAGCAGGGTACTGGCATAGCGATGTATGAACCTAACTACTTTAGAACCCCTTTCCAGTCTCATGTCTGGAGCTGAGGTTAAAATAGATTAAAAAACTCTAGTACCTCTGTAACGAACGATTAAAATATTGACACTTTTTTGTTCTGAAACTGCGTGCTCGAACGAATAAAAAGTTTATATGGCTGCGTTCCAAAATTTACTGCGAGAGTAGAGTATGAGTATGACCATACTCAGAGAGAAAACTCCAAGGTAGACGTACGAACGTTTGTTAACTCTTCGAGTAATCTCAGCTTACCTACTCAGAGTGAGTCAGTGAACGCAACCAATGGAATCTACTGGCACGAGAAGAATACTAGGTACTCATCTTACCATGAAAACCATTTTGAAACCCAGAAACATTAATCCTTTGCTGTCAAAAATTCTACACTATTATTTCTTTATAATTATTCGGAATATTGTCAAGAATCAAATTATTTTAGGGAAATCTTTTGTGACGTGGTTAATCACATTTATATTCTCCTGGATTCTCCATAGGCACCGAAGTACCCCTCAGAAGCTCCGTAAGCTTGTACGAGTTCGGAGAATCAGTTGTGTTCTGTGTAGGTTTTGTGACTGTGTCCTTACACCACCTTAGGCACAACACTGTTAATTTGAACCCAACAGTAAATGGTGGCCCATACCCGTATAGACTAGAAAAATTCCTACTCTAGCCCGGGATCGAACTCGATACCTTGCGGTTGCGAAACACTGAGCCGACGCTTCTAACCACCAAGCGACGACGCATCTATCAATAGGAAATGATAATAAAAGTCTTATTCCTCACTCCGTATGCTTCATCTATTTTTGTCAATGTTACTTTCGCCATAACGCCATAATCAGGTTACAATGTTCAACACTTTGAGAAAATACATGGTATCAAAGTTATTGCCAAAAACTGAGTTTGTTTATGTTCTGGATTTCATTTTGTTTTCTCGTTTGAAATCTTCGTGAATTTAAATTGTTTCTGTTGATAGTTGCGAGGTACTTCGCCGATGTATACAAAACTTTCTGTTATCACTTAGCTCCTGAGTTCTGAGTTCTAAGCGAAATAAGAAATATGGACATTTTTGTGAACAATCTTGTTGAAGTGCTCGAAAATTTTAAACTGATGATTACGTTAGGCCGAAACATGTAGTTACATTGACAAAAAATAGATGGAGCATACAGAGTGAGGAATAATTCTTATACTTTCCTAAGAAACAAATGCTTATTTAAAATGCATTTTTGAAATTTTGACATAACCAGTGATACTTTTTAGAAATGATTGACGTGAGAAACGTCTTACTTTGTGTAACTAGTTTCTAGTTGCACAAAGTGAAATATTAGTATTTAGTATGCAACTGGGGACAAAAAATCGATTACACAATTAGTGACAAAAAAATTACAGTTATATAACTAGCTGTTATAATACAAGATAAGTACATAAATTATAAATTGATCATTACAAATATTAATAACACAATTATTGGAATTGTTTAAATCAATTCCCAACGACAAACTTGTTTTATGGCTCGCACTGGTTATTTGTGAAGTGTGACACACTGCATTAGATGTTTCACCAAGTATAACTTGTGCAATACGTTTAATTAATTTAATTCTCAACATATACCTTCGCAACAGTGCTTGATTTCCAACCACCTTGCCGTAATTTTTTTGAAATAGCAGTGTCAGAGCTTCCTCTGAAGCAGTGGCCCGTATATGTATCGAGCAGGATTTGAATGCCAAGAAGTTGTTCAGAACAATAGCTTTTGGCACACTGCTGAACGTGTAAATTTCCACAGGATTTCTGGTCGATTTACATATTTTACAAAAAATCTGTTGTGTTTAAGGTTCTGAGGACGCAACTCAATATATTTTCTTAAAATTCCAACAAAATTCATATTTTCAATGATACCAGTGTGGATATTTAGAGATCTTTCTTATCCTCAAAATTTGCAAGTCAGACTTCCTCATCAATTTGTTTTATCTTCTTCTCATCACACCAAGTTATAAATTTTTCGTAAGCTTGGACGCGTTCGTTTCGCAAAAATCTCACGTGTTACACGAAATCATACATTTTGTAACTGATTACATAGATTGCTATGTTATTCCTTAACTGGGAAATCAAATTTTATAGAGAATATATTGTACATACTCACTCACAATTTCTTTGGAAGCTCTTATATTTTTCATACTACCATATCGCCGGAATACAAAAATGAGGACTAAGGCAACAATATAGAAGGAAGTAAGTCCAAGCACAGTGAGAATCGTTGCAGTCAAATACTGGCCTCTTCCTAAACTTCTTTGAATAACGAAACTCACATTAGAAGTTGCATCGGAGTTTCGCTCAAAATAATACTTGGTCACGGGGTATATAGAAAGTTCTTCCGTACAATCATAATTATCTGGTTTCATAATGAATACTAGAAAGAATCCATCTGAATAGTCTTTTCTCTGAAACAAAATAGAAATTTTACAAATTCTTAATAAAAGAAAAGTGTACAAGGGAAGTCTTCAGTAATCATTTAAAATTTGGGAGTGAGACATTGCAAAGTTAATTCCTTCATCATCATCATCGTAGATTGTGTAACATAGTAGTGATGCGTTCCCAAGCGAATGAAAAGGGGGCTTCCCCTAGCGACCTATGAAAGTAATGAGCAATAATGGCAACCAAGGCTCTGTATATAACTGATGTAATGTGTGAATTTTTTGAATATTTTCAAATTAGAATTGAAATATTTCATAACCAAACACGAAAACACCAACCACACGTTTTTGTGTACCTCATCCTACAGAACAGATGGTTCGGTTATGAATGATTTATTATAGAATTATTTATAGTGTTACTTTATTTTCATTTAATTATTTTATAAATGGTATATCTATATATGATTTCGTTTCGAATGAAAGTCATCTGAAAAAACTCACCTTTATTGTTAGGCCTCCTTTCCTTGAGATTGTTTGGTATTTACCTCTATACATAATATCCTTATTGAGATCGAAAACAGGACACTGAAAAAAATTGAGAGGATAATAAAATTAATAGACAATATAAATAGGAAACAGAGAACTGTCAAATTTGCTCAAAAATCAAATGCATAAATATTTTTACTTTTCATTTACAAAGAAGAAAAATGCTACGAAGAATAACAGATAAATCGAATATTGTAATCAATGTAGGTTTCATATTGTATTGGAGCTGGAGCCTCAGTTTTCTCGCTGCTTGTAAGACAATGGAAACGATCTTGGGATCGTGTGTTTCTTGAATGTCTAGGACTTCGGTCTGAAGCGGCCCCTACACATTCATTAATGATGACATTACCATAGTGATAGCATTGCTTGCTAAATTTACCTTTTTACAAATTATTATCAGACACAAAATTCGGCAAAATAAAATTTTATTGTCATTAGTAGGTATACAGGGTTGGAGTAAACTATGAAACCAAGTGGAGATATTTGAAACGAAAAAGATTATTTGTATATAAATCTTTCCAGGCATGTAAAATAAAACATCTGATGCCATATTATTTTTACGCCTATATTTTTGTATTTTTCACGTTTTAGTTGGAAAGAGACACCCTTTATATTTGTGCAAATTTTGAAAGATCTTTTTATTTCGAATTCGTATATACCAAGTTCAGTCAAAAGTGAAAATAATTCGCCATGCATAAAAATTTGGTAAAAGTGAAACAAAAATTGACCTGTTCCAGGATTTTGGTGCCAAATATTTTTCTTCTGAGAAAATGAATTTGTTCCATAATTTCATTGTATAATATGTTCCTGTGACCGTTATTCTCTATTCATATAAGGTAGAACTGAATGATTTTCGCTAACACTGATCGCGGCACTAATGTTTGCCTTGATATTTACTGCTTTATCTAAGGGTATGCGAAATTCAGGGTGTTTGATCTAATTTTTTTACAACATTTTATTGAGTGTGATGTTTTGAAATCATGGTTTCTGATTTCTGATCAGATGTTAGTATTTTTGGATGTTCAAATCGAATATGGTAAGGAATTCAGAAGAAGGAATTTCAAATTATGGAAGACCTGCAAAGTTCGGGATTTGTTTTCATGTTCACGAAATTGGATTTTATTCTTTGAATACACTTGATTTTCTAAAAATGGACACAGCGAAAACGAATATAATGTGAAATTGTTGATATTTCTTTGTTACATTATTAAATTTATCGTATTTAACACGAATATAAAAACCAATGTTCCATTGAAAGTAATGATTTTTTTTGTAATTGGATGTTATCATCCGAACTGCTCCAGCAGGGTTGTATCTCAATTGTGGCCTTCCGTTTAAAATTTTTGTAATAAGATTATCTCACTGGGGACATGCGAAAAAAGTAATGACCAATTTATGCAAACATTTTTTGACGAAAATCGTTCACATATTTGGTCTTCTTCCTTTCTGGGAACAATTTTGCTCTCATATACGGCTTAACTACCCTTCCATGTTCAACAAAATTGATCTGTCAAGAATTCTTCCACTTTTACCAAGAATAACGAATAGGTCTCAAATTTCATCATTCCATTATTCCGATAATCAATGGTAAATTTCGAAAAATTAGCAATAATAAGAGGCGGAGCGCAGTATTGATCAAACACGAATGATCACGGGTCGTATATCAGTTCAGAGAATTTTTTTCATTTTTCATTCATTCATTGCTGAATCCCGTTACGGGCAATTAATCTACAAAAAGATATAAAAAAAAGAACAGACTTATAATTTCTTGGGGTTCATTGCGACTGTGTGCCCTCCTGTGACTGAAGACTGATGAGACCCAACCGTGACCCACAGATCCTTCCACACTCCGGGCATGGATAGTCACCAACCAGATCTGGCCGCCGCTGAATTCCTCTCGAGTCTCCGTTATAACTGTGCACCATAGATCTCCACTGTGATATGTCTAATGCTAGTTGTTCCCAGTTATGATTGGCATTAATTGATTTTAGGGATTGATGTAGTGTATCCTTAAACCGCTCTTATACTGGCCTCCTGGTTTCCGGGCTCCCTCTGCCAATTCGCCATACAGAGCTATTTTGGGGAGTCTTGTGTCTTGCATCCTCAGAATGTGGCCGCTCCATCTGAGTCGGGCCCTCGTTACTTGAGTCTCAATTGTTGTACAACTCGCGCTTTGCATTCGAAACTTTGTGGAAACATCTGATGTGCATTATCTGTCTAAGATGACGTTGTTGCGTTTGTTCAAGCTGTTTAATAAGTCGCCTGTAGAGCGTCCAGCTTCCGCTTCCGTAAAGAAGCGTTGGGAGGACGACTGCTTTGTAAACAGCTGTCTTGGTCTTCAGATTGAGGTCGTGATTTTGAAACACTCTGACCTTTAGCTTCCAGAATACCTGTGATGCCGAACTGATACGGTTGTGTATTTCCGTGTCTAGGTTAGCCCTAGTATTATGGAGCTTCCTAACTATTTGAATTGCTCGACCTGTTCTAGGGTTTCATTCTCCAGGCTGATATGTGTTTGAAGGCTTTCTAGGGGACTTACCAGGATTTTGGTTTTATCGATATTGGGTCTAAGGCCCAAAGCCTCGTATATATGTTTATAGGTGTCAAGCATTATCTGTAAATCCTCTGGGCTGCTAGCGATAAGTGCGCAGTCGTCTGCATATTGAAGTTCCGTGATAACCTTTGAACGGGTTTTTGCTCTGAGGCGCTTCAGGTTAAATAGGCCTCCATCAAATCTGAATCTTATTCCAACACTTCTTACAGGCATACTCATGTCAGCAATTATCGAGACAGCTATGCCTAAAATATTGAACAGTAAAGGCGCTAACACGCAGCCTTGTTTTATTCCAGAGTTGGTTAAGAAATGGTCGATTGTAGAGCTGTATTCTAGCGGTGTTGTTGGTATGAAGGCTTTTACACACTGCTAAGAATTTTTCGGGTACTCCAAGGCGGGCCATCATTTTCCATAGCGCTCTCCGATTCACCGAGTCGAAGGCCTTACTTAAATTAAATCGATGTAGGATCTATACAGCCTACATAGATTTAATTTTTTCTATGGATAATTACAATCCGTCAAATTAATAAAACTCCAAGTGTTGCCGCCATGTACAGAGGAGAGAATTTTGCGAAGAACTTTCATTGAGAATTCAATAAAAACACTATAACTTCTGGAAAAAACTCTGATTTTCACGAAGCGAACGGAATATCTAACCGTCGAAATGAATATTTTCGCTGTCAAGTCATTTGTTCATCAAAGAAGTTGAAAATAATTTTCAATATACAGGGTGATTCATCATTGGACAGAATATTTCAAAGAAAGGCTCAAGAGGAAACTTGAAATTCTAAAATTAAGCATTGCTCGGAGAGATGAATTCTCGAAAAAAAAAATCAGATTTGTTCACTTCCGTTCCACCGGAAATAATAGCCATTCGAATGTAATAATCAGATTTTTTATTCGTTATCAGATTACTCATTGAATTCTACTCTGCTTCAATTTACCATTTGCAAAGTTTCCCCATCAAGTTTGTCTGAAATCTGAAAAAAATTTCTTTTCTCAATTAGGTCTTTTAGGTTCCTCTGGTCAAAACTCAAATCCGTTTCGTTTGAGATACCGGCGGTCATCCCCTTTTCGAGGGAAGTAGAAATAAGCGTAAGAGACAGATGGCAGATTATATATTATACCTTGAAAACATAGTTTGCCAATCTAACCGAGAAAAAATATGCGAATTACCGGATTAGTCAATCTTTCAAATATTTATCGATAGATATGAAAGTAACCTATTCCCGTTGAAGTTATTATCTTTTCGACAAACTTTGTTTTCTCCGCAAATATATTGAAGTGTGACTGATGCCGATATTTTCGTTTTCTTAAATGTTTGAAGAAGATAACCATTTCTATTTATATTTTCATAGCCGAACAAAGTTATGCAAGTATGAACGATTTCACATGGATAAATAAATACTCTATGAATTGATTCGATAGTTTCATCAATATCCAATATTTTTTAATTTGTGTATCGTAGACAAGACTACTGTTTCCCGATATTACCGACCTTGTGTAAGAAACCTTGAATTTGACATTTGCTTATTACAGAATTATCGGAAAATCACGTCATTGTGTTTTCTCATTTCGGTTGGAAATTATCACCATCCACCATAGTCATATCCGCTGCTACTAGAGTAATATCCGACTGATAATATATTTTATCAGATATAATCCGGCAGAAATGCAGATTGATAATATAATTTTATGAAAATTAGGCATAGATTATGAAGATATGAATTCAATCAATAAATATCTCATCTTGCGTAACAATCAGAAACTTTTTTATTTATTTATTGCTGGTCATTTATCGTTAGCTCATCAGTATTTATATCACATTCTGTCGTGTTAATTTTTGTCATATTTATAGTTTTGTATATGTAAATTTTTCACCTTGTGAAGTATTTTTGGTAAAAAAAAAATCAATAACAATAATTCTTCCTTCGGAACTCCGAATAAAAGGTTTTATACGAAGATAATTTCAGCAATAAAAAATGCGAATTGCCTTTGATTTATGATATCGGAAGTAGTTTCTTTAAATATCTTAGAATGCGCGACATACTGAGTTATTGTCATAATATACAGTGTGATCCAGTTTGGAAGACGAAAAATCGAGGAGAAGATAGAGAATCAAAAAATACTACATATGAACTTGCAGGAACTATATTCGGGAAATGCCTCGTTTACGAAGTTTGATAACAGAAATCAAATTCAATAATATGGCTAAACTGTTGATATTGGAATTAATTTTTTTTAGGCATCTGTTTCCAGCTTTTTGTTATGGAAATATTTCTTTCCTTTCAGTGATGTCCATGCCGATATGTGACTCCACAGTTTCAAGGGGTCGAATTCTCAATTCATTTTTCAATTTGTGGAAAAATATTTTTTTCTTTAATCGAGCACCTTTCTGAGTGAAAAGAGAAAATTCGAAAATGAAACCCCAACAATTTACTGACATCCAAATAATCGAAGGAGGCCTGAAAACAAATTAGTGAACAAATAGTGAATGTATAAAAATACCTATAATCACTTCGTTGCTATGAAAGTAAATATCATTTCATCATCAGTTGCGACATATTCAACTTTTCGTTACTAATTACGAGAAGTAGAACAGATAGAAGAAATTTAACGAACATAACCCTCTGCGAAATATTAACCGTACACACGTGTTCCGTTAAATTTCTTCTGTTTATGAAGAGTAAAACGTTTCAAAACGTCAATAATGCGTTTCAAAAAGTGTGGCTTTCTATGCTAAATTTGAAAACAGTTATTTTAATGTTTGTTGTTCTTGTTTTTAGAGTTTCTCATTCAAAAATGGTTTTCAGATTAAGTAGAGAGAAATTTACTGATATTCTTATTTTATGGCTTTTGTGATGAAAATGCAGAAGCTGAAGTTCGTGAATCTCGACGACGTTATCCTGACAGAACAATTTAAGATACTCATGAATTCACTAAAATGCATATAGGTAGTTTTTGCCTACGCGTGAATAACGAAATTATTAGGAGTCATCGAGATAAATATTATGAATAAGCTGCTTCAAAAATCAAACTCTCAAATTTTAGTGCCCATTCACATTGAATGTAAGGCCTATCGCAGACATGCAACTTTTCAGTTTCGCGATAGTTGCGCAACAGTTTGATTACAAGCGGTTCGAGTGCGCACACATACGCAATTGTTTAGTTTGTGTCGAGGCTGAAACTATTCGATCGCAAAACTCTTCAGTTGCACGTCTGCGCGGCCCCATATAAATGCATCGTACTCACTTCTGCAACTAAACAGTTGCAAAACTAAAAATTGAATGTCTGCGGTAGGCCCAACGGTACGCGCTGCAACAGCAACGGTCATAAAAATCCCATAAAATTTTTCGACATTGCATGTTGCACCAGTGAGTACATACATACGTCCTGTTCTTTGTTGTATCACAGCCACTTCCTTCAGAAGGCTGTGGTTGTATTGAGACCGACAAGTCTCGGATCGCTTCGAAACCTGCGACGAACTAGGAGCGCCGTAAATATTTTTCGGATTTTTATGGCCGGTGCTGTTGTTGCTCGCTAGTGAGTACGCCTGTCCAGATGCAGCGATAAACGCGCGATTCACTACGAGCGTTTGGAAACGCGCGTGTCGAGATACTAGAGCACAGTAGATCCCGTCCACATGCATACGCGCGTGCAATAACTCGCGCGTTCTACGCGCGTGTCGAGATACTAGGGTCCCAATGGTAGCGTCCAGTATATATGTGTTGATTGCTGCGGAGGTCGGATTAAGTGAAATTTCGAAATGGAACTCGATAACATCGATATCGAACTTTTCATGGATGAACTGGAAAAGAGAATTCTGTTGTGGAATATGGAAATATCCTAATATTCCAATCGTATTCTGAAAAAATTTTGGGAAGAAATTGTTGATATATTTTCTGAACGAGGTGATTCAGAAGATAAAAAAAGAGCTTTAGATAAGTAAACCATTTTTATAAGTGCGAGAAGTGGTATTATACGGAATAAAGAAGTACTGCGTTACATGAAATAATACATACATTATGAAACCATTCGATTTTGCCAGGGCTGTTTACTCGTTTACAAAAAATTTAGCAAATCGGTCTCTTGTATTAAGGGAACTTACACTTGTATTACGGGAACTTACACAATGTCAATGAGTTCTAAAAAGTTCCACTTCATTTGTCAGAATTGGAAAAAAAAATTCTGTTGTGGAATATGGAATCTCCCGAATATTCCAATCGATAAATACTTACTGAAAATACATGTTGGGAAGAAATTGTTGAAATATTTTGTGAAGGAAGTATTCAAAAGAGAAAAAACCATCCACACTGGAAACCGAAGATTCAAAAATAGGGAATACTGGACTGGAAACTGTATAGGAGAAGTCCTCTGATATATTTTAGATTTCGGAATATTAGGATTACTATTTGCATGAGCGGACCTGAATTCTAAATAGCACTTCCTGATACCCTCTTCTTCTCTCTTTTTCAATCACTTTCGGCATTTTTGTAATATTAATTGATATTATTTGTGGCAACCTTTCTCCTTTCTAGTTACAAAAACTTAAGAAAATTATTACATGGCCAACCCGGTGTTTTTATTAAAGTGAATGGAGTATAGGTGAACCGTATCTTTCTAGCTGTAGGTATAGTGCCTCTAGAACGTGCGTATACGAAACAAATTTTAATTGAATATGTAGAACAGAAAAAAAATGGTATTATCGCTATATCTTACAATGATTCTCCAACACTATGTTATCACCGTTAAATGAAAACAAGAGCTCTTTCAATACATAAAAAATGAAAAGTTTCTGCTAAAAAAATGGCTATTTAGCTGAGCGTCCATAGTTCCGCATTTTACGTAATATATGGATCACATCAAAATAATCTATTTTTGTTTCGTTTACTCCAACCGTCACCTCATAAGAGTTCGTATGTGTCCTATAGAATTCTAAAAACCCTTTTGTCGCGATCCGTGCATTGCGTTTGATGCGGAACCGTGGACCTTTTGGAATTCCGGCTCTTAGTACAATTCTGAATGATAAGATAAACTCACAGTGCTATCCTGTACCGAAACAACCAAACAAGCGTCATCATTCGAATCCAACTCAATCGTCAATGTGTCAGTGTCGTGAGAACTGAATCTATAAAAGAAGTATCTGGATTGACTTGGAGACACTGTGAGTGTCACATTCTCTTTATCCCTGACGAAAAAATTTGTTTCCTCAATTGTCTCAATTAAAACATCTTTGGTTTCAAGGCATGAACTTGAAATGGCTATGGTGAACTCTTGATGGAAATATTTCGTCATGAAACCTGAAAGAGTAATGTCATATTATGTTTGGTTGAAGACATTTTATAAATACAAAATAGTTGAATTTGGACGATCGACTATCTTTTTGCTCAAAAATTTCGAAGTATTGTCTTATTTTTTGAATGTGGCCTGAATATATATAAAAAAATATTGTTCTTTACTTTTAACCCATTGGTAACAAAGAGGCATCTAGGTACTATGTGTTTTGTGGTATCCCTTTTTCGTTGCAGTTATACAAAATGTACGATCATACCTTAAATAAAAAACGAAATGAAACTCCTAGAATCAAGAGGGCCTATCTCAAATATAAACTACTCAAGTCTTGACTTGTCTCTTGAGAGAGGAAAAGTGCAAAATGAGGAGCAACAAAACAACCTAAAAAATAAATTCATTTCAATCTACACAAGATGCGGTAAGTGTTCGAATTACCGGGAAGAGAATTTTTAGCCTGTTTTAAGATTGCTTGAATGTTGAATTTTTAAGATTTAGTACCTGATTTATTCTAGTTTGTTCTGTTGAAGCTATCTCAAAATCTAAATTAGATATTTGGTAATTCGCATTCAGATAACTTTCAGGGCCCAGTTCACACTTGCCTCCAACACTTTCTTGTTTCGCAAAAATTTGAACGCCAATATTTAGTACATACCAAATTTGTCCCACTTTTGGTTTTCGAGTAGGAGTGATTCACTATTGTTTTTGATAAATCGTGAAGTTAGCAGATAAGTTTAAAATTTAAACTTTGTTTTAACGCCATTTGTAAGTACCCAATTTGTTTCTTTGGAATGATTTCCATATCTATTCGTAATTTTACACACCTCGCCATATTTATATTGAAACCAATAGTTGGGGAGCCCAAGAGGGAAATTCGGGATTAACTCGAGCGTGTCAGATTAATATGAGGGGAGATACCTATACCAAGAATTAGACTTGTATATAGAGGGAACTGTCTAGGGCAGCCTGTCAGAATTGTAAAAAGAAACGATCATTGTAAATACTCGAGCGTGTCAGATTAACATATGTGGTTAATCACATGTTGAAAAGTATACATTCTCTTAATCCTGACAATTTAAGCTAGAAACTTGCAAACTATTACGTGCTCATTCTCGAGCAGCAAGAATAACGGAAAACATATTTATACCTATTCATTTAATACTGGGTGTTTCCAGATTTATGATGAATTGATTATTATATGTACATAGGGTGTTTTTTGATAATATTTGAGTTTCTTCTATGAGAGGTGATATTTATCACAATATATTGCGAATATTTCATGAAAAATCTTGTTTTCACCATGTACAGAATGCTCATGAGGACAACGAATATTAGGTACTCACAAGAGGTCATTTCAACGCTAGGAAAACATCAGTCGCGTCATATATGACGACAGACAACAGCAGTTTCTTGAGGGGCAAGTAGCACTTTCCGCACTTGTTAGGAAAATAACTATTTCAGAATTTTTTTTATAAAATAGCAAATATCGAAGATACGGATTTTTCTACTCACTCTGTATATGTGATAAATAATAAGCACGCAAAATTGGGAAACATGATTCATACGACTTACTTCTGAAGCTGAGTGTATTGATTTCCTTCATATTATTATGGCACATTGTTCTGGAAGTGATATTATAATATTGGTTTTGATTTTTCGTTGTTTGAACTAAGAGAGGCAATTCCCATGATATCACATCTTTTTCCTGTCGTACAACAACTAAGATTGGGTTCTCTGGATCTGCATTCTTACTACTAACTCTTATTCGATAGGGATATCGAGCCTGAAAAAGAAGAAATAGCTATTGTTTTTCATGCTCAGGAAAATATGATCAAACTACCAATTTTGCATAATCATATTTTTCTTCAAATATAAATTCAATCATATTGTGGTATCAGAAATATTCGACAGTAAATAGAAAACAAACCGAAAGGCTGGACTTGCTAGTATAGATCAGATTTTAGAAATTTTCGGATCCAAGCTTAACTCCACTCTGATTATACAGATGAAAGTTGTTTTTTCATCTAATATTTCGCTTACGATTTTTGAATGGCATGTTTTCAAGGAACCTCAAAGTGAACTGATACCCTCAGGTTTATACAAAAAACAAGGAGAAATCGCATTTGGAAAGACAATACACAGAAATATTCAAAAGCCATCAGGATTTTAAGGGAAAAAGATTCTTTGTTAAATTTCTCATTCATGTCCTATTTCAATTTGGTCTTATCTTTATGCTTTAGTGATTTATTCAGGAAATCAATTCTTCAGGACTATTCAACTACTAAAGTAAAGATTGGTTACTTACAAAAGATTTCTTATAATAAATGATATACTCGATTGATTTATTCACTTCGATGTTTAGAGGTCGAGAAGTGTTTCCTTGAATTGGTTTTATTTCAGGAAGTGTGTTGACTAAGAGAGCACTACCAAAAAAAGCAAGCCATATTATCAGATTCATCTTGAGACATCAGAGTATCACCTGTAAGAATAAATGAAAACAAAAGTCAACTTATATTCTTGAACACACAGGTATCTGAAATTTTTCGTTTTCATATTGGTATTGTGTATTCATTCTATTCAGCTAAATAGTTAGACGATTCAATCAAATATGTTAGTTAACTTCGAAGTTGTCAAAGAATAACAAATTATCAGGTGAGAGTAATTCGATTAATTTTTGCTTTATGAAACACATCCAAGTAGAAACGGTCCAGTCGAAAAAGTAATTGGAATTTTTCATAGAAAATAACCCTGCTACCACTCCTCTGTTCCTGACAAGGGTAAAAAAAGGGTTTAATGAATTAGAAATAGAAATAATTGATTTATCCCTTCTGACACAAAGTGTATAGAAAACGTCTGAGAAAAATTACAAACATACATTTCAAAAATCAAAGTTACCACCGTTTACAACAAGTTCACATCAGATAAATGGGACATAAGTTTATTGTGGGATATAGGACAATAATTAAAAACTGTATTGTATCATTGAGAATCATTGGGTAAGGTGGTTGAATACTCAAAGATTGCATATAATGTGCATTACCGTTTCTGGATCTTATGGTCACGAGCACCCAGAATCAGAAGTTGGAGAAAAATCGGTATGTGAAAGCGACAAATTCAGGCAGAATTTTAAACTTTTTTTTTACTCACTCAGTGAATCATAAAATAAGTGCTCTCAACAATATATTGTTCAGATCAATTGAATTAAGTAGCCCCTATTACCATCAAGGTAATATCATGAGGGCCCCCAACAAACACAATATACAGCAACTGTACAGATACTGCACTACAAGTGCCACCTGAATGCAGCACAGAGATTGCTGTAGTGAAACTGCACAATTACTGTATTGATTATTCTGCATTTTCAAAATGCAGATTTTAGATATAGTTAATGTACAGTTTCTGTATTGATATTTCTGCATACAAAAATGCAGTCATATATACAGTCACTGTACATTTTCTGTATAGATAATTCTACATTTCGAAAATATATTTTTTTATATACAGTGACTTCACAGTTTCTGTATTGATATTTCTGCATACAAAAAATGCAGTATTTGATATACAGTTACTGTACACTTTCTGTATTGATAATTCCGCATCTCGAAAAATGCAGTTTTTGATATGCAGTGACTGCACAGTTTCTGTATTGATAATTCTGCATTTTGAAAACGCAGTATTACATGAATTGCAGTTTCTGTATTAATACTTCTGCATACAAAATTGCAGTATTCGATATATAGTTACAGTACATTTTCTATATTGATAATTCTGCATTTTGAAAATGCATTTTTTTAAATACAGTGACTGTACAGTTTCTGTATTGATATTTCTGCATAAAAAAATGCAGTATTTGATAAACAGTTACTATACATTTTCTGTATAGATAATTCTACATTTCGAAAATGCATTTTTTTATATACAGTGACTTCACAATTTCTGTATTGATATTTCTGCATACAAAAAATGCAGTATTTGATATGCAGTGACTGCACAGTTTCTGTATTGATAATTCTGCATTTTGAAAACGCAGTATTACATGAACAGTTACTGCACAGTTTCTGTATTTATAATACTTCATTTCTAAAATGCAGTATTTGATATACAGCTACTGCAAAGTTTCTACATAGATAACACATATGAGCGGCCGCGGCCACGATCACGATCACGATCGTGAGACATCGCGACTGAACTCCGCTATATCGCTGAACAGATCGTGATATTATAATATGTGCATGGGACGCTTCTCGATCGTGATCGTGATCGTGGCCGTGGCCGCTCATATGTGTTCACCGCCTAATTCTCCATTTTTAGATTCTGAAGTCTGAAAATGCAATATTTGATATACAGTTACTGCACAGTTTCTGTAATGCTGCAATGTGTCGAGTGTAGGTAGGTACGATCGGTAGAGTACGTTATTGCCGATTATGCCCGAAAGGTCTGTCCTTGTTGGAACTTTGACGTTAGTCGTTGGGCGTTGGCCATATTGTTTTAGATCCAATTTGGAAACAGAGTGAAAATTTGCTGATTGAGTGAATTGTGTGTGCAAAATTAGTGAACTGCGTAAAAAATTGAACAGGCTGACTCTACTCTTTTTTTGTTGTGATAATAGTGTGCGAGGTGCATTTTTAACTGATGATAGATTCATAATATGCAGAAGGGACTATTGAAGCATATTTGTAAAGTAGCAACAGAAAATCACTATACAAAACATTTTGTCTATGATATCTTAACCACTGTAATGAAGAAAAAACTTCTTAACAAGATATATCCACATACTTCTGTCAAGACGACATACATAGCCGTCCCCTACTTTTCCAACCTCAATAGCAAACTGCAATCATTACTAAAGGGCTTTAACTTAAATCTTGTCAATAATTCACATGGGACACTAGAAAGAGTACTTATCAATAATAAGCCCAAAAAAGACAAAACCCAAAAAAGCGGAATATATAAAATAACTAGGAAAGAAAGAAAATAACCTGCGGTAACTGCCCTGCTTTCTATGTCGGTATATGACAACTAGAGCTTCAAAGATCAGATTCAACGAACATATCAAGAATAGACCTAGTTCGGCCATGGGTAACTATCTATTTCTCTATTTGAGAGCAAACACTCTACTTCTCTCGATAAATTAACCTTACTTCATCAGCATAGTGATTTCCATAAGTTCACACTCCTAGAACAACTGGAAATTCTAAAATGCAAGAACGATGAACATCTCCTCAATGATGTTAAAGATTTCCCGACGGTCAATCTGTTCAAGACGATTCTCCCTCCTGCTATATAGTCTTTTCCATCTGCCTCCATATACCTACGCGTTCATGTGTACATGTATACATAAAATCAAGAAAAAGAATTGGAAACTGTAGAGGTGTTTTTCGTAGAGAATTAGAGATTATACCGACTTAACCTAGAACATCTAAAAAAGTAAAAAACGAATATTCAATAGGAAAACTATAATTTATAATATATCTTATGTCTTTTAATTGTACATGTTTCATTGATGGTGAGTTTATGATGTATTGCTTCATATACATATACCTTCTTTAAGAAGTTGAAAGAATTTGAAAATTCGATTATGAAGGTTAAAGAGACCTTTTTCAATAAAGAATAATTTTTTCCAGTCTTGAGAAAGGAACCATCGGTTCCGAAACTTCGACTAAGTTATAAAGAGCCTTTGATTTGTCCAACTCCCTACGATACCACTTTCATCCTATAGCATGGACGATAATACAAACGAGTTAAAGAGACATTTAATAAATAGATATAATTCAATAACTAAAGACTCCTTTCATTACCAAAATATGGGATATATTAATCAAAATTGAAAATTTCTGATTTGCAGAATCGACATTCTGTATATATCTAGGAAACTCCTGTACACAGAATATTGTTTCGTAATTGCAAGTATTGATATAATTACTGCACAATGAGTGCTGCACACAAAGTGCAGCTTGCGTACAGTTCTTGCACAGTGACTGCTGCATTTAAAGTGCAGCTTGCTGTACAGTTTCTGCACAGCACACAATACTGCATTTAAAGCCCGTTTGCAACAGCCGAGAATTCTCTACAACATTCTCGCAAAAAAACGGCAGAGATTATTTTGTATGCAACAGAACAGAGAATTCTACCGAGAAAGCGTATGCAACGGTAAATAATTCACGGAATTCTCTCTAGAGAATTCTCGGCTGTTGCAAACGGGCTTTAAATACAACGTGCTGTACAGTGTACAGTTTTTGTACAAAGACTGCTGCATTTATAGTGCAGCTTGCTGTACAGTTTTTGCACTTGACTGATGCCTTTGAAGTGCAGCTTGCTGTACAGTTTTTGCACAGTGATTAGTGCATTCAAAGTATAGCTTACTGTACAGTTTTTGCACTTGACTGCTGCGGTTAAAGAACAGCTTGCTGTACAGTGATTGCAAAACCATCGCTGTATTTAGTGCAGCTACGCTGAACTGTGACTATATGTCGAATGCAATTTGTTCTGTACAGTTCAGCGGGACATATACGATCCGTTTTGGTGACAGTACAGTCAATGCATTCATGTGCAGCAAACGCTGTACAGTTTTTGTACAGTGGCTGGATTTCAGTGTTTGCTGGGATATCAGATAAAAATATCCAGAACATTACCCCAAAAAATTTCATCGTATAGTGCGGAGACAAAAGACAATGGAAAGGTAAAAAGAAACAGAACTGTAAAAAACCTGACCTTTCTCAGAAGGGCAATAAAAAATGAGAACGCAGAACTAGTGTTTTATAACTTTTAGAAATTCAATATTATGCTTATCAATCCCACGAAAGGCAATTTCTTGATGCAATAGAGTCAAAAATCACAATAAAATCAAAGATTGAGTTCTCCAAGATTTTCAACATATATACATTGCAAATCTTTATAAAGGCAGCGCTGCGGACACTATCATGGATTGTGGTTACAATCAGTTGGTGGAGTAATCATAGCAAATATCTTGACAGATGGGCTTCTGTAATATGTATATACACCAAAATCTTTCGGAGACGCAGACCGGCTTCAAACCCAAGGGAGGCACAACTTTCACCCTTGGATTCTATACATTTTCAAGTTCAAATTGAAGGTAATCAGATTCAAAATTGCATTAGTTAAAATCAAATAGGCAGCATCAATTTCAAACTGGCAATACTGGCATTAATCATGCAGAAGCAAAGTGGCAATAATCAACTTCAATCTGGCATTAGTCAATTGCAAATTCACAAATAAACAGAATCAAATTGGGAATACTGAATCGAATCCTCCATTAGAAATAAAATATATTGAATGAAAAATTTTCATTGAATGATATACACAGTAAATAAAGAAATTAATTAAAACCATTCGGGAAAAACAAATTCTCTCAAAAAATTAAATCTTGCATATCCGATGCAGAAAGAATGATAAGAGCGATGAATTTTGCTCAATTAAAAATCGTTACCTTCCCAATGTTGTGAACGATTTTCTCTAATCCCTGCAAATTCTCTATAGAAACGGAAAATGAACACAATCGTGCGTTTTCTCAATGAGTTATCATTAAAGGAGAAGATTTTAGAAGCTCATTCTGTTTCAGAATCAACGTTTATTTCTCTTCACCGATGTTGGATATTATTCATTTCATTTCACAAATTATGCAAAGATTTGAGAGCCTCCGAATACACTTAGTACCAATTACTTTCGTATTTCAACCAACTAAAATAACTCATGATTTCTGAAAGGACAGAGAAAAAGAGCTGAAAACGTGTGAGATCAACTGATTCACCTCCATTCGAACTTTGATGTTTGATTTCTACAGTTGCAATTTTATTCTGTTTATTGATGATTTGAAATTGATGAATGCCAGTTTGAACTTGATTATTGCCGATTTGCTTCTGATTTATGCCAGTCAGAAATTGATGTTGCCAATTTGATTTTGACTAGTATCATTTTAATTCTGATTAGCGTCAATTTGAACTTGAAAAGGTATAGACGGAGATAATCGATTCTAACGAAAGCACTTCCCTCCATTATCCGGAGGACTACATTTTAACACAATGAATAGGAAAAAGTGATTTCAATACGATGTTTGGGGGTGTTATAGTGAATTATCCTATGTGTGAACTGCAACAGGATATTCGGTCTTATTGCTAAAAAGTGGAATATCTTTAAATTAATCAGATAATATACAGAAGGAATCAATTTCTCGATTCAATAAATATTTCAAGACTCACTATTTCAAATCGAAACTAAAAAAAAAAATTTTGCACTAAAGTAAGCCTCGAACCCGAACCATGCGTAACCATTAGACTTATTTCTTGTTCTCTACAGAGACTATACAGGGTCCTGCAATAGTGCGTTAGGCTTCCATAGCTGCCAAACCAGACGTTTTAGAAATTTAGTTGAAAAGCATTCCCTTTGTACTTTCAATTCTGCATCTCAGGAAATTATTTTCTAATATACAGGGTGTACCCAAATAAAATTATTCGAGTTAGATATAAAAGAAGAGAAGAAAACACTTGACTTTGTTTCACAATTTTTAATTAAAATATTTGTTGACACGCGTGCTTCGGGTTTTATCCCATTTTCAGAACTGAGTACATAAATACAAAAAGAACACATTCACATAATAATCAAATAGCACATGTTAAAATCGGAGATAGGCGGAAATCTAATTGATCGTTTTTGGGTTGAAGATATTTCTAGGATTTCTAAAAGATCTAAACGTTTGCCTTTATCACCTTTATGTAGAATTTTTACATTATTAAAATCTATGAAGTGGTTGAGAGTAATGCAACGATTAAAAAAACCAGTTGTTGATTTATTCTGCAGAATACATCTTTTATGTTCTTCAAGTCTAACCTAAGTTATTCAACAAATGAGTGATATTTTAAATGAAACACTTCTTATATTTTTGCATATTTTCAATGCTTTTCAATACCTCTACCATGATGCAAAATATTAGGGATATTTTTCCAACGGTACGGATCTTATTCAGAAAAAACTCCAAAATTTCGACGAAACAGTAGTTCGGTAAAATCTTTACCGATTTCCAGAAGCGATAGAAACATGAATTTGATCAGGATTTCTTTTAACTTAAGAATTTGCCTAGTCATCGTTCCTAAATGATCAACCTCTCTTATACAAGGTGTCCGTTATCAATGTCCAAATATGAAGAATTTCAAATTGTTTTTTCTCGATTTTTTTTCAATAAAACACCATGTATTTTTTTCCATGATGATGTACACAGTTCAAAACCTTAAATTTTTTCAGAAGTAATCTTAGGATTATTTTCACTCCCGTGACCAGTAGCCACGAAAAATGACATTTCAAGCAAAAATTTGAGGAATAATCAACATAATAACAGATATTTTAAATGAGTCACACAATGAAACCAAACTGAATGACCAATTTTTGAAAAATTTTAAAGCCCTTCCCAAATCATAATCCTTGAAGTTCAACGTGAAAATAATAATGTTTGTCCGATTAAGTGACACATACATAGGTATTATTGGTAATAACTTATGTATTCTAACGATTACAGAGTTTTATCGGCATCCAAAAAAATTATTATTCATGAAATAGATCAACGCCTCTTCAACGCCCGTTTGTTTTTATAACCAATATTTAAATAATATTTTCCGTTCTGATTTCATTTTTCGTGCCTGCTGGACGCAGGAGTGAAAATAGCTCTCTGGTTACTTCTGAAAAAATGTAACGTTTCAAACTGTGTACATTATCATGGAAAAAATACAGAGTGTTACATTTGAAAAAATCGACAAAAAACAATTTGAAATTCTTCATATTTGGACATATAACGAACACCCTGTAGAGAGAGGTTGATCATTTAGGAACGATAACTAGACCAATTCTTAAGTTAAAAGAAATCCTGAGATGCAGAATTGAAAGTACAAAGGGAATGTTTCTCAACTAAATTCCTAAAACGTCTGGTTTGGCAGCTATGGAAGCCTAACGCACTATTGCAGGACCCTGTATATGCATTTGAAAATGTGAACTTTGGAAATTTCAGAATGACGACGCCTAGTTCTAGGAGCTTTGTTGTCGATTATACTCTATACCAAATCAACGAGTGATTATGACCACTTCTGTTCTAAAAATATTTGGAAATTTTTCATTCGTGTTTAGAAATCCGGATACCACGAAGGAAACGAATTTCATTTGGTTCTTGATATGTACCAATAAAGCACAGGACTAATCATAACTAAGATACCAATGCAATGAATCCGACAGTAGTCATCTCTCATCAGTTATTGGAAAGCAGTAAAAAATTTTATATAGAGTTTTATCATCCTAATTTTTTTTTATTTTTTTTCACTTTGATACTGGGAAATATAAAGCAAAAAAAAATTAATTTTTTGTTTTAACAGTACTCACGGTTTCATAGACTGTGTCTTTCAAGTGCAGGTAAGAAACGCAAAACAATTCGAACTGCGGAAATGACTCTCATATCCAAGTAGGCGTAGATTTTAAGAGAGGAAAAACAATATCAACAATCCTATCATCTTGAAATACTATAGAATCATTTTTGCGGATAAAATTTTTCGATAATCTTCGTCGAAGATCAAAAGCACTCACTCGAATTTCAAGTTTCTTCTGTACATCTAGTACATCAACGCATTTCAAACTGAAACTGTCAGAGGTATCTGAATAATGGAATACCTTATCTTATCAATAATTCACTCTTCTACTAGAACGGTGAGGTTTCCTATCATGATTTATTCATAGTTGACAAATCATTAGGCCGATGAAGAACACCAATGAAATTCTTATATTATGTGATTAATTCAATAGTTTGTCGTCCTTGATCCTCTTAGAGTTCATTTTTATTTTTATTATTTCAAATAATGTGAACCAACCATAAATTCCGAATTTAAAGGGCATATTTTCTTCAATAGTCGAATAGCACATAAACTAAATGTAAGCGAAATAATTGTATCTTGTATCATCAAACCTAACACAAATTATGGTTTCATTTTTTGAATCATACCAAAAAAACAGATTCATTCTATATCAACAAAAGTCAAATTAATTCAAAACTTCGGAAGCCTCATTTTTTAAGTAGGTGCAAATTTGAATACTTAGGACTTTCACTGAGTTAGACCCTATATTCCATTGAACATTTTTGGGAAACAATTTCAGGAGAGGATTAGTGAAAGACATGCGACTGAATAACATATAATATGATGAACCATGCTTTTTAGTAGAAAACTACATATTTAAACAGGGTTTCCCTGAACGAATGGATAATCCTGAAATATCCCCATACAAGAGCTATTCAGCACTCTGAGAAAAATACAGAAAAAAATCTACCGTGGTGGTGTAACCTTCCGGCTGGCCAGCTCCAAAACGACTGCAGTAGTTTTTTCTGTTGGCCACATAATCAATTAAAAAAAAAAAAAAACCCGCTTCGTAGCTCTCACAGAACATAAGTTGAGTGAATCATAATTAGATTTTTTTCATATTGTTGGTTGAAATTTGTGTCCAAATTCTGCAGATTACAACGTTGTCATGGCGGATCCGCCATTTATTATGAAACTG
The DNA here is from genome assembly GCF_907165205.1 of Coccinella septempunctata. Taxonomy (NCBI): domain Eukaryota; kingdom Metazoa; phylum Arthropoda; class Insecta; order Coleoptera; family Coccinellidae; genus Coccinella; species Coccinella septempunctata. The sequence continues at coordinate 19,184,810 of NC_058193.1, read as the reverse complement.
AGATCACTTGCAGAGATAGCCCGGTTCTGACCAAAATTCGTAGTGCACCATATACATATACATAATTGAATGCTCGGCAATCGTTTGCTCAAAAAAAATCACGATTATTTCAATTTACCGTCCGAACGGATATAGAAGCAATATAGAGTAATTTTCGACAAAATGAATTCAATATGTATAGATCAAACTCACAATAGAAAACACTCTATACATCAAAAGGGAAAAGGAAAGTGAAATAAAATATTCAAACAGAATATCACAGTTTATTCAACCCAACTTTTTATTTATGAGGGCTGCCCTGAAGTATAAGATAAGGTTGCGTTCACAAACTCACTCTGAGCAAGCTCTGAGTAAGCTTTGATTACTCGAAGCGTTCACAAATGTACTTTTAGTTCCTCAGAGTATGCTCTCTGAGCATGGCCATACTCATACTCTATAGTCCATTCAAGAATGATTGACATCTCGGGTGGCTATGGAAAATCGAATTCAAGTTGGTAATAGCCCATCAGTTGAGATTTTGTGTTGCGGAATTCAGGTTGGTATTGTGAATAAACATTGATCTATACCTATACCAAATATATGTGAATCTATGCACTTATCGACGGTTATTTGAATTTTGTAGAGCTGTTGATGTTCTTAATTCAATCGTAGAAATTGGAAACATAGTTGAGTCAATTTGAAATGCCGATTAATATGCTGCAAATTTGAATATTTCTTATTTTCATAAACTTTTCTAAGTTATATTAATATATTCTAGTTCTGTGATTGAATGTACAGAAATTTTTTGAAATCTTTTGTGACCAGATATAAAGCTGCGCCTAGATTTTCAAGACCTACTGAGATGTCAATCATTTTTGAATGGACTATACTCTCGGAGTAAGTTTGTGAACGCACCCTAAGCGACGTCGTTTTAGCAAAAACGAATTTGTTTCGCACAGATGTGAGGTCATTGTTGTCGTCCGAGAGGCAGGCACAGAACACACTTGACTTACTTTATGGTTGGACTCCACGGATAGCTGGATTGGTTTTGAGAAAAACCTTTTGTGTCTACAGGCTTGGAATGCGGAAATGACCTGTGTATTTGTCTGCGATGGTAGTCGTCTGTCTTGATGTCTCGATCGCTGAATCTGAATGATTTTGGTTGTTTGTTGATATAGCAGGGGAATCTGCGAACGTGAAAACGGGGCTCGCTCGGAGGAACCCTTTTCTAGGGAACACGGTGGGGTTACTCACTCTCCTAAGTTCGCGGCCCACTAAACCTGACCTGCTTTTCATTGGTTCCGGGCATTTATTTCTTCTTGCACATTGTCGTGCTAGGGTTTTCATATTCGTCCATTTCCGATATCTCTGCTTAGTATAGTTTCAATAAGTTCCCGTACTCATTTTAATCTCTCCTCAATTGATCTCTCGGTCTCCTTTTGTAAATTCTCATTCTTCCTCTGACTTCCTCCGGATCGTGGTCCCTTAGTCTGCTGAGTTCTTCATTTGGATGTTCTTTCGCTGTTTCGAATAACTTTTGTGCTTTCCTCTTCATAAATTCGGTTTGTGGTCTAGCAACGGCTTTGATTATTTTCAATTTTGTCTCTTTCGACATGTGGCTCTTTCTACCTATCAGCGGGTAGAGCATATTCATCGCTGCCTTATCAGAGAAGCCATATCAAACAAGCCTCAACGGCTTGTTTGATATGGCTTCTCCATTTAGACCTTTGTCTAGGGTGATACCTAAATATTTCGCTTCGTTTTTCCACTCGATTTCTTCTCTATCTATTTCTAGATTTGTTGTAGTACTCAGTTTTCTCTTCTGCAGTAATATCGCTTGGCTCTTTTGTCCGTTGAGCTTTATTTTCCACGTGACGTAATACACCAGTCATTTATTCCATCTATAGCTTCTTGTAATTTTCCTTCTATAATTTCTGGCTTGCGATGTCGCATTACGATTCCACTGTCGTCGGCATTTAGTGTCAGTGAATATATATGTAATACAGTAACAGCCCAAGTACTGACCCTTGAGGCACTCCTGCTTCCATATATCTGGTTGTGGAGTTTTCTCCTTCCACTTTCAGGTAGAATTTTCTGTTCCTCGAATAATTCCTGATCAACTGGCCAGTTTAATTGAATATCCAGCATGGCTCATTTTGTAAATCAATCCTTCATGCCACACTGCTATGTCATCGTCTGGCTTTCTGTTTGGAGGGAATTGAATCGGATATCGTTTCATACTGGGTGGCGCTCTGTTTTACTGGATAGTACTCAGAAGCGTTTGCCAATATTGAATAAAAGTCTATCAATTCCAAACGTTCTCCATCGGAGAAGAAGCTATGTAGCTCTGATGAGGTCGAATGAGATGTGCAAATGAGATTGCGATTATGTTGAATCACGCTGCTTGTAACCAAAATGCAGCTATTCATTACAGTGCATATCGTACAGTTCTTATTGGAACAATGGAAGTTGTATGTTCATTATGTAGAGTTTCACAACCCAAAAATGAAGCCTGTGTATAGAGTTGCGAAGAGGCGAGTTGAAATTGGCTCCTTTTATTACTGAAATCTAAAAACCATGTTCATGGGCACAATAAATGCTTAGAAATTACATTAATTGGAACACCACATGAAGTTGAGAATAACTTTATGCCCACGTCCAAGGTAATTACAAAGAACAATCTTAAACATCATTCATCAATTGAATTACATACAGCAACTGATCGTTCAGTAGTTATTGGACCAATGGAAGCTGTATATTCATATTGTAGAGCTTTATAATAAAAAATTGAAGCCCCTGGATAGTGTTCCAGAGTGGCAAGGCAAAATTGGTGCCTTTGATCACTATAGAATCTCAGACCAATGTTCAATTTGTAATGTTGAAATGACATCATTTGAATTAACACTCGGGGCTCAAGACATATTTATACCTTCTTTCAAGGTTATTACAAAGAAGAATTTTCAAGATCATTCGCCAATTCAGCACCGTTTTTTATGTATGCACTTATCATTTCAGATTCAAATATCTACAAATTTTTCGTCTAGCAGTCTTATTACAAAGAACAAAGATTCCCCAAGGTTAAACGGTGCCACAAATTACCAAGTCTCACAGACTTCGTGTGAAAAAATTGATGAACAATTTCATTGTTGAAGCAACACTATTAGGGCAATTAAGCCTAACTGGATTTTGTCACTTATTCCTTGAGTGAGTTTGAAAAGTGAACCTTCATATGATAGTATTGCTCATGAGCATTTGTATTTTTCAGAGCTTTTCCAAATATGCTAGCAGAGCTATAAATCATATAATCTATTCAGAAATTATTGACTGTGGAAAATCGAATTTGAGTTGTTAGGTAATACATTATAAAGTTAGATTTTGTGTTGCGGAATCCAGATCGGTATCGAAAGTAAACACTGAACCAATTTCTTATTAGACCAAGTACTAACCAAAGATAATTTAAATTCTCTATTCTTCTTTATGTTCTTGGTTCAATTAAATAAATTGGGAGGATTTTGTATGCTGAATAATTTGCTCTCAATTCCAATTGGTTGAAGCTACAACAATTATTGGAGATCCTTCGCGACCAGATATCATGGATCATGCATCCTGGACTTACAAGGCCTATTGAGATGTTAATCATTCTTGAGTGGATTGCAGCTCGTGAAATCAATATTCGGAAAATATCCATGTTATCTATAGTACGATTAAGAGTTGGAATGAAATATTGAAGTTTTATCCATTGTCTTACATTTGACATCAAGTAGATATTCATTGAACCATATATAGGGTTTTTCAACAAGAACTTTGTTTTGTGAATCAAAATAAAGCAGATGAGAATGATCCAAATTTTTATTTTATTCAGAAAAGGAAGGTTTGGCAATTATGAATGGGAAATGATATCTTATAAATGTTGATCCATTGTTAAGGTAGATGTGTGACTTGTGGCAGCGTCTTGTTGAAACCACATACTATTTGTGATATCCAAATCTTCAACAATAGGCCAAAATTTAGTTGTTAACATCTCTCGATTATGTTGACCGATCTGTAAAACTTTTACAGATCCACCATTTTCATAGTGAATTTTTATTATTTTGAAACGATTTTTGGGTGAAATGGAATTCATTGTAATAATTGCCCAAGTTTCTACTATATATATGTCAAAGACCAAATGTCAAAACTTTCATGTCGTTCCGGGGGATACATTGTGAAAAAAAGGGCTGACAAGCCCTTTACAATCTTGAATAAAGTTGCTCGGAATGAATATAAAAGCGTCGTTATATCCATACATTCGAATTTAAATTCGATAAAATTTTCAGAAAACATGAGCACAAGTTTCAAAAATATATGGCCGTTGTCGGAAAAACCGGAAGTTGAATTGTGAATTTTTTTTTTAGAGTTTACTTCCAGTTACCAAATATTCCCAAACTATGGTAGGAAAACGTCCGTCGGGTCAGATAGTATTGAAATAAAAATCAAATGTGTAAATAATTTTATATTATCGAACTGATCATTCAGCTGCTCGTTTTATAAATATTTATGTACATAGCTGACAATGATATTTCATCATTGAAGTGCCATAAATATCAACATTGAGAAAAGTAAAGTCCTTGAAGCTGTATAGATGAAGGAACCATTCCTGAAACAGAAAAAAAAATCAAATTTCAAATATTTCCTTGTTATTTAATAATGTGAAGTGTTAATTTCGTTTCTCCGTATAACCCATCATACTAGACCACAACGATTAGTTAGGACCTGAGAAACAATTCAAAAATGTGAGAACTTCAGTTTGAAAAAACCCTACAACTTTAGATCGCAAATGAAGTCATGAATTTAACGTCATCTTTACAAGGAATTTTTCGTAGGGATTTACATCTTTTGTCTTTGAAAAATTCAGCTTGTACAAAAACTAAAACCATTAGACCATCTTCAACGACTGAATTTTGATTTTCCAACCTTCAGAAATATTTTGTTCAATGACCATTCATCAGAATGGTCACGTGAACAAACAAAATAGTCGTTACTTGGTCGAAAAGAATCCTAGACGAAAACATGAGCGACCACACTATTGCAAAAAAGTAATTGTTTGGGTTATAGTTTCAGCTGAGGACATGCAGACGATATGGCAAATCAATTGGTCCTCAAATTATTACAATTGTGCAGTAATGATGGGATACTCTCTCTTTTCTTTTTAAGGGGAAGTAATACCCTCAAGAATCTCCATTCACGAACGGCATTCACTAGTTCCTAATTTACGCTTTCAATTTCTTACGCAAAGCCTTGATTTTTTTTAAATTGTTAAAGGACGTCTTGATGCACCCCGTCTCTATTTAATTTCCAATTTAGTTGTTTTTTATGGGAAAAAAAACTTGAACTTGAGTGTCAATAAAACTTGTTTTCACAATCATTTTTCTACGGTTTTTCGACATATTTCGATAAAAATAACGACGGGGTGACATTGGCGATTCCATTCTTCATATATTGCAAAGATTTTCATAGCGATATATGTCAAAATTACAATTAAATTCAGGAATAACTGAAAAATCATTCAATATTAGTAATATTACCTCTAACGTGGTAATTTCTACCTTTTAACTGACTCAGTACGTAATTCAGGCTATTGGTCAAACATGTGACACATTTTCGTATTTGGGGTAGCATCCGAAAAGCAACCAATGTCGATCGTCTTGCTCTCGAATCGTATGTACTACTTCCCCTTAATGAGATTATCTTTTTATTAATGAATTTTTTCTGAAGATATACCTAAGTCCTGCAAAACAGGCGGGCACAGTTACGGCGGAAATAGACTCTGCCATTACTTACGTGAGCTCACGTGTTATCATAGGAAGTGACGTCACGTCAAAAAAGTGGGGTTCAAAGTTAATCTCTGTATTTTAATGGCATATCATCTGTCTAGAGCCACACTGATGTTACCAGTGCACTTTTACGCCAGATATCACTTCAAAGAATTTCGCACATGAGCTCACGTGAAGTGATAGCAGTCTGTTTCCGCCTTTAGTTTCAAATAAAGACTATTTCCTTTGCGTCGTTCGGCAAAGGGCAGTTGCGTGCAGTATAAATTGCGATACTTCTTATTAATTCTTATTCAAATGCTTGTATCTTCTGGAAGAAAACGAGTCGCAACCATTCTCTTAAAAAAAATGTTTAGAATGAGCACAGCGATTATCCACCAGATTTATCGTTGATCGTAGAGAGATTTCCTTGTACTTAAAGTTATTGAAAGAATAAATAAGTTCACCAATGGAAGCCATGTTTTTTGAAAAATAAGACTAGATTTTAATTATCCATGAAACTTCATAACAACTGCGGTAGCAGAAGCACGTCTACTATAATTATTCAATATTCATTCATTTCATTTGCAAAACTTTTTTTTCATCCTTATTATCTACTTTTCCTACGTATTAATCAAATGTGTTGATACGAGGATGCTTCGTTCGGAGGATGGTGGTCTTATGCGATATCGGAGCTTCGAGATGAGATATCTCATCACGATGAGCCACCTGTCACGCAAAGACTGAACCAAACCTCACTTTCTCTGCAGACTCCTATAACAGTTCATGGCTCCTAAGTTCAAGTACTTCCCGTATCCATTAGGCTTGTTCATTCTTCCGATGCGCCCGGTTAAGCGCTTGGAGAACTGCCATTCTACTCTGTAATCTGTGGAGAACTGCACACTGAATCGGCTGATAAAAGAGTGCATTATTTTTTGAATCCGTACTCTTAGCTCTTTTCACGATCGTAATAGAAGGAAATTGATTATATGGAGAGCCATAACTATGATATCTTGCCTTCTCCATTATATACGAGGATGTAGGTATTGATAACTAGTTAGCCTAGACCAGTTCCATGCATAAAAAAATATTCCGTTACCATAGCAACGAACTCATTAGAAGTGTCAGTGTGAAGTTTGAGGTCGAAAAAGTAAACCAGAGTTACGCAATAAATTAAAAGAAAGAAGATGTTCACCGAAATTGTGGAATTCGAAAAATTGGAGCATCGAGCCATCATCAAGTACCTGATGTTTTTAAAAGGTTAAGAGGTGAGCAGATTTACGAGGATATGCTTAATACCCTTGGAGATCAATGTCCTCGTATGCGACTGTGAAAAATTGGACTGCAAGCTTCAAAAGAGGTAAATTTTCCTTTGAAAATGATGACCGATCGGAAAGGCCAGTTTCTGCGTCAGTCCCAGAAACTATCGATGCAGTTCATGACATGATTTTATCAGACCGTCGAATTGGGCTAAAACGGTTATCTGAAGAACTGAATATTTCATACGACCGCGTTCATCGTATAATTCACGTCAATTTGGACATGAGAAATATTGCTGCAAAACGGATCCCCAAATGTTTGAATGTTGACCAAAAGCGTGCAAGGGTAGAAGCATCGCGTTCGATCTGTGCTCGATTTGAAAACGATGTAGACTTCCTAAACCGAATTGTTACTATGGATGAGACTTGGGTACATTTCTACGATCCAGAAACAAAGCAACAATCGATGGAACACTCTGGTTCTCCAAGACCTAAGAAGTTTCGTGTCCAAAAATCTTCTGGAAAAGTTCTTGCTTCAGTTTTTTGGGATTGCCATGGATTAATCATTCTTGATTTTTTGGATAAGGGTAGAACAATAACCGGAGATTACTATTCGACATTACTGACCACTATACGTGAAAAAATTGAAGAGAAATGACGCGGAAAGCGTGTTTTGTTTCTGCAGGACAACGCCCCTGCACACAATTCTCATGTTGCCATGCAAAAAATTCGTGATTTAGGGTTTGAATAACTAGAACACCACCCTTTTTTACCAGTTTTGGCTCCGTCCGACTATCATCTCTTTCCTCAACTAAAAAAAGTTTAAAAGGTAGTAAATTTTCTTCCAAAGAGGAGGTAATAAAAGCTGTGGAGGTCTGGTTTGCAGAGCAAGAAACACTTTTTTTGAAAGGTCTAGAGAAGTTACAGGTTCGCTGTAATAAATGTATCCAATTAAGAGGAGAATATGTTAAGTAATGAAATATTTTGACATTGAAATTTTGTTCGGTTCTAGAGTAGGCTAAGAATTTTTCAATATATCATTGTACATGAACATGAAGAAATTATCAAACATTATTGATATTTCGATTGGTACTTCTGTAAAATACTTTGATCAAAGTCAATTGGCCAAGTACTCCGTAGTCTTCTTCTGCTGGAGGGATTTTGAGCCATCAATGGTCTATAAGGCTGTTGTCATGTCCTTCAAGGTTTTGATGGTATTTTGTTGTACGATTTTTGATTTCATCATCATAATTATTATGTTTGATGTACTTGGATATGTTCCAAGAGCGTAGTATGTGTTTTGCACTGGAGCCTCTGTAGTACCTGTAGTAGTATAGTATTGAATACCGTATGAATTATCGCCTTGTAGATAATTATCTTGTTCTGAAGAGACAATTTGGATTTTCCTTCTACAAGCCAATACATTAGTTCTTCATGTTTATTTTTGTTTTTTTTTTTTTGTATAAAATGTGTGGTTTCCAAAAGAGGCGTTGGTCTAGAAGTCTAAATGAATACACCAAGGTACTTGAATATCGAGGATTTAGACAAGAGGGCAGATAATTATTCTTATTGGCGAATATGAATGCTAACGTTTCGTTAATAGTGAGTCGCCATTTTTGATATCATAATATTGTCACAATTCAATAAGATATTTCTGGTGGTTTCAGAAGGCTCTAGCAGCATTTTAGTGAGATGTAAGTATCGCTATATCATCTGCAAATGAGGCTAACGTGCTATTCGGAGTTTCTGGAATGTCAGGTATATAGATCAGGTAGGGCAGCGGACTCAGTGTACCTACTTCCTTGTGGAACTCCTGCTTTCATTTTAATTGGGCGCAATCCTTTCCCGACTCGTTTCCAACTCTATCCTACATTTTAGAAAATACGATTCCAAGACTGAAGTCGCGTAAACATTCATGCTCCAACTTTTTTCTCAATTCGAATATAAGGGGCAAGGACCTTTGGGGACCTTCGGTAGTCTGAATGGAATACGTGCACTATTTTCAACAAAGAATTAGTTACTGATCCCTCGAATAGAGTTCCTGGTTTTGATCTTCCCAGGAAAATATGGTGTATTCTGAATCGTATGAGAACAGGTCACGGACGTTGGAATAGTATGCTTTTTGAGGTGGAATTCAGTTGAATGCCCTAGTTGTGAATGCGGGGAAACCAGAAGAAACTATAAATCATCTGGTTAATCATTGTCCGATTTAGAAATTTCAGGATGGTTTTAGGGCTATACACGCAGTTTCCGAATCTTTTCGAATTTTTTTGAATCTCATTTTATTATGCTGGTATCTTGGAGAAGACTTTCAGCATTTTGGATTTATGGGTCTATAGGATTTTACGTCATGTTCATATCATTATCATTTCAGCATCTTTCCAGATTGTGGGATAATAAGACAGACTCATCATTCGATTGGATAGAGTATAGATGAATATGATCATTTGTAGTACGTATATGAAATTATTATTACTATTTATTTGCTAATGGAGCAGATTTTTCAGAATGAAGATGCATAACCACATAGGACCTACAATATAGACTATAATATATAATAGAAATATCTAAAAGCTCACATTACCCCTACAATCAATAATTTACTTGAATGTAATGAAAATATGAAGACAACTCACTTGATCACAGCACAGGCGAGTCTAGCACCAGCATGTCCAGTAGTATTCGAATCTGCGTATCCATCTCTACCCAAATCGTCACTATTTTCGTGAATAACAACAGCTCTACCAATAATACTGTTTTCTCCAGTTAAACTGATGATAGTATCGAAGAAACTGAACTGGGTGGTTGTACCGATGGTTTCTATATTACCCAAATCACCAACATGACGGATTTCATCATTTCGATCACCATGGGTTTTCTGTAAAAAAAAAAAAGAAATGGAAGAAATACTGTGAAAACTTTAAAAACTCATCTGACTTATTTGCACAAAATTTCTTCTAAATGAAATAATAGGAAAAGTATAAAATGTCTTTTCATTTTGAAGATGTAGGAAAGTACATGTAGTATGAAAGGATCTATCGATTTCGATAATGATTCATGCGAGTGACCAATGATTTCGAAAATTTCCCCGAAAAACTGGACAAAATTATCATGATATTTCGTACAAAAATATCCTATCAGTGAAATATTTCGCAAGTGAAGAAAGTATGAAAAATTTTCAAGATGTTTGATGAAAGGATATTTATCGATTTTGAGAATGATTCATACTAGTGAGTATTATTCTCGAAAATATCCTCGAAAAACTGTGTGAAATATTCAGCGAAATAACTACAGTAGGTAAGAAAAGTTATTTCCATTCTGAGAACGATTCATAAGAGTGACCAATATTTCGAAAAACTTCCTTGAAAAGCTGTGAAAATTTGATTCACTTGATGAGAGAGGCGGACATGAAAAAATGTTTCATTCTCGTATCATCCATAGTTCGAGACATGAGAAAGATAACTGCGCCACATAATTCTGACTAATAAAAAGTTAAATGAGAATAAGTAAGAAGAGTAGCATCATATCAATCGAAGATTAGCGAGGATATCTACCTACTTTGTAGGTGGGTGCTAAATAAGTATCATTAAAATTTCAATCTTGTGTATTTCGGATAAATCCAGCACTTTGTCCGATTTTTCAACAAACGTTTATCACTGCTCTATACGATGATACTCTCCTTATTTATTTTATTTAACTTTTGTGTTCGACACAAAACTTTAAACAAATACCTCTAGACATTCCATTTCAAAACTAATGGAAAATTAGTATATTACAGGGTGAGTCAAAAATGTGTACCGATCTTTCTGGCGGTGATAGTACATTGAAAATTAAGTATAGTTTGATGAATAAACTTATGGCCCAGAATTCATATTAAGGGAGATATATCCTTTCAAAGTTTATAAAAAAAAAATTATTACACTTTAACATTTCTGATATTGTTATAAAGAGTGTTTTTAGAGGGTGAGTCGTGATTTTTTTGGGACAACTTCTTTCGTTGTATTCGTTTTGACGAAAAAATAGAAGAATTCGATGAAACCGAAAAAATTACATGGAAAAGGTACTTTTATCCAAATACAAAAAATTGAACAGTTTTCGAGATATGTATTTGAGTTTTTGTAGTCACATGATATCAGCAGATTCGTTCATCGCGAGATGATTCGATGACGATATTTAAGCAGGCCATAAACAATTTCGTTCTTAATTTTATCGATGATATCATCGACAGGAAGGTTATATAACCTTCCTGTGCCATCGATAAACAATAAGTACATAACAATAAGTCTACCCCAATATAGTTGTGGCAAATTACTCTGCTGATATCATGAGACTACAAAAACTTGAATAACTCGAAAACGGTTCAATTTTTTTCATTTGGATATGAGTACCTTTTTCTTGTAATTTCATTCGCTCCATCGAATGCTTCTATTTTTTCCGGCAAAACGAATACAAGGAAAGAAGTTGTTCCAAAGAAATCGGACTCCCCCTCTAAAAAAACCCTTTATAATAATATCAAAAATGTAGAAGTGTAATAAAAAACTGTATTTGAACAATAAACATTTATGCACGAAATTTCAATGTGGTGGCATTCACCGTTTAGAAGTTATGCGGAGAAATTTTTTGAATTTTATCAACTTTGGAAGGATATATCTCTCTCAATATGCATTTCGGGTCTTTCGGGACATGAGTTTATTTATCAAACTACACTTATTTTTCAATGTACTATTACCCCCAGAAAGCTTGGTACACATGCCTGTATTTTCAGAAAATTTTTAGAACACAATTAATGTCAAATAAAAGCTACAATTCAGAAGATTTTCGGAAATTGATTTTCGTCTGATGAAGGAGTCTGATGTGGCTCCAAAACGTTACTATATATAATTATAATTTCAAAGTTCTTCTTTTCAGTTCATTATCAGGCAATGATGTTTTCTACACGATTCTACTGAAATTAGTGCAAGAATTTACGCAGAAGCAAATCGTTTATTTCAATTTTTTAATTGATTTTGTTCCAGAGATTGAGAGTGAAAACCCTAAAAAGTTTCAGAAAATCTTTCCATTTCAGACAGAATAAACTTTTTTCTAATTTTGACATATAAAGTGACACTTTTCAAAAGTCATTGACGTTTTGAAACTTTTTACTTCTCGCAACCAGTTACGCAAAGTAAAATATTTCGCAACTGATGAAACGACACTTGCTTTCATAGTAATGGAGTGAAAAATTGAATAATTTCCGTCACTAGACGATTTCAAAGGAATCTCCTAGAGAAGATTTTAAAGACATTTTTGGTACTTTTCATTTCAATTCAAAGCAACATCCTATTCATAATTTGACAAAAATATTGTGTGAAACACGTTGGGAAACACTATTTTTCGTATTTCGCGTTCTTATACTACTATACTTATACGGACTAAGAATAATGATTTTGGGTGAACAAAACCTTAGACCAGAAGTGAATATGACCTAAGTGTAAAGTATCATAGTTTTCCATTAAAACCATCATTGTCATTCAAGCTAAACTCAATGTTCAAAAAGAACCATGTTCCTGTTAAATTGGCCATTATAACACAAAAAAGATGGGTTCATTATTTTCTAGACTAAAAGAATAAAGGAAAACCATCCTTGTTCCAACGATCCAATTCAATTTACCAAATACCATGCATGAATTGTGACAAAAGCTATAAAGGTCAAACGAAACAATAGTTACATAATAGAATTAAACTACATAAATATGATTGCCAGACTAAAAATTGTAATAGGATAGAAAAAAACAGCTTTGGCTAAACATCATTTTAATTGAATTACATGTGTCCGATTTTGAAAATGTAAGGGTGTTAGATTATGAAGATATTTACTACAAAAGTTCAGCGAAACGATTTTCATAAATATAAATTCAACAGTGAATGATAGAACGGATACATATCGTGAACTTTTGAATTTGTATGAGATCCAAAGAGACCAACTTGGAGCTTTTTTCAATACAACAAAAAATTTAACGCACAAGTGAGAGGTACAGCCAAATTTGGCTGAGTTAGTTATAAATAGCTTGATTAAATTCGTTCTGTCCAACTTGAACTTTCATATACCATTCATATTTGTTTATGTTTATGTGGATGATATAATTACGTCAACACCTACGAATAGATTGGACAGATTCCATGGGTAGAGATGGTATTGCTATGAAAACAGACCTATATTCTAAACTTATGGCATCCCACCGAACATAACATTGCAATTCTCTGCATTCAACATCTCAAAAAATTGCAATTATCAGGGGAATTAAACAGAAAATTCTTAATTCGTCTGATCCATCATTTCATTCAAAAGATTTCAAACAGCAAGTAACTATTTTATACCAAAATGGATATCCTAAAACTTAAGTTAACAAAATTTTTTATAGTTCCAACACAGCTTGTGTACCATCGACTGGAGTTGTTTCGGAAAATGAGAGTTGCAGATTCAGATATTATAATTTAATATACATTCCTAAATTGAGCCAGATGTTAGTTAGGTTGATCAAAGAAACATCTACTATTGTGGTATCTTATTATAAAAAAACTGTTAAGAGCCTATTTTTCTGTTTGAAACATAGTGATCTCCCAATGAGACAGTCAGGCATGGTCGTTGGGGTTAGTTGTTTAAATTGTGATACTTTGTATGTTGGACAGACGAGTTAATATTGAGATTGAGGCAACATCAGTTAGACTATAAAAAACAATTTGATGCAACCGCCCTTTCCCAACACGTTAAGAATAAGAGACATCTCTTTGACTTTGATAATGCGAGGATTCTAACTAAAGAGACCAATTGGTTTGAACATGGGTTCAATGAGATGTTATTCATAAAAAACACACCAATTCTCTGAACTCAATTTTACTCATTTTTAATGAATTATTCATAAGGTGAGTTGGTGGACTTTTTGTTCGAATATTTTTATCATTGTTGTTTATCTATACTTCATTCACTTTTATTTTAGCAGTCGGTTGGTCATGGAAATTTGACACATTTCACTCTGTATAGTACGAAAATGTGGGGTTTTGAATCTTGTCAAAACATTTTTGGATTTTAAATCAACGCTATGTTGCCCGTTCTACGTAAAAGTTTCTGTTATTACGTATTTTATCACAATAACAACACTTGATACATTCCTCTATTGGTGGCTCTTCATATTTTTCTAAACAAATAGGAGAATATTGATCGAGTCTTAACCAAGAAAATCAACAATGTCATAATTTATTCCCCACTGAACTAATGCCCATATAATGAATCTATGCGCACACTTACCCGCGCACACTTTCCCCAGTAAGCCAAAATTTGAATTGACGTTCTTATAGAGTTGAGCAGTTAAGAGAACCTAAAATTTTTTATTATATATTTAGATTAATGCCCATGATCGAATAAAATATTGTTTAACACTGAGGGACTCGGAACTTGGACCTGGCAGAATGTGCAGAGATGCTAAAAATTAAGAAGAAAACTAGTGAATTTGATTGATTGCAAATAAAAAGTTAACGAAACGTCGCACGGCGCACTCCTATGAAACTAATCCTCCTATGAACTAATATGGCAATTCTGCGCCCTTGCTTCACCCAAATGAACCCCTCTTTCATACATTGCATAGTCGAGATATACGCACTGCGCACACTTACCCACTGCGCTCAGTTACCCCGCATGAAAATAATTTTTTCAAGTTTTTGAAACTAGAACGGAGTAAGGTTGGCAGTGATTGAAAGAAGACACAGGGTTTCAGGATGTGCTATTTATTTCAGGTCCGCTCATTTGAATTGTTATACCCTGATATTTTAAAATCCACAATACGTCAGACGGTAGCGAACATATATTCAATGTAAAAGAATTCATATAATGTTTCATCTGAATCTAAACGACCTATATTTCAGCTGAATATTTCCACAATCAGAAAGATTGTGACTGAAGAGGATGACAAAGGATTTCCTTCCATTGGGAGACTCAAAAAAGGGGTGAGAATTTTATGTTTCAGTGAATTAATGAGGAAAGTTTACTAAAGGATAATCGTCGAATAAGTTCCCGAAAATTGATTTTTCTATTTTTCTTTCGACTTGTCCTATACATTGCAAATGTCTTAAGGTACCAATAAATACCTAATTATTATATCAATGCATTAAGATGAATAGCCACAAATACGCGCCAGTTGTGCTGTTAATTGTTTATAAATGTGAAATTTTTGTTCAAAGGTGAAGTTCATCTTGACTTGAAACTTCCTTTAATTCCTTTTACTTATATTGATGCAAGATGATTATTGTTGCAGAATTTAACATTCTTTTAATTATCTGTCAATTCCTTCTGGAGATACCCATTCCCAACCACTGCATTATATGCATTTCATCTTCGGGTTAATATTTTTAAAATCTACAACTGATGTAACGCATTTAAGTTTTAGGCAAAGAAGATAACAAACATTATATAACTCTCCTCAAGCTAGTGCATATTATGATATTATACTGATCTCTTGTATTTTCCATGCAAATAACTGGATTTGGTATGCCTCCAATCAGTTTGTATAAAGTTCAATTATGTTCGTCACATATTTTCCGAAAAGATTCGACATTGTGATAAAATGCGTAATAACAGAAACTTTTACGTAGAACGGGCAACATAGCGTTGATTTAAACCCAAAAATGTTTTGACAAGCGCCATAACCCCATATTTTCGTACTATACAGAGTGAAATGTGTCAAATTTCCATGACCAACCGAGTGCTAAAATAAAAGTGAATGGAGTATATGAAATATTCATTGAAAGTAAAATAATTATTAAAGCTATGTAGGTACAGGTATAACTGCAGAATACGTGGGTGATATTCTCTTTTTTTGAGAAAAAGTTGTAGTTCTGGTTAGAGATAGCAGTAGCAGATTTCGAATTTTTCATAAATTTTAGTGGAGGGACTCTCAGTAGATCTTTTTTCAGTCGAGGACTTTCATTTCATGTATAACATAGATAAACTTTTGATTACTCTGACCGAAGATATCGCATTTCAACAATTTTTGAGTTCAAATTATCCTCTTTAACAACGGGCGGATCGATATACCCTCTCTCAAGATCAAGGTCAAGCTTACTTGATCCGACTAGACATCCGAATGTTCAATCAACTGTTACTTACTTACCTTAATTTTAGTTGCCTTTCTGGCGTTCTGAAGAATCAAAATTGAGTCTTATATCAATTTATACAAAAACTTTTCCGCATACATTATAATTTATAATTTCATATAATGTATGGCAATGAATGAAAAATTTATTTAATACTATTAAAATACTGTATGTATTACAATCGAATCAAATGTCATGGAGATGAATTCATGCACGACCAATCACACCACAGGCAAGCCTTCCTCCGGCGTGCCCAGTAGTCAAGGAATCGCTGAAGCCGCCTTTACCTAAATCATCCTCATTCTCGTGAAGAACTACTGCTCTGCCAATAACGCATGTGACACCAGATAGTGAGATAAATTTATCCTCTCTTGAAATTACAGCAATTCCATTACTGTCAGCTATTATGTTACCAAGATCACCGACATGACGATCTGTATCTTCTGGGGCACCATGGTGTTTCTGAAATTCATGTCAAATCACAACAGCGAAATGAATTTTTTTTTCGATAATCCATGACCTGCTTGGAATCAATCATTTAAAGTTCTATTCCAACCTGATTAATTATATTATTAGAGTTCTAGTCTATAACAACTATACTGATGAATAAAATTCTACTGTTAGATGATAGAACACCTAAAAATGAGTACCATTTTTTTTAATGTCCGAAACTGGAAACCTATTGACTTTAGAGGAATTGTGTCCATAACATTTTTTGTTCGCTTCTAATTGTTTTAAGTAATGAACAGAAAAAATATACGTTGCCAATCGAAAAAAATGAAGATTTTTATGAATTTCTGTTTTGGTAATGGATCTACGTTTTCGTGGACCCTATATATATAATATGGTTATTTTTAATGTTTCATTTATTGACTAAACACAGTCCAAATTTGAATCAATTACATAGGGACGGAGCTATATAGTCCTTTATGTATGTAAGTACCTTAAACTCTCAAAATATTAATAAGAAGTCAAATTTCTCGAAAACCGTTGAGAATTCAGACATAGTTGTGTTATAAAACTTATATTCAAATTTAACAAGGAATTCAAAAATGTAAAAATATATAGGGTGTTCCATTTAAAATAACGAAGTTGATAGCTGTGCAGAAGAAACGAAACACTTTGTATAGTTCAAAATAATTTAAGGAGATGCTCTATTTAGAAAGAGAAAAGTTTTATTTCAAACTTTTTTTTGTAAAGTTGATAGAATTAAAGTAATCGACCGAAATGTAATTTACAAGGAGTTACCCTTTTCTGGTCTTTTTTATAAGTAGTTTTTATTGATGATATTGAAATATTTTCTGCAGCTTCTTCTTCAAAAGAAGGTACTCTTGATATATCGTCGTAAAGGTAGTAATTTAGGTTTGAAGACAGATATGTTCTTCATTCAACAATATAATGACCAAACTGTCTAATGATGGTTTTCAATAATACTGGGGATGACAGAAAAGAAATATATACTTTTTGTCAAAAGAACTTATGCTGAATAGCCTGAATCATTTATTGAGGATGTTACAATTTTCAGAAAGGGTCTATGGATGATCAGTTTTTGATTGCACATAACAAATGTTTTATTCACATGCAACAAGTCGATTCGTTGCATTCACAAAGGGTAGCTTTCAAAGGGCGAGATCATTTTTGAACAAATTTTTGGTCAGAATTTTTTTAGAAAACCCTTCCTGAGGGTTGTAGTACCCTCAGTGATATTGAGCAGAAGTTTATTTGACGAAAATTAAATATTTCTTGGTACTCTATGTCGACGAACAGAATTCAGAAGTAAGTACTGATCACTGGTATCAGAAGGCGCAGGATAGAGAGCATTGGAGGGAATAAGGAAAGGCCTATGTCCATGAGTGGACTAGTGAAGGCTGAGGATGATGATGATGATGATGACTGATCAACCATATTGGTTCACCTATTATTAAAATTGATTTACTCGAACACTGTTAATTTTTGAATGAAATGAAAAAGAGTCCCTTTTTTCATGAGAAAGCTGTTATACAGAATACTCAGTATTTGGATACGTGTCATCAAAAAAAACTGGTATGATAAATATGTGCGAACTCTTCAGAGCAACAAAACTCCACCGCGACAGAAACAGAATGAATTGATGGACTAAGATGCCTGTAGAGGCACGAGATCCAACTCAATTCACTTTCCAGACTTGTGGATTGAAGATGGCAGTATGTTGCTTTTTGCTTCATACTCTCAGTTTGACTTTATACTTCAACATCAATGAACCTGCTCATTACGCAATTATACCTGTATGGAGCATCTTTAGATAGGCACTGAGTATCCTTTTACGATAAGTAAGTCCACAGAAGAGCAATATGGTTATCATTCAGGTTGGCAATCTGCTGGGTGGGCAAAATACAGTATTTTGCTGTCATCAAGTAGTCGAGGGATACCTTTCGAACCGTTTGAATTCGCGGCAGTATCCGTTGTAGCATTTGTTGGTTTTCACATTAATAGACTTCATGAATCTGAATCAATTTCAATCATTATTTTTCAACGTTTAGTGATTCCCAAACTTTTTTTTGGTTGCCAAAAAATGGCCTCGTTACTCCTCACCAGGGCTGCGTGGCACGAACATGGGAAACCACTGATACCACTGTGTAATCAAAACAGTAGAAACAAATATGAAACTTACATTAAATGGATTGAAGTGTCCGCCAGCGGATAAACATTTCGGATCACTGATATCTCCTTTTTCATGAATATGGAATCCATGTTTTCCTTCCTTCAATCCCGTTATGTTACCGTTAATCAAGATACCATGATCGGTTTCCTCGAACACAATTTTGCCATAAATAGCCTTCTCTTTATTTTCCAATACTGCTACTGCTTTCTGATGCTGAAAAAGAGAAAAGAAAAATGACGACACGATAGATACTTTGACATTCACTCATAATATAATAGCAATTCGATGAGAAATATTTCTAGCACTATTTGAGGAGAAGTCCTTACTCTGTTCTAATAGTTAGGGAGCCCAAGAGGGAAATTCGCGATTTTCAAGAGTGTCAGATTAATACAACTGGAGTACCTCTACCTATATATAGTGGGAATTGTCTAGGACAATAAATATAATTCTACAATTGAGGGGTTCAGAGCTGAAGTGAACCAAGTCCATTCAGCCTAATTCTGAGATGGATGGCTTAAAAGTTGTTTATCACCAATTATTTCAAAAGTGACTTCTTTATTTATTATTATTCTTATGTAAGCATATGCTTACATTCTAACCTTCTAAAATCTGAAGAAGTCACTTTAGAAGTAATGGGTGAAATACAACTTCTAACCCATTCATTTCGAAACAAGGTTGAATGGACTTGGTTCACTTCAGCTCTGAACCCCTCAATTACAAATACTACAATTTGAAAAAGAGTGTATTTTTCTCACCAGCATTCTCAAGTTGTCAATTCAAGCTTGATGAAAATTTGAGCACGGACGACAATCTTGCGAAAAAGACGTTGCATGTAGGTACATCATTTTCGAGCGCGCAGACTTTTTTCTTAATTTGAAGCTAAAGATGCACCCACATTATGCCGGTTTGTGCCGAAAGGCCTTGCAAAATCTCATCGGCACAGCCAACGAGAGAAGACGCATCCACATAAGTGGTTGTCGTTTTCACGGTCTAGGCCCACAGTTGAGCGATTTTTTCATCGGCACACGGCGGCATATCGGCACGAGCCGACGGTGCATGCGCTTACACAGCTGCATAATGTGGATGCAACTTTATGGTTCAAGAATAACGCCAAAAATATCATCTGACAATTTTAGCAAGCAGAGCAACAGAAATTGGCGATAAAAGTCACAAAAATCAGTTTTCTCTTGATTATCAATCTTCTCTTGGGTTTCAAACCGTTTTCGAATTCATTATAAAAGTTGAAGAGCTTAACTTTTTCCGCAAATTTAGTCGGGAGCAATTTTTTCTAGGTTCAAACGTTTTTGAGACATATCACAATGAATGCGAGACGCTTAAGGTGCCTACAGATTATTCTGACGTGTAGTAGGTTCACGTCATAATGCGCATGATTCAAAAATCTAACATAGGATTTTGGCGGAAGCGTTCTTATAATTTCATAACATAAGGACACAAAGAATTTTATGCCTCTATTTCGTAAAGTTTCAGTGATATTGAAAAACGAATGTAACATTCTATAGACATCTTTTATGTAGAATAATTTCAGTTTTTTAAATATAAACTCTATGTTTCTTTCATATATTTCAGTCCTATTATTTTTTTGATTCAGAATATATAGTATAGTCCGCGTCTCTCATTGTTCTTATCGAAAACTAGTTTGGTCAAGTTGGAGGTTAATTTGATTGATACCTGATATATGATACTGAACTTTATGCTTCTAAGTTTTGTCGGGTAATGAGAGACTTTGCAGATCACTTTCATTTCGGATATTTGAAAACATGCTCGGAATATGAGGATATAAAGGGAATTTCTATGACTACTTCATAAGTACCTATACTATATAGTACTAGCAGAGCTGTCTTTATTTGTGTGGGTGTTTGAAAAGGCTGTGGTATTAGTATACAGGGCGAATTTTTGAATCCTACAAATATTTTAATACTATATTCTTGAGATCAAAGGAAACACTTTTTTTCTATACCATTTTTTCTGATTCGGTCCTGATAAAAAGATATAGCCATTTTCAGTTTTCATAATGAGCTGTGCAAGCCCTGGAAAAACGAAATCACCTTCAGAATAACTAGCTGAATCTGTGACATTACACATCTATAAATCTTTTAAACAGAGTTGTATTCAGTACCCAATTTTTCAAATTTTACAGATACTTTTTGATTTTTGAACATTAAATTAGGCGAAAACTGCGCATTATACCAGAAAATATGGAGAATACATAGTTTTATTTCACAGAACGTTCAAATATTCATCAGATAGCGTCCAACTATTGAGTATTAAACCCAAACAACGTAATACTCAATGGTCCAACTTAGTTTCAAGAGTTGGTACCTACTTTGAATTTTCGGTATTTTTATGGTACGTGATGCTCATAATGAGAAAACTGGAAGACGTGAGTGACATCTCGTGTCCGTAAAAGATTCTTCAAATAAATGAAAAACTATATTCCAAAATTCATTTCATTCGATAAAACCGTTTGTGAGATCGAACTACAAATAACATCATGTTATAGTTTTTCAACAGCCTGTTTCTTTCAAACCGAGCTGATTCGGAAGAAAATCTTGAAGAAAAAAAAAGTTTCTTTAGACTTCAAGAATCTATTGTTAAAATATTTGTACGAGACAAAGCCTCACCCTGTGTAGATTATCTACTTACTAGTTGAAAAAAATATATTGATTGCAGAATTTTCCGAAAGTTATACATTCCAAATTGGCGAATTTTTCATCCTTTCAAATATCTGGAATGAAAGTGATCTTCAAAGTCTCTCTTAACTTGACATAACATAGGACATAGAAGCATAAAATGCTCATTATCATATTATCAATGAAAATGACCTACCAACTTGACCGAACTTGTTTTTGAGTATTTTTTTTATTGGAAGAACAACTAAAGACTCCATGTATAGGGGAGAGTGGGGTAATTGGGAACGGCGGGTAATTGGGAACAGATAGATAAAAAATACTTCCTCATGTGCGACACTGTCTTCAACATTTTCAACAGATGCATCTGGCGATATTCAGGGCTCACTCAAAAGTTGCGGCGATAAGTTGCATATTTCCTATTACAGTGAGTCGATGAATGGATTCCGCATTTCAACTATAATTTTTTCGTGTGTTAATAATAATTGTAACTATCTTATTTTGAAATTTAGAAGTGCCATATTTTGTTGATTCCATACTGGTACTTTGTTTTTCCAAAACCTACGTGATTTGAAGTTGAAAGAAAATGGGTAAGTGAATGCCAGCCATTTTTAATTCTTTTGATAACTTGCGGTAATTAGGAACGATGTCAGGTGGGTAATTGGGAACGTTCCTTATATCCCTTGTGTTCCCAATTACTTCTGTGCTGCTTTGGTTGATGGTTAACAAATATATTAACGTTGAAATGTGTTCTATCTAGATGCCAAGAAATTATACAAAGAAGACCGAAACGAAATATAAAATTGAATATCCCTGCTGTGTGTTCGAAGATTTAAGAAACGAAAAGCTCACATTAGGCTAAACTTGAACTAAATACTCTGTTCCGAAAATTGAAACAAAATGAATTCAAGATATTATCAATGAAAAATCAACACGAAGAAAAGCAAAGAAGGCAAATACCTACAGAGAAATGTTAAGAAGGAAAAAATTTAACAAAAAGAACCTAAAACCAACATGAAAATGGTACAAAAAGGCACGCCAAAAGCAAAGGACTGAGAAATTCAACCCAGGTCACACAGAAGAAGAATTTTTCTGCATAATTCGCTATGTAAGGTATGAAGCCCCACCAATGGAGGATTGAATCATATGAGATACTTGTAAACTAGGGGCACATGAAAAATGTACTGCAACAGAAACAAGACGTGGATACTTGTGTGATATATGCCACTTCTAATTATTTTTATTTGCTCCAGGACTGTTCACAATTACCCCATAGGGTGTCGGGTAATTAGAAACGATAGTATTTTTTGATTTCGTTGATATTTTTTAGGAAACGTTGATTTTTTATAGTTTTTTGTTTCCGATTAGTACATAAATGAGCAAAGTTCATTTTTCAATGGAAGTTTAATACTTTTAGTGATTTTTTGTATAATTTTTCAGCGTTTGAAATTAAGTGTTCCCAATTCCCCCACTTTCCCCTATTTTATAGTTATTCTCAATCCAAAAAATATGGGACTGTATTATGTAAAAAAACATAGGGTACCTATACTTATACAAAAAAAGTTATTACTATATCACTGGTTGTTTCTCTATTATATCACTGAAAATTAACGAAATTGTAATTGCAAAGATTCGAAAAATGGATTTACACTTATAACTCCGAAGCAAAAGAAGAAAGAGGAATGTGATTTTGGTTATCACCTATTTCTTGAAAATCGAGGTCGGAAATGTGCTATCCATTTTTTCCTAGCTATTGCGGTTACAGAGCTGCCATTCAATCCCTCGAATTTTGCCCACCCTGTATATTTTAGAAAGAATCGAATCATTTTTGTTTGAACAATCACATGAAATGAACTATACTATTGTATATATTATTTTTCACGTTTAAAAAAAAAAATTTATTAAAAATGCTATTCCGCAATACTTATAAGTCAAAAAACTGCGTTAAATTTCTTCGAACAGTTTATTGTATCCATAACTGTTAGAAAACAGATGCATAATATGACAGAAGCTGAAAAAAAGATTCACTACCTCCGAAAATAGTCATTATCATTATTGTGTAATGTCTTTGAATGTAGTTATGCGATATTGTGGAAGAGAAACATATATAAGATAAAATAAATTCGGTCACTGGAAACATATCCGACCTGGTCAAACAAAAAAATAATTTGCGTTAATTGGAATCATAAACATTGTTGCGTATTAATTAATAATGTGCGAGCGAAAGGAATAAGCAAAAACAGATTCATTAAATGGGTTAACAACTTTCTACTCACCGCTGCAGATGTACAGTAAACCAACGCAAGTACTACAAATCCAATTCGCCACATTGTTCTGAAACCAAAAATGACATAAGAAAAAAATTACTGAGACCACTTAATATCTCACAAGAATATTTGTCGGAGCACTTTCTTAGATGCGGGGGAAATTTCTTCTCAGTCGACTAGTTGCAATGATTCTTCGACGACGAACAACTTCGGAATATATTCGAAGAGATATCAAAGAACTGGTTATAAACATCAGGTCGTAAGATATTATTGTTGGAGCAATACGTAATGGAACTTGATTCAAATTTATCATCTCAAGGTAACATCCGAGGTTGATTAACACGTCTACTCATTTGTTATACAAATGAAGAAAATAATTTTATTAACAGATTATCTTAAAATTATATGGTGAAGACGAGAGGGAGACGATTATCTTAGAATAAAACAACTTTTATATTTTTATAATTGTTTTCCAATTATTTTATGAAGTTTACGATAGGTATCTCTTGACATATACAGGGTGATTCAAAACTCGAGGCGAAAAATTGAGGCACATATAGAGACTGATATTCTTGATTAAACGTAAAAAAAAATTCGGCCGATGAGGCTATGTTTCCGAATTTTTGGGACATTAATGTTTCTGTATGCAACCAATTAAATGTCATAAATTACAGTAAGCCTAGAATATGAGATGAATGTCACCTGGTGATAGAACACTTACTGTTTGCCAATTCAAAAATTGCTTTGCTGGTTTAGTCCTTCTGTTAAACATGCAGTTTCCTAACGAAGAATATGCAGATATTATTTTTGTGTGCGGTTTTTGTGATGGCAACTCATTAAAAGCTTGTCGGGAGTAGTTACAACATGAGATTTCCAAATAGACGACAACCATCTCGCCGGATGTTTTCTGACGCTTATCAAAGGTGCTATGGTCAGCGATATCACCTGATTTGAATCCTTCGGATTATTTTTTATGGGGACATTTGAAACAACAAGTTTACGCAGTGGAAATTAATGATAAAGAACAATTAATGGAACGAATTATTAATGCAGTCGAATCCACTCAGAATAGGCAAAACATGCAATGGGGGCTACCGTTTTTTTGCTCACCAGTTGGCGCCTTTGTAGAGTGAAGTCCTGAACATAGACAAACTAATGCAAGATTTGAGCCATATTTTCGCGATTAAGACGCGTGAAGCGTCTTTAAGCGGTGCTATTCGAGCGAATAAGTCATGACGTCAGTCTTTAAGACGCTTTAAGCGGAACCTGGCGGTCTGTGGAGAGCGCCTGTGTCATAGAGTCATCTTGTCTCTGGCCTGTGTCGTCTTAAGCACAGAACGTCTTAAGCGGAAAGAGGTAATATAAAGAAGAAGGGAGAATATGTTGTTTATATCGAATTTGATTTGAATTCCTACTAGGGAAGAGTGCTTTTATTGCCAATAATGCAGTTTCTGCATTATCATTTAGAATAAATAAATATTTTTCAAATAATAGCCATAGAATAGAAATTGAAAAATTCACAATTCGATTCGTTGTCTAATGACAACGACAGATGACTCAACCATCAGCGATATTCTATTTTTGCGACAACAAAATTAATGACGTCACGCTTAAAGACGCTTTAAGACATCGATTAAGACGCTTAATCGCCAAAATATGGCTTTGTTTATCAACGATGACGGGGACTTGTCATTTCACAGATCATAATATTGGAGAAATCGAATATAGAAATATTTGGTTACTAATCAATATCTTGTTCTTCATATTTGTATTTTTAATTCGCGCATGTGTGTAAGTCCCTTTCTGACAATGATTTGGCTTCATTTCTTTTATAGCATAGAACACGTAATATCAATAAAAGTATTATAGATATATAGTGACCATAAACTTAATATTAATTATATAGTCCAGTCTATGATTTGAACCTCACGCTACATTAGCACATCTAGCGGCGAATTCACAGGCGGTAGCCCTCATTAGTATAGAATTCCTTTATTCTGCGTTGCCAAGCATGTATCGATGCTAATGGTGGCAATCTAATTTTTTCTGTATTTTTATCAGCTATTATAGTTTTAAATTGATAACATGCAGAAATTTTAACACTTAGGTTTATCTCGGAAACAAGGCAATATCCAAAAATTTTCTTTTTCTTTTTTTATCAAGAATAGCAGCCTGTATACGTTCCTCAATTTTTCGGCTTGAGTTCTGAATCACCCTGTATAGCTTTTTCGCTTGATTATAGATAGGTGCAATCGAATTCAAATGTTGGAGATTTATACCATTTATGATAAAATTTGATCGCCTCAGTATGAATTTTAAATCTTAAACACATTAAATGAACCCATACAGGGTCCAAGTGAAAATATATGGACAATTATCATTCATGAAACTCCTATGATGAATAGTAGGTACGAAAATTTGGATGTAGATGGAAGAAAAGTATGTGGAACTATACATTTTTGATATGATATTCAGAAAGTGTAACTTGAAATTCAGATCAATAAAATATAGGGGAGACCTAGTAGAGTTGTGAAAATTTTTGACTTGAAATAACTTATGGCAGCCCAGAAGCATTCTACGTCTATCGGTTATGAAAGTCATTATTTTACTAGTAAATAAATAACTCATTTATTTCGAATTGAGTACTGCATATAGCTATTATTACAACTAGGGAAATATATTCATATTTCCCGTGGTGTAATCAATAGTTTTTTTCTGATTGAAATAATCTGTTATGGGGAAATCATTGTTAGATTGTATATTTTTGTAATAATTAAATTTTTAACGTTGCTATGGGCCATGTTTCTGAAAATCATGGTTGACTGGTTTCATTTTGACGTCTTGTCAGAAATAAAATTATTGAAATAATGTCGAACTACGTCGAAACTCAATCGGCAAAAGCCCGTGAATCTTTGGTTCCGGCCAAATCTCAAGCTGCCTACAGTAGAGAGTACGATTGCTTTCAGGAGTGGAAAAGAAAAAATTTGGTGGACGGTGTGAGCGATAATATTTTGTTAGCATATTTCCAAGATTTGGTATGTTGCTCTGATTCTTGTTATTCTTGATGTATGATTAATTCATTCGATCCCCAGTCGCAGAAATATTCACCAAACACGTTATGGCCGAAACTATCGATGTTAAGATCAATGCTACATTTGAAGGAAAAAACTGATGTCAAATTATTCGATGAAGTCGAAGCATTTGTTAAGAACAAAAATAAAGGATACGTTCCTAAAAAAGCAGCAGTGTTGTCCCGGGAGCAGCTCAAGACATTCTTGAGTGAAGCTCCTAATGACGTTTTTTTGATGTATAAGGTAAAAGTTTCATTTTGATTTCCTCTGTTGATAAGATTTTTACATTCACAATTTTGAAGGTTGTTTTAATACTGGAAATCTTTGGCGCCTGCAGAACACAAGAGCTGGTGAATATGCTATCTTCAGATATCGAAGATCGTGGGTCGGTAATCATAATTAAAGTCTCAAAAACTAAGAATGATATAAACAGAATATTCACTATAATTGATGAAGAAGATCTGGGTGCTGCTCGTTTGGTGCGGGAGTATTCGGCGTTGCGTCCGCAAGGCGTTCTTAGGTTCTTCGCAGCTTATAGAGATAAGCAGTGCACTCTTCAGCCTGTCGGCAAAAATACCTTCGGAAAAATTCCGAGTAAGGTTGCTGAATGGTTGGGATTAGATAATCCGAAAATGAATACAGGCCATTGTGGAAGACGAACATCCGCGACTTTGGTTGCCGATGCAGGAGCCTCAATGACAACACTCAAGAGACATGGTGGTTGGAAAAGTTCGTCTGTTGCAGAAGGCTATCTGGCTGACAGTATGCTGCACAAAAATAAGGTAGCGAAGATGATAGCAGGTGTGGAGGGAGAGCCATCTGCAGCATCACAGTCTTTGAAGACCGTTTTGGGAGAATCGTCCGAGACTGCTGCTGCACGGAATGTTCTCAAGAAAACTGTAGTCTCGTCGACGAATAATTATGAACAAGATATTTCTTCTTCCTTTGTATCTGGTGGAAAAACTTTCAGTGGAAATTTCAACAATTGCAGTTTCCATTTTGTTACTAAGTAAAGAAATAAAATATGATTCGACGTTTTGAAAGAAATATGATTTGACGTTTCATATTTCCCTAGGGAAATATGATCTGACATTTCATATTTCCCTAGGGAAATATGAGTGTGTTATGACACATGGTAACTAAGGCGATATAGCTCAATATTGGTTCGATCAGAAAAAAATGATTTATATTAATCGTTATTATAATAAATATATACACAACATCCAATCCAAAAATCGAAATTTAATCTGATTAACAATTACGGGGTTGTTTCGAATGTTTTGTCCGTTTTAATGTCATGTGTTTTTATAGCTCCATATATCAATAAATATTTATTCTACGGTGTCGTGGTATATACTGATCGATGTACTCCGCACACTGATGTTGATAATGTTTTTCCATATTTTAATTTTTTATTTATTTTCAAATTGATGTTGTTAAGCGATTTTCGGCCATTCTTTCTCTACAAATAAAAATTGAAGCAAAGCGCTGCCGAAATAGCCCGAAAAATCAACCAGGCATTTGGCAATAAAAGTGTTTTTCAACGCTCTTTTCGACGTTGGTTTGTGAAATTTTGTTCCGCTGATTTTAGCCTCGAAGATGCGAAGTGGTCGTCCTAGGTTCTAAAGTCATCCAGGGAGAGGATTTGAGGACCCTGGTGAGATTTATCCATCACAAACGGTGCGTGGGTTGGCGGAAGAACTGGGCATCAGCTCCCATGCGATGTTTTATGATTCAAAACGTATTGGAGAAAAGCTCGAAAAGTGGGTACCCTACGCTTTGAACGATCGACAGATATTGTCCAGTTTCGAGGTCTGTTCTACTTTGCTCTTTTGCTCCAACCAAAACTAACCTCTTTCGAATCGTATCAACAGGTGTGATGAAAAGTGGATCTTCTACAACAACAGGAGACGTTCAGGGCAGTGGTTGGATACCGATGAGCCACCCAGGCATTTCCCAAAGCGAAAACCCATAAAAAAGAGCATGTTTACTATATGGTGGTCTGCGGCTGGTGTGATTCACTACAACTTTCTGCAATAGGGCCAAACCATCACAGCAGAGTCCTATTGTGAGGAAATAGACAATACGACAATATACCGAAAATTGTATCAGCAGCAAGCAGCACTAGTCAACAGAAGAGGTCCTATCCTGCTATTTTTTTGTTGTTGGTGTAGCAGGGAGAAAATCTGCAAGTCAGACGAACCACCCTCTCCTGAGGGGGAACAGGTGTGGGGATTCTCACTCTCCTGAGCTCGAGACCCACTAAAAACCCTTAACTGCTTCTTGAATATTGGTTTTGGGCATTTGCCTGTGAACCGTTTATCTCCTAGTCGGTTTTCTTCTCGCACACTATCGTGCTGGGATTTATGCGTTTATTCTTTATTAGATAACACTTTATTGGATTTTTCAATAAGTTTCTGTTCTTATTCATTATTATCTCTTTTTAATTGATCCCTTGGTCTCCTTCGGTAAATTCGCATTCTACTTTTGTCTGCCTTTGGGTCGTATTCCACTAGTCTCCTGAGTTCTTTATTCGGATGGTTCTTCATTGATTTCTCTGCTTTTATGTTCATGAATTCCGTTATGGTTTCCCATTTTAGGTCCCTATAAATCTGTCTATTCCTGACAAACCAAGGTGCATCTATTGCGCATCGTATCAGCTTGTTTTCAGTGGCCTGAATTCTTTTGATATGGCTCTTTGCCTCGAAATCCCAGGCAACTGATCCATAAATCAGTTGAGGCCTAGCAACGGCTCTGATAACTTTGTCTCTTTCGACATGTGGTTCATCTTGCTACCAGAGGGTAGAGTCTATTCATCGTTTTGTCGATTGCTTGTTTGATATGACTTTTCCAAGTAAGTCCTTTGTCAAGCGTTATTCCTAAATATTTGGCTTCATTTTGCCAATCGATTTCTTCGCCCTCAACCTCTAGATGCGTTTTGGTTCGCAGCCTTTTCTTCTGAAGTAATATTGCTTGGCTCTTTAGTCCATTGAACTTGATTTTCCACTTTATGCACTAGTCATTTGTTTCGTCAATCGTTTCTTGTAGAACTCGTTCTATTACTTCTGGGTTGCGGTGTCGAGTTGCTATGCCTGTGTCGTCAGCATATAACGTTAGCATGGTTCTTGGATTCTTCGGAATATCATTAATGTATATGTTGTACAGAAGTGACCCCAGTACTAACCCTTGGGGTACACCAGCCTCTATTTCTCCTTCCACTTTCACGTAAAATCTTCTATTTTTGAGATAATTCCTGATCGACTTGAATATTTTGATCGAATATCCAGCACATCTCATCTTACATATTAATCCTTCATGCCATATAGTCCAAGAGCTAGAGCCAAAAAAAGTCTCTGAATTTCTTAAGGCTGGTTTTTTCTCAGGTGATTACAATCATAATATACAATAAAATGCTGCGGTCAGTCAAGTGGATGTTAGAACATGTGCCTCTGGTGCGCATTCAAACATGTCGGGATTACCGACATAACAAAATCAATTTCTTAAGGCTGAAACTTTATAAACTTTTGTATTTTGGTATCTAAATCAAAATTATGATAGTCAGTCAGCGTCCGATCGGGACACAGCTGGTCAGTCAGCTTTAATGTGCGTAGACTGGACTGGACGTGTGACTGGAAAGCATCAAAGGATGATTAATGTCAGTAGAATGCATCAAGAATTGGGAAATTCTGTTTGCAATGCTCTTCTAGGACTGCATGCTTTGACTGGATGTGATTTTAACCCAGCTTTTTACAAGAAAGGTAAAAAAAAACCTCTGCAGATAATAAAGCGAAGCGATGATTTTCGAAAAACATTCGATGACCTTGGACTTGTATATGCAAGCAACCAGAATAACATGTTCAATAAGGTTCAAGAATTTGCCATTTATACGGCTTGAAAAAAATTAAATCAATTGACGAGGCAAGGTTCGTTTTATTTTCACAGACGTATAAATGTTTAAGCACCACAAATGATCCTTTTAACATTAAAATAAAGAATGTAGATGGGTCGAGTATGCCACCATGCCAATCGGAATTGATGTAGCAGTTCTTAAGAGTGAGCTTCATTTCAAATATTTGGCGTAATGCTCACCGTCAAATTCCAACAGAGCTATCTCCTACAGACTACGGGTGGAAATTGGTGGATGAGAAATATGACTTTGATTGGTTCAAAGGCGACCAATTACCAGAACTTGTACAAGATGTCATTATTCCACCTCTGCAAGAAAATACAGGTATAGAAATATCTTTATCTTTAATACCCGAGCTCGACTTGTTAGATCACGATAGTGAAAATGATGATATGGATTCAGATGAAGATTCAGATGAGGAATCATGTGATGATTCTTTATAGCTTGTTGTCGTTAATGAATTAAATAAATATTAGAAATGTTTGAAAATCAATGAGTTCTTACTTGTGCGTATACCCATGTTCGTTGAGTGTCCTGTTGATTTCGACCGAATTTTATTTCTGAGATTTTAAAGAACAGTTGCTCATTAAAATAAATGTGTTATACTTTAAATGATTATGATGTAATATCTATAGGGAGCGAAAAAATTTAATTTCTTATCCACTGACTGACGGGCGTTGTTCTACGGAATGGCTGACTGACCATTTTATTTATCAATAATATAGTCAGTAGTAGTTACAAAAAAAAATTCACGCTTAATAAACGAATTGCATCCTTATAAACGACGCTACTACGCACATTGAAGCTGACTGACCAGCTGTGTCCCGATCGGACGTTGACTGACTATCATAATTTTGATTTACATACCAAAATACAAAAGTTTGTAAAGTTTCAGCCTTAAGAAATTGATTTTATTATGTCGGTAATCACGACATGTTTGACCGCGCACCAGAGGCACATGTTCTAACATCCACTTGACTGACCGCAGCATTTTATTGTATATTATGATTGTAATCACCTGAGAAAAAACCAGGCTTAAGAAATTCAGAGACTTTTTTTGGCTCTGGCTCTCCTTCTAATACTCTGTCGAATGCTCTGGCGACGTTTAGTGAAACAAGACTCGTAGCTTGTTTATTTTGGAATCCCTTTGTAATGTGAATAAATTACATGAGCCTTAATAATTGTTGCTCTGTTGAATGCTCTCTTCTGAATCCGAACTGTTCTGGTGCTATTAGTTTCAGTTTTTCCGATTTTCGGTTTCCTCATTTAGCCTCGTGGATATAGTTCTTTCTACTACTTTTCCTAACGCCGACTGTAGACTTATCGGTCTGCAGTTTTGTGCTAACTTTTTCTCTTTGAATGGTTTATTGAACACTATGACTTCCGCTGTTTTCCATTTTTCTGGGTAGTGCTCTATCCTCATAATTCCATTCTCGATATTTGTTACAGCAGCTATACCTTTTCTAGGTAATTTCTTCAACATAACATTCGTTATTTCATCATCCCGATATTTTCAAGCACTTCGATAACTTTATCACCGGTAGAACCTTCGCCAATCAGGACCAGGCAAAAACAGCCCTCGTCCCGAGCACCCAATTTTTATTCCATCGGAATGAATCGACTTGTGTTGAGTTGGCAAAAGTGCACTATCAAATGAAACTTTTCGATTATTGAATTCACTGAGATATTACAGTTAAAAGTTAAAGTAGACGCATAAAATTCAATTATTTTCTGCATTTTCTCTGGCTTACTCCTCTTCATCATTAGTTTTGTTTTTTTGCCATGCCTTCTTTCGACAAGCTGTAACAACTAACTCACCTATACCTATAATATAATTTGGCACGTTTCACTCTGTATAGCACGAAAGTGTGAGGTTATGAGGCTTGTCAAAACTGTTTTTGGGTTTTAAATCACCGCTATGTTGTCCGTTCTACGTGGGTAAATGTAAAATTATGTATTTTTTGTATACTTTGAAATTCGGATTTGTTAATTGCATTTCAGAAACTGTTACGAGTACATGTAATTCATATCAGTAGTTGTATTTCAGAAAATGTTCCTTGGATTTCAGACTAGTGAATTGTTTTTCAGAAAGAGTGAATTGTAATTCATGGCTTGAAATGCTGAAGCTGAAGCATGGTGTGTTGTACACCTCTACATAAATCACCTCCACCTGTTTTACATTCACCTGGTCAATAATCTCTGAGTACAACTGAAAATAATTGGATTCATTTTAGTAGATTATTTTAGTTATGCTCTCAAAGTGGATTCAAGATGTAGGTACCTGAGCTATTGTGTCCTTTTACACTTTATAGTCGGATCGTGAATATGCGGAACAGATATTTTCAATGAAGGTATACATAGTTCATCTTTCACTTGTAAATATGTTTTAACAGTTGATCATTGAGGTCGAAATAAAAAAAATTTCCCTTCACTTTTTTTTCCGATTCGGCATGGATAAAAAGATATAGTTGCAGGAGTTCTTCAAAATTTAATATTCGATCGAAATGTTAATCCTCTGTTTTTCCCTTCAAGAATGACAAGGGTTGGCCGAGATTTCTTTGATATAGAACAAATGTGTGGTCCTTTTGATGAATGAAACCCCTCAATTGATTTTTCATTAGCCTCAATTTCTGGCAATAAAATCAAGTGTTATTCTTCAACCTCTCAGCCGCAACCAGGTCTCTATCACATAATTCTTTATAGTTCTATGGGCTTCATCGATCAACTCGAGTCGATCCAAAAACCCAAAAAAAATTATTGTCTTTCATATGAGTACCAAAATTGGGTGTTTGATGAGGTTTTATTCACTCGAGTATTCACCTAACGAAGAATTTTTTTGTACTAGTGAATGAAAATATTTCCACGTTAGCCGCTCATTTTCAACTTTAGGAAGAAAGGTGATATGCGCTTTGTTGTTGAGAATGTTATTACGAATCGAAATGCATGATAAAATATAGGGTGTTTCATTCAAAAAAATATCATTTTGTCAAATATTTTGAAAACGCGACTGTCAATTTTTTGTTTGTTTTCGGCATCGAGAAAGCCATTAAAAATGCTACTAGTTTGTCCATTTAACCGAATTCGTAGCATCAATAATAACGGTGTTGGCAATGGTGCCGACTCAATTTGAAAAACCCTGTATACTTAATCAATTGATCGATAGTATACAACTCAATAATTGCATTCACAATCACCATCAACTTATGGATTATTCAAGATTCAATAGTTCGACCTTTCAAATCGCATCGCTTCTCATTCCATCTCGATCGGGGTAGAGACATTATCAGAAAACCAGAGATACCCTACAACCAATCCCAAAAAAATGAGAGTTGTTGTCTTTTGTCTAATAAAAGATGCATAGGAATCTACATGTTCTCTACATGATCGTTTTCGGTATGTTCGAGGGTCGAATATGATCGAATGATCGAAACGGGCGTGAAAGCAGCAACACATTTCTAGCAACGGTTTTAGAGGTGCACCGTAACTGGCGATCCCAGAGAGCGAGCCTCGCTTATTGAATTATCTGCGTCTGTATATTCGTTGGTTATTGAGAAAACATAACGAAACATTGAAAATCTCATATATGATATCAACAATAACTTACGTTCAATGAAATCCGTAATTTGCTTTTAGAAGTGTGAATGAATATGAAAAATTCGACTGCTAATGTTATCGAGTCCAGAGAAAGTCTGAACTGTCACAAATTTATATGAGATTTATTATATTATTTTTTATTTATATATGAAAAATGATTATCGAAAAAATATATTATCGGGCCATGGGAATCACAGAAAACTTTGAAAATTTCGAGAGGTGAATTTTTCAAAGTTTCATAAAAAGTAAACCCCAAGAGAAAGAAGGGGCCGTAGAAATGCAATTGCCCAGTGCGAGAATAGTTTTATAAAATGTGATAAATTACCGAATGTTTCTATGGACCGCTTTCTAATACGTTCGTAGCTCGTAGCCGATGAGATAAGCGCAGCTCACTTAATAAAAAGTGGGGCAAATCAAATATGGAGCGGTCAGTTGAATATTGAATAATCCATCACTAAAATTATTATAGCACTGGGCGATTGCATTTTTACAGTGGTCCTCTTTCTCATGGCATTCCCTATATTTTCATAATCTGCATATCAGTCAAGCCAACAACACCGAGAATATTATATATTCTGCTGTTGGTCAAGGTGATACGAAAGCCGCCTATGATTTGATTGTTTATCGGTATCTTATCTGTCTCTGCGGTTGCGGTTAATATGTTGGTTTTTAATATTGATCGAGAAAAAATAAATACTTTTCATTTCCGGCTGTTCAAAAAATTATGGTGGGCAGTTCATTTTCGGCATCTTGCAAAAAACTGCCTTATGTGAGCTCTGCTTCTCATGCGCTCTCCAGACAATCCGGTGATGGATATGCAGTATAAATTCTAAAAGTATTAAAAGTATGTTTGTACTCTCTAGTACCTCTTCGAGGCCATTCGCCGAATTCCGCCTTTTCTGCATCTGGATAATTAACTATTATTAACAAGATTGTAGCAATTATTATTAACGAGATTGAAGGAGGAAAATAATTCACAGCGAACAGATTATACTGACCTAAACTAAGAAAGCATAAATGCAAAAGCAATACTCAATCATATTCTTAATTCTCTTCGATAATACAACGACATCAATTGTGCTTTCAGACAAGAAGCGGTAGAATATTCGACAGCAACTCAAAAAATATCTCATGTTTCGATTTGAACGGGGAATTGAAAAGTAATTTGTCTATGGGAAAGAACTGCATACTGATTCTTTATGTCAGAGCAGCAGAGCTTCAGAGTCGTTACCATAAAAATCATAATATTATATACCTATTATATTATATTCCGAAGTACCCTTCAGAAGAAATAAAAGAAAATTTATATTCTTACTTCAGAATGCTAATTCAGTAGTAAAATATGCGGCGAAAAATTGACAGTTAATGTGAATGCGCAACATTACTTCGTTTTCGAGTAAAACGTTGCCGAATTCCTGAATATTGTTGCCCTGTTTGGGTTAATAGTGTTCATGTGCATAAATTGATGCACAGCTGAATCTTTCCATGAGAACTATAACTGGAACTATTAGATCTTCACCTATTCAATGGTTACCAGTTCTTTCAAACATTGTTCCGCCTCATATACGTTGACAGACTGCGGTTATGAATTCCTGGAATAAATTTCGATCCTTTCCAATTCTATCCTACATTCCAGAAAATACGATTTCAAGAGTCGCGTAAACCTTTATGTTTACTTTATGTAACTCTTTTCTTAATTCGAATATAAGGGACAAGTAGCTTAGGCAGTTTGAATGGAATGCGTCCATTATTTTTAACAAAGAAATAGGTACTAATCCCTCGAATAGAGTTCCTTTTTTGATGATCAGGAAAAAATATATTCTGAATCATATAAGAACAGCTCACGGAAGTTGCAATAATATGCTTTTCAGGTGGAATTCAGTTGAAAGCCCTAGTTGTGAATGCGTGGAATCAGAAGAAACCATAAATCATCTGGTTAATCATTGTCCGATTTATAAATTTCAGGATTGTTTTAGGGCTATATCTACATGCAGTTTCCGAATCTTTTTTTAAATTTCTCTATTTCAGATAAAAGTTTCTGGTATCTTGGAGAAGACTTACTGGATTTTCATTTTATAGTGCTAGATGCCCTTCAATATAAAATATTTCAGCTTGAACACTTTCATTTCTTACAATCCACTACACTCACGGGGAGAAAGTGTTTTTTTATACTGAGGTTTTTCCCTAAGCTCTTGTATCATATACACCAAATTGCATGATACCCCGTTTATGCTAACCTCTGCTTAAACTGTATCTCATACACATGCTACAATTATTGTTGCCGAAAAATAAAACAAAAGAAGGTACTGCTTGGATAGTGTTGAAATATCTGCAGATTTGTTTCTACAACTAAAATTAAAGTGTAAATCACAAATATCCATTAACAGCTGACAAAATGAACGAGTTCATTTTTTGATCGATCGAGATCACAGATTACTGTAATTTGTGATCCACGCAGAACAAAATAAAACGAGAGAGTATCATCGGACTTTCTCTGATAGAACTGGGATATAACGAAGCAAATGACATGGTGGCTCCGCCATGAAAAAAATTTCTTATTCTCGATTTGTTCAAATGCCATTGCATTCAAAAGTGAGGAGTGTGTACACCATGTTTTTAGACCTCTCCATTCATATATCTATTATATTCTCTATCGATAATGGGACTTCGAAAATTGAAGCCAACCCGTGTCCGGAATCGACTTCTGAGCATGTGCAGAAATATTAAGAATAAAAATACCTGATTAGCTGTCTCTTTCTTATACATAGTTTTATGAGTTGACAGGAAAGAAATGATTTTACTTCACAAACATTCGAATATTTTCGACCTTAAGGCCAGGCGCAAATAGAAACGCAGGTTGGTGAGGTGACGCAGCTTTTTCCTGCGCTGCACGTACTAACTGACAAGTCACTGTCACGCTTTACTTGGGCGGTCTCGCTCTTTTCTATGTTTTACAAAAACTCACGCTGCTTCACCTCACTAACTTGCGTTTCAATTTGCGCCGGGCCTAACAAAAGTGATGTGTTGAATCAACAAAATTGTAGGACTGTGAATCCATTTTTCTAGGTTATTCACTATCGTATATTATCTGCATTGTATCTAGATAAGTCTGTTATTGTCTTGAAATTCAGTTGAGAGTTGAGGTAATAATCTAGTTCAATTTAAGATTGCTTTTTTCAGCACTGAAATAGTGAAACATCTAAATCGACATCTATATCTATAAAGCTCAAGTGTAGTTATATTACTAATATCTACCAGTTTCTCATGTTCTAAATATTCTTATTGGCAAATTGATTATTGTATTGCTTTTATTGAAGCATGGCTCTTTTAATGAGCACTCTGTACTTTTATACAGGGTGTCTCAAGTTCGAGTGCCTATTAGACGTTTCTGGAGAACTAGACATATTTGAAATCTGAAAATTGGGATTATGATATTGTTCGAAGTTCTCTACAGAGCTAAAATATTTTCGAAGCCCAAAAACTTCCGGTTATACAGGGAGTGAAAATAAATTCGACGAAAAAATTTCTTTTCAAGTTTTCTATTCCTGGTATGATCGAGTATTCAATAGTGAATACATTTCTGTTAAAACCATTGTATTAAATCGAATAGTTTTCAAAATATCCAAAAAAAAAACTGGAAAAAAAGTCAAATATGTCTTCTTGGATTACTTCATCTTCCCAAAATGTAAACAATGATGACATTAACCTATATATCGTAATTTTGTATGAAAAGCGGAAAGGCACTTAAGGAAAAGTTAATTTCGTCCAAAGTGCGAAAAGCATTTATTCCATTGAGTCGGATCACAAGAATCCAAACAATCTGAAAAATTCTTGGTAAAAATTTTAACTGATGTCCACTATTTTCATACATAAGATACATGAATCTTGAATGGATCGTGGTATATGTTGATGCTTACAACAAATGACAAGTGTACACACCACTGTTTTAGAGACATCTTACCCCTGTCTCTGTTTTATAGTTTGAACGTCAATTCTGGTACAGCGGGTATCACCGGAATGGCTCGCGATGAAAACTGATTAATTATTGCATTCCCCCTATTATTCTCTTGAGTTTAATCAATCGGCTTGTTTTATTGCTCAATCAACTCGTTACATTTATTAATTCTAGGGAATGTAATCACCAGGAATTTTTAATTATCCGATTTGCTTTGATTTGTATTTTACTGAAGACTTGACTAACCGTTGTGTATATGTCGCAGTCGGATACTAAAATCCGTCAGTTTGCAAACTGACTAGTCGTTTTGTGCTAGTGCTGCCGAACGCCTTCTAAAACGATTTCAAGATACAGATCGT
The DNA here is from genome assembly GCF_907165205.1 of Coccinella septempunctata. Classification (NCBI taxonomy): domain Eukaryota; kingdom Metazoa; phylum Arthropoda; class Insecta; order Coleoptera; family Coccinellidae; genus Coccinella; species Coccinella septempunctata. The sequence goes on along the minus strand of NC_058193.1, from coordinate 19,146,215 downwards.
TTTACATTCGGTCTGAAATTGTACGTCAGTTTGTAAACCGACTTACAAGATATCAGACGAATTGTCATATCTATACTGCATTCACATTTATTTTAGCAGTCGGTTGGCCATGAAATAGTTTTCTCAAGTTTTTGTAACTAGAACGGAGTAAAGTTGGCACTTATGAAATGTCGTTAATATCATAACGCCGTTGCCACAACTCATATCAATTAATATTACGAAAATGCCGAAAGTGATTGAAAAAGAGACAGGGTTTCAGAAAGTACTATTTAGAATTCAGTTCCGCTCATTCAAATAGTAATACCCTGATATTCTAAAATCCACAATACGTCAGACGGTAGCGAACATTTTTAATATAAGAGAATTTATTTAATGTTTCATCTGAATCTAAACGACTTATATTTCAGCTGAATATTTCCACAATCAGAAACATTGTGAATGAAGAGAATGACAAAGAATTTCCTTCTATTGGAAGACCCAAAAAAGTGGTGAAATTTGAGAATTTTATTTTTGAGTGAATTAATGCGAAAAGTTTACTACAGGATTTTTGATAAATGTCATCGGAGAATAAGTTCCCTAAAATGGATTTTTCTATTTTTCATTTGACTTCTCCTATACAATGTAAATGTCTTAAGGCACTAATAAATACCTAATTATTATAATTACATCATTGTATGGAGATGAATAGCCACAAATACGCGCAAGTTGCCCTGTTACTTGTTTTATTGTTTATTCATGTGAAATTTTTGTTCAACGGTGAAGTTGCATCTTAACTTGAAACTTCCTTCAACTCTTTTTACTTATATTGATGCAAGATGATTTTTGTTGAAGAATTTAACATTCTTGTAATTATCTGTTAATTCCTTCGGGAGATACCCATTCCCAACCACTGCATCATATGCATTTCATCTTCGGGTTAATATTTTTGAAATCTACAAATGATGTAAGCCAAAGAAGATAACGAACATTAACTCTCCTCAAGCGAGTGCATATTATGATATTATACTGATCTCTTGTATTTTCCATGCAAATAACTGGATTTGGTATGCCTTCAATCAGTTTGTATAAACTTCAATTATGTTCGTCACATAGTTTCCGAAGAGATTCGACATTGTGATAAAATACGTAATAACAGAAACTTTTACGTAGAACGGGCAACATAGCGTTGATTTAAAACCCAAAAATGTTTTGACAAGCTTCATAACCCCACATTTTCGTACTATACAGAGTGAAATGTGTCAAATTTCCATGGCCAACCGACTGCTAAAATAAAGTTGAATGAAGTATACATCCTTTTAACCGTTTCGCCTGAATGTTATTCAGTTTTCAGTTTTTTTAATGGAGAAGTGCAATTTTGTAGGTTACGACTGCTCAATGTCTCTATAAAAAGGAAGAGTTGGAAGAAGCATTATACAAGGATATTTTCTCGGATATTTTTTATCTAGATTTACTATTCTGGTAAGAAACATAACCTATATAGTGTTCAATTATATCAGATACAGAGGTGTTTTTGTTTCAAGGTACCTATTTCATGAATACAGATGCCATTTGACCGTCCTTGCTGCTACAAGTATTTGTTATTGAGATAAATAAAAGAAATAATATGTTGCATTCCTTTTCTTTTCCATAACCTTTGCCCTTTGTTGATATTAAAATATTAAAAACTAAGTGTGGTTATCTCAGGTAATTGTTAACATGATCAACAATTACTTCATTGATAAACCCAGTGAAGTTGTCAATTCGCTACCATCACAGAACTCTCATTTACCTGAAATGGGTGGTTCCTTTTGAATGATTCCATATTCTTGAAACCCTTCATTTGTGACGAACTGTTGACTCTTTTGAATAATAGGCTAAAAGGTAAGTCTTCTAAAGGTTTCGATGATATTCCTACATCTATATTAAAGAAGGTATTACCTGTTGTAATTTGTTGTTGTTTTTAGTAAATCTCTCATTTACATCGGGCTGCTTTCCTTCAATTCTTAAAATAGGTAAGGTCGTACCTGTTGTGAAATCAGGATGCCATTCACCAACCTTGGAAAATTTTCGCCCTATAACGATTTCTTCTTGTTTCTCAAAGGTTTTTGAATTGCCCTTCCTCATAAGGCTAACTGATTTTTTGGAGAGGAAGAATGTAATTAATGCTAGCCAACATGGCTTCTGTTCAGGCCGGTCAACTGCTAGTGCTATTGGTTCATTTGTGGATAGGGTTGTGAGTTTCATTGAGGCAGGCGAGTGTCCTGCTGGAATCTCATGTGACTTGAGCAGGGCATTCGACTGTGTCAACCACGAGATTTTGTTGTCGAAATTGGTTTCTTGTGGTCTCCGTGGGAAGGCCCATGACTGGATTGCCTCATTTTTGTCGGGTCGGAGTCAGTACGTGACGGTTCGTCATTCTGATGGCGCAGTTCTTAAAAATTATTCTTCTCAAAAAAGAGAGGTAAATATCGGGGTTCCCCAAGGTTCAATGTTGGGGCCTATTCTATTTGTCATCTAAGTTAATGATCTAGATCAATTGCCACTTTTGGGAGCTGACCCAATGGGGGTCTCTATGGTAAAGTATGCAGATGATGTTTCTTTTGTTGTCAGTGACGGGAGTGATAGCGGACTCAGTGATGTTTGTTCGGAAATAATGAAACACACATTGGATTGGTGTATAAAAAATAAATTGTGTCTCAATCCTAGAAAGACTCAAATTGTGCGATTTCTCAATAGACAGAAACAAGTTCAACCGCTTGAGGTAAAATCAAATGATTATGATGAGCCGTTGCCTCAGACTCCTTCTCTTAAGTTTTTGGGAATGATTTTGGATGACACCCTTTGCTTTAGAGATCATTGTGAGTCTCTTTTAACGAAATTAAGCTCGCAGTGTTTTCTGTTTCGTAATTTAAAAACTGTGTTGGCTCCAGATCAGCTTGTATTAATGTACCATGCGCAGGTGGGGTCACGTTTGAGGTATGGCCTACTATATTGGGGCAATTCATCCTTGGCTCCGAGTCTGTTTATCGCGCAGAAGAGGATACTGCGAGTGATTGCTGGTGTCTCCCAATTCGTTTCCTGTAGACCACTTTTTGCAAGATATAGAATTCTACCTCTCGCATGTTTGTATATTTTTGAGATGTCTGTTTATGTCTTCAAGAATCGAGCTCTGTTTTCGACCAATGATCTTATGCGTGAAAGATCCACAAGGCAGGATAAATACCTCCATATTCCCTTCTGTAAATATAATGTAACCCTCAATACGCCGAATTATATGGGAAAAAAAATTTTCAATTCACTACCTGATGACATTAAAAGTATCCGTAGTGAAGTAAATTTCAAGAGAAGTCTTAATAGCTATCTCCTTGTCAACTGTTTTTATAAATTGAATGATTTTTTGAAATTAGTGTAATAGGGTGCACTGTTACTTGTTTGTCTTTTCTATGTACTTTATTTGTATAGTATTCATTGCTGTATACCCCAGCTGATTGTTTTACTGACAATTTTCTACACAATACATGTATGCATTGTCCATGAAAATAAAGTATATTATTATTATTATTACCTATCTTTTTTTCTTCTTTGTCCATGTGTCCAGGATAATGAAGTTCAGCTGGTAATGCCAATATAAAACAGTTCAATTCACCAGTCACCTCGAGATACGAAACGTTCAAGAATAAAATTCATTTTGATTTGACAATCTGTCCGATGAGTTGTTCGCAGTTTACAAATTGACTGAAAATTTCAGGCCGGTTGTAAAATAGTTATTTTTGTATCTAGTGCGCGAAATGCTACTTTGGTGATCGAGAACTGATTTTTTTTTAACTCGGCTGCGCCTCGTTAAAAAAATAGTCGAGATCACCAAAGTATTTCGCGCATGAGATGCAAACAAAATTTTTTCTACAAACGTCAAAAATATTATTCTAAAATGAGTAACATGCTTAGCTTAATATGAAAAAGAGTATTGAAATTTCAGGATCAAGTGCTGTCACCTCTACGGCAGTTGCTTGCAAATCAAAAATGGATAGTCTCATCCAACTCCTAAATCTACGATATCACGAGCTGAATCTGAGTTATCTGGTTATTGGTTCGTGCACTGGCTGCACCATTAATGTTAACATTGTGAATAATAAATAAAACTAGGTAGTCTTAAATTTTCTCACAATGTGAAAGCCTTAATTATTGTTATACATTAATAAATGAATGATTTCTTGGATTTTTGCTTGATTGAGGAACATAAAGGTTAAGATATAAAAATCCCATATACTTCGCGCACGGTGTCATGGTAACGAAGGAAAATGAAAAAAAGGGTCACTTCGCATATTGTTGCCAATGCGCGAACCTTGTCATTTTTTGACGTTTGTAGAAAAAGATCTGTATTTCAATAGCGTTTTAGAAAACGTCTAGTGACTGACAGACTAGTCATTTCACAAACTGAAGGATTTTATACTTCATTCAAATTTATTTAAGCAGTCGGTTGGCCATGAAATAATTTTCTCAAGTTTTTGTAACTAGAACGAAGTAAGGTTGGCACTCATGAAATATCGTTAATGTCATAACGCCGTTGCCACAACTAATATCAATTTTCATTACGAAAATGCCGAATGTGATTGAAAAAAGAGATAGGGTTTCAGGAAGTGCTATTTAGAATTTAGGTCCGCCCATTCAAATAGTTATACCCTCTGATATTCTAAAATCCACAATACGTCAGACGGTAGGGTAGCGAACATATTCAATGTAAGAATTTATATAATGTTTCATCTAAATCTAAACGACTTACATTTCAGCTGAATATTTCCACAATCAGAAAGATTGTGAAAAAAGAGGATGACGAAGAATATCTTTCTTTTGGGAGACCCAAAAAAGTGGTGGCATTTGAGAATTTTATGTTTGAGTGAATTAATGCGAAAAGTTTACTACAGGATTTTCGATAAATGTCATCGTAGAATAAGTTCCCCAAAATGGATTTTTCTATTTTTCATTTGACTTGTCCTATACAATGTAAATGTCTTAAGGTACCAATAAATACCTAATTATTATTATTCAAAGGTGAAGTTCATCTTGACTTGAAACTTCCTTCAATTCCTTTTACTTATATTGATGCAAGATGATTTTTGTTGAAGAATTTAACATTCTTGTAATTATCTGTTAATTCCTGCGGGAGATACCCATTCTCAACCACTGCATCATATGCATTTCATCTTCGGGTTGATATTTTTGAAATCTACAAATGATGTAGGCCAAAAAAGATAACGAACATTAACTCTCCTCAAGCTAGTGCATATTATGATATTATACTGATCTCTTGTATTTTCCATGCAAATAACTGGATTTGGTATGCCTTCAATCGGTTTGTATAAACTTCAATTATGTTCGTCACATATTTTCCGAAGAGATTCGACATTGTGATAAAATACGTAATAACAGAAACTTTTACGTAGAACGGGCAACATAGCGTTGATTTAAAACCCAAAAATGTTTTGACAAGCTTCATAACCCCACATTTTCGTACTATACAGAGTGAAATGTGTCAAATTTCCATGGCCAACTGACTGCTAAAATAAAAGTGAATGAAGTATAGTATCCGTCTGCAAAATATACACAGTGTATATACGGTCCATCGAGGGTACCATATTCCTGAACGAAGTGTTTTTTCCTTTCTACAAAAATAGATGAAGCTAGAGAATAAGTCTTCGGAAAAAGCAACTTGATACATAAATTTGTAAGGTGAGGTTATGAGAAATATGGGAAAAAATTAATCAGGAACAGATAATATTAGTTGAATGCCGTAAAAAATGTTGTTGGTTGATATGATATAAGATCTATATATTCCAGTATAAAGATTGGCCTCAGGTAGAAAATATTCTGCATTTAACTCTGTCAGAATCTACCCAATAAATTAAAGAAAAGAAGTAGCTGAGACATATTAAAAAATTGCGTGCAATTATTGATTACCCGAAAAATTACTGCGAAAAATACATCGATCACTTCCAAAAGTGAATGTTCTTGACCTCAAAATACACCATCTCATCATTATAATACAAAAGAGGTTGATAAAAACATCCCATTTGACACTCCCCGGCAACAAAAGACCTAATCATTTCTGCCACAAAAAATTAGGGTAATTGCATTTAAAAAAACTCATCTACCCTCAAATCCTCGTAGAGGATGTATAATAAAAAAATAAAAATCCTCAACGGTGAACTTGGTTTTTACTCACTGTTTATGTTTCAAGAATTATAATGAAATAATTCAAGAATTATTCACATGGCAGCTTTCCTTGAAAGTACGGAATAACTTAGCGTTATACAGAAGAGACTGATACACGAAATGATTGAGATGAGAGAAATGGAAATACAGTAAATAAAAAAATTGCACCCAGAATTTGGGCAATATTTACAGCTATTTGTTAGAGATGATACTGGACAGAAACCAGGAATGAGACGTTGGATGAGCAAGAAGATTGATGGACTGTGATTTGTGAGAAAAGTTGAAAATTAACTGATGAAATCGAAATTGAAAACTGATTACAAACCCTATAGATGTTTTGTTTGATTATCCAATGGAGAAATGGAAATTTTAAATTCTGTCTGTATTTTTAGCGGAATTATGCTATGTAGGTGTTATTGTTGAAGTCGGTCTTATAGGTAACCTCACTTTCGGTAATGTTCAGAAGGTAATGATAATAACTGTGTTTTGAGTTTTGATCTTAAAATTATATATTAATATACTCTAGAAACCCTGAAGATGCAATAAAGTAAATTGCGAAAGCTTGGTGATGAGTCATTAAACCCTTACTTTCAGGTAACCTAATTCTATCATTTATATAGTTTGATCTTGCCACCTGTTTTTTATTTCTTTTTGACACAAAGCTAATGCATTCTATACCTATTGTATAAAACGCATATAACGTTTCCAGATCAGAAGAGAACATAGTATAAATTTTCGTTCATACAATTATTGAAATTTTAGAACAGTTAAAATTGAAAGTACCTACTAATATAAAGTAAACCCCCAAAGACCAAACTCATAATTGAAAATTCTCTAAAGTTCATACTACTGGAGTTAATATGACGAGGATAGGATAGTAAAGCATGGCTCATGTGAACTGTGAAGTCAAATAAATAATGATCTTTTCCCGCGCATGTCTCATTCGTTGGTTTATATGTTTACTGCTGTATCTACTTTGTTTTGCAATTTTTAGATGTTGAATTTGACTCCACAGCTTAATAATGTCATTCTATTAAAAGGCTTTCAATTAAGATCATATTTTATATGGTTATCGGACTTATGGTGAGTTATTTTACATTTTCCAGCATTTTTGTGTTTTGTTCTCTTGGTTCGGATTACGTTTTCATTGGGAAGGTGTTCAAAACCTTTGAGATGAACGAGATCTTCAGACCCAGTCACGAATGTCTTCACGAGACCCCTTATTTTTCATTTAAAATTGACGCCTTCCTCGACAGCACATCTGTTACTCGATGAGCTAATATGCTTATTTCAATTTTAACATCTATCAATTGATTTCAGTTTTGTGTTCTGAAGAGGGCTATCAGCCGAAACATGTCAACACAATAAATTAAAAAGTTCAAGTATACTGGAATTAAGACCATCCGTTCCTCGTCAAATTCATAGTTGACTAACAAAGCATATTAAATCATCTTTATCATATAAATATTTCTACCTCCATGGTTCATGGCGACAATATCTACTTATTATATCGAATTCCAGCATATTCACGATTTCAGTTACTGTACAAAATTTGAAATGATTCATCGCTTTGTTGGAACAATTCGACCGATTGTTCACTATTATCAGCAGAAACTGATACAAATTTGTTACTGTCTTTTATTTCGCCAAGCACAACGAACCGTAGATTGAATCGAAACGACTCAGTGATTAATGGCGCTAAAATTAGTATTTCGATTCAATACAAATTCCGCTTATGAATTATTACTCCCTTTGGAAAAAAGATTACTCCATTAGAAAATAAGATTACTCTACTAGGAAATAAGGTTACTCCATTAGGAAATAAGCTCACTACCTTAGAAAAAAAGATCACATTAGGCAATGAGAGGGGTTCTGATGCTGAATCAATTCATGTTATTCGATCAAGATCGAAGAACAGCTCCCTAAGTACACTCCTTGTTCTTAAAATATTGATAATTTTCATTGATAAGTAGGTATGTGAGTTTACTACATACTGGTATGATTTTTTGAGTTTTGCTAAATAAATTAGTAGTCATGTTTCGATTTCTAGTAGGTACCAGAATTCTTGCGATAATACAGAGTGATTCACCACGATGGCCTATTAGACATTTATGAGAACTTATTACAATTTTGTACTGGAAATTTGCAGGTTGGGGTGGGACAATGAACTCTCTCCTCAAAACTATTTCTCATTTGAAATGGAAAATCCAGTATTTTTTCGATTCGTGAGAAAACTGATTCGATGACAATTTCAACATTTTGCCTTTCCTTAAGTGAAATGTCAACGGTTTATCAGTTTTTGGGACTCTATGGATTATTTCTGTTGCGGAGGATATTTTGAAAAATCTTCACCACTTCCGTATTCACCATTACGTAGAATTATAAAACTATTTGCGCTTTGGAATCAAAATGTACAGGGAGGACTACTCACCTAAATAAACCCTATACCTTGAATGTAATCTTCCAGAGTTATCAAAGGGAAATTTGAAATAAGGGAATAGAGCCATTTCGAACTGCTTGATTATTCTTGTGTGTTCATAAAAGGTTGAAATTATTTATCGTAATTTTAGTTGTTTCCAGTGGTTTCCGGAACTCACAGAATAATCTAGCAGTTCAAAACGACTCTTTTACTTTATTTCAAGTTTTTTTTGGCAACTGTGAAAGTTTCCATTTCAGGTGAGTACAAGGTTTCTCAAGATAACTTCCTTCAATTTTAAATAGAATCGACTGAAGAATTAAAATATATAGGTTTTAATTCGAAAATCTTGGGTTTTGTTTAATTCGATTTTACAATAACAATTACAATAACAACAATTTTATTCTCAGAATTTTCAATACAAATATACATAGAAATGAGAAACCGTCAATAATGGAGAAAAAAAACTAGAAGAAATTATACTCTAGTGTTCACATAGGAATAGTTTGAAAATTCAGAAATCGAGTAAGGTTCATAGAAAGTAAGTATATATGTATATTATTATTTCTATAGTAAGGTTCAATATCTATAATCAAATTTGTGAGTTCTCTCTTGAATGTGGTATAATTCACTATATTCAAAATATTCTTAGGTACACTATCATAGAAATTTATAGACATATACTTAGTGTTCTTTTCAGTTGGTGTCCTTTTATGTATTGGAAAGAAAAAGGGATCAGTACGTCTTGTGCTATTATGATTTTTTAAATCCTCAAAATAATGTGGATTTTTTTTCATAAAAAGTATGTTTTCCAGACCGTATAATCCAATTTTGACTGGAATTCAATTCTGTCTGAAATGCCCTCTGTAAGTATCTTTATATTTTATACCAAGCATAGATCTTCAAGCGTATTTTTGACTAACAAATAATTTAGTGCCTTCAGAATCACTACACCATATCAATATTCCATACCTACGTACGGAATCGAAACTTGAGAAATACACTGCGCAAAAAAATTAACGCACATTATGGAAATCTCAAATTTATTCTACAACTGAAGGTGTTCTCAATGATAATAATTTTTATCAGAATTATGCATGCATATGTTATCCTCTTTCGACGGTTTCCTTCAATACAGATGTTTTTTCCCAGCAGGAATAAAAAAAGATGATATTATCAGATTTTGAATGTATTAGCTCCATTCTAAAATCAGTTGTTCTCGACCAATTCTAGTGATCAATAGTTTTTCTTTCGTTTGATTTTCTACACTCGATCGCTATTGAACGCGAAACACGCAATTTGACCAAAGAGGAATGTCCCAAGCGGTAGTTTTGCGAGAGGAAGGGTGGACATACACAAGAATTGCAGAAAGGTTTGGAGTTTCCCATACAAGTGTGTCCAGAATATTGCAGCGATTCAGGCAGACAGGTATGAATGTCCGAAGACCAGGACAAGGTAGACCACGGGTAACAACTGCCATTCAAGAACGTTACTTGAGAGTTTCTTCATTGGGACAACGGTTTGCAACCGCTCGCCTCCTTCAAATTCAGCTTGAGCAAACTCATGAGGTGCAAATTAGCACTCAGACAATAAGAAATCGCCTCAGAGAATATGATTTAAGGCCTCGTGCCGCGGCAAGAGGCCCAGCTCTTACCCCAGCCCATCGAAGGGCGCGTTTGGATTTTGCGAGAGAGCATATCCATTGGGAAGAGGCCGATTGGGACAGAGTTCTCTTCACAGATAAGTCTAGATTCTGCCTCTACCATTGTGATCGACGTTTACTTGTATACAGACGTCCACATGAAAGATATGCTCAGTGCAATTTCCTGAATACTACTGGTTTCGGGGGAGGATCGATTATGGTATGGGGTGGAATATCTTTGACTGCTCGCACAGACCTAGTGGTCGTTGATAATGGAGCTATGAATGCTGATAAGTATATAAGGAACATTCTTGAAGAGCATGTAGTGCCATTTGTCCCATACATTGGTGAAAATTTCATTTTTATGGACGATAATGCCAGACCCCATAGTGCGCGCATCGTTCAGGAGTACCTTGAAGAGGTTGAAGTCTCTCGAATGGAATGGCCAGCAAGAAGTCCAGATCTCAATCCGATTGAGCAGGTTTGGGACAACCTCAATAGGTTGAAGAAGTTCAGAAAATATCCAGCTACTCTTAATGACTTAGGAATCCAACTCGGAGAAATCTGGGAAGGATTAGATCAGAACATTTTAAGATCACTCATTTTGAGTATGAAACGTCGTTGCCGAGCTGTAATTAACGCAAGGGGTGAAAATACCAAGTATTAAATCACTTATCAGCATTTCAGTATTTTGAAAATTGTTCATTTCTCTTCTTTCACATAAGATTCGGTGGAATACTGAATTTTTCTTCCAGTTAATGTGTCTTGTTTCGTTCAAAACCTTCCCGAGAGAACATAAAAAATAAGTTATAAAGTCAATGTAGAGTTAACTTTCATTAAAATTGAGATTTTCAGAATGTGCGCTAATTTTTTTGCGCAGTGTAGATGGATCTTGAAAGTTGCCAGTCTACACGTCGATTTGTCATAATTGATGATCCTCTCATAAACATCCTATAAATTTTGGATCGAAAAAGCAAACAGTGCTAAAATACGACATAATGGAAAAATTGAAAATGGTAAAGATTTTTTGAAAACCGCATCCATTCCTCAATTCCACATGCCAATGAACGGTTTCTGAGATATCGAATTTTGAACGTGAGAGGGTGGTAATCAACACCTTGAATCCCAAGGGATGAAATTTCCACCGAATAATCACATCCACGTAAGAATTCTATATGCCAAGTCTCTTTTTGCGCCGCTGAACGGTTTCCGAGGGATCGAATTTTGAACATTACAGGGTGAAAATTAAACCCGCTGACCATGATGCGTGGATTCTCAAGAATTTAACACATTCTAGCAAATCTGAGATCCTATGTTCATTATTTATGTGAATCGTCCTTATTCCAGCATAAATTTGACCTCCGCTTCGCACGCCACTGGACTCCGCGTTCGGGTGTTTCCGTCAAACGATCCTCTAGGTCCACGCCGGCAGGTGTCGACAGTTAGGTATACGCCATCGCGGACATTTTTAGGGAACATTTGGAGCTCTACAAAATTGTACTTGATCATTATTTCCTTTTTTATATTTCACCCAGCGTCGGAAATAAAAGCCTGAAATCAATACCGGCTTCATTTGTATGGAGAATCGATATTTTTAATCATCCCTTCACATTACAGGAATGTATTCCACACGAAAACGTCTCGAATAAAACCTCTACACAGTGCACGCTGGAATTTTTTTTTTAGCATTTTCAACTCCTACGTACGGCTAGTCCCACAGCGCAAAACTGTCAGATAAACATGAATTCATTATCAGAGAAACGTAGGGCATATACAGTATCTTAATCTGACACGCTCGAGTATGTACACCTATCGATTTTTTTACATCTTGGAGACCCTGCAGACGCTTTCCCCACCGCTGAAAGTACATACATCATAGAACCTTTTTTTCTTTCTGCCATCTAATCTTCAAAATCCACTAGGTCTCCACGACGCTCGACTAAATCCCGATTCAGCATAGTCGGCTCCCCAACTACAAAGCTCAATAATCTTTCTCAATTCGTCTACTGATAGTGCGGATGAACTAGAGTTTCATTTCATGTAACTTATTTGTTGTACACTGAAGGAAATGATTTGAAATAAAGAACATTATTATTATTATTCTCTTAATCTGACAATTTAATCCTGTCGAAAATGTGTGGGAGGGCGCCAAAGTTGCAAGAAAAAAGTCACGTGTATATTCTCGAGCGTGGTGGCATTTTCTCTTATTTTAAAGCTAATGATTCACGAATAACGGAAAAAATATAATCTGACAGTTTCAACAAAACAATGAAAATTGGCTATAAAGGTCACAAAAATCTGTTTTTTTGAATTATCTTTTTCCCTTCTCCTTCCGATCCTTTTCGTATTAATCATAAAAGTTGTAGAGCATAACATTTTTTACAATCCTAATCAATTTTTTCTACGTTCAAACGTTTCTGAGATATATGACGATTAATGCGAGGTGTTTAGCAATACATGCTGAAGCGAAAATTCATTCGTTGGAAAATAGTACATTCTAAGGTTCAGTCACGGACTAATTTCGAAAATGTCATCATAGAAATATCTTGTTAATTGGATGAATGTAGATTAGACCTCAGAACATAAATAAATCTATGTTCCAAGGATCAGACTGGGATTCTACATTGACCTTGCCCTTTCGCATGTGTGGCTAAGCTCCTCGCCCTTATCGCCTTCTGACTCGAGAACAGTTAAGAGTATGTAGAATTGCTTCAAACAAAAGTTGTGTAGAATTTTATTATCTACAATATTCATAATGAATACAAAAACAATTAGAAGTACAGGCAGGGGAATATTCGGAAAAAAAGCATTTTTATCATCTTCAGATTAAGAAAACCCCCCGGATCAATGTCAGATTAATGGGTCAACACGTCTACAACACTGAGATTAACCATGTGCATGAAATTCTGACACGCACGAGTATGTACAGGTTAAGATTTTTTTTTTACATTTTCAAAGGATCGCTGTGACCTTGCGTCACGTCCAATTTGTCAGTCCCTTGAAAAGTAGCTTCCTTTGGGTCCAATTAACATATCCTCCAAAAATCTGACACGCTGGAATTTTTTTTTTATTTTCAGCTCTTCCGTACGACCAGTCCCACCGCGCAAACTGTCAGATAAGCATGAATTCATTATCAGAGACACGTAGAGCATATATATATTTATCGGTTTCATAACATCTTTCGTCGTTGTCCGATGGCTAATTTCCATGACCTTCTGTAATTCCACTGGTTTTCTGTCAGATTTCTTGCGCTCATCGCTTTCGAAACCCCCTCCATCCACGTCTTTCTTGGTCTTCCTCGTTTTCTTCGATTTGGTGGTACCCATTCCAGGATCTGCTTTGGTAGTCTGGTGTTATCCATCCTCTGCACGTGTCCATACCAAATAAGATGTCTTCGTTCGATGTCTGTCATGAGAGATCCTTCTATTCCCATTCTTGCTCGAACATCTTCATTCCGTATTCGGTCTTTTCTTGATATTCCTAGTGACCTTCTGAACACATCCATTTCGGTAGCCTCCAGTCTCTTCCTATTGTTCTCTGTAATTTTCCACGTTTCTGCGCCATATAATAAAGAACTTTTTATCATCGTATCATATATGTTATATTTTCGTTTTTTTCCTATTTCGCTGCTCCAGAAGACTCCATTCAAACAAGAGATGAGACCCCTGGCTTGGTTGATATGTTTTTTTATTTCTCGATCGTCCCTGTCTGTAATATCAAACTTCACACCCAAATATGTGTAGCTGGTGCAGGCAGCGATTTCTTCTGTATCGAGTTGGATGTTCGATAATTCACCTCCGATTGGTAAATATTTGGTTTTTTTGGTATTGAGTTCTAAACCCCACTCTTTATACTCTTCCTGCAATTTTCGGGTCATGTATTCCAGGTCTGCCTTGTCATTGGCAATGATCACTTGGTCGTCCGCAAACTGTAATGTGAACAGGCAGGTGTCTCCCAGGTATATTTCCATCCCTTTACATTTTATTTTCCAAAGAGATAAAGCTTTGGCCACATAAATTTTAAAGAGTGTTGGAGATACGCAGCAGGCTTGACGTAACCATTTGTTGACCGAAAAACTTCGTGACAGTCGATTGCCTATTTTTATTCTGGATTTTGAGCCATTATACAGATTCTGAAGAGCTGTGATTAAGGTTTGATTGATATTCGACTGCTGTAATACATTCCATAGTTGCTTAACCGGTACCGTGTCATAGGCTTTGTGAAGGTCTATAAACATAAGATGAGTTTCCTGGTTTGTGTTCATTCTTTTCTCTATTAATTGTTTCAAGCAGAAAACGTTATATACAGTATCTTAATCTGACACGCTCGAGTATGTACACCTGACGATTTTTTTTACATATTTGAGACCCTGCAGACGCTTTCCCCACCGCTGTAAGTGCATACATCATAGAACTTTTTTCGTTCTACCATATAATCTTCAAAATCGATTAAATCCCGATTTAGCATCGTCGGCTCCCCAACTATATGTGAATAAATATCCTCGTAAATATCCATATGGGGCAATGTGTATTAATTAGTTTATGGCACTGAATAGATTCCAGATTTTTGTCAAACATGATGGAAATAACAAACCATTCTTCGGATAATATTTGTGCCTAAGAAACATACATATACCGTGTGGCCCAATCCCGAGCCCAATCCAGACGCGGCGCTCATTTTGAGGCAGTTAATGAAGATATTTTCAAAAATATTTTCTTGTGGTGTGTGTAGGTTGTTCAAAAGCACAATTTAAAATTATTGTCATATATACAGCGTGTTCGAAAACAAAGATACACTTCTGTATGTATCGCTAGCGTAACTAGTGTCTTCGTTAATTGCTATTAAAAAAAAAACTCCATATTTTCAATTTTTCGCCATTATCTTGTGAAGGGTTTGAGCTTGCCATTCTATTTTTGAGGTCAAATGCAGGGTGTTACCCGAGGTGTAACCTAAAAAAGTGTAACTTTGGTCTATATCTTTGTTTCGAACAACCTGTATAGATGACAATAATTTTAAATTGTGCTTTTGAACACCCTATACACATCACAAGGAAAGATTTTCAAAATATCTTTATTTACTCCCTCAAAATGAGCGCCGCGTCTGAGGTGGGCCACCCGGTATATATATATATGTATATGTTATTTAAGTTACTCAGATAAAGATCCTATGCATATGATATATATATGTTAAAGGGTGTAGAGACTCACGTATCACTTTTTAGCCTGGTGATACGTGATTCTCTACACCCTTAAACCTATATAGAGTATATGTATATGTATATATAAGTTTAACAATAATTGTTGTAAGGGCTGGTGAAAAACTTACATGTGCACAATTAAAATATGAAAAGGTATAATGCAGTTCGATACGAAATATTACAATCGAAGTATACTCATTACCGGTGCGATAAACAGACAAAAAATAAATAATTATTCCCTGTTAAACTTACGTAGACGAGTCTGGTTCGTGTTGAATTCGAACGCGATAAACCAATACACACACCCACGACTTTCAACCGGTCCCGATAGTTAAAAAATATAGTTTATTCCCTAAAAACGAGCACTTATCTTCACGAATTTTCATCGAACAATAGATGTCTAACCTCAATTTAACGCATAACATTCCAAGAACCAGAATCCGGGACTGGCGCATTCCCTGTTACCATTGTTGCCAAACTTCGAAAAGAACATATCCGGAGAACTAGAACTTCGATCTTCAAATAGGTATCAAGATTAAGAAATGTATTCAATCTACCACTTAATCTCAAACTTTGACAACTCTGTAACAAATCTTCAACAGAGGACAGTGATGAATGTGATGAGCATCCATTCAACTGGAATCAAGTCGATATAGTTAGGACGTGATCTACCTTTTTGTGGAAAGTGCAATCAGCTCTGTTTGGTTATTTATTTATCAGACGAAATTTTCCATAGTTAGAATGAGTACATAAATGGCAGAGTTATTCGGCATTTCAAATGGTGATATACTCGAGTACTTTTCATATCGGATTCTTGACCTAATTGTTCTATATCATCATCGTCATCATGAACGTCATCTCAAATTATCATGATAAATGATAATATTCGATAGGATTGATAAAACAGATAGAGTTTCTATTGATTAGTATGAGATTCGATATACAGGCTTTACATCGGTTCACAAGTCCACAATTAAGTTTTACATTTTAACCAGAGCATCAAAAGAAGAAACTAATTTGATGAACCTCTCTCTCTAAAAAGCAGAGCCGGTCTTAGGCACCACTGGCGTACTGGGTATGAATTTTCTTGGCGCCTTTTTCCGAAACAATCAAAAAAATTAATATATTCTATCTGCGATACGATATACATCAAGATGAACAGTCTGATTGAGCAATACCGTATTCCAGCAGAACTCCTCACTTTCAACGCACGTTGTGGTTTTGTCTCAATCACTAAAGTAAAATTAGTGATTTAAGGAAAAATGAAACCTTGCCGACAAAAAATTTGCTTCCATTAATTGAAAAATTAGTCGGTGAGCTCTAAAGAAAGGTTTATATTCCCAATTTGAATATTCTCTTAATAAAACATCGATAAAAATCAATTTTAGAAGAATTTATTCATGACTTCTCATTTCTTCAATGATTTTGATGAAACAAGAAGGGCAGAAGATTGAAAAAGATCCCCGATTACACATGTTGCCAATGTTTAGATTTTCTAGCCCTATTTGCCGTTGGTTCTAGCACAGGCACATTCCAAATATCTGTATCTGTATAATGTTTTTTCTAAAGTTCCTAGCACAAAAAGATCAATTTTAGCTCATAACACTTATGGCTGTTCACAACGCTTCAGTTTGAAATGATAAAATTTTTATACCATGTTCAAGCACAGAATTTCTCTAAACTGAACATACTATACCTTTTCAACTTCAAATTGAGACTAATTACATTCAAATTGGGATTAAACAAATTCAAAATGAGAATAAGCAACTTCAAAATGATTCTTTAAAAATATATGTATATATTTTGTCAAATGAAAATGGTATTGATTAGATCCTTTTGAGTGTTTTGTATTCTAACCATGCCAGATTACATTAAAGGAACGGAAGCAACGAATGTCAGATTCTGCTTTACTTCAGAAAAATGGGAAATTCACCTCAATTTGGGTTATCACTGCATATGCAAGTTTGAACTGAATAATTATGAGTTTCATTCATGATTTTTTCAAATTCACCGCGGAAACTTATATTCAAAATCATCTTTCAAATATGGGGTTTTAAAATTTAAATCGCTTGGTTCAGAGTTTACGATCTGGCAACAGCGTCTACAAGATAAAGAAAAGAACAATGTCCGATCAGCTTGTTTATAAAATAACTAACTAAGCTGTTGATCTACAGGCGCGTACTTACTGGCGAGCTTCAACTGCAACCGGCCATTAAAATCCCATAAAATTTTACGACCTTCCTCGTTCGTCGCAGACTTCATAGACAGCCATCTTTGTCTATCTCATCAAGATATTGCATTTGTTGTCCTTTATTATCAAGACATATTTCAGTCGATGTTGCCAGCTTGTGCAATTCTCACAAAACGCTTTAAACTTGAAATACCCATTGTTATTTTTTATTTTTAAGTGCTTAATTTTTTTTGGGAAACGGTTGAAAGAGTTATTTCAAAATGTGACGTTTCAAAGATATTTCATGAAAAATACATCATTTTCGTCAGAAGGAGTATTCACTATTCTGTTGAAATATGAAATAAAACTGAAAATGACTGTTCTCAGTATAAAATTGTTTAATCCCATTTTGAATGTGTCTATTCCATTCCCATTCGATTGTGTTCACATTTTGCTGTTGCTTATTCCCATCTTGAATTTGTTTAATCTCAACTCGAATGTGATTAGTCTCAATTTGAAGTTGGAAAAGTATAGTTTGAGAATTGGGAATTCCAAACGAGCGATACGCCTTCTGGTGTCAATTTTTGTAAATAAAATGTTAGTGGACTTTTTTTACATCGAGGAACGGAGAATATTTTAGTGTTTCAATCTGAGTTTTCATGAAAAATTTATCTTCATCTGTTGAAAATATCTTTATCGATCTAATGATAATGAGGGAAGCCCAGTGAAGTTTTCATAATTTGGATTGTTTGAGCAAATCTTCGAATACGAATTTCTTGTGAAGGTGAAGGTGTCTTTGATATTTTCCGCAATGAAATGACTGTTTAGCTCGCTGTTTAGTCAATGTTTGAGGATATATGAATCTTGTCCTTTTGTTTTTGTACTTTCCATATTAGTTACGAAGAATAGGTCAATCAACTAACCTGGATTAATAACCTCAAAATGAAAGGATTTGCATATACAAAAAATCTGTTTTTTACAGAGAGACCTTTTTCCAGCTAGTGAATTGAAATACACAATACACCCTAGGAATTTCTAAAACATTCACACAAACTTCATTAAGAAAATCATTCCTAATTTCCAGTTCAACTTAGACGATTTATCTTAGCATCAATGTTTCAATTTTAGCCATTGAAGGTAATGGAGAAGGCAATATATCAGGGCAGTGGCTGTCATAATATACCGGGTGTCTACTTTTAAAATGACCATACTTGAAGGGGGGATCAGACGAGTGATTTGCAACAAAAAATGTCATGTAACACATGGTCGAAATATTGACGGATATTCTTCAATTTAATATTTCTTGATTTCACGAAATATTTCAAGTTTTTTCATGAACTCAATCATTATTCAATTTTCCTTGTGGCCTCGACGAATTTGTTCCACATATTCGAAAAGGGCAATAAATTTGCTATGAGATAAGAGAGTCTGTGTGCAGAAAAAAGTCTTAATGCGGGCGTGGTAAGGAGATGAATATCAAGAGTCTGAAGTGAACAAAATTATTCTTATTTTTCCAATGGTTTTATCGATGAAAAATTAATAATTATGCACATGTTTTCTTTTCAGTGTAAAATACCTCATTTAGTGTACTTTCAAATGGCATATCAATTTTTGTGCTAGCTGCTTATCCTCTTCCATAATATCATGGCTAACAAGATAACAACGAAAAAGTCGAAAAATTCCAAATGTAGCAATGTTGTTCATTTATGGATACGCGAATAGAAATGCTCGCGCAGCGGTTCGAGAGTACGGATTACGTTTTCCCAACAGACGACAACCAAATAGACAGACATTTGTACAAGTGTATTAGGTGATTAGGTGAAACAGGCTCATTCGGTGGTTTGCGAATCAGAGAAGGTGGTCGAAATAGTCAGCAATGCCAGTATGCACCTGCTATACTTCAATCCCCATGAAACTTTTCTCGGTCTCGTCTCGAGTCTCTTACGAGAGTCTCGCAGTGGTCTCGTAGTCTCGTGAATAATTCGGACGATAGAAGACTAACCACGGGTTTCATAAAGCTTGATCTGGGAATCAACGCTTGATTGACGAATAGAAGTCAATTTGTTTTCAATCGATATTTCAGTCATGATCATTCAGAATATCATTCTCACATCAAATTATGATATTCATGCGTCCATTCAATTATTCTCAATTGCTACTTCTTCAATATATTCAGAAATGAAAAGGTTTCAATGATTTCGTTTTAGGAATCGGGTGACTGTCAAATCGTTGATCAGACAATCAAAGTTTTATGAAACCCGATGTAAGAGGAGTATTGCTTTTGAATTTTAAAACTTTGCAATCATTTTGGGTGCAGAAGCTTCATTAACAAGCAAATCGAGATCGGAAATGGTTGATTGAAATTCAAAACCATGCATCAACGACTGTAGTAGCATTTATTGAAACATTTCACATTAAATGGAAGAAAAATTCAGGATTTCACCGACTCTTATGTGAAAGAAGAGAAATGAACAATTTTCAAAATACTGAAATGCTGATAAGTGATTTAATACTTGGTATTTCCACCCCTTGCGTTAATTACAGCTCGGCAACGACGGTTCATACTCAAAATGAGTGATCTTAAAATGTTCTGATCTAATCCTTCCCAGATTTCTCCGAGTTGGATTCCTAAGTCATTAAAAGTAGCTGCATGATTTTCTGAACTTCTCAGCCTTCTATTGAGGTTGTCCCAAACCTGCTCAATCGGATTGAGATCTGGACTTCTTGCTGGCCATTCCATTCGAGAGACTTCAACCTCTTCAAGGTACTCCTGAACGATGCGCGCACGATGGGGTCTGGCATTATCGTCCATAAAAATGAAATTTTCACCAATGTATGGGGCAAATGGCACTATATATTCTTCAAGAATGTTCCTTATATACTTATCAGCATTATTAGCTCCATTATCAACGACCACTAGGTCTGTGCGAGCAGTCAAAAATATTCCACCCCATACCATAATCGATCCTCCCCCGAAACCAGTAGTATTCAGGAAATTGCACTGAGCATATCTTTCATGTGGACGTCGGTATACAAGGGAACGTCGATCACAATGGTAGAGGCAGAATTTAGACTCATCTGTGAAGAGAACTCTTTCCCAATCGGCCTCTTCCCAATGGATATGCTCTCTCGCAAAATCCAAACGCGCCCTTCGATGGGCTGGGGTAAGAGCTGGGCCACTTGCCGCGACACGAGGCCTTAAATCATATTCTCTGAGGCGATTTCTTATTGTCTGAGTGCTAATTTGCACCTCATGAGTTTGCTCAAGCTGAATTTGAAGGAGGCGAGCGGTTTCAAACCGTTGTCTCAACGAAGAAACTCTCAAGTAACGTTCTTGAATGGCAGTTGTTACCCGTGGTCTACCCTGTCCTGGTCTTCGGACATTCATACCTGTCTCCCTGAATCGCTGCAACATTCTGGACACACTTGTATGAGAAACTCCAAACCTTTCTGCAATTCTTGTGTATGTCCACCTTTCTTATCGCAAAACTACCGCTTGGGCACATTCCTCTTGAGTCAAATTGCGTGTTTCGCGTTGCATAGCGATCGAGTGTAGAAAATCAAACGAAAGAAAAACTATTGATCACTAGAATTGATCGAGAACAACTGATTTTAGAATGGAGCCAATACATGCAAAATCTGATAATATCATCTTTTTTTATTCCTGCTGGGAAAAAACATCTGTATTGAAGAAAACCGTTGAAAGTGGATAACATATGCATGCATAATTCTGATAAAAATAATTATCATTGAGAACACCTTCAGTTGTAGAATAAATTTGAGATTTCCATAATGTGCGTTAATTTTTTTGCGCAGTGTATAATGTATAGACAATCGATATCCTACAATAAAATTCACACGTGAGAAAACGGTTGTTAAAAATTGAGCGAAGCCTCCCTCCGACCTCTCTTTAGCCTACGCTCCTGACCAGCTCCGGTGGCCACGTATGGTACCACGATTCTGCAGTGCGCTGGTTGAACGACGCAGCGGCCCCACTCTCAGTGTTTTTCAGAAGTGAAAAACCACACATTTTACATATTTTTCTTAAGATTCTCTTTGTTAGCTCCGTAGAAGTAACTTCGCGCTGCTATCAATGTGATTTTGTAACACCTCATTTTAAGTTCACCTCTTTTAGTTGTTCTCAATTTTTAAGTCTTCTCGCACAATCCTGGTGCTAAATTGTTCATCTCATTAGGTAACGTACTCTCAGACTGCTCGAAATTATAAATTACACCATTTTCATGACCATTTCACTCTGTAGAAATTAAGTCCACGTGCAAGAGATTCAGAATCTAGAAATAGATTCCGAATCCTTGCGAGCACTGCTCAATTGAAATGTCTACTCAACTCAACTCGAACCGTTGTCGTCTCAGAACTATATATTTCATTATATTTCATAATTTATATAGATTTTCAGACTTCTCTAGATCTTCTCACATGAAAATGGGTATGTAGCACCAGGATTGAAACTTCTCAAGTTCATCTCCATAAAATTGATATCTGATTCATTGTCTTCTCTTAATTATTAGAATCAGTTTAATCATTTTATAACAACTCTTATGATCACCTCGTTATACATATGACTAATTCATGGTGTTGAGTTTCAGATGAATGAATCCTCATCTTCTCCAGGGTGGACCCTGGATGTAGCTGTTTTCGTCAGAACAGGATGAACACCTCAACTTTCGTTAAGCGATCAATGACATTGCTCGATACACCTCGACCTAGGCTCCACCCTGGAAAGTCTGCTCGAACACTCATGTCTACTCACTTGGTATGGTCTACTCTTTATAATATGTACTCTCATTGTTTCTCTTCTATATTCATTCATCGGACTCAACATGCATGTTAGTTTTCTCAGCCTTCAGCACATCTCAAAATCTACGATTAGAGATTTATTCAACTCAGTACTCTCATGACTTCTCTTAATTTATCAATTGTTTCTTCTATTTTTCTGATGAACGTTCTAATCGTGCTTACTTGTAAGCAGTTCGTCTCTGTAAATGCTGAATTCATTGATAAATTTTTGCACTCTTCAAGATCATCTCAATGTATATGAATTATACTATGCTCTTCTCATATTAATTATGATTGTCCTTTTCATTTAATTAATTATTATCGAACTTCTCATTTAATTAGAATTTATTGCCCTTTTCATATTATTTTTAATATTCTAGTGCTTCTCAAATTCATTAATTCTGTGCTTCTCATTTAACTTGTGCTACTCTTGTTCTGCTCATACTTACATTAACATTATTGATCAACTCAAATTTAATGTATCGATTTCTCGTTGATGATCAGACTTAGACATTGCAGTTTCACATCGGGCCTATTTCTCTGTACTCTCGCGTCTTCTCTTTAAAATTCAGTATTCTAACCTTCGCGTTTTCTGATAGAAAAAGGAGGCTCTCGCAATCAATTTTCAATTGATTGCCCTATCACTGTGTAACCGTTGTGTTGATATTGAATTTATTGAACTCCTCAACGTCTAAGTCTGACATCAAGTGACTTCTCATTTGAACTGCTCTGGACCATCTCTTGTTTTTAATTGGATATTGTCTCTCTGAGTTTATAGATGTTGTTAATATTAGTTGCTTTTTACTGTATTAGCTTCATGCAGGTGACATATTCATTTTATGGTTGTGAATGATTCTCAATAAATGTTTTTATACCATCTCCAACTCAATTATCTTTTAATACAGTCCACTACTCTTTAATTAAAAATCATAACACCCTCGATTTTTTAACATTTGGTCCTTCGGGCCGGATAATTGAGTTGGAATTTTATCATCGTTCACTAATCATAGTTCTCCTCTCTGCCCTCTCATGGAATTGTGCACCTCGACCACTAATACTTTGAGTAAGATAAATTTTTTTCTTAATAAGCCTGCTCATGCCTTCATCTCCACAAGCATTCGTCATCTCAAGGAGTCTCTCAAGCCACCTCAAACGCCATCTCAACCGGTTGCTTCGTCCTCGTCTGCTCAGACATCTCATCACCAGTCTTCTCTGGCGACTACTCAAGTTGGCCCGCCTTTTAGGGACCTCTCCCAGTCCCTCGAAATTCAACTCCTCAATTTCTAATGCTAAACGCCTCCATTACCTCAGATCTGTTCTTCAGTCGACTCCTCTGAAGTAGATCTGTCGCTTGGCTCTCACTGGCACACCTCACTTCCCATAGCTTGGGGAAGTCTCATTTCTCAATACGAGGACAAACATCTCCTCTTGGCTGCTCTTTGCGATAAGATCTTCTCGACCCCTCAATGTTCGTCTCAAACAAGTCCTCGTTTCTATTATGAGACCCAGCTCTAGACCGAAATCTTCGTACTCTCACTATGCCGCCTCTAATGTCGCCTCGTCTAGAGTGTCCTCTAAGATCTGCTCAAAAATAGTCTTCTCATTTAATAGCCAAAACGGCCACACGACCCCCCTCAGCCGAGCCGTCTCACCAAAGTCACCTCAAGCCTTCTCATCCAAGCCTACTCAAAAGACCAGCGAAGCCAAGCCAGACACCTCGAAAAGGGCCTAAAGTATTCAGGCAGTCATCAAAACCCCTCGAAGACAGCTCATCTCATTATCGACCGCTCATCACACCAGTCATCTCGTACAACGCAAGACTCCTCATCGATTCTGGATCGGAACTCTCGTTCATCTCGGAAGACTTCTCAAGACACCTCAGCCTTCCTCGAAGCCAATCCAAAGTCACCATCGTTGGAATTGGTGGAGCCGCCTCAAGATTAAGAGGATCAGTATTTATCACACTGAAATCTCTTCACAATCACAAAACCGTGAATATAAATGCTCATATCTTGTCATCTCCATTTACTAATCTACCATCTTTCAATTGTTGCACACGACCACGTTTGCCACACCTCGACAATTTGAAGCTCGCCGATCAAGAGTTCTACACCTCAAGGCCAATCGACATCATATTGGGTGCTGATGTCTATGGTTCCATGATTCTTCCTCAACTCCGAAAAGGGCCAGATGGGTCAACTCCAACAGCTCAGCTCTCGATCTTTGGATGTTTGGTCCTAGGTCCAATATGCCCTCATCAAGAAGTCTGCTCAAGTGTGTCTCCTCTATACCATGCCACTCAAGAATCTGACCTTCAAAGCCTTCTCGAAAAGTTCTGGGAACAAGAAGAAGTCAAGTCCACCTCCATAAGTCACCTCACTGCTGACGAGCAGGAATGTGAAGACCACCTCAAGACCACTCTCTCTCGACTTCCTTCTGGACGATACATGGTAAGACTCCCATTATAATCATCTTCTAATCTTTTGGGATCTTCCAGACAGCGTGCCTTCCGATGCCTCCAAGGACAATTTCGCAAGTTCGAGGGAAACCAAGAATATTGCCAGCTGTACACGGACTTCCTCACTGAATACGAACAACTCAAGCACATGAAGAAGGCTCCCTCAGACATCTCGCATCCCAGATACTATTTGCCGCATCATGGAATTCTCAAACCAGACAGCTCCTCCACCAAATTGCGAGTAGTGTTCAATGGTTCCAGTCCCACCTCAACAGGCCTCTCACTGAACGACATCATGCACACAGGAGCGAAACTTCAGTTAGATGTGATTGATGTATTGTTCTGGGTACGTCGCTATAAATTTGTGTTTTCCACAGACATCACGAAGATGTATAGACAGATCATGGTGCATCCATACGATTGGGATCTCCAATGCATTCTCTGGCGAAACTCAGAAGATGAGATAGCGACGTACCACCTCACCACCGTCACCTATGGAACCAAGGCTGCTCCCTTCTTGGCCATCCGAGTCCTCCTCCAGCTCATCAAAGATGAAGGTCACAAGTATCCACTCGCCATTCCACCACTCATCAAAGGTCGCTATGTTTATGATATCTATGGTGGTGCAGACAAGAAGGAAGAACTCTCAGAAATCGCTATCGACTTGAAAAATCTCTGCATGGCGGGCGGCCTCCCCTTAGCAAAGTGGCAATCGAACTCTCCTAGTACGCTCAAGATGGTAACCGAGGAAGAAATGATACACCATCGCCGATCTCATTTGACGACTGTCCTACTTCAACGAAACTTCTAGGCCTCCTCTGGTATCCTCAAGAGGATTACTTCTCGTTCAAGATCAACTCAAGCTCATCTGGGTCTGTGGTAACTAAACGTACTATGTTATCTCATATCGCTCAACTCTTTGATCCACTTGGTTTAGTATCCCCTGTCACGATCAGGGCCAAAATGTTGTTGCAGGAACTTTGGCTCCAGAAACTGTCATGGGACGAACCACTGTCACCTCAACTCACAGAAAGATGGTGCAACATCAGAGAAGATCTCAAATCACTGGCCAGTGTACGTGCTCCTCGATGGGTAGGCACCCAAGAAAATGCTACCTTAGAACTTCACGGTTTCTCTGATGCTTCTCAACTTGCCATGGCAGCAGTCCTCTATCTCGTAGTCCGCTCACCGTCCACAGGATCCAAAGTCACATTGCTCTGCTCAAAAACAAAAGTAACGCCGTTGAAACGCCTCACAATCCCGCGCCTCGAACTCACAGCATCTCTCATCTTGGCCAAGTTAACTAATTATGCTCATCGTGTTTTAGATACACAGATACACTCAACGACTTTGTGGACGGACTCAACAGTCTCTCTCACGTGGATCACATCTCACCCCGCTCGCTGGAAGGACTTTGTTCGAAACAGGGTAGAGCTCATCCAAGAACTAACTCCAGGTGCACAATGGAGATACGTTTCCGGCAAGGAAAATCCAGCGGACTGTGCTTCTCGCGGCTTCTCGTCATCTCAACTACTGAACAGCATTCTATGGTGGACGGGACCACCATGGATTTCCAAGTCACCAGATTCCTGGCCCAATCGTCAGCCGGCAACGACAATTGACCCCGAATCTGAAGCAAGACCCACCAAGAACCTCCTCACGGCCGTAACTCAAGACTACTCGTGGGATCTTATATACAGGTATTCTTCTCTCAATATACTGTTAAGAATTACCTCTCTCTGTTTAAGAGTCCTCGCCCGACTCAGACACTCCTCAACTCTGAACTTCTCAACTCCGCTCACCTCAACTGACTCGGAAAAATCAAGGATCTATTGGATCAAGGCTACTCAACAAGTGTATTTTCCTCAAGAACTCAAGGCTCTTCAAAATGGTACTGCTCTGTCATCCTCACATGTGTTCAGTAGACTCACGGCGTTCATCGACCATGAAGGTGTCATTCGTGTAGGAGGACGAATCACCAACACTCTATTAGACCCAGATAGCAAGCATCCTGCAATAATTCCTCGAGCTTCTCAATTGACTTCTCTGATTATAGATTCTGCTCACAAACGAACACTCCATGGAGGTACACAACTCACACTGTCCACCATCCGACAACAATATTGGATCATTGGAAGAAGAGCCCCAGTGAAATCCCACATCCTGAAGTGTGTTTTATGTGCAAGGCAACGAGGCATAAGAGCTCAACAACTCATGGGACAATTACCAGAACAACGTGTTAGACCATCTCGTCCATTTCTCATCACTGATGACGAGCGATTGCCTCCTTGTAAGTGGCCATTAGGGCGAGTAATGACCATGTACCCTCAACACCTCCACGTCCACTCTAACCCGACCAATCTCGAAGAAAGCAATTCTACCAGTCACCTCTCCAGACGAAGCAACCAAGAAAGAATTTCAACCTGTCTAGTCATCTCGATAACTAACGCTGTTAGTTATGGCGGGCGGAATGTTAAAAATTGAGCGAAGCCTCCCTCCGACCTCTCTTTAGCCTACGCTCCTGACCAGCTCCGGTGGCCACGTATGGTACCACGATTCTGCAGTGCGCTGGTTGAACGACGCAGCGGCCCCACTCTCAGTGTTTTTCAGAAGTGAAAAACCACACATTTTACATATTTTTCTTAAGATTCTCTTTGTTAGCTCCGTAGAAGTAACTTCGCGCTGCTATCAATGTGATTTTGTAACACCTCATTTTAAGTTCACCTCTTTTAGTTGTTCTCAATTTTTAAGTCTTCTCGCACAATCCTGGTGCTAAATTGTTCATCTCATAAGGTAACGTACTCTCAGACTGCTCGAAATTATAAATTACACCATTTTCATGACCATTTCACTCTGTAGAAATTAAGTCCACGTGCAAGAGATTCAGAATCTAGAAATAGATTCCGAATCCTTGCGAGCACTGCTCAATTGAAATGTCTACTCAACTCAACTCGAACCGTTGTCGTCTCAGAACTATATATTTCATTATATTTCATAATTTATATAGATTTTCAGACTTCTCTAGATCTTCTCACATGAAAATGGGTATGTAGCACCAGGATTGAAACTTCTCAAGTTCATCTCCATAAAATTGATATCTGATTCATTGTCTTCTCTTAATTATTAGAATCAGTTTAATCATTTTATAACAACTCTTATGATCACCTCGTTATACATATGACTAATTCATGGTGTTGAGTTTCAGATGAATGAATCCTCATCTTCTCCAGGGTGGACCCTGGATGTAGCTGTTTTCTTCAGAACAGGATGAACACCTCAACTTTCGTTAAGCGATCAATGACATTGCTCGATACACCTCGACCTAGGCTCCACCCTGGAAAGTCTGCTCGAACACTCATGTCAACTCACTTGGTATGGTCTACTCTTTATAATATGTACTCTCATTGTTTCTCTTCTATATTCATTCATCGGACTCAACATGCATGTTAGTTTTCTCAGCCTTCAGCACATCTCAAAATCTACGATTAGAGATTTATTCAACTCAGTACTCTCATGACTTCTCTTAATTTATCAATTGTTTCTTCTATTTTTCTGATGAACGTTCTAATCGTGCTTACTTGTAAGCAGTTCGTCTCTGTAAATGCTGAATTCATTGATAAATTTTTGCACTCTTCAAGATCATCTCAATGTATATGAATTATACTATGCTCTTCTCATATTAATTATGATTGTCCTTTTCATTTAATTAATTATTATCGAACTTCTCATTTAATTAGAATTTATTGCCCTTTTCATATTATTTTTAATATTCTAGTGCTTTTCAAATTCATTAATTCTGTGCTTCTCATTTAACTTGTGCTACTCTTGTTCTGCTCATACTTACATTAACATTATTGATCAACTCAAATTTAATGTATCGATTTCTCGTTGATGATCAGACTTAGACATTGCAGTTTCACCTCGGGCCTATTTCTCTGTACTCTCGCGTCTTCTCTTTAAAATTCAGTATTCTAACCTTCGCGTTTTCTGATAGAAAAAGGAGGCTCTCGCAATCAATTTTCAATTGATTGCCCTATCACTGTGTAACCGTTGTGTTGATATTGAATTTATTGAACTCCTCAACGTCTAAGTCTGACATCAAGTGACTTCTCATTTGAACTGCTCTGGACCATCTCTTGTTTTTAATTGGATATTGTCTCTCTGAGTTTATAGATGCTGTTAATATTAGTTGCTTTTTACTGTATTAGCTTCATGCAGGTGACATATTCATTTTATGGTTGTGAATGATTCTCAATAAATGTTTTTATACCATCTCCAACTCAATTATCTTTTAATACAGTCCACTACTCTTTAATTAAGAATCATAACACCCTCGATTTTATATTTCACAAAAAAACAAGAACAACTACAATCATTATTTTGTGTACGCTATCACACCGCATACTAGTGGTTTTCCGGAATTTCCATCGACTAGACTGTTAGCATCTCCACCTCTGCCGTAGTCATCTTGATTCGAAGTTATCACAACAGCTCTGCCTACGACTCCTCTAGGATAACCAGTCAGTTGTACGAAATTATCGATCCTATTAATTTTTACTGTTCCATCGTCATCAGCTTCTATATTTCCAATGTCACCAACATGCCTTAATGGGTCGAGGGGACCTCCATGCTGTAACTGTTAGGCATATATTAGAATAAAATATTGAACATTTGTATTGACTTTTGGTTTTCAGTGGAAAATCTTTTAATGGTTCACAATATAAAAACTTGGTGTTGAACGGGCATATTCGATAATTATAGAGGGTGACTGGGTACGGGACAACGATTAAAGGGAAATAAAGGGCTTCAAACTGAATGAGGATTTGGGGTATAAATTTCCCATAATGACACTAGTTCCTGAGATAAGTACTGATTTACGAAAAAATACTGAAACTATGAACTCCCATTACTTCGTTAATATGGCAAATTTTTCGCTGATATTACATAGGAATCTTACTATACGTATTCGCCATCAGCTCGCAAAAAAGTCTCAAAATAAATGTTCTAATTGAAAAATTTCAATTCACAGGTCAGATGGAAAATATCACTGGGTATATATAGTGAATTGAAAAAAATAAAAATTAGGAGTAATTATGTATGTAATTACCATATGAATTTTCTTTTCTTCCTGACATGTCCTATACACTGTCATATGTGTCTTACAGGATTAATAAAATTATGTTATGTTATGTTATGTTATAAATATTCCGAAATAAATCTGAAAGGAGCAAAAAGAATTTATTGAAGATCAAGTTTTGTTTGAATGGAGCAAAGTTTGTAATGTCTTCATGATATGTTGTAGGCGGAATATTACAAGATTTTGATATTCACATGATGAAATAATATTCCTAATAGAACAGTTACACTGAATACGATGTACAGGGTGGGCAAAATTCGTTGTCTACTGAGAGGATCTCGAGAACTATAGCAGCTAGAAGAAAACGGATGGCACATTCTCTAGCTCTTTTTAGGAGATACAAAGAATAGTGAAAACCGCAGCCTCCTACGATATTTCGTTTCTATTTTTGAGAATCTCGTAAAGTTCTCATAACTTTTTTGTCTTTGAAGTTACAAATCTGAAACTAGAACCTTCTACAGGCACTTTTTCACGTAGAATTCACTGACGACTCAAAATGAACTTCAATTTTTTTAAATGCAAACTTTCATTGAATTTGCTATTTTTGAATTGTAAAAATCATTTTGTCAGTAGATTCTACGTATAAAAGTGCCTTAGAGGGTTTAAGTTAAGATCTGTAACTTCAAAGACAAAAAAGTTATGAGAACTTTTCGGAATCGTCAAAATCTCAATTATTATTTATAACTCGAAATCTAAAAATGATAGGCCGATTCTGTTTTCAGATTTGGATTAGTCATGAAAAAAAAAATGTGAAAAAGAATGTGTCATCCGTTTTCTTCTAGCTGATGTAGTTCTCGAGATCCCCTCAGTAGACAACGAGTTTTGCCCACCCTGTACTGGTGATAGGTCTGGATCATTTTGATAAATTCCTGAACTCTTCCTTATTCTACCGAAGTGTAATAACGTGAAACAATACTCCACCTGGTATGTTTTCAACAAAGTACTTAGGGGAAGTACGGGTACCGGACAATGAATAGTAAAAAACAAGTTAATTCTCGAAGTTTGCCAAGAAACTTAGTTTGAAATGATTATTCCACATATACTTTACATGTCCTGAAAAGGTACAAACATACACTTCATAAAACAAGAGTACATCGTTCAAAGAAAATAAAGTGAACATTTCGAATTTCTTCAAGACTAGCGGGTTACATCGAACACGAAAAAAAAATTGTAGATACTGCTGAAAAAAGCTAAATTTCAACAATAATCACAACTGTAATACGTATAACCCTTTTCTACGTCAGAGCATCTGCTGTAAGTGTGTGAATGCTGTGCTCTGCAGCATTCGGAACTGGCAAAAATTCTTCGAGATCATCACAAACATTTTTTTGTGAATTTTTCATCAACAATATTCTTTGTGACCATTGGTTTCTTCCTTTGGTGGATTGTGCTGAGCATAAAGTATCTTGTTCGTTGAGTGTTTTGGTTTTGAGGAGATTTTCTAGAACCTAATGACTTCGGGATTTTTATAACAAAATATTGTCCGGTCATGTCCGACATGCTTGTGTCTGGTGACACCCGGCATGCACCTTGTAATCAATTAGCCATTTACTAGGGAGATATTGTAACGAGAGGGTAGTTTTCAAACCTACCCCCTCATTTTAGAATAATTATTTTAGTTTTCATTTTTAAGTAATTTTGTTTTGAATTAATTTTCCGAGAAATCTTTTCAAATTTCCAATTCAGGATTCCGACATCGTTCGGAATTGTAAACATTCCGCACCTTCTTTATTCCGTTTTCATTTCCTAAAAACGATGTCGCACCGTATAAAACATCCTGAATTGGAAGATAACCGAGTGTTTTTGTTCGCTATCACAGATGAGTCGAAATTAAAACGTATTCATCGACGCATATTTTACCGAATTTCGACTGTCCGGACACATCTGATTTCCGCAACCCCTCCACCCCCCACTGTGGGTATAAAATCAGATGTTCCCCCGCAGGTCACTTCACTTACGATTAATTCACCGAGTGTTGACTTACGATTAATTCACCGAGTGCTGACTTACGATTTGACTTCGAATGATTTGCCGAGTTCACACGCCAAAATTTTGCTTACCGTCCGCCGTGCTTAAATAGTTTAGAATTTTTCATTTTTATTTGTCCGGGACAGAATTTTCTTCTTTAGTTTTTTTTTTTTAATTTTTAATTACTGTTCACCATATTAGGTGATTATCAGAAGTGTAAGTGGCCAAACAGAAACTTAGGTAAGACGACTCTCCGTCTGCATCCGTCTTATACACGAGTCTGAGTTCCACCCCTACTGTCATTAACGTACCCTGCTGGTGTGGATACCCGGGGGGTACCGAAGGCACTTTGGGGTGGCCCACCCTTTCCTCAGTTCCTGTCTTTTACCTCGTTCCGTGTTCACCCCTACGGTTAGGGAGGCATTCTGCTGGTGTGGATACCCGGGGAGTGCCGAACGAGCCTAAGGGTGAGCTGTCGTGACTCTGTGTTGTAATTTTTCACCCCCTAACCTAGCTGAAGTCCGATATCTGTCCGTTAAGTGTGCGTCTTAGATTCTGGCTGGCGAGCAAGTCCGTAAACCCGCGTATAACTTTTGAGATCGGATCCCGTTTCATTCCGTCCGTTTTGACCTGTAAATTCACTGATTTCGAGTCACTGTACGAATTTTGTAATAGTGCCATTTGTGTTTCCTTGTAAGAGTCGACAAATATAATTTGTGTGCGTTGATTTTGAATTTCACTGGTTGTCGCTAGCACCTCAGACACCAAGGAACCTTGTCTTCGGCTAGTAGCTACCAGGGTAGGTTTGCTATTCTCCCTTAAAGAATAGCTGGCGCTCGAGTGCACCGAGGAAAACCCGTTACAATATTTGAAATATAGGGTATTTGTACACGTTTTCATTCTCACTACTCATCAATGCTTGCACTATGCCTAGGAGACCATCTGAACACCTACCAATCAAGAGAAGGGAGGCCTCAAAGTTTATTCTGTCCATGTGTCGATCACAAAAAATCACAATTTAATGTTTATTTCCTAAACGGCTGAAAATATCAAGGTCAACTAAAGGTATGTTTGCGCTTGCATATAATCAGTTCGTTTGGCCAATCAAAGGAGGGGGTAAAATGATGAATCCAAGAAAACGATGAATGTCCGGTGATAACCGCTGTCCGGTGCTATCCTACTTTCCCCTAGTGGCATTATCGTTAAGAACTTAAGGGACCCAAAATATTTCGGCCAGCAAAGAAATTAATTTTTACCAAATTCCAATTGCTGCCTATTTACATAGCGTATAGGAATTCTTAACATTAAATAGCTCCCTATCGATTTTACGAAAATCTGAAAAATCAGGTGTATGATATCTATGGGCTCTTTTGAATACGCTGTGTCAATTCAAATTCCTCATGCTTATATCCTACGTATCATACCTATCGCAGATCAGATTTATCCAAAAGCTGGGACGCATTTTATGAACCACGACGCATCTATCAATCAGCAGTGAAATATGCATTGAGATTATGCATACTTAGTAAGGATACTTCGATTCTGATATTCGGTAGATTTTAGATAATTGAACTTGGGTTTTTATAAACATCACAGGTGACTTTGAATACTCTATGCTGCTTCTTACTGAGCATTATATAGAGGACCTCAAACTGATTGAGAATTTGGGTTTTAAATGTCCCATAAGGGTACTCGTTTCGGAGATATTTCTCACCTGACAAGTACATAATTGAATTTTTGGAAAACGGGCCTGCAATTTTTTCTATTTTTTTTTTCATGTGCTAGCGGTAAATGCTTATAGGAACAACCTTGTGAAACATAAGCGAAAAATTTACCATATCAACGAATACCCTTATGGGACATTTGAAATTCTCATTCAGTTTGATGTCCTCTATCTCCACCTCGACGTTGTTCCTTACGTCACCAGTCACCCTTTATATTTCAATCATTTATATGAGGACCATACATGTATTATGTTTTATGTTTATGTAAAGGATGTCAATATTCATTTACACCCTTGAAAAAAAATTTAAGGAATGATTCCTTGTCAACAGATAGTGTGACAGCGGGTTTCATAAAACTTTGATCGTCCGATCAACGATTTGACAGTCACTGGATTTATAAAACGAAATCACTGAAACCTTTCCATTTCTGAATATATTGAAGAAGTAGCAATTGAGAATAATTTTAAGGGAAAAATGAACATTATAATTTGATGCAAGAATGATATTCTGAACGATCATGACTGAATTATCGATAGAAAACAAATTGAAGTCTATTCGTCAATCAAGCGTTGATTCCCCGATCAAGCTTTATAAAACCAGGATGAGTGTTTTATATAACTAATATAATATTTTTGACAACCACTGCTCGTATACAGCTCCCTAAAGATGCAGATGAATAGTAATTTTTAATTTTTTCTTAGAAACCAGAAAATTGGCTCAGATGAAATTGAGCAGAAGGAGAGAAGACAAGGGACAAAAATGTTGTTTTCAATATTATACCGCTGAAAAATTAATTTTTATAGCATTTTATAGCTGTTTCATCGGATGACGGATTGGTTGAGGTTTCACTATTCTGAGACATTCTTAAAAGAATGCCTCAAATTCTTAATTTATACGATCTCTCGTATTGAGTT
The DNA here is from genome assembly GCF_907165205.1 of Coccinella septempunctata. Lineage (NCBI taxonomy): Eukaryota > Metazoa > Arthropoda > Insecta > Coleoptera > Coccinellidae > Coccinella > Coccinella septempunctata. The sequence goes on along the minus strand of NC_058193.1, from coordinate 19,111,603 downwards.
TTGAAGGTTTAACGAATCCTTCTTATCAACATACGTTCGTAGGTCTATATTTCACAGAAGTTGCACCTCAATTGCGGTTGAAATACCAACAAACTCAATTACTTATATCAACTTCATTTTCCGAAATAATGTTTGAAATCTTGAGATGCAATTTTATTTCAGCAGATCGTTCATTCGATACTTAAAATGATTATCATTTCCATCACATAATGGCTCCAAAACTTACAAAATATGGGTTGAAATGGGGTCCTAATTTCTCGCAACCATTTCTGAGATCTCCTGAGTGGTGAATATGGAATCCATGTTTACCGGGAGGCAATCCTGTTATATTCCCTACAATATGCACAGGTCCTGCAGGTAGCTGGGTAAAGGTGATTTCTCCAGATATTTCCTCACTCTTCAAAACCGATACCGCTATTATTTTATGCAAATCCTGGAATATAGATAATAGTCAGGTACACTGGTGTTTTGGTTATGCTAATATAAAATAGAAATGTTTTAACCCTGAAAACTCTACAACTTGACGTATCTCTTCTTCAGGCATATACAGGTGTCCAGAGATTAATCCGAAGAATTTCTTGTTCTTACAAGAGATGGTTGAATCATGTGGATCACGACGACTCCGATAACAAAAAATATGTTTTGTTCATATTTATAGTCTTGAGGAAGGAGGGAGGATTTTTAGAAAAGTCTTTCGATCAAATGCGTTGTCTTCCACATTACCGAAAGAAATATAAAATAAGAGGATATATTGAAAAATTCTTAGCCTGCTATGGAACCAAACAAAATTTTAATGTCCAAATATTTTATTACTCAACATATTCTCTTCTTAATTGGATACATTTATTACAGCGAACCTGCAACGTCTCTGGACCTTCACAGCTTTTATTACCTCCTCGTTGGAAGAAAATTTACGACCTTTTAAACTTTTTTTTCAGTTGAGGAAAGAGATGATAGTTGATGATAGTCGGATGGAGCCAAATCTGGTGAATAAGGCGGCTGTTCTTGTAATTCAAACACTAAATCACGAATTTTTTGCATGGCAACATATGATTTGTGTGCAGGGGCGTTGTCCCGCAAAAACAAAACACCTTTGGATAGCTTTCCGCGTCTTTTCTCTTCAATTTTTCCCGTAGAATGGTCAGAAATGTCGAATAGTAATCTCCGGTTATTGTTCTGCCCTTATCCAAAAAATCAATCATGATTACTTCATGGCAATCCCAAAAAACTGAAGCAAGAATTTTTCCAGCAGATTTTTGGACACGAAACTCCTTAGGTCTTGGAAAAACCAAGTGTCGCAATTCCATCGATTGTTGCTTTGTTTCTGGATCGTAGAAATGTACCCAAGTCTCATTCATAGTAACAATTCGGTTTAAGAAGTCTACATCGTTCACAGGTCGAACGCGATGCTTTTACCCTTGCACGCCTTTGGTCATCATTAAAACATTTAGGGATCCATTTTGCAGCAATTTTTCTCATGTCCAAATTGACGTGAACTATATGATGAACGCGTTCGTATGAAATATTCAGTGCTTCAGATATCCGATTTAGTCCAATTTGACGGTCTGATAAAATCATGTCATGAACTGCATCGATATTTTTGGGGACTGCCTCAGAAACTGGCTTTGCCGATCGGTCATCATCTTCAATGGAAAATTTACATCTTTTGGAGCTTGTAGTCGAATTTTTAACGGTCGCATACGAAGGACATTTATCACCAAGGGTATTAAGCATATCTTTGTAAATCTGCTTACCTCTTTACCCTTTCAAATACAGATACTTGACGATGGCTCGATACTGCAATTTAACGATTTTCACAATTTCGGTGGACACCTTCTTTCTTTTAATTTATTGCGTAACTCTGATTCACTTTTTCGACCTCAAACTTCACACTGACACTTCTAATGAATTATTGTTCGTTGCTATGGTAACGCAATATTTTTATTTATGCATGGAACTGGTCTAGGCTAACTAGATATCAATACATCCTCGTATTTCAGAGACCAAAGCTGTCCTTCAATGGAGAAAAGATGTAGGTATGTGCAACGAATTTGATAAAAATATCTAGGTTGATTATGAAAGCTAGGATGAATAAATACCTATATTTCACACTTCTTTTTGAAAAAAAAACATCTTCCGTTCAAAAACAAGAAAATTCCTGAAGACGACTAGCAAATGCTCATCGAAAGGTAAAAATTTAAAAAAGGGGAGAACCTGTGGGGCAGATTATGTCGTTTGATATATTTGACAGCGAGAGTTTCAAAAGAGCGACCACTTTCAACCGCAGAAGCTTATGATTTCAATTCAGTTGAGATCGTTAGTAATATTCTGGAAACATGCATTTTCTTAATAAATATTAGATCTGAGTGATTTTTTCTTATTATTTGAATTTTGTATAGATGGTATATTATAGGAAACCATCATTCATTCGGGTACAAATCGCGCCCGCCTGTTATTGGCTATTTCAAATAGAGAAGGAAACAAGTGAATAATTCACTCACATAGTTATAGGGCTTAGCATAAACTTCATAAATATCACTTTGAAATTCTTCAACTGCAGGCACTCTCCTGATCAAAAGATGTCTTCCTTCCCTTTCGGAATTTACAGCAGCTCTTTTGATATTAGCACAAAGGACACTAGCAAAGAGAACAATCAAATTCAAACTGATGCATACAAATTTCACCATACTGAATCAAGTGGTCAAAAAATCGATAGGTATCTTGCAAGAGAGTTGTTTCAATGAATGATTATTAATAATATGTTGGGAGGATTTAAATAGACTTCTGGTAAATATGATTTAACCAGTGACGTCATAATTATACTATGTATTATTGAAACAATGAAGTAAAATACGAAAAAACACGACTGGGGAACTATGAGTTCACGGCTACGCTACTCGTTTCCTAGGTAGAAGATGAGATGAGATACCTTATTATTAGAATAAATGATTATCTTTTTCGCGTTAGGGATAATTTGGGAGGACACGAGAGTGGTAAGGAATAGCAAACATTATTGAAATATAGAGTCATCCTTTTATCCTTGAGAAGTCTCATTCGAAGATGAACACTCATGATTCTTCCATGGTCACTACGTAATCAATAAAATCTATTCATAAAAATGATAGAACCACTGCATCATATTTTCGATTCATTTTATCGAAATTAGTGGAATTATACTGGTAATCGTTTCATGTAGTTGTTATTATAACGTGCGTTCAAAAAATTTTTTCGTCAAGTAGGCTATGGAATTTTGTGTTTAAACGTAAATTTTAGATTGTGATGTACTTATTTTTTAGATGAAATGACAAGATAGCGTTTTGGATTGTTGTATTGAAAATCAGCAAATTATAAAGATTTTCACGTGCAAGAAGTCTTACTTGAAAATTTGGGAGAAAATAAAACGAGAGTGAAAATATACTTTTTTTTATAATCCAGAGACTTTTTTGTCATTTTAACATTTTATCCAAATGTTGCAGATTATTATCAATTTTTCGAAAGTACTGTTTCGCGATGTGTTTTTCGTGAAACAGCTATATTCATACAAATGAAGTGGATAGACCAAAGAAAAAACCCTAAAGTTATTCAGGAATGTTGAAAATATGATGCCACATGATTTAAAAAAAAACAAAATCAATTTGTTCCATAAAGATTGACATGTTATCAAAAAATTGAAAAGGTGGATTAACTACCCTTGTAGCATCCGAAAAAATTGGTATGCATCAGTCAAAAGCAAATTGTGTGACCTCTTTTCTTTGATGGAACTAGCGGCAGAATGTTATGAAAGATAAATTATCGTGCCTTCTATAGCTAAATTGAAATTTTATGAATTGCGATTTTTCCCTAAGGCCTAGTTTGAAAAATTCATTTTTTTGAATATCTAGATTATAATCATTCATCCAAATGCATCAAATTAACGATGATTCTTTCATTTTCTATACCTGACATTTAGAATATTTCAGAAGATGTGAAAAGTTTTAGGAGCAGAGGGGAAGACACTAGCAAATACTTTGATTAGGTATAGAGGACGCTATAACTGAAAACTTATTCTAATGAAAATCATATAATCAATTTCCTTACTTTAGTTGTGCATTTTCAACAAGTATCGACCACATCAATTCAATATTATATTGAATTGAACATATTGAGATTCTTACTGTGATTTATTCATATTACAAATAGCCTTTCACATTCTTGAGGGTACAAAAAAACATGAAACATGGATTCATTCAATATGAAATTGAAATTTTCTCAACCCCCTCATATGGTTTGGATGTTCATAATATAGCTTATTTTTATTTTTATAGAATTATTCTGTAAAGTTTTTAATTCGAATTGCATCTTATTACTTCTGAGAGAAATAAATTATATTAGAGGAAAGTCGGATAGTACCGGAATTTTTCCAAAAAACTTAGTTTGAAATGATTATTCCACATATACTTCACATGTCACTTCATAAAATAAATATATATCGTTCAAAGAAAATAAAGTGAACATTTTGAACTTCTTCAAGACTAGCGGATAACATCGGACACGAAAAATTTTTTATATACGGCTGAAAAAAGCTAAAGTTCAACAATTATCACACCTATGATACGTATGACCCTTTTCTACGTAAGAGCATCCCCCATAGAGGCCATAGACCAATCCATTACACTCACAACCAGAAGACAACCTTGGATTGTCTCTGCTCACAACACTGGATCCAGTCTTCGTCGAAACATTCATGGCAAATAAAAAAATGAATATCCTGCTCTCCTGTTGTTCGGATGAAAATTTTAGTTTCTGTTTTTTTCAACTAGTTTCGAAATATTTTGATTTAAACTTTCGTTCAAATTTTTCATACACCTTTAGCCTCATTTACATTTTCTTCTTTCAAGTCATTTATAATGGAATGCTTTTTTCAAGCAGTTTTTTGACTATTCTGTGTTTCGCAGCATTAGGAACTGGAAAAATTTCTTCGAGATTATCACAAATTTTTTTTTATGAATTCGTTCATCGAAAATATTTTCTTTTTGACCATTGGTTTCTCACTTTGGTGGATTGTGCTGAGCATACAGTATCTTGTTCGTTGATCTTTGTTGGAGTATTTTGTTTTTGGGAGATTTTCTAGAATCTAATGACTTCGGCTTTTTTATAACAAAATATTGAAATTATTTTTGTCCGGTCATGCCCGACATGCTTGTGTCCGGTGACACCTGACATGCACCTTGAAATCAATGAGACATTTGAGATATTTGAAATGCAAGGTATTTGTACACATTTTCATTCTCACTACTCATTAATGCTTGCACTTTGCCTAGAAGACAATCTAAAAACCTTCCAATCAAGAGAAGAGAGGCCTCAAAGTTTATTCTGTCCATGTGTCAATCACAAAAAATTACAATTTGATGTTTATTTACTAAACGGCTGAAAATATCCAGGTCAACTGAAGATATTGTGCTTGCATAGAATCAATTCGTTTGACCATTCAAAGGAGGGAGTAAAATGATAAAAATAAGCTTCCATATGGTAGCTCATTTTATCATTAAATATGCCATTTTAACCTTCAAAATAAGCTACCAAATGTATTCAATGAAGTGAAAAGTGTTTCATAACTGTACATATGTGATTTAAGAATGCACTTCAGTTCTAGTTTGAATGTTTTAATTGTAACATAATTCATTTATCTCAGAATTGAATAGGTGAAGATGTATTCATTGCTGAACATCTATTAGAGCACTTTTCATCAAAGACAGAATTGTGGGGCCTGAAAGAGTCTGAAAAGTATGACATTAAAAAAGGTCGAAAATCTTGTTATTTAGAAGCGTTTTGGATTTTTCTTTTCCACCAGTCTTCAAGCCTAATTGACTATCTGGAGAACTTATTGCATTAGCAAGTACATAAATGTTTGATTCTAAACCAGAAATACATTAAAGTATTGCAATGCCTTTTGCGAGCATATTTGGCAAATTCCTGACTAGTCCATGTAGATTACAGATATATGTCTAGTAAAGGGTGCCTTTTTTGATAAGGAGCCACTTCTTTTTTGACTACCTCTTGATGGCAAACTGAAACGGCTGTCTTGTATCATAGCCGTCTCAAGCACATCAAAATTGCAACCAAAGCATTAATTACTAAAATAGCCCCATCACATATATGCCAATATGAATATCCTAGATTTTTGACAAAGGGTACTAAAATGTGCCCATGAAAGGGTTGTTTTCGCCTTGAAACCTAAAAACATGGAATGGACATTGACGAGCTATGAATGTATTTGTTGTGGTACAAACATTCGATGCTTCTCTGTCTAGAGCGACACTAACGCAGTGGCGTGAAATAAATAAATTTGTATAGCCTTTACTTTTTCGTATGGAAAATTGACGTGTCAATGATGTCAGATTCAACTATCTCAATTGTAATTGGCGACACTAAGCAACTATCTCACTCCAGTTTTTGGACAATAACAAATGTTTATTTTCCATTCCTTGTATCTATAATCCAAGGTTTTCGCGGTTATTCGATCATATCTTCTGTGGAACTGGCAATTTCGAGAGAATAATCCATAATAAGTCGTAGAGTATTGAATTTTACGTCGAAAAATACTAGACTTATCCATTTTGAACTAACCGTTTTTATTACAAGTACAGGTCCTCAAACCTTAACCAATTTTCAGGATTATAAAAAAATATTCGTTTTATTCAATTCCTCCAAAAATATCTTCCAAATTGAATTATAAAAGATAAAAGTGATTTCTATGAAAGTTGCGTCTAAGGCGCGGTTCTCACTGGAGCGATACGACAAGCGATGCAACATGAGCAATCTTTTATCGCCCGATGCAACTTTTATCTTCGCAACACTCTAGTGCACACTGAAGCGATACGATATCCAAATTAAGCGCTTAATTGTCAATCAATTACGAAATTCTATGCTACTTTTTCCGATTTGATTCTCAATCACCTTTCTGTCGCTGAAGCGACCTGGCAGCTGTGTCCTCCAAACCGACGCGATTTCGATATTTATCGATGTAGTATCGCGATCGCTTCAGTGTGGACTGAATTAGTTGCTTCCATTACGTTTGCACGGTTATAAGAGAGCCGTGTCGAATCAGGGTCGGGTTGCTTATCGAATCACCTGTCGCATCGTTTATCGTATCGCTCCAGTGAGAACCGCGCCTAATGGAATTAAATGCGTTTTCTGTACCTCCCATTTCAGCAATATTTCAAGCTGCTCTAATTTCCAACAATTTGGAATAATTTTCACGAAGTGCATTTCGGGAGACGTTCTTTTTCATTGTTTTCGAAAATAAACCTCTAATTTTCTTTCAACAATTCATTCCGTGAAAAAATTGAAACATGCATGAACAAAATGTCACATTTTGACAAGTCTCATTCCAATAATCCAAATTGTCAACTGCGGGGTATAAAAGTTCTGAAGGTGAAAAATTTTCCGTCCGAAAATTATCCGAAAATATGATAGCCAAATGCAAGGTAAATAAATATAAATCAAATATAAAATTATCTTCATCCCAGCTTCCTTAGGATATCTCTTCTAAAATCAACGAATTGGAGAATAGAGTCAATAGCATTTCTAAGCCAAAATTACCAACGTCTGGTAAAAATCCGTGAGTATTTTCAAGTCCAAAATTAAATTTTTTCTTTACTGATTTCAATGAAATTGTAGAAAAAGACCGTCTACTGCACCTATTGATTCTAATCAAACTAACTCCAGAGTAAAATTGGCCCATGATATGATTAGTCAAATGCAGCAGCAAATTAATGGGGACAAGATTGCTGGTAAGACTTATTAACATTTTTTTAATTGAGAAAGTACAAACATATCTTATAATCCTTTGCTCTAAAATCTGTTCAGCAGACCTGAAATACGTGAACGCAGAAATGATGTTCAGATCACTGAACTCAGAATGGAAAGCGCACAGCAATGGATACGATTAGATTAAATGCAAAGATTATAGAGTAGAAAGATAGGAAACGCCCTCATATCGCTAGTACTAAAAACCGACTACATTTTGGCCAGTGAAAACACGCGTGACAATGAGATGGCGCTAAAAACGCACTGTCAATACAGGAATACTTTTTGATAACAGTTTTCTGTTTTTTGATTGAGGGGCGCGAAATTCGAATTCTATTTCTCGTATTGCATTCCAATATTGACTTTGTTTCTATCAGAAAACAAACATCCTGAGCGACAAAACAAAAGTATGGTTTTGCTTTGTGATCAGGATGTTAGTTTTCATCTAAACATTGTTTGGAATCCATTGATATCAACGAAAAACGCTGTTGGTTGTGCTATATGTTTATTTGCAATTCATAAAAAATTTACAGAAATTGAAATAGTGGGCAATAAATGAAGCTTTTCCTAGGACACTAAAGTATATGGTGATCTGCTATACGTCGAAGGTGTTGTTTCTGTACAATAGGTTGTTCTGAATTAATGAACTTAGTTGAATTTGTAAAATATACAAATATTGCAGACATATGCAAGACCTGTATGTCAGTATAGTTTCTTGGTGCTTTTTTTATGATTTCCTATGATATGGTCTCTTCATGACACAATATACAAATTGATTAATGAATGAACAGAACACTCACAGCAGGTTTCATAAAACTTTGACTTTCTAAACAACAATTTGACAGTCACTTGGTTCCCAAATGGAAATCAATAAAACCTCTGCATTTCTGAATATATTGAAAGTGTAGCAATTGAGAATCATTGAATGGACCTATAAAGATCATCATATTCACTTAATAGGCCGTTTATGCAAGGGATGCTTTCTGCATACAACAATTTACGTCGATGAACAGTTCTCAATTGACCTGCAGTAAAATGTTCATTGCACATGGTGTAGTAGTGTTTGCTGAAGTAATTGTCTTCAAGCCCTGAGAATTTTATCCACTTCGGAGCACTGAAAATAAGAATCAATGAATGACCGATTCACATGTTACGACTTTTAATACTTACGCTTCTATTTTCCTTAGTTGAGTGAAAAACTTAATCACGTAAAATACATTTTATTATTTTATCCACCGTTCTTCACCATTCAATAATTTTCGAACAATATTTTGAAGTTTTCACCAAGAAATAAGGCAAAAAACTCCAAAAATCGGCAACTAGAACGAGCCAGATAAACAAAAAGCGTTTGAGAGTCAAAACATTCAAAACCTCTTTGATCAAAATTGACGTCTGAAATCTTAAAAAATGTCATATATTTCTGCAAATGGCACTCAAATTAATATTTTAACCAGTCCTAGCGTTTTAATAACACGCGTGACACACAGATGTCGCTCAAATCGCTTTAGTCGCCTCGTTTCCCATCTTTCTACTCTATAATCTTTGATTAAATGAACAGAGAATACATAGCCCACTCGAAAAACAAGCTTTAGCGCCATCAGCTTTCACGGTACAGGTATTGATTTGAAAAAAAAATAAATTGGAAAAATGTCCAAAGGAAAATCAGAGAATGATTCGCATTAGCTGTTGATTGCGAAATTATTTTCAATGAAAAATGAGAGCTAATACGAATATTCTACGATTTTCAGTCCTCGTATTCTCTAGTAGGTTCAAAATTCGATGTATGTTATTTTTTGATTTAAGTCCTAACAGCACTATGAAGCAATCCAATATAGTCCAATAACTACACAGCATGCATCAAATCCGATAGTTCTGATTTTTTGCAGACTTGGTTATGATGTTGGTCCAATGAATAGTCCAAGTTTGTGTCCTCGAGCACCGAACGTAACTTTGTCAAAAATCGTTATTAAAATTTTGACGATTATAACCTTAAAGGACTAGTTTTTGGATACTAGTAAACTAAATTTGCTACAATATGATACTTGAACTGTTACTTCTGTAGATCCAATAGTTTTCAAGACTAAGCCTTTCAAAGTTTATCATTTTTTTTTATACTGTTGTTTTGAATGAATTTTGACCCTGATTATACCATCTAAGCCCTCTCCTTTTATGATGGGATGTTGAAGAAAAAGAGAAGTGTGAATGATGATGTTCAAGCTGAGCTTGTTCACCTGACTTAAGACCTATCGGAGATAGGTTCCACCTAGAGTCAAATTTCACTCAAAAATTTTCTAGTTCTAGTCTAGGTGGAACCTCACGGGTGTGAGGTGTGAATCTCGGAAACTATTGGGTCCACAGAGACCATTCTATTATCATATTGTAGCCAATTTAGTCCTCTTTGAAAACGCCCTGAAATTTTTTTTCAGAAATTAGTGTTTTAGGGTCATAAGCGCCAAAATTTGAAAAAAACACGACTTCGGCGTTCGGCGCTCACAAACTTGTATTATTCATAAGGCAAACATCAAAAACAGGTTTGCAAAAACGCAGAACTACAGGATTTGATGCATACTACTACATACTTCCAGGCGGCAAAGTTACTGGATGAAGAGTGAAAAAAAGGCAATGTATGCAAAAATCATATAAATCTACTTATTTCAATGTTCCTCAATTCCTCACAAAAAAATTATTTTTATTTTACCTCTATTTTAGCGTAGAAAATATCACACGACCGCTTTCATCACAGTTATGTCCAATTCTCAGAAAAAGGATTCGAACTGAAGGATAGAAACTGTTTAACTTTACAATTCATACCTACTTACACTTACATGATCTTGATTTTCTTGTTCGAAAGATATTGGGAATTTTCATTTCCATATTCACATCGGATTGTGTCATCATTATACTTCGCCGTGCCTAGGATAAAAGCATTAGGAAAGATCGAGAGAATGATTAATGGAACCTACTTATTTGTGAGTCTCAACAACAATAAAATCACCGTTTTTCGGTCGTCTTCGTTGCGATGGAAAATTGTTGGATGACTCACGGAAGAATTGTTGGCTACAAATAAAATGGTATTTTGTTGCTTGCTTTATGATCCTCAAGAATTGCCATGGGCCACGTTTCTTACAGCTCTGATTTTTTCAATGGAAAACTTACATACTAAATTACCTTTCACATATGTAATAGTTTGTCAATACGGGAGTGTTCATTTCTCAAATAATAATTTCCATTTTATCGTTGCAGATCTTTTCTGAAAATGAAACTCTCAACGGCCATCATCTTTTTGGGTCTCCTAATACAAGGAAATTATTTGTCATTCTCTTGACTCACAACATTCCTGATTGTGGATAGATGTAGATAAAATATAAGTAGTTCATATTTGGATAAAACATATAATAACCTACTCCCTTCTGTTGATTTCAAAATGTCGCAGTTATTATCAGAATGAGAAGATTTCAATGAAAATAGCAGATCCTGATAGTTTTTCTTTAATTTTTGGCAACCATTCTCGGCAGTCTCAAGTGGTTGTGGTAACGTCGTATAGTTAATTTCAATTAGAATCAAAAAAATTATTCGTTAACTTTTCCTCGAATTCCACAGGCTTAAAGTTAACGCCATTCGAAGGAAATTTTAATCTTAGTATAGCTCCAATTAAATTCTAGATTACTATCAAGCGAAATACTTTTTTCGAATTCTGCTCTCACCACTTCTACGTGTCTTTTTCGCTTGAAATTGAAGTCGACAGAAAGAAATTTTTTGGGTTAAAATTAACAGTGCTGTGCCTAAGATGGCGTAAGGACACAGTGTCTAAGCCTACACAACTGGTTCACCGAACTCCTACAAGCTCACGAATCTTCTGAGGTTTACTTCGATACCTACGGAGAATCAGGCAAACCTAGTTTTGCCATTTAAATTATTTCTAGGGTAGATAATAATAACTAACTCATCGTGATTGCTCGATTGGTCGTAAGAAAAAGGAATGCCTTTTTTTCTGTTCTGTACAATTTTTTTTGGGAATATTTTGTAATATAAACCTTGCCCTAACAATAATAAACACAACAAAAAAAGAATTGTCCAATTTGGTGCGATCTTTTGAACAATAAAGCATTTTGAAGTAAACCATAGATCCTCTTTTATTAATATAGAGATAATTCTCGGCATTTGTAAATGGCTGTTGTTACGTCGTTAATTTCAATTAGAATGAAAAAAATTCGAAGGAAATTATAATCTTAATATAGCTCCATTTAATTCTAGACTACTATCAAGCGAATTACTTTTTTCGAATTCTGCTCTCACCACTTCTACACGTCTTTTTCGCTTGAAATTCAAGTCGAATAAAAATATGTGAGTACTAATCTGAATTTACTTTATGTAGAAACCTGTATAGAAAAAAACCTCTGAAACATATTATTGTCATTATTCGGAAGCAAGAAGATTGAGCAAAGGAGGTGCAATTCAGTTTAAAACCGATCGAAAGGTTGATGACGTAGAACTCCGTTCGTTAGCAGTGGCGTACCATAGACATTGGTATTATAAAAAATGGTATGGTTTTTCTTTGGAACTCCCCTGCGCCAGCTTCTATTTATAAGGGAAATTGCCAACCTACCCTGCGTGCTTTCAGTCGAAGACAATGTTTTATGCTACCTGAAGTGTTAGCGATAACAATTTGAGGTCAAAATCCGAGTTCACGAATTTATTCATTATCTCGAAATAGAGAAAACCATAATCACTAATGCACAATCATAAAATCGCCCATCAATTGGAAAAAATATCAATTGGTATCAGTCCAATAAAAAAAGAGTTCAGTACAGGGAAATAGAAAACAAACTCCTATACACAGTTCACTTACAGCAGTGAGAGAAATGTTTATTTTACAGAAAGAAAAACAGTCTCCGATCTCAAACGCTTCTCGTATGTTCCCGACTCGTTCAGCAGCCAGAACTAAACCTTGAAGTCTCAACGGAATTCAGACTAATAATTTGCAGAAAAACGGAAAGGAATAAAACTGTTTTCAGGATTCAATTTTCCGGATCATCTTCCTGAAAAACAAAATGAGAATATAATACTGAAAGTAATACAATTATCAAGGGACAATGAGTTCTTTTCCACTTCATAATGTTCCATTGTGTAGGGGACGATGGGGTAATTGCGGACACGGGGTAAAGGCGGACACGGTTATCATGACCAAGTTATCTAGTTTCTATCATCTTTAGTGCGAAGAAAACAGTTACTACCGGTGATCCTTCATAGTTTTCAAGATAAGTCATTTCGAAAAATTGTGTAACTTGTGATCTAATTCTGAAGATTTTTTATTTTGCTTGTGGTATACAGGGTGATTCAGAACTCGAGGCGAAAAGTTAAGGAACGTATACTGGCTGCTATTCTTGATAAAAAAGATAAAATAAAATTTTTGGATATTGTCTTGTTTCCGAGATATAAGTGTTTCAAAATTTCTGCATGTCATCAATTTCAAACTTGAATAGCTGACAAAAATACAGAAAAAATTCAATCAAGCGTTCAAAAATGCCACCATTAGCTTCGATACATGCTTGGGAACGCAGAATAAGGGAATTTTACACTAATTGCATGCTTTGCTTATTTTGAGTGGATTCGACTGCATTAATAATTTGTTCCATTAATTGTTCTTTATCATTATTTTCCACTGCGTAAACTTGTTGTTTCAAATGTCCTCATACAAAATAATCCAAAGGATTCAAATCAGGTGATCTCGCTGACCATAGCACCTTTAATGAACGTCAGAAAACACCCGGCGAGATTTTTGTCGTCTATTAGGAAATCTCATGTTGTACTCCCGACAAGCTTTTAATGAGCTGCCCTCACAAAAACCGTACACAAAAATAACATCTGCATATTCTTCGTAAGAAAACTGCATGTTTAACAGAAAGACTAAACCAGCAAAGCAATTTTTGAATTGGCAAACAATAAGTGTTCTGTCACCAGGTGACATTCATTTCATTTATTTCTAGGCTTACTTTAATTTATGAAATTTAATTGGTTGCATACAGAAATATTAATGTCCAAAAACTCGGAAACGAAGCCTCATCGACCAAAAATTTTTTTTACTTTCAATCAAGAATATCAGTCTCCGTATGTCCCTTAATTTTTCGCCTATAGTTTTGAATCACCCTGTATATCAGAAAAATGATGTCAAATAGTAAATAATTTCTATCGATTGTTCTGTTTCGATATAGAGGTGATGCATAAATAACATTCAACAAAATATTGTTAAAGCCTCAAATTTTTGTTTTATTATTTTTGAAATGCCATTTGGGGTAATTGCGGACGAGGCAATCACCCCAGATATGAAGAATAAAAACAATAATAATTATTGTTTGTTTACAGATGTTTCGGAAACGTATATGGAAGACGTACAAAAATAATATTGAAACAGAAAAAAAGGACTAATTCTGCATTTTCTGCTAACAACTATTTTTTAGACTAAGAATGTTTGTAAAATGCGGTCATTATGTACACGAGAAAGGTTCAGGTGAAACATCATCCGGAAAAGGTTTTATCTGTGCTTTCTTCCATTAATATTGACCTCAATTGAGTAAATCCCTAGCAACTAACAAAAACACACGTCCGCTTTTACCCCAAATGATTTGGGTAAATACGGACAAAAAGGGTTTTGTATTTGAAAAAAAAATTTTCATTTTCATTAATCTCGTGAAATTTCACGATAATTAATCCCATTTATAATTATAAATGATAATTCAATAGCTGATCAACAAAAGATTAATAAATTAATAATATCAGACTGATAAGTTTTATCTACAAGTGTTATACTTCATTTTCCTTCAGCGTCCGCAATTTCCCCATCTTAATTTTTAAAAGGTTAAAAGTTTTACGCAAGCAATTGCTGGTGAAATGGTTCATTCTGATGAGTTCTGTCACCTGTTACAAATAAAATTTGGAAACACCCCGTATACCACAATTTGTCAGAAATTACTCCATGATCCTCTTCCAAATAACTCATATTCAGGGATTTTCACAGGTTGTTCATCTGCTGATGATATACATGCAAGAAATTTTGATAACAGCCAGATAGCGACTGATAAACTAATTTCCTTTCCCGATAATGTGAACCTTTCATCTGAAATTCCTGATGGAAGTCCTCCGCTCGGAAAAGAAAATTATGTGGAGGACTTCATATACTCTTCATCAGAAGGTAATACTCCAACATCAACCACTCATAACTTGACATTTTTTGTTCGTTGTTTAGGATACCCTGGCTCTCCAAGGTGCGTTAAAGTGGATGCGGAGAAAGAGAGCGATGCAGCAGATATAAAAGTGAAAAAACCACATTCTATAATATCACTGAAGGATCCACCAAAAACCGACGAGAAACCTTTTTGTGAATGTATGATGAATAACCCATTCAACAACAAAATCACCAAAATCGGAGAAATAACAGTGATGGGCATGGTGCAAAACTTTCCTGCTAAATGGCCGACAGTTAATACTATTGAGAAACCATTAAATGATGCTGAAAAGGTTTTTTATTCTAAGTCATCGTTCATTTAAAGCCTAGAAGCTAGGGATAATTTTGGCATCACGTAGTTCAATCGAAACCTACTGATCCACATGCTCAAAAATCACGAGAGAACCTACTATACACAGTGTTTTTTCCAAAGTGACATAATTTTTTAATAGGAGGTAGAACTCGTCAAAATGAATTGTTTCACCAAGAAGCAAAAGTACATGATTAGAAATATTCATCGATGAAAATAGATCCTTATACTACGCTATATTAATTCACAAAAATCAAAAAATCTCCGACGTGCGTATATAGGTACTGCCATAGACTAGCAGAGAATAGACAGCCCACTGGAGCAACAAGCTTCAGCGCCATCTCTTTTTGCGGTACACTTGCGAATAAAAAAAAAACTGAATTGAAAAGGAATCTACAACAACCATTTTGAAATCTCATGTGGTAATCCAGAAGAACACAGAAGAAAACTTTGCTATAAAATATCAGGAAAAGTTTCAATCGAACACATTTCATTATCGCTATTGCACATGAAAACTTAAAATGAATTCAACTTGAAATTTATTATGCGATTTTTACAACCTTTTGTGGTTTAAAAACTCATTTTGTGAAAATAGTATAATCTGTTCTAAGTTCAATTATATTCATCAAGTATCGGCCACATGAATTCGATATTTGAAATGAATTCTGTATTTCTCCAATGATTGAATTTAGATTATATAAACCCATGAAAACGTTTTCATCTAATGCGATCAAGCCTTTTCTGCTGCTTTGCCGCCAATATTCAATGGCTGAGTAAATCGGAATTGAGATTGGTGCAAAAAAGGTAGAATACCTAAAAATTTAAAGTACGGTCAACTAAAAGCCTAAAAGTTATTGTAAACGGGCATAAATAAGTGCTCTCGATACACAGAAACACTCGATAAATCACGATCATTCACGAATGATTACGATCGGCGTTTCCCGAATGCAGCGACACTTAACCATCAATTTTAGAATAATTTTTCGTGTTTAGTGTACAGTCTCACGAGATGGCGCTGGATAAAAGAGTGGTTTATCTATATTTTTGAGCTAATTTATGGGTACTGCTCAACTGCATTCTGAACACATTATCTGTTAACAGGCACTTGTGGTTACCGAAGGAAAAAATATCGTACCTGAAATTTTATCGGAATCGCATTGAACTTTCAGGGACGATAGATGTCCTAGTGAAAGCTTCGATGAAATCATTCGGTTTGATGAGTTCTACCTTCTTTCAAGAATGACCCACCTTTGAAAACACCCTGTAAAGTGGCATTTGCATCGATGCCTTCCTCTTAGTACATTCGAGAAGGTCAGCTTATAATTGAGCTATGCATTTTCGAGTAGGAGCTAATTCTTACTGCACAGCAGAAAAAATGGGATGCCTCTTCATCTCCTACAAAAATTTACGTTATGTTGTAACGCAACCGTTTATAGTTTGATAGGAGGGTTGCATGTCACTGCGACCTTGAGGTCTATTGTGCCCCCCCTTCAGAGCTGTTCTCAGCCCCTCTACAGCTCGCCTTTCAGCTCCAGAGTTCCAATTAACTTCACCATCTGAGAGGGCTTCAAGAAGGCTAAGTCCTCATTCTTCCTATAATTTTCTCGTTCATGACATTCCTTACGCAGGCTTGCAATGGCGAGGCATTCTGTAACCAGGTATACAGGAGTTTCCGCCTCTTCCCCACAGAATCTACGCTCGTCAGTTTCTGATAAGCCCATTTTCATCATATGCTTTCTAAGGCGGCAATTTCCTGTGAGGGGGTCGGTGAGGAAGAGTAACTCATTCTTGCTCAGATCCAAATACTTCCTCGAAGATTCCTCCAGAGTGTTTCTCTTTTGGTTTCATTTTCCTCCAGAAACTCTTTATCTTTACTGTAGGTGCATTTTCCTATACCACAGAAAGGTTCTGGGCCCAGTAAGTGACGTTTCTGCTTCCTTGTGTTGGCTTCCTCGTTTCATTTGATTCCACCCAGATTAAGAAGACCTTGTTGTTCTTGCCTATCTCATTGAGTTTCCTTCGGCACTCTCATGTCAACTTTCAGTCGATGACATGGTTCAGTGCTATCAGAATGGATCACTATGTCACATCCTTTTCCTTCCAGGTTTGTGTTGTTTGTCTTTGCATCGCTGGATTGCAAGGCGCAACTGTTATGCAGGCTACATTTTCGATTCATTCGTTTAGTGGGAGGCAACTTCAATAAAATTCCTCCTGATTGTTTCTTGGATTTTGCAAGCCGTTTCCACATTAAATATATGATTTATCCTTCCTTTCGTTCTCAGGTAGTCCTCTAATATAACCCTCTTGTGACCGGACAAAAATTGGTAATTTCAGATAATTGTTATAAGGAGATTTGAATTCAAAAAACCATCTATTTTTCATAGAAATTGAGAAATACCTACTCCATATTCACCCACACATCACAGTATACAATGCTTCAACCATCCATCTGAATGCATCAAATCTCTTGAGCTTAAGGAATTCAAAAAAATGTAGTTAAGGCTAAACTTATTATTTATTCATTATGAATTGTAATATACAATGAAATGTACCTAATACTATGGCAGTAAGACGCAAGTCGTTAGCCATTTGCTATAGCAATAAATTTTCTCTCTCTCTCTCTCTCATTATGATTGGGACGGAAAACTCGTACCATTCTCGCCGTCCCCTTTCAGCATGACTCTATATAGGATGGTCAAAATTGGTGATACCTGAATTTTCCAACCCAAAGAGATAGAGGTGAATGCATGGCACATTACGGTCGTAATTTTTCAATATGCCTATCTATACTAAGTTCCAAAAATACACTCCGTCGCCTCTCTCTGCCCTTATTGTTCTTTTTATCGAGTTAAGTGGAAAAGATTCGATTAAAAGAACGTTAGGAGTCGAGAGAGGCGATGGATTGTATTTTTAGAACTTAGTTATAGTAGATTGTTATTATTTGGAATCGTCACGTCGATGAATTGTGCAGTTATCTCATCCTTATTCAGCAATATGAGGTCAGGTCTATTGTGAACTATTTTCCGGTATGTGAGAACCGTACGATCCCAGTTGAGGTTGTGATGATCATTTTTCAATACAACATCCTGATGGTAATTGTAATAGGAAAACCTTTTCGACCTTAGAAATTGATATTTTACTGCCAATTCTTGTTGTAAAATCTTGGCAAAAGCATCATGTCTATTCTTGTACTTTGTGCCAGCGAACTCTTTTGTCCATTGAGCATGATTTTCCACTTTATGCATCAGTCATTTGTTTCGCCAATCGTTTCTTGTAGAACTCGTTCTAGTACTTCTGGGTTGCGGTGTCGAGTTGCTATGCCTGTGTCATCAGCATACAACGTTAGCATGGTTCTTGGATTCTTCGGAATATCGTGAATGTATATGTTGTATAGAAGTGGCTCAAGTACTGACCCTTGGTGTACTCCAGCCTCTATATCTCTTGTTGTGAAGAAGTCTCCTTCCACTTTCACGTAAAATCTTCTATTTTTGAGATAATTTCTGATCAACTTGCATATTTTGATGGAATATCCAACACATATCATCATATATATTAATCCTCCATGCCATACTCTGTCGAATGCTCTGGCGACGTCTAGTAAAACAAGATCTGTAGCTGAATAGTTTCATGTGTCGCACGGACATAACAGCTGTCGTTCGCCACTGAGGCATCCTTGGCGGTATATTTCATGTAGTTCCTTGTTGGAATCACCTGATCCTGGATGGCAAGGATGAACTGTTTTGGGGAAACAACCTTTCGCAAATCAAACATTAGTTCAACGCACATATGTCGACGTTATCATGTTTGACCTTGTTCTGGTGCGTTAGAGAGACAGTTTTGAACTTTCTGTTTTTGTTTTTTTGGATCAGAACATAGGTATTCTAGTTGCCATATTATAGAGGCATCTTGTTGAAAAATCAATGTTCTAGAAAATTGTTGATGTTGTCCGTTTCGTATTGCCACATTACAATAGTGTCTGTCTACTCCTCGGGTATATGTTAGGAGAGCGCCTACAAATTTTTTATCCCTAGCTTTGAGGTTTTTTATAATCGTGAAATGTTATCTGCTGATAAAATTCAGTTTTGGAGTTTTCCTAATCCTGATTAATGAAGTTCGTCCATTCCCCTGGTTCTCCGGAAAATAATGGTTCTTTGCTCATAGATTCTGTCGGGTAAAAATTTTTGAATTTCAGGTATTCCGCTGTATTTTCCGGATCATGAGAATAAATAGGTTCGAGTAAAAATGATTTATTTGCATTCCAGATTTCTTGGTTAAGATTGTACCCAACAAGTAACGATTTGTTGGCACAGTCTTCGTCTTTTCAAGAAAAGTATCTGGAGCTTTCATGTTCCAGTTTCTAATTTAGATTCTTTATCCATCTTCTTAGATTTCTGCCAATTTCCTTTATTGAGTTTTTTTTTTAAATAGCTTATATCTTTGCTACTAAAACTTAGGAGCTGTTTCGGTTGATATCTACTGATGTATCTTGAGAGTTTTCTTTCTTCTTTTCTTCGCACGTAATGAAAACTTCACCTTTATTGCATTTCTATCGACATTGGCGGAATCAGAATTTTTTATCCATATCTACTTAGAGCTCTCATTCATTTTATTACTTTTTTCAACTCTATACTTTTAAATTTGGAACGAACCCATGGATTACTTTATGATTTTAAGATCCCTTTTCAGACTATGGATAACTTCCTTATCGACAGCTTGAGAGGTGAAATTGAAAAAGTGCGGCATAGACTGTGTGAAATTGGAAAGCGCCCTTGTGACAATCCAAAACACGATTCAGGAATTGAAAGTACTGATATCACAGACGCTCCATCGGGTGATCATGAAAATAGGTCTCAACTCGTTAAGGAAGTCAGAGATCTTCAGATACGAAATGCCGAACTTTCCGAACAACTGAATAATTATAGAAGTTTGCAGGAAAATTCTATGAATAAAGCTAAAGATACCGCATATCTACTTAGCGCTTATGAGGATAAAGTCAATGCTCTACATGAACAGGCTTTGCGATCATCTAAAATAATGGCGCAAAGCAAGGAGAAATTCTGTAGTATCTTAAGAAGTAGAAATTCGCAGATAAAGAATTTATTTCATATCAATCAACAGTTGAAAAAAACTCTTGTGATCAATCAAGAACAAATGAACCAATTGAGTTTCAATTACAAGTTGTTGAAATCTACTTATAGGGAATTAGAAAGGAGCGACAAGAAAAATAAGGAGGAAAATAAGAAATACAAAGATACCATGTCGAAACTGGAAGAAGAACTGAAGTTTGTTTATAAAGAATGTAGTTTACTGAAGGAGGAAAATGTGAGGTTTTTGAAGGTAACTTCTTTTTAGTTCAGGAACTCTTTTCACCTTTTGACAGTGCGCCAAGCTTGTTCAATGATAATAAGCATCTAATGTCGTTCTCAACAAGTGCAAGAACATGACAGAATCTATCATAGGACTTTCTATCACATTTCCTCATTTTTTACAAAAAAAATCACATAATCCATTTCATTGTCGCTAATTCGGCATACCTACATATATACCCGAGAAAGAATTTCCTTGCTCAATATTCTACATAGGCTCATATATCTTGTTATCCGATTAGTCACAATATTGCTATTTATTACAAAGGTGGGGATTCACACTCCACAGCTCCGAATCGTAAAAAACGCATCAAAAGAATTTTAAAATATTTTGTAGGTGGTTTATTAATTTGCACTCTCTTCCTGCCACCTTGTTGACGTATCTCTTGATCTTGTTTGTTCACCCATCCGTATGCAGTTGACTCTTTAATGATATTCACAAGTCCTCCATAATCATCATTAACCCTATGGTAAATTATCAGCTTCTCAATTAATTCTACATCTTTTTTTTATATGTGGCATCTAGTTCTTGAATCAGACTATTGATATTGCTCGCTTCCTCTATAAAATGATTGGAGGACTCAATTTACAAAGAGAGAACTTTTCATCCATTATGAATTTGATTATGCTCAAGTTGTATAATAGGTTAGTTCCCAATTGATAGTGTTGTGTCTCAATTTGAAGTTGGAAAGATATAGAACTCCAAAACACTTTTTTTCACATTTAATATCATGCCGATGGTGGGGATACGTCTGAATATTCTAAATTTTGAAACATGATTGTTGAAGAAACATATAGTTGAAATCTTTAAAATTCATAAATTTATTTATCAAGTTGTTCTCTTTCGTATAATTGGTTGCTTAAAAGAAGTAATTCGGTGACGGTATCTTAAAACTCAGATAGGAAAAAAGAGTACTGTGTTTGATTTTACTGCAACCTAAATAACCCAAATCCGAAGGTATCTTATAACAACAAGAGAATAAGTGGTGACTTACCACATCGAATATAACTCGACTCAAGAGACGAAAAATCCCAGTATTCTCATGAAATCGAATGAAGGAACTGACGCTCTCACCCTCAAGATAAAAACGATAATTCACATTTTTGTTTTAATTTTCTTTCAGGAATTGTGTTGTGCGAAAGACGATATCAATAGAAGATACTCATCTCGATTGGACAAACATGAGAACCATTGTCAGAGTCTCATTTTGAAAACCGTTGAAAGTGAAGCGAAGCTAATTCAAGAGGTCAACGATATTTCTCTGCATTTGCACAGCCAAGAAAATGATCTTGTGAGTCTCAGATCAGAAGTTAAGAATGAGACATTAGAACTAGAATTGAAGTACAAAAAGCTTTCATATCAGTACGAAGCACTTGTGAGAAAGTTTCGAGAGTATGAACAGTTCGACGAGATCAAGTAAGTCTTTGTCAACCAACGTAGAAGCTATAATGATCGATTACTAAAACAGGTTCATCCAAGCGTATAGGGTAGAAATAATACTGCGTTCGATGAAATCATGAAAATATTTGACGTAAGAGAGATAAAATATAGATTTTTTTAATGAAATATTGAAAAGGGCTAGTAAGGTTTGTAGAGCAGGTTGTGTGAGAAAATATGGGATTTAGTAAGATCTGGGGCGCTGATTTAAAATCCAAATCTGTGAGAACCTTAAAGCGACGAGATCTAGGAATTTACTCAAATCGATTTTTATCCGCAATGAGAAATCGAATTCAGAATTCATGCGATTGTGTATTTTCGTGTCCAGGTAAACCCTAGTGTTTATGAAGCTTCCCAAGTTTTTGAACTGCTTGACATGTTCTAGAGTTTCATCTTTCAGACTGATATCTGTTTGAAGACTTTTTGGCGGACCTCCCAGGATTTTTGTTTTGTCAATATTGAGTCTAAGGCCTGAAGCTGCGTATATATTATGTTTATAGGTGTCCAACATTATCTGTAAATCGTCTGAGTTGCTAGCGATAAGTGCGCAGTCGTCTGCATATCGAAGTTCCGCTTCAGGTTAAAAAGGCCTCCATCAAATCTGAATCTTATGCCAACACCTCTTACAGGCATACTCATGTCAGCAATTATCAAGACAGCTATGACGAAAATATTGAAGCGTAAAGACACTTATGGTCGGTTGTAGAGCCATTATGCTGTATTCTAGCGGTGTTGTTGGTATGGAGGCTTTTATACACTGCTAAGAATTTTCGGATACTCCAAGACGTCCCATGATATTCCATAGCGCTCTCCGATTCACCGAGTCGAAGGCCTATATCGATTGATATAGGCTGTATAGATCTTAGAACATAGATACATGGAATGGAAAATAAACATTCCAAAGACTGAGATAGTTAGTTGCTTAGTGTCCCCAATCACAATTGAGACACTTGATTCGGAGATCATTGTCGCATCAATTTTCAGTACGAATAGATAGAACGCATGTGAATTTTTCAATATAACGCCACTGCCTTAGAGTCGCGCTACACAGAGAAACATCGAATGTGTGTACTACAAACAATTCATTCGTAGCACTGAATGTCCATTCCATGTATCTATGTCCTAAGGTATAGATCGCCTTGATCCTTGTTCACGGGCCTTATCTTGCAGCTTTCGCATTGTAAAATTTTGGTCCACCGTACCTCTATTGGGTCGAAAGCCACACTGTGATTCAGGTAATAGCTTTTCTGAGAGTGGAATCAGACGGTTAGCCAGCCATAACCTTCGAGAGAATTTTACCAGCCACACTTAGCAACGATATGCCCCTGTAATTGTTGCAATTTGACGTATCGCCTTTGTTCTTATAGAGGTTGATAACTAAAGCATCTCTGAAGTCTTGTAGCACATCTCCTTGTTCCTTGAAAAGGATTTCATCCAAGGCTTTGAATATTTCCGCTGAGATGCCGTCTAGACCAGGTGACTTTAGCTTCATGAGCACCTCTTATAGGAAAGTTAGCTTTTCTGCTTGGACCATAAACAGTTTTAATAGCTTCGAAAAATCGCATGTAGTCATGGTTATTTATCGGCGTAAGCTTGTATTTTCCTAGCTTTCTCTTTCCACCAGCTATCCTTGATTTTTTTTATTTCCTGACGGACCTCGCGTATTATGTTTATAAGACTTTCTTGGCGCTGCAACATAGCCAGACTTGTTAATTGCTGTTTTCATCGCTTTGTGTTTTGCGTCCAAAAGAGGTGCGATATGAGTTTCGCTGTCGGCTAACCAGTCTGGGGATTTTCGGGAGCGTTCTTTGCCCAGTATTTTTCTCACTGTATTTGTAAGAGATGATTTGAAGCGGAGCCAATGACACTCAATGACGTCGTTATAATCCGGTGGTGTAAGGCTATCTTTGATGGCAGCTGTGAATCTTTCTTTTGTAGAAGGGTTTTGTAGTTTGGAGATTGGAAGGCGCTCTCTTAGTAACTTTGGCTTGCGTTGTTATTTTGGGAGCATTGAGATCTTCATTCTCGAGATTACCAACCTATGATCAGTCCAGCACTCCAGATCGGCTCTGGGTTTAGTGACCAACACCCCTTTGAGATCTTTTCTTCTCACGATTACATAGTCGAGAGTATGCCAATGCACTGAGCGCGGGCGGTGCTAGGTTCCAGGTTACCCCTTGAATTGGGTCTCGTAATAAAATAGGTGTTCGTTATACACAGATTGTGTTCTGCACAAGCCGGCAGACGTTCGAATTGATGCTGTCTGTGCCATGTTTCCCTATTATTCCTGGCCACAGTTCTGAGTCTTGACTTCTACCCACTCTGGAGTTGATGTGTACAAAGGGGGATAATTTGTTCCCGTTTTGGGATTTTACTCAATGTAGTAACGAGTGTTTCGTAGAAAGTGTCCTTCAAGTTTTCAGAGGAGTTCAAAGTGGGTGCGTATACTGCAATGATTTTCGGTAAGTTTGGCGGCCAGGTGGTTTTTAATAGCAAAGCCTACGCCATGTTGTCCGATTTCGCCTTCCGGCAAGCCCTTCCAGAATAAAGTATACGCTTGTTCTACCAAGTTACCTTCGTCCGAAAAGCGTGTCTCGCTTAGGGCAACTATTGCAATGGATGTTCTTTGCAGTTCCTTATCGATTAGGGCAGTACGCCTCTCTGGTCGGTCGGCCTTGGGGTTGTCTAGCAAGGTTCTGACGTTCCATGCTGCAAAAGCTATGTGCTTTTCAT
Source organism: Coccinella septempunctata (assembly GCF_907165205.1). Lineage (NCBI taxonomy): Eukaryota > Metazoa > Arthropoda > Insecta > Coleoptera > Coccinellidae > Coccinella > Coccinella septempunctata. The sequence goes on along the minus strand of NC_058193.1, from coordinate 19,086,746 downwards.
TGGCTGTTGTACGATGATTCACTCGCTCAGGCACCCTCCTCCGGAGATCCGAATGGGAGGGTATTTTACCTCCGGGTACAAATTTTGTCCTGTTCGACTGATCCATCTTTTTGTTAGAACTACGTTAGAAGGTGTTTTAAAGCTGCACTGGTAACGCTGTCAGTGCCACTTTGGTTGCGGTTTCGACTAGATTATCTTGTAGCACAGGTATAGTGGGACTAGGGAGACGTAACTTAAGCGACGCAGAGAGCCATTTTCTGCTCAAGCCAATATTTAGGGTAGGTTATTGTGGGAAACAGAGTTATATCGCTCATGTTCTGATGCCAGAGCCTCGTTCGTAAGAACAGGGTGCACCGCGAGTAGGTGAGGTTGGCATTTGAGAGGAAAAGCTCTAAAACGCTTCCTTCCCCCTTACACCCCAATGACATTAAAACCAGTTTGCACCGACTTATTTAAGACAGGATTAACGTTAATTCGGTGATTGCTACGGTAACTGCTATAGAAATCAGAGAAATGAAGTATTAACGTTAACCCGCATTGAATATGTCGGTGCACACGGCTGTGAGCGCGCAATGTCGTAGCTCATATAAAATAAGGTGATGCCGCTCAATGACTTAAAAAAATTGAATTATCACCACAACTTCTTACACTGAAAATATCTCCTTTTCGACGAATTGATGAATTGCGCCTCCTTTGCTATATCGCTCTCAACCTCTGAGGCGCGGTTCTCACTGGAGCGATATGATAAGCGATGCAACATGAGCAATCTTTTATCGCCCGATGCAACTTTTATCTTCGCAACACACCAGTGCGCACTGAAGCGATACGATAGCCAAATCAAGCGCTTAATTGTCAATCAATTACGAAATTCTATGCTACTTTTTCCGATTTGATTCTCAATCACCTTTCTGTCGCTGAAGCGACCCGGCATCGGTATCCCTCAAGCCGACTCGATTTCGATATTTACCGGTGTAGTATCGCGATCGCTTCAGTCTGAGGCACGGTTCTCACTGGAGCGATACGATAAACGATGCGACAGATGATTCGATAAGCAACCCGACCCTGATTCGACACCGATCTCTTATAACCGTGCAAACGTAATGGAAGCAACTAATTCAGTGCACACTGAAGCGATCGCGATACTACACCGATAAATATCGAAATCGCGTCGGTTTGGAGGACACAGCTGCCAGGTCGCTTCAGCGACAGAAAGGTGATTGGGAATCAAATCGGAAAAAGTAGCATAGAATTTCGTAATTGAGTGACGATTAAGCGCTTGATTTGGCTATCGTATCGCTTCAGTGTGCACTGGAGTGTTGCGAAGATAAAAGTTGCATCGGGCGATAAAAGATTGCTCATGTTGCATCGCTTATCGTATCGCTCCAGTGAGAACCGAGCCTAAAACTACGATGCGATCATAGACGACAGCTAGTGCGTTGCCAATTTAATCAAAAAACTGTTTCGAGTAATTTAAATTCAAAAACTTGGCAAAAGTTTCTTCCAATCTGACAATATAATCGACTCGAACATTCCATTTTTGAATGAATTCAATAGTGTGAGTGTAGTCATCGCTTAATTTGTAGCAACTTTCAAGACGAGCAGAATTGCGAAATATATGGAAAAATTTTGTATGCCTTATTGGGGCTATTTCCATAACTTCCTATTATTCTCCCCAACGTTAAGACTAGCATTCGCCAGCCGTCTCCAGGGATTCGAAAAAAAATCCTAAAATCCTTTTGATAGGAGGAAGGTGCCCTGCAACATAGAACTTCTCAGTTCGTTTGGGCCTCACTCTATCCGAGCAAATATATCTATACTCCATTCACTTTTATTTTAGCAGTCGGTTGGCCCTGGTAATTTGACATATTTCACTCTGTACAGTACGAAAATGTGGGGTTATGACACTTGTCAAAACATTTTCGGGTTTTAAATCAACGCTATGTTACCCGTTCTACGTAAAAGTTTCTGTTTTTACGTATTTTATCAAAATGTCGAATCTCGGAAAATATGTGACGAACATAATTGAAGTTTATACAAACTGATTGAAGATTGAAGGCATACTAAATCAAGTTATTTACATGGAAAATACAAGAGATCAGTATAATATGCACTAGCTTGAGGAGAGTTAATGTTCGTTTTCTTCTTTGGCTAAAGTTTGAATACGTTACATCAGTTGTAGATTTCAAAATGAAAAAAATGAGATGCATATTGTAATAATGCACCCCGTATCTGGATCAGTGGAAGAGCGGCTTTCCACTGGTCATGGGGTGATTATTTTTAGATGTTAAATACACAAATTGAAGGCTCTCGAAAGGGGAAAAAAAATGTGGATCCGGCCCGTCGCACGAAGGACAGGTCTTGAAGTTGAATATTATTTCTGGGGAGATGTTTAAATGAAACTCATGAAAAACTTTAACAATTAAATCTATTGGAAAATAAAATTAGAGCTTCTCTACAAATACGTACTCGGTCCAAGACGACCAACAAAAAAAACTTCAATTTCTTAACATATGCAAATAAGCGCAAAACAATAAAACATATTTTCGTAACCAAAAATCTTGGGTTAAAATTCAACTTCCCAACTTAGCGCAATATTAATCAATACGTAATCAATGAATTATAGAGGAGCTTTCAGGACTCTGGACAAATAAAAAAAAATTGGAACTTTCTACCTTTTCTGCGACTGCTATTGGTAGGACGCTGCCGATGAAGAACTTTTCGACACCAGACTTTACCCGCACAAATCGGCGAATTCTTTACACTGAACCGAACTTCCCGCACTTTTCCGTCGCAAACGTTTTTCGCTTTAAGATTCCCTATCTAAAAATTTCAACACAAATTTATATCTGGTCTTACTACGAATCAAAAAAATAAACGATCACTCCTCGAATACTACTTTACTGATTCCGGATAAAACTGACTTTAACTCCAAATTATTTCCGATCTCTTCAACTACCTATTTCCCGATATTCCGTTTCTACTTGAACAAAATCAACAAAAACAAAGGACTGGACTTTTCTTTATACGCAACTTTTCCAAATTTATGAGCCGACCGAGTTTCCGATTCTATTCCGTGATCTACCTATACTCTTCTCTTACTTCGTGAAAACCTATTTATTCTAAGTCCCTTTTCTCTTTCTTTAATGACTGACTCTACAAAAGACTTATAATTCCTCTACCTATCCGTACCGACTGGAAGGGGTATATTTTCGATATTTTTCAGATCACGTCGCCGGACCGACTTAAAGGGGTATTATTTTTGATCACGCTCCCCGGACCGACTGCCTGACTTTCTCGGATGTACCTTTTTCCCGGTCTTTCTCTCCCACGCTATGGGTGGTACCAAAACGTCCCAAAATCGAAATCATTGGACGATCATTCTTGCTGAGTTGAAAAATCAGCGTTCCCAAGCTCGGCGGTTACAAGAAAATTTCGGCTACTTCGAATTCTGAGAACTGTTTTCCTCTCAGGGTCTCCAGACTAATGAATCCTTCTTAATCTACATGACTGACCGTTTTCACCCGTTCTGAAGTCCTTATCATCGGATATTGGAATCAATTACATAGGCCGGCGATCGCCGGTTGCTCTCTGAAAACGTACATTGTATCAATATCTGCAGAATTTCTGACTGAGTGACACTAACTCATTCAACTCTTATCGAGCTGGTTATTATTTAAATTCCCGCGACTTGATACCGCCTGATCTCAAGCGCCTCAAGGTGTCATATTTCCAACTAAAAATCGCCTCTGCAGCACGGCTGCAACAATGTATGAAGGTTCCAGCGATACCTCGTTTCAAGTATCCCAAATTAATTCGAATTCTCTTATTCCGATTTATTACAATATGATGCAGTGGTTGGGAATGGAATGGGTATCTCCCGAAGGAATTAACAGATAATTACAAGAATGTTAAATTCTTCAACGAAAATAATCTTGCATCATATATGTAAAAGGAATTGAAGGAAGTATCAAGTCAAGATGAACTTCACCTTTGAACAAAAATTTCACATCAATAAACAATTAACAGGACAACTCGCGCTTTTTTGTGGCTGTTCATCTCAATACATTGATATAATAATAATAATTAGGTGTTTATTGGTACCTTAAGACATTAACAATGTATAGGACAAGTCAAATGAAAAATAGAAAAATCAATTTTCGGGAACTTATTCTACGACGACATTAATCGAAAATCCTGTAGTAAACTTTTCGCATTAATTCACTCAAAAATAAAATTCTCAAATGCCACTTCTTTGTCATCCTCTTCATTCACAATCTTTCTGATTGTGGAAATATTCAGATGAAATATAAGTCGTTTAGATTCAGATGAAACATTATATGAATTCTCTTACATTGAATAATATTTTCGCTACCGTCTGACGTATTGTGGATTTTAGAATATCAGGGTATAACTATTTGAATTCTAAATAGCACTTCCTGAAACCCAGTTTCTTTTTTCAATAACTTTCGGCATCTGCGTAATAAAAATTGATATCAGTTATGATATTAACGACATTTCATGAGTGCCAACCTTTCTCTGTTCTAGTTACGAAAACTTGAGAAAATTATTTCATGGCCAACCGACTGCTAAAATAAATGTGAATGGAGTATAGGTGTGATAGTAAACCACAAACTTCTTCTAAGCAACAAACACATGGAGACTCAATTGAGTAAGGCTAATGTTAGTGCTTCAAATGAAACATTTAGTACAGAACTTCAAAACTACGCTTAAAGCCTATCCTAACATACGCAACTTCCTTCGAGAGGGTCTGGAACCAAATCACTTTCACTGAATGACAGATTGAAGCCTCTCTAATGCCCGTTTGCACCGACTTATTTATAACAAGCTTAATGTTCTGGCTTACTTATCTCCCCATTTCTAAAGCAGTTACCAAAGCAATAACTGAAATAATTATGACTTAACGTTCAGCCTGCCTTGAATAAGTCGATACAAAAGAGTATAAGTATTAAGGACGGTCTGAATTTTACAACGACAGGGACTGTTTAGGTAGCATGCGAGAGCTCTCAAGATGGTGCCGGTTCACTCTAGTGGCTTTGTGATGTCCACAGGGGCCGCTTTAGGTGTTATGTGTATGAGTGCTTTCTACCTTTCGACATGAGCAATTCGCCCTCGCTGCAGCAGAAGTTCGGCCGCAGCGTTGTTTCTCTGTTGTTCCTGGACATAAATTCCAAAATTTGTGATGACGATTTGTTCGTCTGTCCAGTCCCGAGACTCTTTGTTTGTTCTGTTCTTATGTCATTTCATTGTCTATGATTTTCTCTACCCATTCATTTATTTTGTTTAGGTCCTTTGCTAAGTTTGCCGTGTTATCTCAGTCTGAATGTGATCCCTCCGTATTTGTGTCTAATGTCCTATCTTATGTCTGAGGTACGATTCTCCATAATATGTTGAACATCCTAGTGCATGTGCACTTTTCATCAGCTTTCGTTAAGTTGAATCTTCTGAGATATGCTACTTCCACTCTTCATTGCGTTCAAATTCTAGGCACTATCGATCGATAACGAATCTATATATTATGGCTTAGTCACTCAAGCGTTGAAAACTAACATTAGTTCTTTATCTGCGAAAGGAGACATACATTTAATTTAGTCCAACATTATCTGTTAGGCAACAGTTACTTTTGATGAATAGAGTAAGACTTTTATGCTTGAGCATTTTTCACAACTTATATATTTCTTATCCTTAGAACCAAACTAGAGTTTCTGTTCTATTGCTATATTATGTTGTAGGTGCAGTTGCATAGAGCAAGAACTTAGAGAATTTTCGTTGAAAATGAAGGAAAAAGAGAGTATCATTTTGAGAGAGAGAGATGAGCTAAGATCACTAGTGGAAGAACTAGCGAAGGCTATAAAGCGGAACAAAACAGCAATTAACGAACTTAATTCAACAAACGAACAACACGAAAACGTCATAGACAATTTGAATGAAATCATTAAAATGAAGGTAGGTACTGAAAATGTGTTTCTTTTATTTAGCGTATGAGGTTACAGTACAATACATTTATGATACAAAACGAATACAATACAAAATACATTCAATGTATTTTACATCCAATATATAGGAACAACATGAGTATTATAACAAACTAAAGGGTGTTTCAAATTAAGCGTTTTTTTTTCAAAATGAATAAAACACATAATTTGCTTTCGTTTCCAAAAACTTTTTATTGGTAATGGAAATATTATAATAGTTATGAAATTTATGTACGAAAAATAATATTGGCCAAATGGCCTCCTCTTGCAGCTCTACAGACGTCTACCCTTTTGTTGGAATTTTCAATGAAATATTGACATAATTGAGGCTCTATCTCACTTATGACACGAATCATTTCATCCTTTCGTTGAGAAATCGATTGTGGATAATTCTCATAGACCTGGCTTGTCACATAACTCCCAAAGAAAATAGTCCAGCGACCAATAGTGCTTTCAGATGGACGATTATGTCAACAATAAAATTCACGCAATTTTCTTAAAACACTTTTCACAGAACGCTGATTTTCATGAAATAATTCAACAATTTGAACGCGTTGTTGTATCGTGTACGAAGTTATTTTAATAAATGTCGTACATCATACTTTTTAAAGGTCCGGATACCCAGAAGAATTAAATGCGCCATCTATATTTTATTAATTCTCGAAAAAAACCGCGCAATTTGAAACACCCTTTATATATCTGCATCTAAATTGTGTAGCCATTTGATTACCTTTGGTGTGGCTTCGGAGTCACCAGTGTAGGAACGGTTAGGATATTCTGACACACATGTGGTGGATAGTTTGTCGCGGAGATCACAATCACATTTTGGAGACTCTGTCCTGCCCCACTTGTGCAAGGAATCAGCACATTTCTAGCAACATGTTGGTGTTAAGGTACGATTCCACCAAAAGTGTGTGCGGCACAATTGTTTACGAACATTTTGTGCAGCACTCTAGCACGAACAAGCTGTTAACACATTTTAGCGTCCGTTTCCAACGGCGTAGCTGTGCGTTACTTTTTCATGTGGGCGAGTCCACCGCAATGAACTTCTGTGGCGCACAATGTGCGCAACAGTGTAGCACGGTTCAGCACTCCGGTGGAATCGCACTCGAAAACACTCGAGTATTGCCTCCACTGAACTATACTCAAAATGAAAAGCGCACAGCAATAGATACGAGCAAGCCAAGAGAGATAGATAGTCAATAGAGTGTCGGGCCTTTTTGTCTACCAGAACCGTAGTGAGAACGTCGTGCCCATAAACTTCTACTCCGATTTTTCCATAAAGTATATATTTTCAAGATACCGATTTCATTACATTTTTATTGTATTGATGAGTCAAAATTGAGTAGCAGAATAATCTTTATTCCTTTTTATTCTACGCAATCACTCTTTGGGTCTGCCCCGAGTCCGCAGATTCCAGAGGCCAAGAAATTCATAGTTACTTCTTGTTCTTGGTGGTCATTCTTGATTTCGTTGCTCCTCTTAAAAACAAGTCTTGACCTTGTTTTTGAAACTTGTTTTATGAAACTTAATTCAATGAAACGATATTTTAAAATTTTTATATTTTCCCGTATTTTTTCATTATTAAACACCACAGTTATGAAATTCATATTTTTTAGTGAATTTCAAGTGGAGAAGTAAATTTTAGCATTATTGTAATTAAGAAAAATAGCTGAAAATGAATTCCTATAACATTAGGTCCTTTTCCTTTAGAAAGTGTAGCACTTTTCTACACTAGGTGTTATTTATACCAGTGTAGAATTGGTGTATTTATCTACACCTAGTCGAAATGAGGTGCAATATTTGTGTTCTGTTGTGTGAAATGTAAAATTTGAAGTTAATGTCACGGAAGTCACAGTCATCTGCTTCAAAATGGATACAATTTAATTTAAAATTTGCGATAAGTTCATCACTTTACAAGAGGATGGAAAAGTATCAACTCTTCTGAAAAACGTAACTATAGATTGAATCAAAATTTTTGGTCTATGACCATAACAATCTAACTTCAGTGATTTTTTACATTCGATTGCACAACTACACTGAGAATCAGCTGATTGAAAGTACGGTGTAGACACTGAAATGAAAAAAATCACTGAAGTTAGATTGTATATATAAATATAAATATATATTCTTTTGAATGTTAGCAATACATTTTTAGTTATCAAACAATATAGCAGATGTATGAGTTTAAGCAAAGGTTAGTGTAACGGGGTACCATACAATTCGGAGTATGATACAAGAGCTTAGGGAAAAACCTCAGTAAAAAAACCCTGTCTCCCCGTGAGTAGTGTAGTGATGACAAATTTGTTTACAGAATAAGCTTTTAATACTGAAGGGCTTCCTTTTCATTGACATAAAAATTTCGTCATCCTCCTTCCATTTCGAAATAATATCTGAAACGAAGAAACAGAGCAGAAAACGAGAAAAGAAAGTGAATAATAAAGCCTTCATCCAAACTTATTCCAAGACTTGATGATGACTGAAAAAAAAAAAAATAATCATAGGTACATAACTTGTTTTCCAATTGCATTGGGAGGAATATCATCTCTGCGTCAAAAATCTTCTGCTGATCTTGGTGGAGGATCACCCTCGTTGTTAGAAATGCCTTCAGTACTCAAATTAATAATAGCTAAATCTTGCTTTTGACTGGGAGGGTCATAGACCAAAAATTTTGACACCAAGAAGCAGACGAAAGGACCTATTGAGTCAACACTTTTTTTTCTCAGTTATAAAAATGCTTAAAGTGTTCTTCACTTCAAATTAACTTGAAAATAATGATTCTATAACTTTGGGGTTCAATAATGAAAAAAAAAAGAGCGAAAAAAACAATTTCAAAATATTGTTTTATTCAATTAAGTTTCACGTAAAGTGTTCGATGTAGTCAATATGAGCTCTACTCATAAGTAATAAGTCTATGGCTCTACTCTCTACTACATGATCTACACCTTCTAATGAATGATTGCTTTATTCTACTTGCATATATACAATTATAAAATAAGTATCGTTCCATTCAATGAAATTTTACAAAAGGTGTTCAAAATGGACATTATGAGCTCTAATAAACATAAATAAATCTTCATCTTCTAATTAATTATTGCTTTATTGTGCTCGTATGTATCATTTCAGTTACTAAAAGTTTCAAAAGCAAAGTATACATTAAATTAGGCTTAAAATACAGTGCATAAGTTATACCATTTCGGAATCTCAATGAAACAGGTACTATTTTCTTACTTTGGCACTCAGGTAACCATATTTTTTTTACACCACGTTAGGACTTGTTTGAGTTAGATATTTGTTTAATAAAAAAATTATGCATGCGCCCTAAGAATCATAAATAACAATCGATAACTCATATATCCAGGAATGCTACCAAAAAACAGATTGAGAAAAGTGATAAAGTGGAGAGACAGAGTGGAGCTACATAGCCAATAATCCCCCTTCATTCGATGTCAGTAGCGGATATGATAAAATATATGAATAAAATCTATTTATAGTGACATATGCGTTCCTTGTGATCAAAAGATGACTAGGAACGCTAGCGATTACGAATTCTAGTGCCACAAAGACCTAGAACTCTGACCGCGGAATTCGCCAGAACGCCTTCTGTTTGCCGAGGTCAAATGACACCGAAACTACCAGCACTATCTACTCTTTCTTGACGAAATGGTATTTCTGTTAATACTTTGGGACATTTGAGAGATGGAAGTTAATTTTAGTTAGGTCATAAAAATTTGGTGATTCAATATCATCATGTTATGCACCTGAATAAATTTCGATCATTACTTACATTAGATATGTAGAATCGAAGAAGAGTGAATGATCTTCACCTAATGAGTTTCTGAAGAGCAGAGGCACCATCCTTATGAGAACTAAGTCAAAATAATACGGAAGTCTACAAAAGCTACCACCACAAGAATTTTAACTGCAGGTACAACTCCCTCAGAATGCATTAAATTGCATTCGTCATAGATCTCAACTGCGAACTGAATTTTTCACTGCATTATAGACTAACAATTTCGAGAGATATTTCTGAACGTTTTCATATATATTGAAAGTTCTTACAACTTGGTTATCTTTCTTTGTAATTATTGTACTTTAATACTTAATTTGTTATTTTTTTCGGATTTGTTGTTTACTTTCGTTGACAATATTCAAAACCATTTGAATATCGGCATTTTTCAAAGCAGTGTATTTGTTGATGTGTAAGATAAATGAAACAGTACTGTTTTTTCCAGGATGAAAAACTATTAAGTTATCAGAAAGAACTTGACCTAATACGAAGTCAGTACGAAGAATCCCAAAAAGAAATAGATGCTCTCAAGAAGGTACTGAATGTTATAGAAGAGAAGAGTTTGCCGGAACATGAAGAACTAGAGAAAGAACTACAAGATTTAAGGTAGATAAAGAACTTTATTGCAATGAACAAAGTTCCAGACTTCGGTCTCTAAGGCTAAGCCCTTGTAAATGGAAAAAAATTACTGCAGGGTGCTTCAAAATTTCGAAAAAACTCAACCAAATAAGAATACCAAAAGGGAGTAAATAAATTCTCAATATATGTAGGTACTTAATACATAGCTACCACCAGTAGGGTCGAAAATTGGAAATTGGAATCCTGGCCCACCATCTATGCACCATTTTCGCAAGGTACGAGGTTCAAGTAAGTTATTATCTTGAGTGGGTTTAATACTCAATGGTATTATTGAAAGTGCCTCCTCTCACATATGCATATGCTCGAGGAGAGTAATGATGTGGTATTGATGTGGGGCCCTTAAGAAATCTCTCGAAGGTTGGCCTTCTTGATCAAGAGCGCTTTTTATTTTTTTTTATCAGCGCCAAATCTGAAAAAATAATATAGAAAAAATTTTTCTTTTTACCTCGAGAATCTACTGTTAAAATATTTGTACGAGTCAAAGATATCACTCTGTGTATCATATTTTCGATAAGAAAAAATTATGGGAAATATGCAATATACAAACAAAATTCATTACATTCAATATATTTTCCATATCCCTTGTCCCTGAAAAATTTTGACAGATATTCTTCACTACTCTGCTACTCAACTGAACACCTCCAGCAGCGAATTCCTTGTTGTGACTTGAGTGAGTGTCCACGTTCCAACACCGTAGAACAAGACGGAGAAGACATAGCAACGCTGGAGTCTTATTTTGGTGTTTGGTGTTATGTGATGGCTATCAAACAAATTTTTTATCCTCTCGAACGCTTTCCCAGTTATACTGCGTATTTCCCTTGAGTAGTCAAATTATTCATTTACATTAGTTTTGAGGTAAGTGAGGCTTGTTCTATAGGTTTTTGGTTTCTTGGAGAATAATTAGGTACCTGCGCGCCATGCTCTTCTGCCAATTTTGAAACATAATCACTTTGGTCCTTCGAAATACCTTAAATATTTAAATCCAAATATTTATTGCTCATTGGCAGGGAGGGTTTATGAAACCAGGTTGATATTCAGTTGGCTTCCATTTATGTTTCTCTTATACTGATGATCATTAGTTTCGTTTTAGTTATGTCTATGTATGTATTTATGTTTATGTCCTAAATTGATACCATATTATTGGCTAAAAATTGTAAGTTTATCCACAAGTTGTAGTGCCTGCGAAAATGATCTTATCGTCTTATCGTGCAAATATTGTTTATTCCCTTCCCATTGAGAAGAATGCTCAGCTCTGAACCCTCCAAATCCTCTCAGAAGATATATTCTGAATATATTAGATATAATTTTTCGAGCCGGCACTTCATAGCATTTCGTTGACGAATGAGTTTTGTTGCTCTGACGAGGTCAAATAAGACCGAAACCATGGGCAGCATCTACTCTTTATCGACGAAATGAAATTTCTGTTGATACTTTGAGCGATGGTAGTTAGTTAGTTCGATGTAGATCGTAACATTCGTTGATTTAATTATCTGCGGATGTTTTGCATCTGAATCAATTTGTTTATTATTTACCTGCCTTACTATGAAGGCGTGATCCATTTCTTATTTTCCATGTCCGCGGCAGATCGGTTACTGCCATGATCCGAACCTTCCCGCGCTTTTTCCCTTGCTTAATTATCGTAATAAACGATATATGCAATATGGGATTAAAGCATATGAATGCATACTGCTATCTTCGCTCTGAGAGTTAGGCTTAGAATATAGAACAACAGGAAGGAGCATATTGCTGATTTCAATTTGACCGGAATAGAGGAGAAATATGGCCGACATATATTTCAGTTTCAAGAGTGGCGTAGGACAATGAAGTTTCCACAAAACTTCAATAGTCAGTTGATTCTGATTAATCAAAAAAATTAGGAAAGCCTGACGTAAAGTCAGAAGCTTTTTCACGCTCGTTCAAATTGATAATCAAAGCAGAAATTCACCCCGCCTAACACTGCTTGGCTATATACTTAATGGTATTAAGGTCTATGACTTGACATCATCTACGCCCATGGAGGATTATTGTCATGGGATAACTTTGTTATGTCATGAAATTCAGAAACTCATAATTAATACCAGCTTAAAAAATCACTTACCTATGAATTATTCACGCTAAAATATCCAAAATCCTTATTTCCAGCAAATTTCAAGTATTCAAATTACCAAAATTAAGTTAAAACATCACTTTGTTCATTTGGCCACAGATAACAGAATCATTTGACTTCCAAGTCTGCCACTTTTCAAATCAGAATTTGGAAGACCAATATGGCCGTTTCCGTCGCACAATTCCCGTCACGTTTATTCGAAAAAGCTATTTCCTGATATTCTATGTTCTAAGGAGTTAGGAAATTGAATTGGGTTGGTCCGGTTTCTGTGTCAGATGTCGGTTAGGTTACTAACTCTAAGGCTAGGAACATAGTGAAGCGACCAAGAGGTGCGAAGAGGATAGTAGAGAGGATAGAGGCAAATTCAAACGAATGAATTGTAATAGGGGAGTACATAGTGCCGCGGTCGCGATCACGATAGCGCGAGGCGTTTAAGCGAGGATAGAGGCGCGATCGGGGAAGTTTGTTTTCTCTCATCGCCGCGCGGCTGCAAATATTGAATAAAAATGGATATTGAAGCGTTCATAAGTTCGATATTTGTGAAAATTGCTTTGTGGGATCAAAGAGATGCTCAACATCATAACAGATATGTCACCACTAGACGTTCTGTGGTAGTGATAGGATGGCGAATGAAATTAGTCCAGTGTTATAATACATTAATTTGGATTCAATTTTTTCCAAAATGTAGTCGAACGTTTCAATTTTATTCGGAAATATGAATGAAATTTTGCTGCATGCTTGCGTAATCTTCTTCTAATATATAAAATTCTCGTGTCATAGTTTTCGTTACCATACTCCTCCGAAACGGCTTGACCGATTTTGATGAAATTTTTTGTGCTTATCCGGTATCTATGAGAATCGGCCAACATCTATTTTTCATCCCCCTAAATGTTAGGGGTAGTCCACCCCTAAATTTTTTTTTATTTGTTAGACAAAATTTTTAATTTCTATTTTTTTATGATACATACATAATACAACATACAAAAGGAAATTATTTATATGGCAAAACAACGTTTGCCGGGTTAGCTAGTTCTTTATAGAATGATAAAATTCACCATGTATTTTCCTAGATTTATTTATTTCGTGAACAATACAAGTTCTTCTATTTTCATCATACTTTATCAGACACCACAGGTTCAGTGACGAATTTTCCAACAGTTTGGATCCATTTAAATCCATTATTCGAAAACGCGCCAGTTCTATAATAATCAAACCCGACTGCCGCTTTGCTTTCTTGGTCGCCTCACTATGAGATAACACCTCGTCATCGCCGCTACTCTCGGGAACCGCTATCCTCTCTACTATCCTCTTCGCACCTCTTGGTCGCTTCACTATGTTCCTAGCCTAACTCTTTAATCTTTGCCTCTCTATATCTCTCTATAATCTTTGTCTCTGCATCGCTGAAATATCCTGAACATGGCTCTGTTTCTACATCATTGCGGAATCCGAATCTTACCACCCATGTAAAGCTTATTGAAAATTGATGTTATTCATTTTACGACTTCCTCATCCAGGAACTTCAAGAACTCTGAATTGATGTTTCAGGAACAGAGGGTTTTCCTTCTTTTAATGCTCTTATCGATGCTCTTACTTCGTCGAGTAGTATATGTGGACCTGTATCATCAACCATCTCCGGTTAGTCAGATCATGTGCCGTGAAATAGTTGTTCTGGGTATGCCTTCCAAATATCCTTGATTTCAGCCTTGTCGATTATGATGATATTATCCGTTTTTATTTCTCAAAATACCAGAATGTCTTCTCCTTGTTCCGGTTGAATGCCTTATTTTCCTGTATACATTGAAACTGTCATATTTTCTCAGTAGTGTTTCAATTTCGTCACAGTTCTCCTTAATCTCTACTTCTTTCGCCACCCGGATTTTTCTTCTGAATGTTTCATTTAATTCCTGGTATGAGTTGGTATCATCCTTCTTGCCTCGTCGTTCCTCCATCACTTGTAAAATTTCCACTGTCATCCAAGGTTTCCTTTTCTCTATATCCGGTCTTAATACAATTTCTTTGACATTTTCAACTGCCTTCCCGAATTCCCTCAATTGATCTTCGTGTTCTAGATTTCTTATAGATATGACCTCACTGTTTGAAAAAGGTCTTGCTTATTCTTAGTATTAGTGGATTCCTCAGTTTTCGTAGATCATACTTGCGAACTGTTTTCTATTTCACCTTCTTCATTTTGACTCCTATCAAGAGATTATGGTCTGATTATATGTCGGCACCTGGGAATGTATGGGTTCACAACGGTTCTGAACCATACAGATCAAGTAGAATTCCATTTTAGGATTACCGAAATTGTATCTATGCTGGCTCTGTAAAGTTCACAAATGTGAAATATTCTACGCCCAATCCTATAATAAACCCTTCCTACAAATTTCTTCACTAGAAGAAGGTACGGAGTATTTGATAGAATCAAAATCAGTATGTACTGTCAAATAAAATATATTTTGGGTAATTCATAAGGCTTCACAGTATACAAAATGCAGCATAAAATTGCTTTCTAATATTTACACCATAAAGTACCGATTACAATTTTTTTGATCCACATATTTTCTCCCATTCTGTTCGTATGTCCCCACTATGCCAGCTCTTTTCTCTCCACGAACTTTTCTATAGACGCCATCTATAATTCTCTTCTGATGACTTCATTTCTTAGTTACTCCCATAACTCTCCTCAGGTACTTTATCTCCATAGTTTGTACTCTCGATTTTCCTCTTTTTCCAGTACCCACAATTCGATAATAATAACAACTGTCATGCAGAATTCAAAACCTTATATAAAATGCTTATAATATAACGAGAGGTTAATTTGTATCAAACAGATATTACAAGAGAAAACATACTCTTCTACATATATTAAACCATCGTCAGTTGGCCCATTACATTCATCAAACTACTTCTTATTAGGGTAATATATAATCGTTTGTCAATTTTTCTCTTTCTTTGTAAAACTATTTATTTCTAATTGATAAACTTCATCTTATTGCTTAGCAAAACTATTAAAAGCCTCATACTCATCACTTATCTGTTTCATTTTCAAACATGCTTGTGCCCACATAATCTACAGTCCCTGGCCAGTTTATTAGACGCACTGAGGATTTTTTTATATTTACTGGTATTGCCCGAGGAAAAAGCAGAATATTTGAATTTTATTTCCACAGAATGTCTACGACTCTCATTAAATTGTTCTATTTGGCATTTATTCTTGATGTTGTAATATTAGTACTAAAGTATGAATCAGTACTTATGTCTTCAAGTGGACGTCTTGCATGCTGCAGGTTCGGACGTTATTTCGATAATCCACATATGAAATCATCATCCTCGAATGCAGCAAACCGAACAATTCTGCATTGATAGTATGAAGCTCTCATAGCTACACAAGGTGGCTCAGCAAAATATTAGAATTTCATATTGAATCAACAATAAATAAATATTTTTTATTGAATATGATATATTATATGTCAAAACCATTTACAGATGAAGTAAATATAACATATACATTAAATTTAATAATTCAATATTCAAAAACCAATAACCTAATAATCAATTTCAAAGCGTGTTTAATTGAGATTTTGCATCGAATCAATGCGTCTAAAGCTGCGTTTACATTAGCGAAATTTCCCTCGCGAAATAATTGCGCGAGGAAATTTCGCCTAGTGTAGACGCCTCCCTCACCGCAAGGAATTGCGGGGCGAGGGCCCTCGCTGCGAGCCACACGTCTGTCGGTTTTTGTCCGCGCATCAAAGGGTTTCGCTCATCGAATTTCGCATAGTGTAAACGTGGTACACAATCTCCGTACTGACTGCGAAACAAAAACTGAAGGCGGCTCGCTCCACTCGCGAAAGATTCTGCTCTTAATTGCGCTTTGTTTTGGGAACTGCGAAATTTCACTCGTTGCGAGTAATTGATGCCCGAGTGATTTTCGCGAGGAAATTTCGCTAATGTAAACGCAGCTTAATGATATGTCCAGGGACTGTATAAGCAATCTTATGCTAGATCTGAGATCTGAGATCTGCTAGTTGAAGGTTCTGATATAAGTGAATTGATGCAATCAAAACTTTCATTATTTATCCTTTTGTTCCTAGTCCTACATCAGACTCGCTCCTCTTTTCACTCAAAGCGACTGCATGTAATCGTATATGCTTGCATGATGCAGTGTTTACAGTATACTCCGCACAATCATATTTGAATATATTTATACACATATTTTACATTTATCACAATATAGAGCTCTGTAATTTTCATAAAATAACTCATTATAAGTAACAATATAAAATTACAAACCGAAGATGATTGCACTTTAACTCACGAAAATCTAAGCATATAACCTTTTCTATGACTCCATTCTCTGCCTTCGTATGAGCTTCTGTGTTCACCCTAGGTTGGTACGAATTTGTAGAAGGTCTTTCCGAATCAATTATATTATTCTTTCCACATTTTCTGATTAACTAGCTCCCATCAAATGTCTAGTAGTATCAGAATGAGTTTGATTTGAGACCTTTGTTATTGATAACCAATTCGCTTAACAGGGTTGAAGGTCAGGTTGTTGGAATAAAAACCACTTCTCAGACCATTGCCGACATGTTTCGATTTTATTCTAAAATCTTCTTCAGGGCTCTAAAATGATTACAAGATTTTTCAATTAATAACACTTATAAATAAAATGTGTTGGAACATACAATGGGACAATACATCAGTACAACAATGAATAAAAATCACATTAATATCTGCATATTACAATATATAGACAAATTCCAAATTGAAAATACGAAAATTGAGAGAAACATTGAATATAATTCAGCTCAGTATACAGGTACCTGATTTAACATTGAAAAAGGGGGGGGAACAGTTACTTACAGTCTTTTTGTGGTTTTATAGTCAAAATCATGAAAGATATGAAACATATAACACTCTTAGACAACATCAAACGAGAATTTAACCAAAAATTGGACAAATCGGAAACAGACCGCTGTGATCACACATATGCTATAAGTAAAATGACATTTTACTTATAGCAGAGCTGAATTATATTCAATGTTTCTCTCAATTTTCGTATTTTCAATTTGGAATTTGTCTATACATTGTAATATGCAGATATTAATGTGATTTTTATTCATTGTTGTACTGATGTATTGTCCCATTGTATGTTCCAACACATTTTATTTATAAGTGTTATTAATTGAAAAATCTTGTAATCATTTTAGAGCCCTGAAGAAGATTTTAGAATAAAATCGAAACATGTCGGCAATGGTCTGAGAAGTGGTTTTTATTCCAACAACCTGACCTTCAACCCTGATAAGCGAATTGGTTGTCTAGTAGTATATCATCTCTACGACAAAAATTGTTATTGTGGTTTAGAAATGACTCATTTCATGTCTATACTGTATATTTTGATTTCCTCTCATTCTGTTATATTCAATACCTCTGTTGAGGCTCACAATATCCATATTCGTATTGATTCCATGGCAGTGAGCCCACATTTTCATTCTCTCATCTGTTTTAAAATAGTGACTGAAACAAATATTTATAAATATGAAATTATAGAATCACAAACATGATGATTACTTCTGTAAATATTTCAAGAATTCATTTTCCCCCCTTCTTGTAAATGATTGAAGTACTCATCTTTCAATTGTATGAAGGTTTGGACGTCAGTTTCCTTCAATATTTTCCTCATTGTACTTTTCATTCCCTTCTTATTTTCAACTTTCTTCAGCTTATTTCGTCCTTGTATGCACCATTTTTTTATTATGTACCAAGTACGTGCCTTGGATTATTTACTGTTTCCATAACCTGACACCAAGCATTATAATATTCTACATTGTCATCAGTTATTATATATTCTGTATCCATAGCCTCTCCCATCCTGGTTTTTAATGCTTAATTTTTTTTTATTGCTTGATCCATCTCCAACTAGGACTATGTATGTATTCACGAGACGTCAATAATGACGTACTCAATTAGTGGTTTCCTGACGGTGGATGTCATCGACGCAAAAATGACGTACATGATGTCAATATGACGTCAATAATGACGTACTCAATGGGTGATTTCCTGACGTACTATGAACGTCCTTGAAGGTGACGTATTAAAGACGTCTTCACGTGACGTTACTGCATAGTACTCAGTAGCGCGTGTCAGTATTGAATAAGGGTTCGTCAATTCCAAAAAAAATAGCCGCAAGTTAGGTCTGCCATCTGTTGAAATAGCGAGATATCCGAAATAAAGCGAAAGGGATGGCGCGCAACGCCTCTTATTTGATGAGGATGGTGGATGCCAGCCGTGTGAGTATTTAAAGCCATTGCGCATGCGTCGATAGATAGGGTTCTCAGCCGGCGGCTCAAACAATAGTAGGAACGACTTAACATTTACGAAATTATAATTACGTAATGAACATTATGAAAAAAAATATTATGAGATTTATTTTCTAATAAGAAATAGTTTATTCATGAAGTACAAATGTAATTCAATCGCAAGAATTTTTTTTCGTGTTTCTTCTTTATATTAGTGTATTATATTTTCTAGTCCAATTCCGATTCCTCGCTTTTTCCACAACCGCAGTTGTCACTATCTTTGTCGCAATCAGAGATTTTTTCATCATCTGAAAATGTGTCAGCTCAATTACATAATACATTTTCAACTTTCATTGGAGTTGAACCATTTTGGTTTCAGGGCACCATCCAGAAGAAACCAACCATTTATTCTCCGCATTAAACTTCAAACAGTGGTACTTAGTAGCATTGAGCAACATCGAATTGACGAAAATCGTCCGTAGCACCTTTTGTTTTAATGATTTCCAACACGATAAAATGTGAGTTGAAACAAACCCTTTGATTGTTTCAATGAATTTTTCATTATTCTCTTTTGCCGCATACATCTTGTTGAACATGATAAATCGTTCAGTGTCTTTGGAATGAACTTTGGTGACAGTTATCATCTTTTTAAAATATTCTTCTTATGTTTCAATTTTGATTTATTTGGAACTTATTCTTATCAGAATCTATTATATGAATTGCGCCCGAACTCTCAATATTCGTATAGCGCCCGACGAAGGGTCAATACATAAATAATATCAACAGCGTTGTGTACAAGGAGCTCCAACACGTGGTTATAATAATATGAAAATAATTCAGCTGCACTGTTGAGAACCCTAAGACTCCTTTCACACCACTGGTTTTTACCATCGAGTTTTTACCGGAAAACAGCCGAATGAAAAATTATTCATCGGGTTTTATCCGTACGGTGGGCACATCTAGCTCTCGAATCTAGTGGCGATAAGCGCCGCCGAAAGTGCAATCCGGTTGTTTTCCAGTGTGAAACTAAACCGGAACACGTGTGAAAGATCCCATTATATCAGTAGATATAATTTGGAACATCGGATAAAAACCCGATGGCGCGAAATGAGTCTAACTCCGGGTTTCATAAAGCTTGATCGGAGAATCAACGCTTGATTGACGAATAGACGTCAATTTGTTTTCAATCGATAAATCAGTCTTGATGATTCAGTATATCATTCTCGCATCAAATTGTGATGTTCATACGTCCATTTGATTATTCTTAATTGCTACTTTTTCAATATATTCAGAAATGAAAAGGTTTCAGTGAGTTCGTTCTAGAAATCGAGCGACTGTCAAATCGTTGATCGGACAATCAAAGTTTTATGAAACCCGCTGTGACTCTCCCTTACTTTATTTCGGATATCTCGCTATTTTAACAGATGGCAGACCTTACTTGCGGCTTTTTTTTTCACAGGCAGCCATACATCATTCTATTCGAAAAAAAAATTAGCTTTAATTTGATATCAAAAACATCCGTGTATGTCATGAACGTAGAAACACATCGAAATGTTACCTGCTTACAGCTGGCTGCGAGGTATTTGCGGCGGAGTGTGCAACGGCAGCTATGGATTTAAGTATTCTTTACATGCATTGTTATGATGTGGCGGATATTTTATTTCAAAACGGAGTGAACGAAATTTCTCTTGGAATATTGATTAATATTAATTTAATTCAAATTACTTGCGGCCACTTTTGACAGGCTGCGGTGTTATCAGTGTGCTCTCCTATCCATGAACGTATGTAAAAATGTGTGTCGGATCTAAGACTATTACGTCCAGTTTCATAATCTAATTTAAAGTCACTTTAAGCTTAAAGCTTCCTTAAGAGTCATTTTTAGTAGGGTTAAAGGAAGCTTTAAAATTAAAGCGACTTTAGGTTTGATTATGAATCCGGCCGTTAGAAAAACATATTTAATTGAAGGTAAGATAGGTACTTACTCCGATTACAATCGTAATAGATAAATTCTTCAGATTTAGTTTTAATGGTTATATACATCGTATAATCTACACTTCTATTATCCATTGCTCGCTAAGCCTCAAATTCGTCCATATTCCTAAAATTCAGAACAGACTTTTTAATATTCAAAAAATGAATTGATTCCAAATGGTTTAGTAATGATTCATGAGAACCAAGGGGTATCTGCCCATCCTCGGGGCAAAGAGGGCACTTGATATGTTTTGTGTTAGTTTGTCTCATCATTGGATTTTCATGATGAATAGATCTCATCTGACGAGTTTTTGCCGACACACAAGAGAATTTCTTCTGGCAAACGTTGCAAATCAGATGAGCGCTAAAAAACGATAGCTTTAATGAAACTGAATAATACTTACTTTTCTCTTTCCACGTCGCTAGGTTTCCTAAAAACCTGAAACCAAGAACAAAATATTAGAGCACTAAAAATTGCTTTTGATTAAAACACAATTGAAATTCTTCAGGAAATTATTTCAAAATCAGAACCCGGCTTTTAAATGGAACCTATTGATTCAGTATCGTATGTTCGTTTTTGTCTGCTGGAAAGTTCTTTATTGACTCGTTAGAATAGATTCGTTACAAACAGAGCTGAAAGAGTAGGAACAACCTGCAGCTGTCTCGCTGTCATTGACGCGGTTCGCTCTGATTGAACGTGCTTGAGAACTATGTATGCTTGAAGTATGTGCATGTATGAGGAGATTGACAACCGTCTTAACCTTGCAAAAAGAAAATAGGACTATGAAAAGCATCATATAATCGGTGCGTTTCATACACTCGCTGCTGCTTATCGTTTCGCCGATTCAACAATATCGAGGGACTAATTTACTCCATTGATGGAAAAAAATTGTAGATGCTACACAATTGGTGGCCTTACTGAGCTTCTGTAAACACAACGACGATCTACCCTAAAAAACGAATCTGATAAAATTTGTAGTCTGCATGTGGTGGTGAAAATGATGAGCCTGAGTAAGGAAAGGTTTAGTTTTGAATCTGTTATGATAAATGTATATATTGAACTGGTGAATAATGTCAAACTTTAGTTTTTGTAATTGTTATTGTGAAATAATAATTTTATATGGATTTCACAGAGAATTACTGAATCAAGAAAAAGAGAATAACTTGATCAAACAAAAAATTATTCAAGATCACGAAGACACAATAAGTAGCCTGAAGGAACAAATAAATGAGAAATCAATGGAGGTTGCAAATAAAGTTGAGAGTCTTTGCAGAATGAGAGATGATGTAGACCGGCTGACGGAAGAGTTAAAATACAAGGAATTAGATTTAGAGAAAGAGAAACAGGAAAAGTTGATTATCATGGGCGAATTAGAGGTATGAATAATTAAGAAATTGCTTAATGTTTTTCGCTCTTTTCGAATTCCTATCCGAATTTTCTTTATCTCTTATACCGAGTGATATTTTTTGACGTAACACGTAATTTGAAATTTTATGATAGCGCCCCGCAATATTTTGAATTTTGAAATCAGTGTGAGCTGATGGATAATGCGTATAGTAACAATACTACTCAAAAATTTGGAATAAGACCACGTTTCAATTACGGACAGTTTTCTAGGGTTTGATCGTGTATGAAGAATTTTAGCACTTGTGATGCTTAAGCATGACCTGTGTTGAAATGATGGTTCGATTGTTCTTTCCTTCTCACTTTCATTCGTAATGTTGAATCATTTTCAAGAAAAGATTCCTGAGGTCGAAAGAATTACATATTTCCTTTGCTATTCTTTACAATTTGGCGCGGTTGGACAGATACAGGCTGATGAAAATATATAACACAATGCAATTTTCAGTAATTACCTCATAAAAAATTTCATCAGATCCAATTGCTTTTATAGAATGTACGAAAGTTTCGGCCTGAAACGAGATTTTTGTAATTGAGTTTATAAACCTCCATAACCAATTTATGTATATAACGGTTTAGGCAAATACATATGTGCTTGCATGAAATCAAGAAGTCAAGAAGGTATAGAAACAAAGAGCAATTCGGTTCAAAGCCAATTAGAAGGGTATTGACGTCTTGAGTGGCAATGTCAAGAACGCAGTGACGGAGCATAGAAAATGGGTAGAAAAGATAATAAAAAATGAATGAACTTTCGCGCGAAAACGTTGAATGAGCCACTTGAAGTGCTGAAAATACTTTCACGAGTTAATCGAGTTAGCGGATGAGGATAAAATCATTTGAATTTATTGCACGGCACTGCAAAATTCATGACAATTATGTCAATGCGCTCTAGTGTGCGCATGACGTAGTGTATGGCATCACCCGAGTGACTCAGAGTACTTTCGATCTTTCATTTTTCCCTTCATTCTATATCTTTTCACATGAAATGCTTGATGATAATGATACTTCAGAAGACATTAGGTCTTTTCGTTTGCATAGAAAGTGTAGCACTTTTCTACACTCGGTGTAATTTACACTCGATTTTAGTATTCGTTTGCTTACACCAGTGTAGAGGAGGTGTAGTTCATCTACACCTAGTAAAAAGGAGTTGAAATATTAGTGTTCTGTGGTGTGAAATACAAAATTTGATATTAATGTCACGGACGTCACAGTAATCTACCACAGTAATTTTCGATAAGTACATCACTTTACAAGAGGATGAAAAAGTGACACATCTTCTGCGAAACGTAACCATATTTCGAATTCGAATTATTGCGTGACAACCTAACGTCAGTGTTTTTTTCATTCGTTTGAGCAATTACACTACACTGAGAAACAGACGCAAAGATTATAGAGTAGAAAGATAGGAAACGCCCTCATATCGCTAGTACTAAAAACCGACTACATTTTGGCCAGTGAAAACACGCGTGACAATGAGATGGCGCTAAAAACGCACTGTCAATACAGGAATACTTTTTGATAACAGTTTTCTGTTTTTTGATTGAGGGGCGCGAAATTCGAATTCTATTTCTCGTATTGCATTCCAATATTGACTTTGTTTCTATCAGAAAACAAACATCCTGAGCGACAAAACAAAAGTATGGTTTTGCTTTGTGATCAGGATGTTAGTTTTCATCTAAACATTGTTTGGAATCAATTGATATCAACGAAAAACGCTGTTGGTTGTGCTATATGTTTATTTGCAATTCATAAAAAATTTACAGAAATTGAAATAGTGGGCAATAAATGAAGCTTTTCCTAGGACACTAAAGTATATGGTGATCTGCTATACGTCGAAGGTGTTGTTTCTGTACAATAGGTTGTTCTGAATTAATGAACTTAGTTGAATTTGTAAAATATACAAATATTGCAGACATATGCAAGACCTGTATGTCAGTATAGTTTCTTGGTGCTTTTTTTATGATTTCCTATGATATGGTCTCTTCATGACACAATATACAAATTGATTAATGAATGAACAGAACACTCACAGCAGGTTTCATAAAACTTTGACTTTCTAAACAACAATTTGACAGTCACTTGGTTCCCAAATGGAAATCAATAAAACCTCTGCATTTCTGAATATATTGAAAGTGTAGCAATTGAGAATCATTGAATGGACCTATAAAGATCATCATATTCACTTAATAGGCCGTTTATGCAAGGGATGCTTTCTGCATACAACAATTTACGTCGATGAACAGTTCTCAATTGACCTGCAGTAAAATGTTCATTGCACATGGTGTAGTAGTGTTTGCTGAAGTAATTGTCTTCAAGCCCTGAGAATTTTATCCACTTCGGAGCACTGAAAATAAGAATCAATGAATGACCGATTCACATGTTACGACTTTTAATACTTACGCTTCCATTTTCCTTAGTTGAGTGAAAAACTTAATCACGTAAAATACATTTTATTATTTTATCCACCGTTCTTCACCATTCAATAATTTTCGAACAATATTTTGAAGTTTTCACCAAGAAATAAGGCAAAAAACTCCAAAAATCGGCAACTAGAACGAGCCAGATAAACAAAAAGCGTTTGAGAGTCAAAACATTCAAAACCTCTTTGATCAAAATTGACGTCTGAAATCTTAAAAAATGTCATATATTTCTGCAAATGGCACTCAAATTAATATTTTAACCAGTCCTAGCGTTTTAATAACACGCGTGACACACAGATGTCGCTCAAATCGCTTTAGTCGCCTCGTTTCCCATCTTTCTACTCTATAATCTTTGAAACAGACGAAAGGACCTGTTGATAATATTCATTTTCCTGTCAAATGGAAAGATCTTATTTGCGGGTTCATTCTTCTTATTGAATTTTATTTTACGCAGAGTATCAACGCCTACAAAGAGACTCTCGTCGAGCAAATTTCGGATTTGGAAAATGCAGTAAAAAGTCGTTGCAGGAATGAAGAAATCAACGGAATGGATCAAAAAACTACGATAAACAAATTAGAAAAACAGATTATTGAACAGAAAGAGGAGTGGGACTTACAGAAAAAAAACTTGCAGAAAGACAAAGAAAAAGCTCTTCATGCTGCAAAGTTCGCATCTCAGAAACTTCTCGATACTGTCAGTGATTTTCAAAAACAGATGTGCCAGCAAAAAACAGCGCAAACTAAATTGTCTCTGCTACTTCAGGAGAAAGAACAACAGTTGGAAACTTTGACGATGAAAGTAAGTGAGTTCATATTTAAATTCAGTCTTGTTCCTTGGAATGAGGGTCTACTACGACGATTTAGACAGGGAATATCTCGAGAGCAGTAGAGAATTGTAATTTTCGGATTGTAAATAGAAGCACTTGGTGCCGCTGTTTCTGATATTATGTCACCCAAAATGAGCTTTTTGTTTTGGGTCACGTAACATCAAATTCAGAATTATTGTATATTGTGTGCTACAGCCCTTCAAATCATACAAGGTAAGTCATAACACAGATACATCAACAAACACATAGAAAAAAAATATTTACAGTAATGCACTAAAGAGATGAGTACTCAAATTGTAAATATTCTTCAATAGTATAAAAAACATTGCATTTAAATTTTCGGATCCAAGCCACGTGACTTTTGAACTTTCAATATGGCGTCTGGTTGGCAAACAAAGATTTGTGTTTCATTCTGAGCTTAGGTTTCAAGCCACGTGCAGCTAGTTTTAATACTTTCGTTAAGAATTTTTGTTATTATTATTCATCTTAAGTGTTGAATGCAGCGTTTCAACGTGCAAAGTGCTTATTTAAAGAAGTTATTGGTCAAAGGTGAATATGAACATTTTGTTGCATTTTTTCTTACTCAGTTAACGAGTACAGGGTGGGCAAAATTGGTGATACCTGAATTAAAACTTTTTCAACCCAACGAGATAGAGGAAAATGCATGACACATTACCGTCGTCCTTTTTCGAAAAACTAATAATGCCATCAACTGCATTACTCTATCTTCTTTTGTTTTCGAGTAATAGGTCAAAATTAAAATTTCAACTTTGGTCATTATCTCCGTTTCTGTTTGAGCTAGGATGTTTTGAAATGAAAACTTTATACAGACACTTTCTTGATAGCAATCCAGTGGGTACTATGATTTTTTCCAACAGGTATATTTGCTGAGCTATAACATAAAGATGTAGTTTCTCCTTATGAAAACAGTAGTTTAAAATGACTTAGAAAGACTGAGGGGGATGTATAATATATTTCTGAAACGGTTAAAAAAATGGCGATTCTTTCTAAGTCATTCTAAACTCCTGTTTTCATAAGAAAAATCACAACTTTATGTTATAGCTCAGCAAATAAACCTGTAGGAAAAAATCATATTACGCCACTGGATCGCTATCAAAAAAGTGTCTGTATAATGTCTTCATTTCAACATCCTAACAGAAACGGAGATAACGAACAAAGTTGAAATCGCCCAAATTTCAATTTTGGACTATAACTCAAAAACAAAAGAAGATAGAGGAATGCAGTTGATGGCATTATTAGTTTCTCGAAAAAAGACGACATGAATGGTACATTCATTTTTCTCTATCTCGTTTGGTTAAAAAGTTGTAGTTCAGGTATCACCAATTTTGCCCAACCTGTACAATTTACATAAATCCTAATTTGTTTGAAGCTACATATCTAAGTTAATAATGATTAACAACGTGGACCCATTCACATTTAAAACTGCTGAATTATACTATAGTTTCCGCGATATATTTTCTCATGTTGTGTTAACACACAGTTTCTACTCTAATGAACAGATGAAAGCCTACAAAACCCTAGCAGGTTTCGTCTTGAAAGTAGGAAAGTTCATTTTGAATGATTTTTATGTAATGGTTGGAAATGTAAGTACAAAAACATGGAAGAAAAATATGAACAGTTTACTGTAACCGATGTAGGCATATTTACACAGAACACAAATATAAGAGAAGTGAAAGCTAGGCGCTAATCCTAGGCAACACACAACTCCTCAAAGCCGTCATGTTTTTGCATTGTCTGTTTACCAGAGAGGCGGGAATCTTAAATAATTTTAAAGCGGGAAATTTGAATATAATGTAGCTGCTTGCCATTTCATATTACAATTTTTGGCTAACCATATTTATTCATCTTCAATTTTAATTTATGCATAATTTACAAATTATTGAATTATTCAAGTAATCAACATTGATGATGAACAAACCTCAATACTAGAATTAGGGGTTGAAAAAAATTCAAAATAGCTTTTAAAAATTTATTGACAACTATGAAAATTTGCTTTTCGCAGTTAATTGTGAAATGTTAATTATAAATGTGTGCTCAATAGAACTATATTAGTTTGTGAAAAAAATATTTACTTCAAAAAAAACTGAAATTCTACAATAAAAAAATTTAAATTTAACAAAAAGGTACAGGTTTTCTTCTAAATCCTAATGTTAATTGATAAACGATAACAAGAAATAAAATACCACAATGAAAAAACATTCTAAAAATAGTTATTAATAAACAATAAATAAAAAATATATTCTCATACTTAAATAATAAGTTCTTCATAAATTATCACATCCGTATCACAACAATCTCCAATCAGGCATTGTCATCAGAAGAGTTCTTGAAAAAAAAGGTGTATCAGAATTCTTATGAAAAAAAAAAACACTATTGGACTATCCGCAAAAAAGTTGATCAAATTATTAATACGTCAAATTTCGAACATCAGGAGAAACAAGCTTTTTTTGATGGACTACCTGAAAAAATTTTTTATAATGGCCAGTACTAATGAATTTATTGGGATGATTCTTTTTTTGATATTTTTTTTTACTATTTCTTTAGCGACATCATGTGTACTACAAAATTTGAATTCTTCATTTTCGCTAGTGAATGATTCGGTGAACTTATCTTCTAGTCAACTTATATGACGATAATGATCTAAAAATGAATATAATTTCTTATGTAAAATATCAACTAATTTGATCAACTTTTCATGTACATGGTTTAATCTAGTTTTTTCACCATATTCTTTAAACGACACATATAAATGTCCATTAGACAATTCTTTTGAAACTAAATTTGTTTTACAATTATCACAATTTTTTATATCCAATTTCTTCGAAATATATCCAGCTACTTGAGGAGTTCCATAATTCACCTCGGTGATATAATCATCATCATTATCATCAATGATATCACGAAACAAAGTGATATCATCACCTTCAATTTCGTAACTGTCAATAGCAAACTATGAAAATGAAATCCCCAAAATTAGCTGAAAATTGAAAAAATCGTTTTCACAATTATAAGATTTAGAAATAGGTGCACTGAAATTATAACTAGGGTTGGTGTTGAAAAAACCGTGTTGCCTTATTTGTCCAAAAAATTTTTCTAAAGGGTCTTGATTAATATTTCTTAAATTTAAAAATTGCAGCCCTTCTGCTTGCAAATACTTCCACAGAGCCATAACTTACTTTATGGTAGTTTGCCATCCCTCAACAAATCTAAAATTATTCCTAATATTCCCATTTTCCAAAAGTTTCCAATTTTTAATTTGAGGCAACATATCAAAATTCTAAATGAGGTGATTTTTCAGATAATGCAGACCGATATTTTTTCCCTTCGAAATTATGAAAAAGAGAACTATTTAGTGAATCAAATAAATTATCAATAATATGACAAAATTCTGCTGTTTCTAACGTAGAAGAGTCCATATCACCACTTGCATGAAAAGTTTCAATGGCTGCTGGCATTCCGTCTGTTCCGATATTCCTGAACAGTACTGTCAGTATTTCAGAGACGATGCCTATTGGCCCAGTCGTTCGAGTTCTATTGTTATTCGATTGCTGGCCAGTAAAACCAGCAATATCGGAACAGGCCCATTGTGTGGCTAAGTTGTCTTGCAGCTACACTCACTTTCATTCCATGTTAGTGTCATTGAAATTAAATGATTCTCATTTAATTTACAAAATACTTTATATGTGCGTTTAACTTTATCAAGATGGAAAGCTTGCTTGATATCATCCATACTTGCAAACTTTCCATTTGCAAATTCTATCTATCTTACATTTAATTAACGCGTTTCTTGTATTTTTTAACAAGTGGGGAATATCAAAGATGGTAAAATAGGTCTTCCATCGACAACAAAATGATAGGGAGAAGGCCTATTATCTGTGTTCTCCTTGACCAAAGAACTGATGGCAGTTCTGTTAGTGGTGCCCTGGTCGCAAACAGTGGCACAAATTTTGATTCCCACCTTGCTAAGTTCTTTTATAACATAGAGAATTGAATATTTTAGATCAGATAATTTTATGGTATCTTTCGTGAAGAAATAAGTAACTGGAAATTTGAAATTGTTTTTGATACCCCGGATCATGAAAACCAGAGCATGATTGGCTAGTTCTGATGTTCTGCCTAGCAGGCCCAGATCTACAACACCCAAATTCTTTGCTTGTAACTCTCATAAGATAAAGGCGGAAACACATTATTAAAACTCGACGCGACCCGATGAAACGTGATGCGTGTTGAGCCGAATCAAATGTATTCTTTTCTTCAGACCAGAATCATACTATGAACAACCGACGCGACGCCACGCGCGTACAATTTACGCGTCAGCTCGCGTCGCGTGTTAATAATGTGTTTCCGCCTTAATCCACCACTAAGAAATACTTCATCAAAAATAAGATCACAATAGCAATCAAGCTCATCCATCTCCTCTGTCTGTAATTTCAAATATTCAAACACAGGCTGTACGATGCCACATTCAAAAGAAATTTTTGATAAAAAAGATTTTAAGAGTCCTAGGAGAAGGCAACTGAAAAAATGAAGACATATATCTATATAATCTGGGACTCTTTTTATACAGTGAAAGAGCAACGGCTTTATCTCTAAATGACCATCTTCGGCAAGAGGGCGGTTTGTTGATATTTCTCAGCTGGGAGTTGAAAAGGTCTTGTGTGAATTCATTCAAATCATTTTCAATGAACTCAAACCTGTCCTCTGAATATAACCGTTTCAAAGAATTTAACTGAGTTTTCTAATTTTCTAATAAATTTTTCAATTTAGACAATCTGGAACGAAGATTTGAGGCTTCTTTTTGATTTAATTTGTCATTAGTTAGTAAGAACTCTTCTGAGTAATCATTCAAGAAAGCATATTTATCTTGCTTGTCAGAATATGCACCACAGCTTGAAGAAGATCCAGGGTGGTCAAAATCAATTTTTTCAGAGTGAGAGTGAGGTTCAGCAGAATCTGGATTCATCAATTTATGCAAATATCAGATGATACATTTTGGGATGAAATATGCGATTCTAAATTTTAAGGAGAAGTTTCTGAGAAGATATTAGAAGATTTGGATTTCAAACTGTCTCATGATTATTAATACTGAATGTGGCATTTGGGTTTGTTTCATCAAACCAAACAGAGAACCAGCATAGCAGTGATCGTCACGAAGAGTCTTTCGGGAAAAAAAATTTAGAGACTGCTTGATGATTCAGACGCGAAGGTTCATTTGGGTTGCAGAAGACTGATGGTGAAAAATCATCACTGCATACATAATAATTAGCCACACTTTTTGTTGAACCTATACAGCAAACTTGCTTCCAAGCAGCTGCTCGAGAAGTATCCCTTGAAAATCTAAAAAATTTCTACTGTTTAAAACCTACAGGAACATGGGAATAAAAAGAATTTACACATGGGGGAAATTTACAAGAATAGCTTTTGAATCCAGATACTGCTGAGGTTT
Organism: Coccinella septempunctata; assembly: GCF_907165205.1. Classification (NCBI taxonomy): domain Eukaryota; kingdom Metazoa; phylum Arthropoda; class Insecta; order Coleoptera; family Coccinellidae; genus Coccinella; species Coccinella septempunctata. The sequence continues at coordinate 19,055,828 of NC_058193.1, read as the reverse complement.
CTGACATTTTAAATGTATAATAGAATGCATATGATGAAAAAAACAAAAGGTTGTACTCACTCTATCACATATACAAATATGAATTAGTTATTTAATCAACTAGGTTATTAATGAAAGCGAGTAATGATTGAGATCATTAATCGCTCAATTAATAAACGAGTTGATTACAAGATTTTTCCGTCGACCACATTTTGAATGGGCGAGTTTAGTAACGTTTGCCAACCTTGTAAATAATAGAAAAAACTCTTTCAATGGAAACGTATTTTTTTTTAATTATATTTGTGCTTTTCGGTTGCTTTAATCATTTTACAAACCTTGGAATGTCCCCGGCTCTCAAATCCAACTGATACAAAATGAAATTTATATTGAATTTTCAGGGTTAGTTCTGACATTATTTAGGCGTTTTTTTCGTGTTTCGTGCATGATATTTATGGTTTCATCCATAGACCAATGATTTATTTATTATTAGACTATGGTTTAATCACAGAACACAATAATAGTTGAGGACTGTGATTTTTTAAATTGGGCTTCGTTCATTTTTTTCAAAGAACGGATAATTTCCGCTATTTCCAGATTCGGAGTGTTGGGGCAAAACTTCCCAAATCGCTCTGAAATTTCATCGAGAAATAATTATGTCTGTGCTATTAGGTAGATATTTTACCCGAAGTGAAGGAGCAGCGAAGGTCAATTATTTGTGTATATGTAAGGGTGTTGACGATGGAACACCTATAAAAAATTGCCAGAATGATGAGTGTGAAACCAATGACGGCTCGTCCGGGTATGCAGGGTCGGCCGGGCCGACCCAAAAATAATCGAGAAATGGAAAATAATTATAATTATTTAATTCTTCAAAACTAATTCCAAATGATTAATTTCGATATTAAATTCTCGATTAATTCCCTAGTAATACGTACAACAACTTATTTCGATCAACGTGACGCCCCTGTCGCCCTGAGTTAGTTTATTTCGAAGTTCTCTTTCCTTACGATAAACACGCTAGGGTCGCTAGGACGGCCAGCCGTAGTAGCCAAGCGAAACGCTTCAAGTTATGGTACTATACAGCACCTACGTCGCACGCAGTTATCACCAAGTTGAACTGTAGAATACGTCGCTGCTAGATACATACATGGTCGGCCAGCACGGGTTGGGCCTACCTTGCTATGGTTTGGGCGTTTAGTTTTCATATTTCTAGATTTCCTCATTGTCTATTGACTCTATTGCAAGATATTATATTATCAAATGAATAGTTAATCATTAAATATTATGTCTATTTTAGAAAAAAGCGTATTCGCACCTTTAAAGAGTAGTTTAGTCAATGAAAATATAATATATCGCTAATTATAGTTAGATTTTTTTATTATTAAATGAATAGTTAATTTTTGAAAAAGGGTATTCCGACCGTATAAGAGTAGTTTAGTGATTTTTTGACCATAACAATTCGTAATTCCTAGTAAATTTATAAGGGCACGGTGATTTCGAAGCTTCTTGAATACGCGTAGATCGGCCGGCCGAGCCTCGGAGTGGGGATATAAAAATCGCATCCGCATCGCTGTTCCCATATTATGAATTGAATTAGGTCAGTGTCGTAGAATAAGAGAAAGGGGTGCACGTGTTTATCAGTTTTCTTCGATTCATTTCGTGAATTTTGATAATCTGGGTGGATTCTAAATTTCTTTAATTGTTGAATAATTGGAGTAGTAGCAAATCGAAACAAACTTTGCATCCTGTCACAAGATCATGTGACAGTAGAAGGAAGAATGGTGAAATAAAGAAAGGAAAAATTAGTACATTTTCACTTAAAATCAAAATTGTAGTTGTAGATGTATTTCAGTGAACTTAAAATTTTGATTCGTATTGACGTTGATGTTTTGTGTTGTAATAAATTTGTTATCGGTATTTACAGGGAGACCCCGAAGAAGAATAAAACTATTATTCAAGAGCTGGGCAAAAACAAAGAAGTGTAGTACATTCTTTCTCCAAAAACAAGCCTTTATATCGCATTGAAAACAAAACTTTTATACACTGTTGTATAAAAAAAATCAGACTATACCTACAGGATGAACTTAACATCAAGATGCTGAAAAACATGTCAATTGATTTCTGATTGCATTTATTTTTGGAAAATAAAATTGAATTTTATCCACCCCTCAGCTTAGCCGCAACCCTATCCAACTTATCTTTAGAAAATTAATCGACAAAAAATATATCAATATTTAATTTTAGAAAAACAGAGATTATGGTGGGATTCCGCGTTTTCATTTTCAGTTATTGGTTGAAAAAATAGATATTAATTTTATTCCAGGATATTCCTCTGTATATCCTGGGTCTGGCCGACCCACACCTTATGGGCACGAGCCGTCACTGTGTGAAACACAATGGTTTCATTTTACATGTGTAGGGCTTACAGAAACCCCGAACATGCAATGGTTTTGCGATTCCTGTAAGCGAGAATGAAACTACCTACACTTATTCATATCTGTTTACTTTTACAGTTTCACTTGAATTTCTTAAGGAATTGGTGAATAAAAAACTGAATATTATATAATGTAATAAAGAATTATCACGCCTTAACGGGGAGGCAACGAATACTATAATAAGGATTAATTCAGATGCATACCACCCGCTGATATGAATATCAGCAAGCTTTACAATCTGAATTGAACTAGCCAATTTGCCATCGTCGGGGCCCTAAATGGAGTACGTTCCATCGAAGAAAAGCAGATGCTGACCATGGTTTCGGTCTCATTTGACCTCGTCATAGCAACATAGCTTCTTCTCCGATGGAGAACGTTTGGAATTGATGGACCCTTATTCAATACTGGCAAGCGCTACTGAGTACTATCTAGTAACACAGAGCGCCACCCAGTATGAAACGATATCCAATTCAATCCCCTCCAGATAGAAACCCAGACGAAGACAATAGCACATGTTGTATATTTCCTCTAATTCAGTACACCGATTCACTTATGGCGAACAACATGCTTGTAACGAATGGAGAAGTCTGGGAACACGTTCAGATCACGGCAGAAATCAGAAATGAGGCCAGCGCTAAAATAATAATGAAGAAAGATCACGCCTAAACGGGAAGGCAATGAATACATACTATTTTGTTGCAAGTATTGTTCGATTTATAGTTAATGGAAATAAATCATGCAAACTTGTTTGCACTGTATTCAATAATAACTGAAGCACAATAAAATTCATATTTCTATGTATGTAGATTATTTTAGTTTAGTAAATAAATGCAGATCAACACAATTGAGTTTCAAAAACATACGTCCTCCCATTACAAAATACACATTATATATTATTATTAGCATTACAATCGAAAACAAAATATGAGTTTATTTATAACAATAATTATAAATAATAATGTGGATTATAATTTCCAATCTAAACAACGAATGAAACTAAGGTAAAGCAACGCTTAAAAGGGAGCAGTGCAATTAATTGAAGGAATATAATTTTTTTACATATACAATTTCGAAATATTCATTTAACACTGCAACAAGCAGGAATGACGGGTAACCTCCAGTATAACCTCATATTGTATAATAGAGATAACAAATATACAAAAATTTAAATACCTAACATAAAACATATAAGTACCTCATGACAAAGATGACACAAATATGGTGGCGTTACAGTAAAGGAGGTGGTAAATTAATTAATCCACAGCATACTTTAACAATTTTGTCGAGAATACATACTTCATTCTACTTTCAGCATACTTATTGGCAAAGATTATTTGAAAATTCTGAATTTATTTTTACCCCGATAACTCTTTCAACATGAATTCTCACATGGGCAATGTGTCTTGTTGCTTCAATTTCCAGGGAATGTAATCGACTTTTTCCCTTTGTAAATGCAGGAATAATCAATTTCGCCCCAATTATACCTAATGTATCTGTCAGCCAAAACCACATCACGAGGTTTTATAAAATTACGAAAGTCATCTACCATCTTCTACCATCTGTTGGTCGGAAGTTCGACCATACTTACTTATATAATAGATTGATCCCTTTAGGGTGATGTCAATTAAAAATTTTATGGTATTATGATGCTTATAATTTGACCAACATTGCTGCTGCGTCGAATAATTGTTAGGTTTTTCAATGAAAACTTCAAAACCGTCAATAATTGCTGTTGTTTTATCTCGAAATGCTTCCTTGAAACATTGAGGAATGTTCCATTCAGATTGTGGCTTCTCCGGCCAAATTACTATACAATTTTGAATAGCATGTACATAATATGAATGATTTTTTGAAAATATACCGATGCTGTGGTGGCAGACAGTTTAAAACGGAAAGCTAGGTCTTTAAAATGTAAATTCAACATCAAAATTTAACTAATGTGAGTAAAATTGGATTGAAAGGACTTAGAGCGTTGTCCCACCAAAGCGACACGATTTCAATGCGTTCAAATTGTGTCGCTGTAGCATCGCTGTTGCGTAGCTTTGGTGGGACAAGGCCCTTAGTACTGTTGTTGATGTTGATGAAATATGAGGTTCTATTTCTAGAAAATTTGCTGTTTTGATGAGATCATAGTCGAACCCACAATAATACTTCCACAATACTACATTGTTGATATTGTTCATTTGTCCCAGAGGAGTGTTTTCAACTTTCTTTTCCTGATCTTCTTTTTTTCTGGAGGCAAAGTTGAGTTGCTCAACATGGTCATTGTCATGTCTGTTTGTACATCACATCCTCCCAATCTGCTTTGTCCTGCTTGCTCTGTATCACCCAGATCACTTCCTTCGTTGAACTAGGAAATAAATAGAAAATTTTACATATTTTTAGTGAATTATAACTATAACTATGAAAAAATATTCACAAACGGCAAGAAATTACAGGTAATTATTCCCGACGACATTGCCTGTTCGCTTGGTTCCCATGCTTCATGACTATAGATTGATGAGCCAGGTGCTGTGATGGGGCCCAATCTGGATGATTTTTATCACTCCAAGAACTAGGTTTTATTACAGGTTAAGTTAATTATAAGTTTGTATTGAAAATAGGTTGTTCATTCATGAGCTGAAAGAGTACAACATATTCTTCCTCCTTCAAGCTTATAGATAGATAGATAACCTTTATTTGATCTAAGAATCACAGATTGTTGATCACGTCACAAAAGAGAAGAAAAAAAGCAGAAAAAAAAACACAATGACATAGAGAAAAATTCAATAACAACAGAAAAGAATTAAAGTCCTTCAAAGGATTTTTCACTAAGAAACTCGTTGAAATTGTAGTAGGCCTTTGTCAGTAAAAATTTTTTCAAGCTTTTCTTCTGCAACACTGCACTGCCATGCTTAAAGCTTGGGGGAAGATATTCCATATCTTGATCATGAGATAAGTTACGTTTTTTTGTATGTAGGTAAAGGTGAGTTTTACCTCTAGTGTCATACTTATGCTTCAAGAGCAATTTGAAATCCTCATAGTTTTTTATCACATACACTATACCGAGGGGTGAACCGGTCATGAAAATGTTGTACACCACAATTCAGACAATTCACGCAATTCCTATAAAAGCATATAAAACAATTCAGACAATTCAACAATTCACACAATTCAAGAAAATTCATGGCAATTCACGGCAATTCACAGACAATTCAATACAATTCATGGCAATTCAATACAATTCATGACAATTCAATACAATTCATGACAATTCAATACAATTCATAGTAATGTTTTTTTTTTTTAATATATATTTTGGGGATTTTCTTCACATCACACTATGAGAGCTCTGAAACCACTCAATAATATGTCTTATAGATATAGCCAGATAGTAGTTAAGGCTAACTGAGGCTAGCTTACAGAAATTGCTTCTATCCATGGATATCCTATACTTCATTGTTTGATGTACTATTAACCTCCTCTCATCAACATAGTTATATAGGCAGATTCAAACAACTTTGAAATTCAACTGAATAAAATGTTGTGAAAACGACCTAATTTAGGATAAGAGCATTCCCTTCCATAAAGACAATTTTGAAAATTGAGGTATAAAATTGTATGATCCGAAAAAATACTTTCAGGTAAATTTTTTAAAATTCCCTCAGCAAATGGCTCTAGAGTTATTCTGTGCATAAAATCTTTTTGGTCAAAATGGGCAACCCTAATATTGAATACAACAGAGCGTACCCGTTCGTAACGACAATTTTTGTAGGTTTTTCCAAATTGAGTTATAAAATTTTATGAAGCGAAGAAATACTTCTAGGCGGAATCTTTTGAATCAGTACCTTCTATCAAACGCAAATTGATCGGGTAGTTGAAAAAAATGGTTACTGTGCAAGCTATTAAATTTAAATCATACATCAACATGTCGAGTTATTTTATGGAATTTTATGAAAGTATGTGAAGTACTACAAAATAATAACACAACTTACCAGGTTTCAGAAACATGGTGCGTTGAAATCAAGATTGTGTTCTCACAAATGTTGTTCGTTCAATTTATATGGAATAACAAAGAGCTTACAGAATAACCATCAAGAGATTCGACACACGTGCTGAAATATCTATGTCTACTTTTTGAGTGCTGAAAACAATTATTAATATTATTATTTATATATTATTTGAAACATTAGACAAATGTTTCAAATAATTTTTTTTTATACTTGGAGAGACATCTCCAAGCGAATCTCCAAGTCTTAGATGAATCTCCGAATGATCTTTGTCAGGTTGAGAGGGAAGAAGCTGTGAATATATACATAATTGACATTATTGCAATCGATATACCGATATAGACCGACATTTCGAATTAACATCTTCTCAGAAATTATAAAAGTGTTAAAAATGAGGTTGAAATAACCAAAATTATATGATATGCATTGAAGAAAGAACGCCCGTTCTTAACAATGATTTTAATGGGTTATTCCCAACAGAGTAATAAAACGGTTTCAACCAAAGGAATCGTTTCAGGTACCTGCTATTGAACGCAAAGAGATCGGGACCAATATTCACCAATATTGTTGGTGAATAGTCCATGTACAGGTTAACAAAGTGTTTTCATGACTGTTCATGATGTAAAATGTTATATCGAACTAATTTACTATCTTCTCAAGAATGCACATGTCTCGAGAAAATTTGAAATTTTTAACTTTGAATCCCTCCAGGCCCCCGTGCGGGCTGACAATGAGCTTTAATGATTTTCTTTGGTATAAATCAAGGTATGAATAATATCCGATTGCACCATATCTCATCCTTTTTCCAAGAGAAACTCAAATCCTAAAACGAGCATTAATATCTTTTTCAGAACTGTAAGAATTGTATACTGAACAATACAGTTATCCTTAGAGCGCGGCGTTTGACAGATTGTAACTGTGGATGAAAGAAACCTGGCTTCACACCCGTAGGAAATTATTGTGTATCAATAAGAAATAATGAAAAAATTAGATGTTGTATAATTCTTACCTGCTCAATCTTATATCACTTTAATTCAAATCACAGAATACAGAAATTAAACTCGGAGTTTGCACTATTGCGCCGGCATGCGACTATATACATGTCTACATGAATATGACTATATACATGTCCATATACATGTGCAAACCTCCCTTTCTGCTTCCTAATAGTTGGACAGGTTGGACACCTGTGAATTGCAAGACAGCGAATCGCCCAACAATTAGAAAATGCATTGCAATTCATGACAATTCCAGACAATTCATGAGAATTTTCGAACAATTCACGGAAATTAATAGTTCAGAACAATTCTTTATAATTTACGACGATGGGCAAGTTTCCTAAAACTCCAAAATCGAATTCAAATTATTTATGGAAACCCATTCCCATTAGTTATCCAACACGTAAGAGATTCGCTTCAAAATTCAGATATACACCTTTCGAAACTTAATAAACATTCGATTGTGTAAAAGCGTGTAACGTAGAATGCCCTTACTACAGTCTAGTAATTTTTGTCAATTCGACACCAGTGAAACCGATCAAGAAAATATAGAATTCCATATCCACCGAAATATCCACATATTACAAAAACAAATTTCTGAATTCTATACCTTAGAACATATCCATGTTCTATAAGAGAGCTCTTCTGAAATAACAATTTTCGACCGAATGCAATGTGTTAAAATTCTAAAAAAATAAATTTCCATATATGTATTTGAGTTATAAAAATTCTTAGATTTTGAAATTTAGAAAAATAGCCCATTCTCCACAATTCACGACCATTCTCAACAATTCCTGACAATTCACACAATTCTTGGCAATTCACGACAATTCTTGACAATTCACCACAATTCCTGGCAATTCATGACAATTCTCAACAATTCTTGGCAATTCAATTCAATTCATGACAATTCCTGCAATTTGTACACCACAATTCACGACCGGTTCACCCCTCGCACTATACATTCATATATGTATAAGCTGGTGAATGTTAAGATATTATGCTGAATAAAAACATCCTTACAGCTTTCTCGTTGGTTCTTCTTGAAGATTGTTCCTAGGCATCTTTTTTGTAGCTCAAATATTCTATAAGCCTCAACGGAAACCGTCCAAAAAATACCGAAGTCTGGAATGCGCATAGGCATGGTATGCAGACAGGGCAGCATCAATCCCAACTCTGTCAGTGATGACTCTAAGAGCACAGCAATATTTTGCTAGACTTATTGCTATATTATCGACTTGCGGTCTCCAATCAAGGTTGCAGTCAATATGAACACCAAGGAAAGGTATAGAGCTCTCAGCTGTTACGTCCCTATCCTGGAAAGTCACCTGCAGTGCCCGCTGATTTTTCTCTCTGAAAATTAATAGTTTTGTTTTATTGATGTTCACTTCCAGTTCTTTAGATTGGAACCATTTATCCATGTTTACAAGACTTCTCATTACATCATTCTGGCACTCATCCGCAGTGACACCACTATAAATCTTAGAAACGTCATCAGCATACATAATAGTGTTTCCTGTACCAGATCGTTAGTGTATATAATGTACAATAGGGGACCCATTATTGAACCCTGAGGTACACCCCTTTCCACATATAGGGCATCTGATGTTATTCATTCACCATCTTTTGTTGCTTCAGATGTTTTTTGAATTCTTCGAGTTAGATAAGATGTGTACAGTCCTAGAGTCACACCTCTTATGCCATACCTTTCCATTTTCTTCAGTAATATTCTATGATTTACTCTGTCAAAGGCCTTTGTTAGATCGAGGCAAAGTGCTGCTGTTACATGGTTTTTATTTAAAAATTTGACTACTGAATTAAGTGCCTCATATACCGCATTATTGTGGATTTTCCTTGTCTGAAGCCGTATTGTTGTTTAACTAAGATATTATTTCTTTCAAAAAAGTATATGGTTTTGTCAAATATTATTTTTTCAAAGATCTTATTCATGTTTGAGAGTAACGATATTGGCCTGTAATTTTCATAGTTGTTCCTGTTCCTTTTTTTATGAATTGGTTTGACTCAGGATTCCTTGAGGGCTTGTGGGAAGTTCCCCGTTTCTAGCATTCGATTAAATATGTATGTCAAAGGTTTTATCAGAATTGATGCACTACTTTTGAGAAGTGTAACCGGGATCCCATCATAACCCACGGACATTTTGTTTTTCATCTCCATAATGTAACCCAGCATTTCTTGTTCTGTTACAGGGCTGAGGAATATACTTTTATCATGCAATTTGACATTCGCTGCAGCTTCAGTACTGTTTGTGACCTTGATTTCATTTTGTTTGAGAAAAAAGGAATTTACTTCATTTAGAAGGCCCCTTTCATTTTTATCAGGAAATGAGTAGAAAAATATTTCTTTAGTTCGAGAATCTTTTCCCACAAGATAATTAATTAGTGTCCAGGTGTATGAAACTGTACATCTAGTTTCACTTATATATAAATACAGAAATAGATATTCTTTTAAGGTACCTTTTTCTTTGGGTTGTGGAAAAAAATCTGCTCAAAGATTCTACCACGACCCGTGTCGTGGGATATGTCGGGTTGGCTAGATGTTGTTGCCGACCGACTAAAAAAAATCCACAACAGAAGAGAAAAATGTGTGTGTGGCCGGGAAGGACATCTTTGTCCGAACATCAGCCTTTACACCCATCCTTAGGCGCGGTTCTCACTGGAGCGATACGATAAGCGATGCGACAGGTGATTCGATAAGCAACCCGACCCTGATTCGACACCGACCTCTTATAACCGTGCAAACGTAATGGAAACAACTAATTCAGTGCACACTGAAGCGATCGCGATACTACACCGATAAATATCGTAATCGCGTCGGTTTGGGCGACACAGCTGCCGGGTCGCTTCAGCGACAGAAAGGTGATTTTGAATCAAATCGGAAAAAGTACCATAGAATTTCGTAATTGAGTGACGATTAAGCGCTTGATTTGGCTATCGTATCGCTTCAGTGTGCACTGGAGTGTTGCGAAGATAAAAGTTGCATCGGGCGATAAAAGATTGCTCATGTTGCATCGCTTATCGTATCGCTCCAATGAGAACCGCGCCTTATCTGTGCCTATCCTTGTCTCCCCCTCTCTTCCGGTTCTTCCTCTTCATGACGTCCTGAACATACGCGTATATACTCTCCCAACTTTTACAACCATGATCATTATAATATCATCCACCGCCGGCAGGTTTCCTATGTCACGAATAAGGGTCTCTCTCTCGCCAATCCATATCGCACAGACATAGAACATATGATGGGGTCATCTCTCACCCTGCACAGATAACATAGATCCGTTGTGGTTCAACTAATTATTTTCGTGTAGGATCCGTACGATCAATGGCCCATCAGGAATTGGGCGAAGTAATACCCTGTCCGCCTGTGTCTACAGTCCACCCATGCGCTTAAATTTTTTATAATAGTGCGTGTCCAATTCGCAGTCTGACTCTCTCTCCCATCGTTCCTACCATTTCCTCATGGTTCTTCTTCTGGCCATGCGTCGGTTACCTGGCAGTGCTCCTCCAACGGTGTAGAGGAAATATCGTTCCGCCACCATCAGGTCCACTGCCGGGAATCGAGAGGCCACCTGTGCCGCCTCCGCCGAAACCGTGCGATGGACAGACGCCACCCTCAAGGCGCCCAATCTATACGTTGATATCATAAGCCCAAGGTTTCTCTTTATCCTCAGTGCATTCCTCCACACAGGTGCCGCATAGAACAATTTTTCGTGCATAACAGCGCACAAGAACCTTCACTTGACGTATCCTGGACTTTATATGTTAGGCATAATTCTCCTCATCGCATACACCTTTGTTATTGTCTTCTTCGTGAAAGAGCGGATATGTTTGGAGAAATCCATACTTCGCGGAAACTCCTTCCCCAGATATTTAGGCACCGAGCCAGACTCAACCACAGTTCCCTTCAAATTCATATTTAGCCTAGCACTCCTTGGGGCCTCTCAGGATCAAAATTTCGGTCTTTTGCATGGCAATCTGGAGAATGCCCCCCGCCCATCATCCATCGTGATATAACCGTCCGTGCACCCCCAACCTTATCTCTAATTTCATCCTCCGTGTTCCCCGCCACTGCCAGTATCAGGTCACAGACATAAGCTATTATTCATGTGTGTGAAGTTGGCCCAGCACTTTTTGATTTTCGAAAAAAAAAATTTTGTGCTGAATTGTGCTAGGTTTGTGCTGATTTGTGCCGTTGAAATTTTTGTTTTATTCCACACGGTTCTCAAAATATTTCACAAAATGTATAGAATGGGCTAGCCCAGCACTTATCGAAAAAATGAGTTTTGACGACTGAAACAGGTTGTGCTATGCATGTACAGTGTTGTGCCGTTCGAATTTTTGCGAAATTCCCTCTTATCTCCCGGAAAATCGAAAATGAAGAAAAAAGTTAGCCCAGCACTTTCGATTTTTCTTCTCAAAAATTAGTGGAAAAATTTGTGCTACATTTGTGCTGACTTGTGCCGTAAATATTTTCTCGAAAATTAGTCGGATTTTCCGGGAAATCGCAAAATTCAAAAAAAAGTTAGCCCAGCACTTTCGTTTTTTCTCAATGAAAACTATGTGAAAAATTGTGCTAGTCGTGTGCTAACTTGTGCCGTTGAAATTTTCACGAAAATCCTTCTAGTTTTCCAAAAAATTTAGATTTTGGAAAAATGTCAGCCCAGCACTTTCGAGTTTTTGCAGTTTAATTTTTTTTATTAAATTGTGCTACATTTGTGCTGATTTGTGCCGTTGAGATTTCCAAAAAAAACTTTCAACTTTTCCTTCAAATGGTGGATATCAACAAAATCAGTAGATTGCCTGAAATCAGTATAAATGGCAACAGGCCTAATACTCGTAAATTGAGCTTAATGAACTCCAGCGTGGATAGCCAATGACTGTAAAAGATTACTATCGTTTATAACTCAATTTTCTTGATACAGATGCAGATGCGTGACTCTGAAAATAGTTTACCGTTAATCTCAAAATTTTATATATATGGAAGATACGTTTCAGTCCGTGTATGAAATTAAGCTGAAAAATTAACAGCATGTAAAGAACCATTAACATTATTTTTTCAAGAGTTTTATCTACAAGTTATAAACAATAGTAATCTTCTTTAGTCATTAGCTATCCACGCTGGTGTTTATTAAGCTCAATTTACGAGATTTCTCTCCTGAAAACTGAATTCTGGCAACATTGTTATCGTGATACACTTCTGATGATTTATGACGCTATGCAAAACTTGATAAGTCGTAGGTTGTGCACGCAGGGTTGCCAACCTCAACGGTATTCGGCCTGTTGCCATTTATACTGATTTTCAGGCAATCTACTGATTTTTCTGATATCCACCATTTGAAGGAAAAGTTGAAAGTTTTTTCTGAAAATCTCAACGGCACAAATCAGCACAAATGTAGCACAACTTAATAAAAAAAATCAAACTGCAAAAACAAGAAAGTGCTGGGCTGACCTTTTTCTTAATTTCGCGATTTCCCGGAAAATCCGACGAATTTTCGAGAAAATATTTACGGCACAAGTCAGCACAAATGTAGCACAAATTTTTCCATCAATTTTTGGAAAGAAAAATCAAAAGTGCTGGGCTAACTTTTTTCTTCATGTTCGATTTTCCGGGAGATAAGAGGGACTTTCGTAAAAATTCGAACGGCACAGTACTGAACATGCATAGCACAACCTGTTTCAGTCGTAAAAACTCATTTTTTCGATAAGTGCTGGGCTAGCCCATTCTATACATTTTGTGAAATATTTTGAGAAACGTGTGGAATGAAACAAAAATTTTAACGGCACAAATCAGCACAAACTTAGCACAATTCAGCACAAAAATTTTTTTTTCGAAAATCGAAAAGTGCTGGGCCAACTTCACACACATCTATTATTCGGCATCCTTCAGGCATCATGAGTCTCAGGACCCCATAGTAGGAAATATGCCAGAGTACCGGGCCCTCCACCGAACCTTGCGAAACTCCTCTGGCACACTTGTGTCTGAACTTTCCTACTCCAACCGTCCTATCATTCAAATAGTCTTTGAACACTCTCACTTCACTGATTCCCGCAGCCTCCAGGTCTTCAACGATGAATTGCCAGCCTGCCATGTTGAAGGCGTTCATTATATCCAAGGTGACCGCCACAAACCATCGATTATCCCACTCTCCATTTTTTCAGTTGTAAAATTATTTTTCTACATCTTTCATATACATTTTCGAAACATCTGTGAACAAACAATTATTATTATTATTTTTTATTCACCATATCTGGGATGATTGCCTTGTCCGCAATTACCCCAAATGGTATTTCAAAAATAATGAAACAAAAATTTGAGACTAAAACAATATTTTGTTGAATGTTATTTGAGCATCACCTCTATTGAAACAAAACAATCGATAGAAATTATTCAATATTCGACATCAATCTTCCGATATACGCCACAAGCAAAATTAAAAATCCTCAAAATAAGATCACAAGTTACACAATTTTTCGAAATGACTTATCTTAAAAACTAAAATAGATCACCGGTAGTAACTGTTCTCTTCGCACTAAAAATGTTTGAAACTATAACTTGGTCATGATATTTGAGCGCATGGAGAAGGATCTAATATATATCCCTGTGTCTGCTTTTACCCCGTCCTCAATTACCCCATCGTCCCCTACTGTTGTCCGATGGCGGGAAAAGCTTCCTGATTATTTGCTTGGTTTTGAACATCATCAGCCGGCATCGTCCCACTGTGGATCTCGTTAAGATCTTGTATGCCTCCCCCCATATATCCTCCTCAAAGTCCTTCAGCATATCCTTCCAAAGCACATTTATATGTGAGATAGATGGACCTCTCCTAAAGTTCGGCTCTCCATCATTAGTCACCTCACTCCAGCTGTGCCAACCATTCTTCATTGTGCTGTCCTCTCCGATAAGTGTTGGGTGATAACAAGTTATAAGATTTGGCATTCAGATCCCCATTCTTCATGTGTGCACAATCTTCCTGATCATATATCTCATGGACTATTATATTACTGTTCACCACTATTATTGCTACATCCTTATTCTTATCCGTGACCCACTTTTTTTTGGAGCATAGTTTTTTATTTGGCCCTGAAATTATCATTATTTCTGTACCGTCTACTTGGCCGCTGCCCAGGCGAAATAATGGGCTGCGCTCGCTCTACCCAAATTCATTTGAAGGATCCTAAGCATGAGAACTGATGTAATTTTGCACTTCATACAGCACATCACAGATCGTTGTATAGATAGGATGATAACAAATTATTATATGTATAAATAAAATCATAAATTACGGAGTAAAAGTTTAAAAAACTGTTGTATAAATAAAACAGCAGTAAATGATTGTATAGATGAAACCATAAAATCATCGTTCCCTTAAATAAAGCGCAGTTCATTGCTCCGTTTTTTTTTTCCGCAGTCCTATGTCCGAACTTCACACACACCAAGCAGAAGGGCTGCGCTGTGCACTCTCGGACCTGATGGCCCTCCATTGTCCAGTTTCTACATTTCCTACTTCTTTCCTTTCCTTTACATTCTTTCGCGGTATGGCCCTGTTACCAGCATCTGATATATTTGGTAATTGGCTTTCTTTCTTTAATCCGGTGTATTTCCTTAGTAATGTTCTCTGTTCCATACCAATTTTGTTCTTGAGGTTGCTCACCATCTGCGTGTATGTTGTGCCCACTTATTTTTTTTTATTACCACTGCTTCTGTGTCGTACCTTCACCTCTTGTAGTGTATTTTCCCCCCGATGAGAGTTTTTCGTGCAGTATTACTTGACCGCCAAAGTCGTGGAATACGCATTCGATCACTTTCCTTTTTCCATTGTGCCTGAGATATCAATGATTACAGCAAAGTGAATGCTACCGACCTCCTTAAACTCTTCTTTTATTGTTTCTCTATCTTTTTGCGTATAAGTTGTATAGCTTAGTTTTTTGTGCTTTATCCGAACAAAGACCGGCAAAATCACAGCACTTGTCTCCTTTATAATTTCCTCTCCGTACCTACCAGTTATGAAATGTCTGGTACATTCTGTTTGGTTTCTAACAATTGATTCAGTAAGATCTTCTTTCTTGACTGCTACTAATAGCAGGGAAGAAAAATGTATTTCTAATTAAGAAATAGTTCGCAAACCTATGAACGGATATCATTGAGCGATATATTTTTATGTTGGGAATAAGGTACTCTACAAAAATTGTCTCATACAATTTTTCGATGAAACGGCGCTTTAAAAAGTTATTAGAGCTTGAAATGAAATTTTTGTCGAAATTGCTGTTTTTACTTGGATATCGGGTGGAAATTATTGGATTTTTATTTTTTTTTTGAAAATTGTGAAGTTGTTATCGAGAGTTACAATTATTTCAATTTTATGTGGAGTTGAATCATTTATGACATCCCTAAAGTGTCAAACTCAACAATTGTTAGAGAATACCTGAAAGTTTTATTCTGTTTACAATCAAATTATTAATCATCTCATTTCTCATTCAATTGGGTCAGAAAAAATGATTGGTTTTGTGACCACTTTCAGATTACTCTTTGATCTTAAATTCAGTACTTGTCTTCAATATCAGTCACAATACAATTTTTTTGTATTCAGAATTTTTTAAAACTCAAAATCGCCGCGGCCACAAGAAGGCGAATTTATATCAGAAATTAATATGAACCAATATTCAATATACCATACACATTTCAGTCACTTACATAAGTAGGTATTATTTATAGAATTTCAAGAACCTCACTTACAAAAAAATCTTACAAAGATATACAAGACCTGTATGTCGGTGTTGTTTCTTGATGCTTTTTTTATGATTTCCTTATGATATGTTTTTTTTATTACACAATATACGAATTGAATAATGAATGAACAAAACACTCACAGCAGGTTTCATAAAACTTTGACTTTCCAAACAAAGTTTGGACACTCGGTTCCCAACTCTAAATCAATAAAACCTCTGCATTTCTGAATATATTGAAAGAGCAGGAATTTCGAGAATCATTGAATGGACCTATAAAGGTCATAATTTCCCCTTAATAGGCCGTTCATGCAAAGGATGCTTTCTGCATATAAAAATTTACGTGGATAAACATCTCTCAATCTCATTGTTCCCTGCACATGGTGTAGTCAGTAGTGTTTGCTGAACTCATCGTCTTAACGGCCTGAGAATTTTATCCACTTCGGAGCACTGAAATTTAGAATCAATGAATGAAGTTGAGTGAAAAACTGAATCTCGGAAAATTCATTTTATAATTTGATTCACATTTCTTAACCATTCGAACAATATTTTGGTGTATTCACCAAGAAATAAGACGAAAAAAGCAATGGTCAGCAATAAGAACGAGCTAGATAAAAAAAACCGGTACGAGAATCAAAACATTCAAAACGACTTCGATCAAAATGGACGTCTGAAATCTTACAAAATTTCATATTGTTCTGCAAATGGCACTCAGATTAACATTTCAACTAGTCCTAGCGTCTTAAAAACACGCTTGACACACAGATGACGCTCAAATCGCTTTAGTCGCCTCGTTTCCCATCTTTTTACTCCTTAAACTTTGGTATAAACCTTAATCTCGCCTTATAAGTCGGTGCACACGGCTGTCAATGAAATCCGTTCATTGGTTTACTAACTGAAATTTTTTAATTAGCAATAAATTTTTCTTCTGAGCCCGTTTGCACCAGCCGGAGCATGAATTCTCGAGTAAATTCTCTAGAGAATTCATGCGCCGTGAATTCTTCACAGTTACATACGCACTTTCAGTAGAATTACCTGTTCAATTGCATTCAAAATAATCTCTGCCGGTTTCTTACCAAAATTTGGTAGAGAATTCTCGGCTGATACAAACAGGCTTTAGGGAAAATGAAAATCCTCGATGAGCGACCTCTAAATAAGAATATTTTCGGCTAATATTTTCACAAACGTCATTTTTCAATGCCCTGAAGATAATAAGGGGGGGGGGGTTTCTCGAAAAAAAAGGAAGTCGATCTTTTTGAATTTGTCTAGTGTGTAATTTAGTTGAACATTTTATTAGTTCAATTTCATCGAAATATTTCTCATACGTATTGTGAGAAATGACATTAGCCTGAGCACCTGTGTCTACCTTGAAATTCGGCTATAGAGTCACTGAGATATTCAGTCCATACAGTATTTTCATTAACAGAATTATCATGAACTAATCGTTGATGAAAAACCCATCCAATGACCATGCCTTCCACTTTGGCACGAAATGTTAGGACAGCCATTTGAAATAAAACAACTTTCCTCTATTTCTTTTAGGACTTCTCAACTGAACATATTGAGTTGTGTAATAATATGAAGTGATCTGTGAAGCATTTTTCTAGAATCTAGTACTGTAATTCTGTAAAATTAACGTATGTTAATTTTCGGCCATATACAATTAATATTCTCTAAAAATTAAACGAATGTATATGAAGTATAATAATAACACACTTTTAGTTATTGAATACGCCTTCAATTTTCAACTAATGGTGAATTTTAACATATAGCGTATACAATAAGAACTTATAGATTTTGGTCATTCTTCCATATATTTCATGAATACTACTTCAAGTGCAATATATGCGTTGTGTATTTCCGAAGTGGTTTATATACGAGACCGTATAACATTCTTATTGCTTTTTCGTTTCTAAGGTTAGGTCGCTTGTACCCCTACAAAATGGAAATGATAGTGGAATGCTGAGCAACACTTCTCATCAACAGAACATTTGCACCAGCTTCTGCCAGATAAAACAAATATATCCGAGGCCAGAACAAATATATCAATCGAAAGAATCGATCGAGGAAGAAGAATCCAGAACCTTTTTAGATGAATCAAATTCATATTCGGCGTGTTGTGATTATTCTGATACTTAATGTTATGTTTCCAGTACAAATAATTTCGACAACAATAAAAACTTCAATATTGTGTTGTTTCATTAAAATCCTTTCATTGAGAGTTTCAGGTTATTGTGAGATATAAAAAACTGCGTTTAGTATGAAATCGGCTTCCTTGCATTGAGTGTGAGTTTTTAAGGAAGGGCGGCATAATTTTGCAATCACTTTTGAAAAGTGTACAGTACATGGCCATCGGTTGGTTCAAGGACAAAGTAAATATAAAATATAAATTCAATCTGCTTCCAAGGATTTACAGCTGAAAGATAGCGAATTAAAGGATCTAGATATATAAGAATTAAAATAGCACTTCTGGTTCAAGGACAAAGTAAATATATTTCATTTATAAAAAAACAAATAAATTATCAATTAGTAACATTAATATAAATAATATTGAAAAGTAACAAAAAATTCAACCATATACTACAAATTAAATAAATATAACAAATATTCAATATAACATTACTATAAATTTTCAAAATAATTAGTCAACAAATTCCTTTGAAAACCATTGTCTTTGTCTATTAAATGGAAAAGTTCGCATTTGTCCTTGCTCAATCAATGTATCGAAGTTTGGAATTGAGCCATCATTCATAGGCTCCTCTTAATTTTTTATGATATGAATGTTATGTAGAACAGCACATGCTAATATCACATTCATTGAATTCTCTGACTTCAGTCTCAGACCTAAAGCTAAAACTGGAAATCTCTTCAATACACCATATTGACGCTCTACCACATTTCTTGTTTTGATGTGGGTTTCATTAAATCTTATTTTGCCATTTGTGTCAGGATTCAAGTAGGGAGTAAGTAAATGATTCTATGAAAAAAAAAAAGAATATATTTTTTCAGGTGATGAATTACCAGCAAAGCTTCAGGATTTTTTATAATGATTTAATTTATAATTAATAATTCAGGGGTTCAGAGCTGAAGTGCACCAAGTCCATTCAGCCTAGTTTTGAGATGAATGGCTTAGAAGTTGTTTATCACCAAATAATTCAAAAGTGACTTCTTTATTTATTATTATTCTTATGTAAGTATATGCTTACATTCTAACCTTTCAATATTTAAAGAAGTTACTTTTGAATTAATTTGTGATAAATAACTTCTAAGCCATTCATCTCAAAACTAGGCTCAATTATCAATAAATGAATTCAAAAACAGTTCCAGTTATATCAATGTAGTAACCTATATACATACCTTCAATGGATATCCACTATTTCCCAACAAATAGCAGTCTCTATAGAGACCTTGCTCAAATTTACTATATCGCTTGCTATTTTTGTAAATGGTAGCATCATGGGTGGAGTCTGGCCACCGGGCAACTATATCTGTGATCATCAAATGTTCATGGAGATATAGCCTTTCCTATTCCTGAATATTTTGGCATCGTCTCCCCCTAAAATAAGAAGCAGAACTCATTAAAATTTCTATAAATTTTTGGTTTGAAGTACATAATAGAGAAATAATCCGCAGAGTTGAAGAAAAGGATGTTAAACTCTTACCTGGAGATTTTATGTTCACGTGTGTACAATCTATACACCCCAGTACTTTCGGAAAGCGTGCAATTTTATAGAATTCCGCCTTCATTTCTTGCTGCTCCTGTTCCAACTCTGGAAATTTATGAATTCGCTTCTCAAACTTACGATGGCTTCCGATACCCTTCTAATGATGCGATTACTTATAGCAACAGTAATCCCTCCTACGTCTCCTATAGTTTGCAGATGACAACCGGTAGCGTAGAATCTCAGGGCACAAATAAACTGGTTGATGGGAGACACGGATCGATTCCTGCAAATTGATCAATTTCATTACTATAATTTTCTTTAGTTTTTAGGTCAGAATGTGAAAATAAGTTGAGAAATATACGGTATGCAAACAATTATAAAATTCTTGAAAAAGTACCTACCCGAACAGGACTCGAACCTACGACCCCTTGATTGCCAGTGAGGCACTCTGCCGGCAACCATGGGGTTCGAATCCTGAATAATTTTTCAAGAATTTCATAATTGATATTAATTTTCACATACGTCAAACACGTCTAATAACCAATGTATATAATGTATATTTTCTCCTTCTATCGAAAAAGATGGTAATCGGAAGGAGCAATGTCTGAGCTCCCAATGAGTTTCCTAGCATTGACATACTAGTTGAGTCTTTCTCCAAAAATATCTTAGAAGCAGCAAACATTGCGATAGGCAAGAGGACTCAACTAAATAATCATCAACCTGTTCCGTGGTGGAATGAAGAATGCCAAAAGGCAAATAAAGAATTCAAAAAGGCCTTCAACAAACTGAAAAGAAACCATACCATAGAAAACAAGATTGAATACAACAGACTTAGAGCCCGTCAAAGATATATCATTAAACAAAGCAAACGTTCATCCTGGATGTCTTATGTTTCTACTCTGAACTATTCCACACCTATATTTGAAGTATGGCAAAAAATCAATCGTATAAAAGGAACGAGAAGGCACATAGGCGTACCATTTCTGAACCATAATGGTAATATAATACGATAGACAGAAAATAACAAATATTTTTGCTGGCCACATTCAGCAACAAAGAAGTGTTGTGAACTACGAGGAAAAATTTCTACAAATAAAGGAAAGTACACTTTGATATACAGAGCAATGAAGCAAATCAATCCAATAAACCTTGAACAACTCGTAGATGCTCTATCCAAAGTAAAGAACTCCTCTCCGGGGCCCGTCGAGATACCTTATGTATTTCTGGTGAAACTTACCAAAAAGAGGAAAGTATTCCATCTTCATATTATAAATGAGATATTTCTGTCCCGAAGATTTCCATCTAGCTGGTCACAAGCGATTATTCTCCCAATACTCGAACCAAACAAATCTCCTTTAAATCCATACTCTTATAGGCCAATTTTCTTCACATGTACCATGTGCAAACTTCTAGAAAAATTCTAAACACTAGACTACGACACTTTATTGAGGAAAATAAACTAATCATTCCTCAACAAAGCGGTTTTCGCGAAAACCGCTCGACCACCGATAATTTGGTGAGACTACAATCAGATATAGGTACATGAAGCCTTCGCGAATGAAGAAAAACTCATCGCAATTTTCTTCGACCTACATCGAGCTTACGACTCAGTCTGGCGTCGCGGGATTCTTAATCAGCTCAAAGAATGGCAAATCCAAAGAAACATGCATGCTTTCATTTCAAACTTTTTGTGCAATAGATCATTCACTGTTATAGTCAACGGTGTATTTTCAGAATCTAGAACCCAAGAAAATGGTACACCTCATGGATCCGATTTGCGTGTGACGCTTATTCTAGTGGCCAAGAACATTAATTTGTTGCTGTATCCCGTTACCGGGAATTTATCTACAAAAAGTCATAAGAAAAGAACAGACTTATAATTTATTGGGGCTAATTGCGGCTGTGTGCCCTCCTGTGAATGAAGAGACCCAACCGTGACCTACAGATCCTTCCACACTCCGGGCATGGATAGTCACCAATAAGATGTCTAAAACACTGGTGTGTGCACTTGTCACTTTTTGCAAGCATCAACATTTCAGGAAATCGGGGATATGGGATCAGTTTCGTGGCGGCGCCACCATGCGTCGGCTCTTTTACTTCTAGTCTCTTTTACTCTTTAGTCTCTCTTGTCACTTTTACGCTCCGTACTCTCTTCTCTGCGATTCGATTTTGATTGTGTGCACGACAAGCCGTTCAACGAATTTAGAAATAATTTTGTGTTGCGAGGGTTAGTGCTCTAAGGAATTAATTTTTAGTTTTCGTTTGTTTTCCGCGAGTGCCTGAAATAAAGAGGTAGGTCCCCGTCTTTACCGTTCAGTTGCTTCATTAAACCTACACCGGTTACTTCTTTGACACTGCTGTACTGTATCGCTTTCTGTTATCTTTTGCCGTACTTTACCCTGTTTCGCGAGTCTGACTTTTCCCTTCGCTATCAGTCATGGTACGTAAGCACTTGGGGTAGTGAAGAGAAAGTCTCGTCAACCCCCTGTTCGCGTTCCGCGTCATAAGTGTTGAAATCGAAATCTCTTCTTTTCTATCGGTCATGGTGCGTAAGCCCTTGGGGTAGAGATACCGCTCGTCGACAGTAAAATCTCGTAGTTGCGCTAAAAATAGACCTTTTCTTCGCTATCAGTCATGGAGCGTAGCCCTTGGGGTAGCGAATAAGTCTAGAATAGATCCGCCCTGGTTGTATTTCTTTTCATTTCTGGAGAAATACAATTTATTACATCCCGATAACGTATAGCAAGTCATTTCACTTCGCGAGGTTCATCCCTAGTATTCATTTCGTCAGTTCTGGTTGGCGCAATTTTTTTGAACAATCGTTGATTTTTCACTGTCGTTCTTGTGAAAAGATTAGCTGGCGCTCGAGATAAGTTTCTCCGAGGAAACCACGTTACAATGCTCACAATTGACATTACGTATTTCCAATACAGTTTCTTTGAATATTGAAATATTGCTGAAGTTGCCATAACACTTAGCTATATTTGTCCCGAATGTTCGTTCATCTGATTTGGTTCTGCCTCAAATTCCAACAACACCGAATTATTAGCTGTAGTTCTCGATTGTCCATACAGAAAACTGAACTTACTGAACTGAATGTTCTACACCTCTTTTTCGAAATTAATATACACACACAACAATAATCGCTTTTAAATACAACATATTCGTAAGTCGTAGGAAAGTATTCGAATTATTTTCAAATATCAATTGACAATGCTCTGTCAAATTCTAAACAGCGCTACCTACTGTGGGAAAAACGAAACTGATCCCATATCCCCACGAAATTAAAAACAAAATCGAATCAGTGAATACACCAGAGTTTTAGACATCTTAGTCACCAACCAGATCTGGCCGCCGCTGAATTCTTCTCTAGTCTCCATTATAACTGTGCACCATAGATCTCCACTGTGACCTGTCTAACCTAACGCTAGTTGTTCCCAGTTATGATTGGCATTATTTGATTTTAGGGACTGATGTAGTGTATCCTTGAATCACTTATACTGGCCTTCTGGTTTCCGGGCTCCCTCTGCCACTTCGCCATACAGAGCTATCTTGGGGAGTCTTGGGTCTTGCATCCTCAGAATGTGGCCGCTCCATCTGAGTCGGGTCCACGTTGCTTGAGTCTCAATTGTTGTACAACTCGCGCGTTGCAAAACTTCTGCATTTGAAACTTTGTGGAACCATCTGATGCGCATTATCTGTCTTAGATGACGTTGTTGCGTTTGCTCAAGCTGTTTAATATGTCGCCTGTAGGGCGTCCAGCTTTCGCTTCCGTAAAGAAGCGTTGGGAGGACGACTGCTTTGTAAACAGCTGTCTTGGTCTTCAGATTGAGGTCGTGGTTTTGAAACACTCTTATATTCGAAAGACTGCTAAGGGGGCCCACACGTCAGAAATATTCAGAGGAGCTGAGAGCATTTGCTCTTACACTTCATTACTACTCTCCTCGAGCAGATTCATATGTGAGAAGCACCTTCAATAAACATTTACCTGAACCTCGTACCTTGCGAGGATGGTGTAGTAACATAGATGGTGGGCCAAGATTCAATAAATCGGCTCTACGAGCCATAAAACAGAAAGTTTCGAATGCTAAGAGTAATAATAAAGAATTGGTTGGTGCTCTCCTAATAGATGGAATGAGGCCAAATTTAAAGGAATTCCTGATTTCAAAGACTACATTGAAAAGCAGGATCATGAAATAGAAGAAGCCAGGGAAGTCTTAATTTTCATGGTTGTTTTTTTAAATGAAAACTATAAAGTCCATGTAGCCTATTTTTTCACAAATGGTGTGAGTGCTTCTATTTTGGTCAAGTTACTCGATCAAATTGAAGAAACTGGATTAAGAATAGCAACCATTACTTTTGATGGTTTGTCATAAAATTTTAAAATGAAAAGGACGTTTAACAAATGCCTCCCAATTTATCATAGATATTTGCACACAAGCAGAAAAACATTTAGATGGGCAGAAAAAGTATACAGCATATTTGAAAAAAAATATTCAAATATATTGCCACGACTGGTTCTCACCACCTTGAACAGCTTAAATTCAGCATTATTTGATTTGTTTCATAAGCATTTTTATGATGATGAAGCAGAAAGAAATCATGGTACATCACTGACTAAACTCGTATTGGAAACATATTTTAAATTGAGGATTCACCATGGGTTGAAAAATATACAAAGTTATAAATTGGACTCGAAAAGATTGAGAAGTAGATTGACTAAAACAATTATATTTCTCAATCAATAAAAATGTTATATGTTTTTTACAATTTTTGTCCATATGTCCTTCAATAATCCGATATAATTATTTTTTTACCAAACCATTGTTATATTTGCCTGATTTTGTAAACAAAACATCTGTTTCTGCATGACTGAGGACAATTTATTTGGAATCGTTATGTCCACATAACAGCTCAGAGAAGAAATTATTCTTATTCAAAGCTAAGAATATTTATTATTTATATTACGTTATTAACTATTTTGAAGTAAACTTTTACTTGAAAATAGTTAATAGGAAAGTGTACACATTGTGTGAGTTAAGATTAAAATAGCGGCGTTACACAGCTACGTTAATAGAGCCTGTAGCTTACCATTGAACAATGATTCTTTTAATAATGAAATTGAGGGCCGGTTTCATAATCAAACCTAAAGTCCCTTTAATTTTAAAGCCTCCTTTAACCCTACTAAAAATGACAGTAAAGGAAGCTTTAAGCTTAAAGTGACTTTAAATTTGATTATGAAACTGGACGTAAGATTATAAAACAAATCGCCTTTAATCACGGATATCACTTAAATTTAGTTGACAAAAGGTCCTTTCGTTTGCCTAAAAAGTGTAGCACTTTTCTACACTCGGTTTGATTTACACCAGTGTGGAGGAAGTGTAGTTTATCTACACATAGTCAAAAGGAGATATAGATAAAATACACCACCTCTACACTGGTGTACATTCAATCAGCAAACGAATACTAAAATCGAGTGTAGAAAAGTGCTACACTTTTTATGCAAACGAAAGGACCTAATCTTGTTCAAAAGTGCAGAAACCGTAACCTTTTACATGAGATATTTTCACTAACAAACTATGATACAGAGCAAAAAAGGGACAAAAGCTTCTTTTCTCTTACTTTTATAGATCCAACAGCCTACCGAATTAAGAATGCATTGTCGAAAGGTGGTAATTGTGTTGTTTCATTTATAGTTGATAAAACAATTGGAGATGTAATCATTAATAATAAGGACAAAGTCCCGATTTTAAATAGGTCGGAGGTGTACAGGAACACCTAAGATGTATCAGAAATAATTCATGTGAGTCCTTATTTGCCAAACATATTCTTGAGACCAACCACAATTTTTATACCGATGACGGTTTCGAAGTCGTCGATTTTGCTGAAAAAGGTCGAAAACTGAATTGTTTGGAAAATTTGGAAATTATGAAATATAAAATTAACTCCCGGACATCAATGAACGTCCAAACATAATATGAAAGCAGTTTCCTTTTCTCAATCTTCTTTCCTACTCTTAGTACGTAGTTATATGTTATGTATTGTCATCCTTTACAATATGAGCCGGTCAGAGGAAAAGTGGTATAAGTCACAAATTCCGATTTTTGAGTTATACCGATATTTGGGTACCAAAGGCATTGATAGGTATGGAAAATTTTGTTAATAGGAAAAACATAACTCGGTCAAAACGACGATTTGACTCATACCACTCATAAGAAGAATAATATGCAACCTTTGGTACCCAAATATCGGTATAACTCAAAAATTGGAATTTTTGACTTATACCACTTTTCCTCTGACCGGCTCATATGAAGATGTAGATAGCGCTGTAAACTTATATCTCTGCGTCATAAAACCACCATTTTGTAATCACGTTTCCTATGTATGCTTGCTTTATTTGTGTTTTTGAATTTTTTAAATTTTATAACCGAATTCCTAGTTTCTAACTGTAGTCCATAACAGGTTGGTATTTTTATTGTCATTTTGTTACCTAGGTAACAACACAGAAAAATCTTTTGAAGATGGGATGCGTTGAGACATCCCGAAACCGGTCGTGATTTCGAGCAATAAATCTGTGAGATTGAGACCCTTGTTACTTATGTCTATTTTAAAATATTTAATAACGTAATATATTCATATTACCATTAAATCAACTTCAGTAGATGGGGTACAAACAGATGTTTGTGCATATAGAAATTTAGGATGTTATCTTCATGCAGATAATCCCAAAATCTTCTTCAAGCATCCTTCTGAAAATATAAATGTGTATTGTATTTTAGATCCATGTCATATGGAGCAGTTGGTCTGGAATACTTTTGAGGAGAAGAATTTGCATTCTCCAAAAGGTCATATTCTTGGGAATATATAATTAGAAAAGTTGCAAAGCAATGAAGGTCTGAAGCTAGCTAATTCCCTCTCTTCACAGCATGTGAATTATAGAAATAAAGTGAGTAATGTCAAACAAGCGACACAAACCATGGGCGGTAGAGGGTAGAGTAGCAGATGCTATAAAATTTTTAGATAGCAAATGTAAAGTGTCACAATTCAAAGATATGCTCAATGCAAGAAATCCATTCGAGAAAGGTTATAAAGCTGCTATCAGACCAACTTCACTGAGATATTTTGAGGAAGCTTTCGGGGAGAGCATTGACTATCTGAAAACTTAAAAAATCGATGGCATAGATGTAATTCATCACAGTAGAAAGACATTTTGTCTAGGCTTTATTGTGTCGATGATGAGCACTATTGGCTTGGCCAAAGAGCTGTTGAGCAGTAAGGATTAAAATATGTTATACCATATAAATTTTCAGTGTCACCTTGAATTATATTTTTCAGGTATTCGGTCAGAGGGGTCTGGAATAACAATCCAAATTCACAGCAGTTGAAATGATCACTAAAGCCCGTTTGCAACGACCGAGAATTCTCTAGAAAATTTACTCGAGAATTCATACGCCGAGAATTCCTTACCGTTAAATACGCACTTTCGGTAGAATTCTCTGTTCAGTTGCATACAAAATAATCCCTAAGTTCCTACCAAAATTTGGTAGAGAATTCTCCAGAGAATTCTCGGCTGTTAAAAACGGGCTTAAGACAATTATTGTTTAGAAATTCCATCAAGGCAAGTCTTAGTACTAACTGTTGTGAGTTTTGTGAGTATTGCTGCTCCGCATTCGAATTGAGATACACTAATCAAAGGAGCTGTAGTGAAAAAAATAATGCAGATAAAATCGAGGATATCGAAAAAATCTCCAACTATATGCAGCAAATTAATCTGTCTGAAAATATTATCTATTTATTATAATCAAGAATATCATCAAGTGTTACAGATCTGAATTGATTGGTTTCGGTCTCATTTGACCTCGTCAGAGCAACATAGCATCTTCTGCGATGGAAAAACGTTTCGATCGATGGACTCTTACTCAATAATTGTACGCGCTACTGAATACATCCAGTAACACATACCCATAATGGACCCATTATGAAACGAGATCCGATTCAATCCCCCCCTGATAGAAAACCAGACGAAGACAATGACGATGACGAAATTTGCTAGTTCAATTCATATCGTACACTTGATGATATTTATTTCAGCGGATGGTGTGCATCTAGCATCTGCATTAATTTTGATCATTCATTATATTCCTGGGTATATAGTTCGGATTTTAGTAGAAAATACACATTGCATTCACTGTGTGGAGATATTATAATTCTATTATTATTATTACAGCAATCCCGATAGGGAGAAAAACTATTGTGCATCTGCTGTTGCTCAGGGGTACTTTAATATAAGCTTCTAATATTGTTTACGAAATTGTGAACTTTGTAGAGAAGCAAATAAGGACCCTAGTTAAAGAAGGGGACCTATTGAAAACAAAAAAATACAATACGAGAGCGTGTAGCCGGTCGAATACTCTTCCAGTGGACACCCGGGCTAATATAACCTAACCTAACTCTCTAATCATTGCTAGATATTAATACATCCTCGTATTCTCCGTAGGCGTTCAATAGTCGCGGTGATAAGATGAACTCTGTCGTACTCCTCTCTGTACTTTGAAGGCGGCTGAAGTTTTGTTTTCCAGGCTAACTAACGCTTGTTTATTTTTATATTGATTTTAGAGGAGGGACAAAAGATGTTGGGGGTTCCCATTTCTTTCAGTACGAGTGTCCCATTTTACACAATCGAAGGCATTCATATAGTCTATAAAGCATAGACGCATGGGCGGGTTGGACTCTCTGGCTTTCTCGATTAGTTGGCGAACATTGAATATTTGGTCCCTGCTTCCTATCCCCCTAACAAACCCCGCTTGTTCTAGAGGAATCTGACTCTCTAGGTAGTCTTGTAGTCTTCTGTCTATTATTCTAAACAGGATTTTGCTTGCGTGGGGTATAAGAGATATCGTTCGATAGTTTCCGCATTTTTTAGTGGACCCCTTTATGAATCGGAATAAATACAGAAGAAGCCAGTCTTGAGGCCAGCAGCCCTTTAGCCAGATTTTATTACATATGTCGTGTAATATTCTAGTGCCATTTTCTCCTAGTAATTTTAAGAGCTCTGGGCCGCGCCTAGCCAAAGATGCGCCCCTGGACTAATAATATAAATCCACCCCTTTTTGTTATTCCTTAGAGTGAAAGTGTGAATAATTATTAATTAAAATTTTTTGTTATTCAGTTTTGGAAACCAGATGATATTTTTTCTCTTTTGACATCTGTAAGTATTCTTCGGATAAAAACTCGAATTTTGAAACAATTCCTCTTTATTTCAAACGAGGTCGGCAAATGTTGTTTTTTATCGAAAAAAACGAAATGAATGAATAATTATACTCATACTCCATTCATTGAATTGATGTGGCCGATATTTGACGAAAATCCATAGTTAAACTCAACACAGATTAGAGTCATTCGGGGCAACTGTGCGCACTTCTGCCTTTCAAGCCATACCCTGTTTCAAATGTTGAAGCTAGGAAAATTAAAACATATTCATAAGATAGAGAATTTTCTAATCTATAAGAAAACATCAAAGAGCAAACAAACAAAAACGTTGTCTTGTCGCAAAAAAGAATTAAATAGAGAAAGTGGGAGTGCGTTCACATGCCCCGTATTGCGGGCAAGTGTGCGCACAGACACGGGGTAAGTGAACGCAGTGCTTAGTGAACCACACAATCAAAACAAATTACAAAATTATGTCATCAAAATGTTACAATATTAGAGAAATGCTGTTTATTGTCGATACAGAAGCGCCTTTTTACAAGCAGTGCATTATTGTTCGTGCCACAATTCTTGGTGAACATAACACTTGATACATTCGCCTGTTGGTGGCTCTTCATATTTTTCTGAACAAATACGACAATATTGATCGAGTTTCAATGAAGAACATCAACAATGGCATAATTTATTCCTCACTGAACTAATGCCCATATAATGAATCTATGCGCACACTTTCCCCAATAAGCCAAAATTTGAATTGACGTTCTTATAGAGTTGAGCAGCTAAGAGAACCTAAAATTTTTTATTATATATTTAGATAAATATGCCCATGATCGAATAAAATATTGTTTATCACTGAGGGACTCGGAACTTGGACCTGGCAGAATGTGCAGAGATGCTAAAAATTAACAAGAAAATTAGTGAATTTGATTGATTGCAAATAAAAAGTTGAAGAAACGTGGCACGCCGCACTCTTATGAAAAACTAATTTGGCGATTCTGCGCCCTTGCTTCACCCAAATGAACCCCTCTTTCATACATTGCGTAGTCGAGATATTCGCACTGCGCACACTTACCCACTGCGCTCAGATACCCCGAATGATTATGATTTTCACAAATTGAGTTGCAAACCATGACGCGTGTTTCGCTATCACAATATTCACCCACCTAATAATGCTGTGGTGATACCGAAACACGTTTCGTGGTTTGAAACTCAATTAGTGGAAATCATATAATCTGTGTTAAGTTCTTACTCATTCTTTCTGACTGAACAATTACTTTCCTCAAATTATCAGCAT